>NW_028079068.1:10792534-11392534 GCF_014824575.4 Sturnira hondurensis
GGCCTCAGAGGCTATGAATAGGACTAAGGGAGGGTGAAAGATTCTGACAGTTTAGCTCCTTGCATGCAATCTCTTTTCACCTCTCAGCTCAGCCAGCAGCCGGAAGATCAAACAGACTACCTGGAGAGGTAACAAGTGCCCTGCCCTGGAAACGTTCACGCAGATCTGGACACCAGCTATTAGAGTTACTGTAGAGAGAATTCAGCTCACTGGGGGAGAGATTAGAGCAGATTCTATTTCAACTTGACTAGAGTTAAAACACCCCATTTTATAGCAGATGTTTGATAATATCTTCTTGGTTACTCTGAACTATTTTATTTAAGAGAGTATTTTTTATTTGAAATAAAATATTGAAACACTTTATGTAAGAGAGTAAACCCCACTTTAAAAAATAGCATGCTTCACAAAACAATGCAATTTCTTAATTGATATATAAAAATAAAGATGACATGATAATAACATAGGAATATGTGTTTCAACATGTGAATGTTCAGGCATGATCACGCATCATAGAATGAAACAGTGAGATGCTTGCCTCTGTACACAGAATCAGCATGAATGCAATGGTCCAGATGCAGACTGATACAGGCATGTTGTTCTAACCGCTCCAACTCTGTGGGGAGCTCTGCCTTCAAAGACATGATTTTCCAAACTAACACACAACTCTTAGTGAAGTTCTGAAGTACAAGTTCTCCTCCACTAGTATACAGAAATGTTCTTAGCAAATTCCACCATGTTCATATGTAAACCAGAGGTCGAAGATTATTACAATATCTTGGCAAGGTACTTGGAAGCCATGGGAGATGCAGGACACGCTTTTTCTGTGCAGGACTGTCTTGTGCATTGCCGGAGGACAGGCATAGGTAATGACAGGCATTACCTACGAGGAGTCAGCAGTGTTCCTCTGATCGTTGTGACAACCAAAAATGCCCCCAGGGGTCACTGCTGCCGAACCACTGGGCTAAACGATCACTAAGGTTCCTTCCAGCCCTAGGAGCCTCTGGTTTCCTCAGGAGCTGGAGAGTCCGCAAGGAGAGGGGTGTCTGGCATTCTTCATTTTCTAGAGCCCCCTGGCTGGTGGACACAGGACAGCTGCAGCTTCTGGCATCTGTTGTGGCTTCCTCTTTCCCAATAAGTCCAGTTCAGCTAAGGTAGCAGCAGCCCCATTTGCCCCACCCCCATGAAGGAGGTTCACTGAATGGGTGTGATTTTCCCTGCACTTGAGCTGGTGGAGTAGGACAGGGGTATATGACCCTTAAAATAATGACATCATTGGTGTTCTCCACCTTCCTAACTTGTCCTTCAGGCTATCCAATCCCCAAATCTGAAGGAAACCAGCCACATTGATTCTCTTCACTTCCTGAGCCACTGTGGCTGGGGGAAAAATGTGGGTTGCTGGGGCCACGGCAGACGTGGGGCTCCCATCTGGCTGGCTGTGTCTCTTCTCTCCAGCTCCCAGGACCTCTCGTGTCTCCTGAGGCTGCCCCAGCTCACTACTTCCCCTGGGCTGTCAGCACATGTCTTGCCCCTGGTAGAGAGCCATAGAGAACATGGATGGGGACCACTTTAACATCCTTCCCTCTCCAAGGCGAATTCCTTGCTCTGTTCTGAATTGTGTCTCTGAGATGCACTCTAGTTATTTTCTCTCCCTCTGCATCTGCAACCAATTTTATCTCTTTTTCTCTCCGCTCAGAAATGCACTCATCATCTTCTCCAGCCTAAAAAGGTGACAGAAACCCCTTTGTCCTACCTTTCTTTCCAACTACTGCTCTGTCTGCCCCTCTCTCTTCCCACCAATGCTGGAGAGCAGTCTGGACTTCCCGGGCCATCTTTCCCAACACCCTTGACACATTGCAATCCGGTCCCTCTTCTCAGCATGGCCCTGCAACTCCGGGGCCACAAATGGCCTAATCATCAAATCCTGACTTCAACCTCCAGCTCCTAAATTCTCCATAGTGTTTTATTCCATGAACGGCACTCTTTTCCCTGAATGTCCTTTTTGCTTTTCTGAGACATTTTTCCAGTCTGTCTTTGCTGGATCCTTCCCATTTCTTCTCCCTCCCTCTCCTACTTCCTTTCTCCTCCTCCATTCCTCCTTTAAATAGTCAGGCCCCAGTGTCCCGTCTCTCCCTCCTCCTCTCCCTTCTCTGTCTTCAAATTATGTCACCCACTCCTATGGCTTCCGCACACTTGGAGATTCACTCCCAAAGAGTTAGCCTCAAATTCCCTCCCTGGCTGTTCAACCAAATGCACAGCGCCTTGCAGTCTGTCCAAACTTGCTCTACCTCCTGGGTTCTCTATCCCATTGCATGGTGCCACCTCCCCCTAGCTGCCTAAACTGCGCACCTGCAAGTCATTCTTAATTTCTCTCCTTTCCACTCCACAGGCGTTCTGCCCACAGAACCCATGGATCCTCTCTCTGAACCATCTCCTGCAACCAGCCCTCCTGAACATCCCCTCTGCCACACCCCTCATCCTTAGGCCTCTTTCAAAGGGTCCCAGTTGGTCTCCATGACCGCCAGGTTCTCTTTGTTCCAGTTCTTGCACTTAATCTTCTACAGTTCTTTTTTGGAAGACCATTCTGAATCATGACAACCTTCCACATCTTATCTAAACCCTCTACCTCACCTCATTGTCCACCGCTAAAGCTGAGGCTCTCCAGGAAGACACAGAACATCCTTTGCCATCTTACCTTCCCACCTTTACTGCAGCCATCCTGAGCCTCTGTAGCTCCTGAACACTCCTGCCCTGCAAGAGGAGTCCTTTGCTCCAGGCAGTGAAGGGCAACATTCCCTGTACTCTAGTACAGTATGCCCTTTACACGTCTATAGGTGCTGATGCTGGTCTTGCACTTGGGATCTGACAGCTATGTTCTCACGTCACCTTTAGCCTTATCATCTCTGAATAAGCAGTGCCTGGCATAACGCTAGCACAGAGCTGTGCTCTGGGATCATCAGTGCAGTGCCCGGATACAGGAATGTGCAGATAGATTGTTTTAAAAATTATGCCCTCATCTGCTTCTTCATCTCATTATTCCCTAGCCCGCATTTGACCATGCAAACAGATTACCTGGAAGTCTTGTTAAAAGGCAGATTCTAATGCAATAGGTCCAGAGTGGGGCCTGAGATTCTGCATTTCCAACAGGCTCCCAAGTGATCTTGACACCACCAGTCTGCAGACCACATGAGAGAAGCCAAAGGTTTCTGAACTTTGCTGAGTATTGGAATCCCCTGGAGAGCTTTAACAAGCTCTGAGTCCCAGGTGCACTCTATACTAAATCAGAATGTCTGGAGGAAGGAGCCAGGCAGCAGCATTTGTAAAAGATTCCCAGGTGATTCTAACGTGCAGTGAAGTCAGGGAACCCCCCCATCCTATGCCGTCTCTTTCTTCACCAGGGAGGCTGCTCAGCCCTGGGTGTCCATTAGAATCACCTGGGGAGCTTGTACCACCTACTGATTTCTGGGCCCCACCCAGAACAATTAGGTCAGAATCTCCGGGGTTTAGACCTATGCTCCTGGGTGATCCTAATATGAGATTAGGAACCATAAAGATTGAGAACCATTATTTTTAGGCTCTGCCCCCAAGAAATGGCTGCAGAGTTGAGAAATCACGAGTCTAGGATAAAGAGCAGGTGTGAAGTCAGACTCCAGGCCTGGCTGTCCAGTTATGCCCTGAATAATCTTGGAGAAGTGAATTTAGCCTCATCTCTAAAAATGAGATTAACTGTGCATGCTGTCTTTGTCCCACTTTTAGCAGAGTCTTCCGAAATCAAATCGGGAAAAGTGTTCACTCAGGAACCCATTCTCACCGCTCTAGTATGTGGTTACCACTGTGTCCCTGCCTATCAGGGTGGCTTCAGCTTCCCATTGCCGGCAGAGAAGTCTCTGTCACGTGCAAGCCCCCAGCCTCAGGCCCAGCTAGGGAGCAGCAGATGGTTCAGTAGCAGCCCAGGCCACCAGAGGGCACGTCATGAGGACTTGCATTTGTAGGCTGGCTGAGAGGAGGAATCAAACACAGCTCCTGCCAAGCAGTCTGGCCTACAGCCTGGACGCTGCATGGTGGGCTGATCAGCCCCGGAGCCGTGACAGGGCACACCCGCTGCTCTCCGCACACACCGCAGAGCCGCCACCTGACCCACAGCAAGGAGCCTGCAGGTTTGCACCAGACTCCTCTCGTACCCGCTGTCTCTGCAAATCTACACACTGAACGCAAACGCAGAGACGCAAGTCTGGCTGTCAACCCCAGCTGCATGGGTTTGGACTTAGTTTCCAGGGGTGATGTTATTATTCTTTGCTATTTTATTAGCATCATGTGTACACACATAAAGGCCTGGGACCAAACTGGCACACTCCCATCCCCGTGGAAGCAGCAGAAGCCCAAAGTCCCCAAAGCAGGGGAGGGGGCAGGTTCCAGGTCCTCAGTACCAGGAAAACCTTGAGACACTTATATTTTAAATCTTTTTGTACTTATCAGAAATTAAAAATTTAACTAAATATCCTGCATATTTACTTGGTAAATCAGTTACCCTTCAGGAGGAAAAGAAGGGAGTCAAAGGAGTAGCAAATGCCCCAGTGGAGGGGACAGGCCTGGAGCGGAGGGCCTGCCTGGTTCAACTGGGTCTGAGCTGTGGGCTTTGGGGCCCCCAGAGGACAAAATTTGACCAACTTTTGTGTTCCCAGAGCATCTTCTGGAAACTTGGCCAGCAAAGCCCAGCCAATTCCCTGAGGCAGGTAAGTAGACAGACCTGACCCTCCCGAGCCATATAGGAACAAACATGTCCTCCCGCCTCCTGCCTTCATGTCTCCAACTGCGTGGATAAAGCCTTGTATTCCATAGTCAGAGTCCTTAAGTTCACAGCATAACAGGGCAGAGTGAGCCTTCCCGGTCAGCCAGCCTCTGCGGTAACTGCTGAGTAGTCTGAGCCCAGAGAAGGATACATTTGCCCAAAGTCACACAGTGAGTGAGGGGCTGGGCTGGGATCCAGGCCACCCCACCAGTCTGGTCAACTCAGCCCCCTGTCTTGTCCTCACCCTGACCATCGGACCAGGAATGCCCGGGACTTCATGTGCAAGTCCACTCACCAGATCCACAATCTACGATCAAGAGGAGCTGAAGAGGCCTTAGGTTCTCTCTCGTTACAACCCAACTAGAAGCAAAGCTGCCGAGAACCTGCCCTGAAGAGGTGAATGGCTTTCCTGGGGCATCTGGAGATGGCCAGGCTGTCAGGGGACATCCCTACTCACTGTGCCTGCTTTGAGACACAGTGTTCTCACGGATGGACAGCAAAGAGAAGGCATAAGCTACACTATGGAGTCAGGAGACGAGCACAAAGCGTGATGTCACTGGTTTTGGCTAATCCCCCAGCTCAGTCCCTCATGTGTGAAATGTAACTAGCTCACAAGGTGTCGTGAAGGTGACGTGAGATTGGGCACAGGAACTGAGGCACTATATTGTACCCTGAAACTGCAAGTGTTGGCACTGACACCTTTGAATCCCAAAGGCCTAGCTGCTGAGTTTACCTGCTCTCTATAGATATGCTCCCCCTGCCCAGCTAGGTGGGCTCCCCACATGGCTAGTTTCCCTAACTGCTCCCCACCTGGTCTTCAACCTGATGGGGTTTACCACCCAGCCAGCCCAAGACATTTTTCAAACAAGCCAATCACAACCTCCCAGAAGAATCAGGGGCCACCCCACCTTCTTGCCGTGCTCCACAGCCCTTGCTGACTCACTCTGCTCCCAAGTGCAGCAAACGAGTATAAGCCTCTCGGGGCCCTAGGGGTCCTCCTCGTCCAGCCTGCGAATCTTTGTGGCCAATGAACCACTGCCATTCTCATCTGTCTGTTCTCAGGTGTTGTGTGTTTGACCAGCTTACATTCTTCAGGGCACAGGACCTCTTTCACTCACAAGGTCAAAAGGAATTGGCCAGAGGAGGGGCTTAGTAAGACTGAGCTCTAGTGTTCAGCTGAACACTTCAAATTCCTCTCCTTCTAGGTAGAGGGTCCTTCTTGTATTCTCAGACAGTGGTGGTGGGCTTCCAAGCACAGGGAGAGGCCAAGACCCTGATGACAGAACTTAACCACACGGCGTTTGGGGAGACAGCAGTCTGGGGTCTCCTTGGCTCTTTGGGTCAATAGCCCCCCACCTCCTGACCCATTTGTCCTCACTGTATCTTGTCAGACTAACTACTGCCTGTGAAGGGTCATGGCAGATGCTTTATATATGTTTTCATGCCGTGCAGAGAAACAACTAGTTCAAGGTCATATAGACAGGAGACATGGAGCTGGGTTGGTCCCTGCCCCGGCCCAATGTCAGCACCAACCCTGTGACCCCGTGGAGAAGCAGAAGCACTGCCTATGCTGAAGTGACTCTCCCAGGCTCACGTCTGTGGGGGCTGCAGATTGAAAATTGGCCTTGGGATGAGATGCCTGTCCCCTGGGAATCTTTGCACGGGGATGAGATCACAGTAGCCTTGTCCCAGCTCACTTGGACCTTGTCTCAGTCCCTGCTGGGCCCAGGGGTCCCGCTGATGGACACTGAGGTGGTCTGGGGCCCTTACACAACTCCTTGCAGGTGGGAATAAGCCAAGCTTCTTGGTCCTATGAGTAAACTTGACAACTATTTCCATTTAGCTTCCCTGTCCTTTCAGGGGATGGGAACTGCCAGCCAGAGCCCTGAGCTTGGGGTTAATAGCTACGTGACATTAGCCAGCCCAGAGCTGCTCCTCACACATGCTCCGTGGGCACCTCTCTAACAGCAGCGAGTCTCTACTTTGAATGATGGGGCCTGGGATTCCATCTGCAGAAAGGGGTTAAGACTCTGGGCAGGTGGCAGTAAATCCACCACTGGGCCTGTGGTCATCCTTTCCTGTGCCCCAAATTATTCTGAGTCTGGGTCTCTCAGGAACCTAGAGATATTTTGGGAGCCAGATCACCTGGCCATCTCTGGTTTCAGATGCTAATGCAAGAGTCAGGCACCCCCAGAACAAGTTGACTCTCAAGTTGTGGGGACCATCTCTTCTTCAGCTAATCCCCATTAAGCAGATGGAGAAAATGAGGCCCAGCTAAGGACTTGCTTAAGCAATCAACATGGGGCCAGAGGCAGAATTTGCCGCTTGGGGTGCTGACAATGGGTGGTGAGTCAGCCCAGCACCCTGTGGAGCACCTGCCCCAGGAAAGTGGAAGCAGATGCTCCTTTGGCCTATGAAGCCCGTGCTAGGCAAGGGCAAACACAAGGAGCTGGACTCTCCCCCACAACCATGTAACGTCATGTGCAGGCTTCCTGCACGATGGAACCCCCCACCTCCCCTGACTTTCCTCCCTAGGTCCTTGCTCTGGACGACCAGAGGAGAAGCCAGACTCTGCTGGGCAAACGTCCCTCTATTTGCCTGACCTTGGCCAGCCTTCTCCTACAGACAGATGTTACCCATGCTGATCATAGAAGGATGCCAGGGAGCCAGGAAAGCTTGGAAAGTAGCCAGGAGTGGGGCCAGGCAGATGGTGGCAGTTTTGCTGCTCCCAGACAACCAAATCTTGGCTGCTAAGACCCTGGGGGCCACTGTCCTTTCATGGAAGGCAGCTTTCCTTGCTATCTGCATATTTCTCCCACGGTGCCACCTCCTTAACAGAGTCACACACAGCTCTGTCATGAAAACCAATTCCTTTGGGAGAACAGCCATTTCCTAACTCCCCTTGAGACTCATGGGAACTCTGAGGATGCCACAGGATGAGAAGGAAATGTTGCTAGACTGCGGTGACTGTCTTTCCTTTGTCCCCAGCCTGGGAGCTTTTCCTCTTCTTTCTCTGATAGCTCAGCAGCAAGCAGAACAATGGCTTTTGCAGAGAAAAAGCCATTTTCTGCTGGCTGACGGTATGCATGCCTCACTCCAGGTCCCAGAGCCTCTGTATAGAGGCACCCTCCTCCCCATGTCCAGACCTGCTCTAGTGCTGTGAGCTCAGTAGGACAAAGACAACAGCTGGGTCAGGCAAGACAAATTGGCCTAATCTTGGCTGCCCAAGAGAGGAGAATATCTAGGGAGCGAGTATTCTGACTCCCAGAGAGGGAAAGGGGTCCATGGTCTCCAGCTTGCCAAAGGTCTCTGGAACAGGGTAGGGCAGGAGGGAGAGAGGTGACTTCTTCTGGCTTCCTTTGCCCGCCCCTGAATCAGCTGGGACACCACGCAGACCCTTTCTGCTTTTCCTGGAGGAGCTGAGATGACAGTAAAGAGATAGTAAGGAGTACCTGAGCAAGGTGGAGAGAGGAGTCTGGGACGATATTCCAGCACCACCTCCAGTGTTCTGGACAACCAAAGGAACTCGAGAGTGGAAAAAGCCACGGATAGATTTCCTGTGTCTTGTATTCCACTTGGGGTGGGGTGGACGTGAGGGCTCTCTCAGAGTGACCACAGCCCAGTGAGCTACCATGAACCTTAATTCTGGGGCCTCCTGGGCAATCCGGGGCACAGCTCTGGTGAGAACTCATGCAGACACCCGCCACCTAGAGCTCCCAAAACCACAACATTGGCTGACCCTCTCTGATGGCAGAGGGAGGTGGGGAGGTGGGGAGGTGGGTAGAATTCATCCTCACCCCAGCCCCTCCAAGAGGTGAGGCCTGGATTTAGGAAAAGAGGGAAGGGCAGGACTGTGAGGATGCTTGGAGTGGGACATCAGGGACATCCCATTGTGCTTCTAGAACACAGAAAATGCTGGACCCCATCAATGCCTTCTGAAGGCTGGCTTGTTTTCGAGGGAAGGGATCTAGCTGTATTTCTTTATTTTAATGAACTAGAGTGGAAAGGGGGAGCTCGTAGCAGGGACTTAGCAACCTCTCTTCAGAGTCACCCCTTGAGGGAAGCCAGGCCCCAACCAGGTGATGCCTGCCAGTCAGCTTCAGAGATTTCATAAGCTGGTGTTTTGCCCCTCCAGGCTCCGGGCCTGGAGATGGCAGAAACCTGGGATGGGAAGACGAGGACTGGACTTGTGTGTGTGTATGTATGCATGTATGTGTTGCGAGTGGAGGTGGGAGGGTCTAGGGTCAGGTTCAGGAGTTTAGAAACCAGAAAGCCTGCTGGCAGAGGGTGCTCACTTGCAGGCTCAGTAGAGGCACAGGGCGGGCCGGGAGCTGTCCGGACCCTAGTGCTGAAAACGAATAGGGGCCTCGGAGCAGGCAGAGAGCCGTCAGCGAGCCTGAGCCTTTGCCCCTAGGTTGAGAGGGCGCCAATGGAAAGGGATTCCCTCCTACTCAAGTTCCAAGGAGGGAAGGGCAGAAGTGAGTTGGGGAGGGAAGGCAGGTTGAGGTTTTGAGAAGTGTGCAGCCTCCCACCTCCACTCACAACACATACACTGGCTGTGGCCAGTGTGGGGAAAGCGGGCCACCTCCCAGCTGGGGGTAGGTTGCAGACTGGGCCAGCTGTGGGAGATGAACGGCGAAGAGACCCTCGACCTGGGATGGCACCTCGGCTGCAGGTCAAGGAGGGGTGCACGCGTGAGGTGTCCTCACCCGCACAGCAGACTTCCGTGAGTGCATACACACACCCCGTGGACACACGCGCTGAACTCCCAGGGCAGGCTCACATCGAGCGCATGCAAACAGCCCCCCACACGCACTCTGCACACAGGCACCGGCTCCCGCTTCAGATTGCTGAGACTCCCACTCCAGTCTCGGATCCCCACGGCCAGTCGGGCCTGGACGTGCCTCCGATTTATCTTTCCTGCTTCAGATGGCGCCTCCAAGGGAGGTACAGCCAGTGGGAAGCCCCAGCTCTAGTCTTCAAGCCGAGACCAGCGAAGGTTCTGGAGAGGAGCACATAGGCAGCTCCTACTCTCAGAAAAGGGGGGAGGGATAGGCAGAGAGGATCCGTCTCAAACACCATTTCTTTTCCCCCCAAACTCCCAGTTATGGTGCCAGAACAGAAAGGAGGGTGGACAGGAGTGCCTGTGCGTGTCTCCTTCCCCCATGCTGGGGACACCCTGAGGACCTGAGCGTACCTGTGCGTGGGAGGCCCCGCGTGGAGCCCCCTCAGCGGGTCCATACCTGTTGGCTCCTCTGGCTCCCCCTGGATAAAGGTGGGGTGGGAGTGGGGGTTACCCCGCTTGCCCTCCACTCCGCCTCATGTCCGTGGGCAACGGAGAAACTCCGTCCCGGGCGGCGGGAAGTTACCTGGGTCCGGGCGCTGGGAAGGGGCGCCTTCTGGTCCCCGGGCCTTGCCGGGGTTCCCGCGTCCCTTGACGGCCGCCCCCAGCACCTCGCCCGCGCCCTCCCACCAGTAGACTGCGCCGAGCCTGCAAGCCCAGAGCCTGCCCGCCCTCCCGGAGAGTCTGCTGCTGACCTGCATTGACGTCATTGCGTCATTAGGTTTCCCCTGGAAACACTGGCGTGCCCAAAATAGTAACACATTAATTCACGCGGGGGGAGCAGGGAGAGACTGTTTGTAACCCTGCAGCTAACTCCGCGCGAGCGAGCCAGCACGCAACGGCCCCCACCCCTTCCGAGGGCAGCTCGGATCGCTCGCTTACTATTTTGGGAACAAAGGAAGGCAAAATATAGAACCAGGGAGAGAGGGTGCGAGGGACGTCGAGACCCTCTGGCCTCGCGCGCGCGCGCGCGCACACACACGCAGGCACACACACTTATGCACACTCACCTGGTCTGTCTACCCTCGGGCAGACGCTCCCTGCGTTCGGGCTCTTTCTGGGACCCGGTGGTGTGCGTGGGCCTAGACCCCTGAGGCACGAGGAGCATCCAGGTCAGGCCCTCCTCCCCTGCGGTAGTTGAAGGACGAACTCTTCCTCTCTCCCACCCCACACGGCTGGGCTCCCTCCCTCCACCCGCCTACCCCCACCCGCTGATTCGAACCCAGAGAGAAGGGCCCTTCTCCCAGGCAGCAAGGGCCCCCCCCTGTGCTTTCCCTGCGGCGTGACCGACCCCACGTGTGGGGGAAGCCCTGCAGGGATCCCGCCAGAGGGCGGCTGCCCTTGCCCCGGGTTGGGGGGCGGGGGCGGCGATGGAGGTGGTCCAGGTCACATTTCCGTGCCCCTGTACTCTCTGGCAACGGTGGAGACTTGATTTCGGACAGAAAGACTGGGGGCTAGGGACGCTGTCTCGGGCTCCAGAATTGCTTGTGCTGCGGAGCGGCCGACTTTTCTGGGCATCATCTCGTTCCTGCTCTCGGCATGCAGAAAGGAGATGTTGCTGAAACATGAGCACCGGCTTCTGAGGCTCTTTACTAACTCGTCCTCCCCAGACCGAGCTTTGATTTAGCCTCTCAGAATGTGGAGAGAACGCTCCTCCAGATCAAAATAGCAAGTGCTGTCGGCAGAGGCGGGGAGGTGGCAAGCGGAACTCTGAGGGCGGAGAAGGATCCTGTGCTGGCTGGGCCAGTGAGCTCCCACGCACCTGCGCGCACGTGAGTGTAGTTGCAGGGGTCAGGGAGGGTTATTTAGCGGGGCTCAGCCTCCCCCTTCCTCGCAGAGGCCGCTCAGGAGCCCAGCGAAGGGCGAAGAGAGGTGACTCCTGCTTCATTCCACCCTGGGTTTATCTCCCTTTTGCTCCCTCTGGCAAGGGAGAGGGAGTGCCTGGGATTCGGGAACGACTCCGTGTTTGTGCGCAGAGCCCTCAGCAGTGACTTGGCTCACTCAGCGCCCACACCTGCAGCAAGAGGGAAGGATGCCTCTCACACGGCGCTTTGACCACAACTAGCCTCCCCTTGGCCTTTGTTCCTGTGGACCGCAAAGGTGAGGAACAAGCACTCCCATTGTCCCTGCCTGGTAGGAACCAGACCAAAGAACAGGCTTCGGAGAGGACAGACCTGGTCTTACGATTTGTGTGCTACCAGCTGGGTGTCCTCCCCTGCCTGTCCCTGAACCGCAGTGGAGGACTCATCTGTGAAACTGGGTCACAAAGCCCACTCCACCCGCTGTTGTGGAGATGGCAAGAAATGGTACCTGGAATGTGCTGGAGAGACGGCATACCCTGGTCCTACTCCTGCCCCACTGCGTGTGGCTCCCTCAGCAGGGAGTGGTCCCACGCTTCCCAGCAAACATATACACACTCCCTAGTGACATCTATGGAGAAAGCTGGTCCAAGCACACTGGGGAAACAGTGACATAGAGTGCCCTAGCCCCCAATAGGATGTCACCTGAGCCCTTTTCTCTGCATCATCAGCCTCTGAGCCAATGACTTCAGATTCAAGTTCAATCAAGTGGTGGGGGCATGTGGTCTGGCTCTGCCTCCTTTGTAGGCTTATTTCCCAGCAAGACACGCACCAAAGGTGCATGGTCTGGGCTCCTCTCACGCACAACTCCTGTCACACTGAGCTGCAGCCATCACCTACCTGTCTTGGCTCCTCTCTGGACCATGGCAGGGACCATGTGGCACTCTGTTCTACCAGCAACTCCTGGCACAGTGCCTGGCAGAACAGCTGACATTAATTATTGGTAAGCCAGAGACTGATAATCCCCCTTTTGGTAACGTCCTGCCTCAGCCCCACTATTTCTACCTATCTCTCCATGTCAGTGTTGTTGTAGGCCCTGGGTCCTGGGTTCAATGCCGACACCTCCACAAAGGCCTCTCTCATCTCCAGGGGCATGAGCTCTCCCATCGTAGTCCCTGGATCACTCAGAAGAGCTTTCACGGTATTGCTCATGCTCTGCCCTGAATTACTGTTCTCTGTGTGAGTTATACACTTCCCTGTTGGGCTATAACTTCTCAGAGCTGGAACTGGGTCTTGCCCACCTCCGTGTGCCCCACATAGCTCAGCTGTGCCCAGCCCCGGCACACAGCAGATGCTCAGGAGATGTTTCCTGAACTGAACTCTGCAGGTCTGCTCACCATTTCTCAGCCAAGAGCCTGGCTTGAGATGAACAATGTTGCTGATGGTGCTACCTCTGCAAACGTGGGCTGAGAGCAAGACCTCAGCAATGTCAGTCTGCGGAAGCCCTGAGGAGGTAACCCCTGGGAGCACATCCTTCCTACTTTTCTTCTACTCTGAAAGAAAGTGCAGAATATGCTTGGAAGCCTGGGAGGATGAGAGGGATGGACGTAAGGGAAGGAAGAAGATACCTACCAGAGTCAAAGCCACAGTCTGCCCAACCAGCTATTTGGCAGGAAAGCCAGCATCTTGCTATCATGGGACAGACCCTAGTCTTATCCCAACTCACAGCAACACCTATTGCTCAGTGAATAATGATAAACGGGAGACTCAGAACAAGGTAGGGGCTCTACCCCAGCCAGTGAAGATGTGTCATTCACCAAGCCCCTCCACGTACATGCAGACCTGTGACTAACTCCTCCTTGGCCTAGCCCCATCCTGGCTGCATTGCTTCCCCCAACTATCTCAGCTATGCCTCCCAGGCCAGTCAACACATCTATGTCAGCATGTGAGTATCTGGGGGCCTGCCAGATCCCCTATCCTCAAAGTGGAGAGTAGATGAGTTCATTGTGCAGGGAGGGGCAGTGGCATATCACTTTGCCCCCAACCAAGGTGATGTGGAGGCTCGACGTCAGTGTGTCTCTACTGCCAACACAGGAGCCTTTTAGTGACAGGGACTCACTCAGACTGCCTCAGGTGACTGGTTCTGTTGTGAAGAGAGGCATGGAAATAAGGCAGTGAAGATATTCTGGGCATGTTCATATAGGGTGGGCATAGGGATGCAAAGGGTGAAACTGGAAGGCTGACTGGGACCCATGGGATCTGTTGACTGTCTGAGCTGTCTTGCAACCATGAGATAGCAGGAGCTGCAAGATTGTGGGTTGGCATGCTGCCTCGAAGGCTGCTCAGTAACTCACTTGTCCCTGCTTCTTTCTGGCTTTCTCCCCAAAGCTCCAGTTCAAATTACTAAGAAGGGGAGAATCTGATGACCCAGCCAAGTACCAGGGTCCTTGGTTAGTCAGAGCCTGTGACCCAGGCCACCTCTGGGTTCCTGGGATATCCAGAGATCTACAACCCTTGGGTCAGACACCCCTACTGGCCCAGTGAGGTAGGATGGGGTTGAGGTGGGGGATCACCAGGACTGAAATGGTCATGGCTCCCCTCCACAGAGCTGTAGGAATGGTAAGTTCCTTGGAAAGATTCCTTTGATGTGTTGAGCACCTTGGCAGGCCTGTCCAATAGTTTCACACTCTGAAACAGAACTTGACCTCTCCCTCCATGCTAGCCTGGGAAGACCAGAATGTTGTTGATCATGTGGGCAGCGTGTTTCATTACTGGACTGATCTCCATGCCAGGCCTCCCAGAGGGTCAGAAAGCAGTGGCTGACATCAGTGTGTGATACTGATGGTAATGGGACCAGAAGGGCAGTGAATGATGCAGGAACCTGCCAGACTGTCTCCACGGTGGCTTCTCTGGGTCCCACTCAGTCCCAAGTAGTTTGCAAGAACAGGCTTAGTCAGAGAAGAGCCCTCTAACACCACCATTGAGTCCTACGGAGGCAAAGTGAGCAACGTGGCGACAGAGTCAAGAAGAGACAGCCATGGAATGAGGAAAACCAGCTTCTAATCCCAGTACTGCCATTAAGTCACCACTAACTCAAAACAAATGACACCTCCTGTTTTTACCATCTGTTTCATATAATGGTGGAACGGTACAATCAAACAGGTTTGTCAGCACAGACATGGAGACCCAGCTCACACTTGACTTCAGTGGAAATTGGCCCACCCAACAGGAGACCCAGGACCCTTGAGCCTGGGGACTACAGGTGGGCAGGTGGCAGAGTGCCTGATCTCTTGGGATTTGACCTCTGGCTGGTTAGGCCTCTGGTGGCCATGGGTCCTGAGTTTGCTATAAGCCCTTTGTTCTACACCTTCTTAGTCTCTCTTGTTTGGTAGCCTCTTATACCAAGCAAGGAAGCCACAGTTCCCTAAATCCTTCCCAACAACACAAGTAAAGATCCATTTATTCAGTCAATCAACAGCCTCAATTGGTCCAATGACACTTTTGCTCAAATTGTTCCCCTCTCAATTCCTGTTCCTTGACCCCAAAATTTTACCCCAGGCCTCGCCCAAGCTTTGCTCTCAACATTTCCCAGTCTGCATGTCCAACCTGTCTCCCAGAGGCACCATCAGCCCCGTCGTCATCCTGCCAACCTCCAGCTCTGCATCTGAGAGCCCTGGAAAGCCCTCATCTAGATTCTTCTCCTTCACTGTGATGGCTCCCACACCCTCCTGGCTTCCAGTCCCTGGGAGAGGAGCACTGAGCCATGGCTATATCTTTGCAGGACCCTAAGTTCGCATTTTTCTTGTGATTGAGGGGCAATTGTGCTTTTTGCTCTTTTGGACAGAGGTGGAGGTAGCTGAGCTGCAAATGATTAAATTTGAAAAACCTGCCAAGGATTCAGTGGCATAAAGCCAAGAGCTGGATTCAAACTGAGAGGTACAATAGGTGCCAGCTCAGCTGGTGTGAAGTTTTACAAAAACATTTAGAACAGGGAGCACTTGGGCTGGAAAAAAAACTAGCCAGCTCCACAAAAGGAAGTGATACTTGAACTGAATCCTAGAAGATAAGTAGAGACTAGAGTGGGGAGAGGAAAGATAGGAAGAGAGAGAGATGGCAGCAACTGTATAAAGCAGTGGGTCTCAGTCTTGGCCATGCCTGAGAATCACCTTGGGATGCACCTGGGTTCAATCTAAAGATGATATAAGGATGCTCAGGCCCCACTCCCAGGAAACTCAGATTCCACTGGTCTTGGGTGAGGAACAGGCACTTGTATTTTTAAAATTTTCGTTTGTGCTTTGTGATTTGTTGACAATTAATTATATGCCGGGCCATGAGAAGTTATTCTTTTTTTAAATATATATATTTTATTGATTATACCATTACAGTTGTTCTATTCCCCCCTTCATTCCCCTCCACCCTGCACACCCCTCCCCCACCATTCTCCCCACCTTAGTTTATAACCACGTGTCTCAAGTTCTTTAGATTCTATATTTCCCCTACTATTCTTGCCCTCCCCCCTATCTGTTTTCTACCTACTGTCTATGCTATTTTCTGTACCTTCTCCCCACTTCTCCTCCTCCCACTCCCCTGTTGCTAACCTTCCATGTGTTCTTCATTTCTATGGTTCCACTCCTGATCTAGCTGTCCTCTTGGTTTGCTTTTGTTTTAGGTGTGGTTGTTAATAACTGTGTGTTTGCTGTCCTTTCACTGTTCATATTTTTCATCTTCTTTTTCTTATATAAGTCCCTTTAGCATTTCATATAATAAGGGCTTGGTGATGATGAACTCCTTGAACTTGACCTTATCTGAGAAGCACTTTATCTGTCCTTCCATTCTAAATGAAAGTTTTGCTGGATAAAGCAATCTTGGCTGTAGGTCTTTGGATTTCATGACTTGGAATACTTCTTTCCAGCCCCTTCTTGCCTGTAAGGTCTCTTTTGAGAAATCCGCTGACAGTCTGATGGGTACTCCTTTGTAGGTGACTGTCCCCTTATCCCTTGCTGCTTCTAGGATTCTCTCCTTCATTTTGGTCTTGGCTAATGTAATTATGATGTGCCTTGGTGTGTTCCTTCTTGGGTCCAACTTCTTTGGCACTCTCTGAGCTTCCTGGATTTCCTGGAAGTCTATTTCCTTTGCCAGACTGGGGAAGTTCTCCTTTATTATTTGTTCAAATACGTTTTCCACTCGTGGCTGTTTCTTTCCCCCTTCTGGTACCCCTATAATTCGGATGTTGGAATGTTTAAAGATGTCCTGGAGGTTCCTAAGCCTCTCCTCATTTTTTTGAATTCTCATTTCTTCATTCCTTTCTGGTGGGATGTTTTGTTCTTCCTTCTGGTCCATTCCATTGATTTGAGTCCCAGTTTCCTTTCCATCACTATTGGTTCCCTGTGCATTTCCCTTCATTTCACTTAGTTTAGCCTTCATATGTTCCTCTAATTTGTGACTAAAATCAACCAGTTCTGTGAGCATCCTGATGACCAGTGTTTTGAACTGTGCATCTGAGAGGCTGGCTATTTCCTGGTCACTTAGAGTTATCGGCTCTGGGGCTTTGAGTTCTTCTTGAGCCATCTTTTGGACTGTTTGTGCCTGTTACATATCAGGATCGGATCCCTAGGTGTTCACCAGAGCAGGGCAACTCAGTCGCTGGGTTGTGAAGCTGTATGTGGGAGCAGAGTCAGAGAGAAGCAATGGCGGTCTTGTCTGCCGCCTCCCGCCACTGCAGCCGCAGCTGCCACCGTCCCTGGGCCCACACGTTTTGTCCCACTGCACGCGAATGTGCCACCACCGCCAGCCCTCCGCCACTGGGGCCTGCACGGTCTGTCTCACTGTGTGCGAATGTGTGACTGCGGTCAGTCTGCCCCACACCCTGACTGGGTCCGGGCCACTTGCGCACCTAGGTTGGGGGATCTTTCCTGCCCAACCCTGCTCCGCTGCTGGCTCCGTCCCTCTTACCGGTCCGGTTGAACGGTTTGTTGTTGTCAGACTTCCATATAACTAAATTTTCTGTTCTTTGGCTGTGTCTTTGTTCTCCAAACCTTTGTTGTATTCAAACTTGGTTGTGGGAGAAGGCACAGTGTTTCCACCTATGCCTCCATCTTGGCAGAAGTCGAGAAGTTATTCTTAATGTGTAATAATCTGTAATATTGTTCAAGGGACTCCACAGTAGTGGTTTAGAAAGAAGCCCTCTGTTGGAATCCTGCCTCCCCACTCACTGGCCACCTGACCAGGAATGATGTCCTGAAATCCCAAATTTCTCGGCTTCCTCATCTGTAGAATGGTGACAATGACAGTGCTTACATCCCACGTAACTGCTCTGTGGCTTAGATGAAATCATGCCTTCAGTGTACTGAGCACTAACACTCTGGGCACTGGTCACGTTCCCTGGTTCTCGGTCATTCCAACGTGCAGGCAGGGCTGAGAATCTCTACCATAAAGAGGCCAAAAGGGCTGTTAGGGGAACTCTCCTGGAGGTTGGAGGAAATTCACATCAGAAGGAGAAGCTGGAAAGGTTGGGGCTTCCTTACAGAAAGGTTTAATGATGGCAAAATGTTGGGGCTTCATCCTAGTGAGCACAGCAGGGTCCCAGGTTTGATGTATGAGGACAAGGAGTGACACGGTGAATGGGATGCCTCGGAATCTTGGGCTTGTGCATCCTTAATTGGAAGAAGAGAGAGGGAGTCAAGAAAATAGTCTGGGATCAGGACAGGTAGTGCGAATTGAAGAGGGGAAGAATGTGAGGTGATGTGCACAGGAAGAATCGACGGGATTTAGGACCTTGGTGGACATATGAGCTTACAGGGATTAAGGGAAGAAAAATAAATTTAAGCTTTCAAGTCCAGTGGGATAAGGAAATAACCCCTGTTTTGGTTAGGATTACATTTAACCCTGAGTATCAGGCAATGCAAATCAATAGTGGCTTGAAGAAAATAGAAATGTATCCCTTTACCAATCAAAACTCCAGGGTGTTCAAAGCTGGGTGGCAGCTCTGTTCCACAGAGTCCTTGGAGAACCAGGCTCCAGATAGCTCACTTATCTGCCATCCTAGGACATGGTCTTTATTCTCATAGTACCAGATGGTGGCACTTGGGTTCCAGCATCCGTGCAGAGAAAGGAATGAAGAAATAGAAAAAGACAAGAACCATGAGCTCTTGAAGGAGGTCCCTTGTAGCTGCTACTCATCACTTTCACTTATAGTCCCTTGTCCAGAAATCGGGCTCCTTGCTACACCTAACTGCAAGGTAGCTGAGAAGTGTGGTCTTTATTTCCTGAGAGGTTTGTGCTCAGTTAAACATTCTACAATAACCACCATGGTAGAAGTAGATTCTGTTTCCATAAAAGGAGAACTCACATACCTGAGAAGAAGCTAACAGTCTCTGCCGCTGCTTCATTTCCTTGAATGGTGAAGTTGAAACATGGGGTCAGTTTGGGAAAATATTTGTTTTGGGATATGTTTGGTTTGAAACAGGGCAGTAGGATTCAGACTTACAGGCTGTGGTAGGCAGAATGCTAAGATGCCCCCAAATTTCTGATCCTCTACCGTACACACCCTATGTAAACCCTCCCCTCGGAGAGGACTTGTGAATATGATGGACGCTTTCAATTGAAAATTTCAAGTGGCATGAGGAGGGTGCAAATGAAACAGTGGGAAGTCAATGAGGAAATGACTGATGAGAAAGGAGAGGCAGCCGTCAACATGGAAAAGCCTTAGTTAGTACAGCACACGAAGTCCTCCATGAGCCGGCCACTGTCTCCCTCTCCAGATTCTCTACCGACCTCTTTCTTTCCCATCATTTCAGAAGCTCGGTCTCAGCCTTCTTAGTGGAGAAACTAGGTGGACGCAGTAGAAAACACTGGTAAAAGCATTGCTTTGAGGAAGGAGACAGGAAAGGCATGAGATGGGAAAGGAAGGAGACAGGAAGGCTAGTCTGACTGAGTTTGAGGTGTCCATGAGAATACTAAGGGGAGAGATCCCAGAAATAGTCGGAAGAGTCAGAGAGTTGGGAAGAGACGATTGCTGATGGTCTTAAAGAATCATTTCCCTCTTTTTCTTTTTGTGTCAGTCAGCAGTTGGTCAGCTCAGCAGGTCTGAATCAGTTCATGGGAAGAATGGCTCTGCCCAGTGCTGAGCTCCAAGTGTCCCCTCCTTGACCGGGAGCTGTCACTGTCACAGGTTACATGGATCTGTCTTCCCTCCCCATCTCTATAAATAGGTGGAGTTAAGAGAACAGGTTCCCTCTGACCAAATGGTTCCAGGCTCATCTTTAGATGTCGCCATTAATATCTATGAAACAGACTCCAGGAAAAAGACTGAAAAAGCAATCTTTATTTAGCCTGGAGAAGAGAGGGAGGGAGAGCCGTGATGGTGCTAGGAATAAACTGCTGCTTTTATCTTTTTGTCTTCAAGGAGGACAGAAGAGGTGGACTTGGGATGCAGTTACAGAATTGATTCTCAAGGGGCTAGGGATTGGGGATTTTTGCCTGCTCCCTGACCCCATCACCAAGTGACTTTTGGAGATGTCTAGAGACATTTTTGGTTATCATAACCACTGTCAGGGGTGGAGGACAGTGATTCTGTCAGCTAGTGGGTCAAAACCAGGAATGATGCTCAAACAGCCTATAGTACAAAGGACAGCCCTCGCACCCCTACAGAGAACAGCCTGGCATCAAATGCCAATGGTGCCCAGGTTGAGAAATTTGAATTGGAGGAATTTTAGTTACTTAATTTCTTTTTAAGCACAGAACAAATAGTCACTCAGTCTACCTTAAGGAAAAGTGTACTTCATTTGCTTGTTCATTTAAGGATATATATGCTTGGAACTGGGATTAGAGCAAGACAGCTATCAGGAACCACACTGTGTTTCTCTCTGATTCTCTCTGTTTGCCTGTTCCTGCCTCCTCTCACAGTTGATTGGCCCAAACTTTTGAAATTCCAAGAGGTCTGGCTAGTAGCTCAGTTGTTTAGAGCATTGTCCAGATAAGCCAAGGTTGCAGGTCAGATCCCTGGTCAGAGGAACATACAAGAGACAACCAATGAATGCATCAGTAATTGAAACAACAAATTGATGTCTCTCTCTCTCTCTCTCTTTAATTAATAAATAATAAAAAATTTTAATTAATAAATTAAAAAGTTTAAAATTCCAAGAAAGTCAGCTTGGTAAGGTTAGGCAATCATCACTGCTCCTTCCAAAACTCCACCCAGGCCAATGACCTGGGCTCTGGACAGCCTGTGGATAGAGAATACCCTCTGGTCAGCGGCCCACCCCCTATTCAGCTGGAGATCACTCTTACACAAGAAACAGTCTAGACATTCTCCCTGGACAGAAGATTGAGTGGGGCAGTGTGAGTCAGAAGGAGATATTGGAACTGAACACACCATGACCAGCATTTATGTTTTTTTTTCCCAATCCACTGCTGTCTTTTTCTTGGTGTAGCAAAGATAAGGGATGAATACAAAGCTGTGGTTTTTCTTTTCACTCCACAGCTGTGCTGTCCAAAATGATAGACACTAGCCATGTGCGGCTATTCAAATTTAAATTATTTCAAATAAAATAAAATAAAATAATTCAGTGCCTCAGTTGTATCAGCCAAATTTCAAATGCTAAGTAGCCACATGTGACCGATGCTCCTGTATTGGGGGACACAGATACAGAGCATTTCCATCATCGCACAGAGTTCTGTTGGACGACCCTGCTCCAGAGGAAGATTCTGACTAAACTGGAAGGGTTGGGTATCACTGGACAACACATTTTAGGGTCAGCCCTAAAAAGAAGTCTGAGGTTTTTCTATGGATTCACAGTCCTGATTGCTAGGGGTGTGTGAAGTACTGCATGCAGCTGTGGGTGTTGTGGAGGCGGAGCTCCTGCTGTGGTTGGTATGTCCCCCAGGGTTATGTGCCTCTGCTCCTCGAAGCAAGAGGCTGGAGAAGAGTTTCACCTGAGGAGGATTGCTGTAACTCACCCATTTGGGAAGGTGCTATGAATGTTTAAGAGTGAAGAATGGTTGAAATGCTCTGAATGGTGCATAATCGGCCTTTCAAGCACCGTGACAATAGATGACACAGAAATTTGCAGCTCAGGTGAACAAGCAAGTGTGACCAGGCTTGTTAGGCTCACTGACACACCTTTGGAGGCTCTGAGATCTTTCTTTTCCAGCTCCGGTTTTTGTCTCCTACCCTGGTCTTACTTTGCCTCTAAAGAGAACACATTTTCTTCACCCCATGTGGCTACTATTACTGATGTTTGTTGGGAACAAGAAAAATAGTCTCAGCCCCAAGGAGCCTGTGTCCCTAGCAAACATCCTGTAAGTTGATTGCAATCTGTTTAGTTTCAAAATTTTCCTCTGCTTCAGGGTCAAGGGGAGTGTACACCCTATATGCTGCCATAAGCCTCTCTAGGAACGCTGCTGGGGATTCTTCTCTGCCCTGGATGACTTCACTGACCTTACTAAAGTTGGTAGGTTTTCTCGCAGCTGCCTTGAGCCCCCTCAGCAGAGCCTGGCGATATTGGAGGAGTGCGTCCTTTCCCCCAGTAGTATTAGAATTCCAGGTTGGGGGCTGAGAAGGGAGAATGTCTTCTATTTTCCTCCTCCTGGCCATAGTCTCTCCCTCCTTCCCCAATACCACCTTTGTGGCTTCCCGCATTACCCTATCTCTCTCCTCAGAAGTGAAGAGAATTTGCAGAATCTGTTGACAGTCATCCCAGGTGGGCTGGTGAGTTCTGAATATGGTTTCAAGGAGGGCGATTAGCCCTTGGGTTTCTCAGAGAACGGGGGATTCTGATGTTTCCAATTATATAAGTCACTGGTGGAAAAGGGCACATAAACTAGATAGGGAGGCGCCCGCGGAAGAGCATCTAGTGCGGGTGGTGCCTCCTAGAGAGGCAAAATGGTAGCATGCCCCGCCAGAGGCGCATTGGAAGCACCTCCCGCCGCTGGGGGCAACATTCCCTCCCCGTAAAGTACGCCTCCCCGGGTATGTGACGGGCTCACAAACCCGCCGATGTCCCGGTGCGAGGAATCCGGTTCCTCTCTACGCGGGTTTGGAGGGGGTGCATTCACAGGGTTTAGATGATCCTCCGGTGTTTCTGGCAATACTGGGTAGAGCCTGGGCTGATTTCGGGGTGCCCTCGGGGCGGTGACCCTACTACCGCATCCGTTTTCTCTTGCCTTATTTTCACCTGTGGCTAGGCAGATCACCTGTCTGCCTTGCTGATTCCCTTTTAGACATTTCCTAATGTACCCAGGCCTCTCTGTTGCAACATCTACCCAGACATCTACGTACAGATATTGGTTCGGGGTGGGGGACCCTGTACACTGTGGCTCGCACTGCAAACAAAATGGAGAGGTCAAAAGTACCCTCCCTGGGCCACCCTACATCAAAAGTGGGCCACTCTAACTGGCACAAGGCTCGCAGGAATTCAGGATCCGGTGGCGGCCCACCGTAGCCCCGTGCTCGTCTCTGGAAGTCAGAAAAGTTCTTTAAGAGACAGTCAAGTGGGGAACCAGGGACCAATTCCTTTTGTCCCATCTTGAGAAGACTGGGGATTTCAAAGGAGAGGAAACAGACCACACAGGCAAATGACCAAACAAATAACACAGTTCCACAAACACACGGACTATCAGATGTGCCTGGCATACAATACTGAAACTAAACGCAGCACAGCGTGGTGTGGGGGAAGGGAAACCTAACCTGACCGGTCACAATCCAAATTACCAAAACCAAATTTCAGAGGGTGGCGTTCCGACTCTGAAAGTTCCTGGGTAGGTCACAGGTGGCATCCTACCTACCACTTCAGGATTATTTGCTCTAGAACACCAAAACCGAAAGAGGGTCCTCACCAAATACTTATTCAGCCCGGGCTGCCATCCAGTCTCCGATCCAAAGTTCCACTGGGGAAATCTCGCTGGGGCCTCCAAATGTTGCATCCACCAACCGCGAGAACAAATGTTAGAGACTTTCAGGGTTTCAAAGATGTTACTTTATTGGGCAAGTTTAACCTGCACCGGGGAGAAATCTCAAAGTGTCCAGAGACACGGGGCCCGCAGCAACGAGAGTCGCACCCAGCGCTTACAGCTAAGTTCTTATATAGAGGCGAACAAGCAAGCGTTGCACAGAAGCAGATGTGGCGGTTAGCTTTTTTTGGCTTACAGAGCCCGCGCACGGGAACAGGATGGGGTCTAACTCAACTGAGAGGAAAATTTTGAAACTAAACAGATTGCAATCAACTTACAGGATGTTTGCTAAGGACGCAGGCTCCTTGAGGCTGAGACTATTTTTCTTGTTCCCAACAATGTTCATCACAAACTCCCAACTCTCTGTCTTCCAGACACAGGATAGGGTTGTGCTTCTGGTCCCTTGTGACTGGGGACTGAGACCATGTGACCAGTTCTGGCTGGCAAGGGGCAGAGCTGTCTTCTGTCAGAGCGTTTGAGCTCTTTCAGGCCTGCGAGCAGCAACCTTCACATTGGCAGCTCTCCCCGATCCTGGATCCCTGCACGACCAACATGCTCCACAGTTACCGTCAACCCACGAGGGGGCTGGAATGTGAGCAGAACATAAACCTGTGCTGTTTTCAGACACTTAGATTGGGGGATTTTCTTTTATAACCTACTCATACATTCTGGTCACTGTGCCTTCCACATATTCATACCTCCAGCCTGTGTATGAAATTGCAATTTGTTATGGGCATTGGCTGTTTTCTGTTAGTCAGAAAAAATGGGTTAAAAATTTTTATATTTGGATTGGACAGAGAAAATGGCGGCGGAGTAGGATGGAGCAACTGCAGTTCTCCTACACCTGGGGGAAAATCCTGGCAGATTTACAGAAGAACAGCGCAATCAATTCCCCAACCAACAATTCCCCAGCATTTATGAAAATAAGAGACCAGAGATAGTGACGAACCAGACAGCTAGAAGTCCTTGGGGTCTCAGGGACGCGAGTAAGGACAGAGGCAGCCAGACCGGCGGCAGCCATTAGCCGGCGGGTAAAGACCTCAGAGCCGCGGCTGCCGCAGCGGTCGGAGCCCAGAGGCTTCCTTCCGTCTGTACCCAGCAACAGGGGCGTCTGCCACGGAGAACTCATCAGGAGCCCGGCAACCCTGAGAAAAGTCCAGGGCAGCGGCAGTGGTGGCGGCAGCGGCGGGACGGCAGCCATTGACCGGCGCATAAAGACCTTGGAGCCTTGGCTGCCTCAGCGGTCAAGGGCCCAGAGGCTTCCGCCTGCCCAGCAACAGGGGTGTCTGACACAGAGGACTCATTGGGACCCCGGCACCTGTGAGTTAAGACAAAAGCGGCAGCGGCAGGGCCGGCTGCCCTCGGGAGCCAGGCACCCCAGAGTAAAGTCAAAAGCAGCAGCGGCGTCGGGACCTGCAGCCATTGGCCGGCGGGTAAAGACCTTGGAGCTGCTGCTGCCACAGCTTCCAGGGCCCAGAGGCTTCTGTCTACGGCTAGTGTCAGGGCGTCTGCCACAGAGGAATCAGCGGGAGCCTAGCAACTGTGAGTAAAGACAAAAGCGACAGTGGCAGGACCGGCTGCCCTGGGCCAGCCCAAAATGCCTCAGAGCTGCCGCTGCTGCTGTGGTAGGGGTGTAGAGGCTTCCGTCTGTGGCCAGTGCCACGGAGGACTCGTAGGGAGCCCAGCACCCAGTGGAGCATTGGGCTGGCTGCGGGGTCCCTGGAAGAGCTGGCTCCCTCCCTCACCATCTAGGCGGGGATGGGTGGCAGAGACCTGTCTGCCTAGGTGTGCAGGGAGGGTGGCAAGGACAGGGGGCCGTGTTCAGTTGCAATCTCTGTGGTCGCCAGCCCACCAGCCTGCCAGCCCAGGAAATCTGAGAGGACCATTGTCCTAACCAGTCAGGTTGGGGATTGGGCTGGGCTGAGAGGCACGCTTTCTGGAGAAGTTTTTGCTGGAAAGTGGACTGAGGTGTTCTCCTGTGAAGGCAGCTTGACTTGCTTCTCACCCAGCCACAGGACAGTACCAGATCCCGTGGGTCCAAGGCAGCCTGTCAGGTGGGCGGGCGCCCGCACCCCAGTCTGGTAGCCTGGCTGGTGGGCGGGTGTGCGCCTGGGCCTACAACCCAGCCCACAGAGGGGTCCCACCGAAACCAGAAAAACTGGATTGGACAGTTTGAAACCAACAAGGAAGGAGTTTTTGTTGTTGTTTTTTTTATTTTATTTTATTTTTAAACTTTTTTCAGTAATCGTATATATTTTTAAATTTTATTGTTGCTGTATCTTTCAGTACTCTGTTCCTCTCCTTTCTTTTTTCCTGTTTTAGTCCCTCTTCATATCACCCCAAACTTATTGCTTTTTCCTCACTTCTCTTGACCTTTTTTTGTGTGTTTGTTTGTTTGTTTGTTGCTTTCTATACCACTGTAAATACTTCACAACACATCTCTCGGGTCTTAGCCCACTTTACAGGTTCCTGGATTCTATTACTGTAGTGATTAACTCTACTTGCTCACACGCTACGTCTATTTACTATTCTTTACTCTCACCTTACCTCAAAATCTGACCACCCGCAACCTCACTGCTTTCTAGATACAACTCACAAGCCTTCCCTCCCCAACAAGAGGCTTATCTTTGGTCTATCCTTTCCTAGAGGTGGCAAATTGGGTTGAAGATTACAGTTAACACTATATAGAGCCTAAAGATCTTCTATCTCTTCTCTGCCAGCTGTGACTGTAAATATCATAAAGTACTCTCCTGCTGTCATAAACCATTTTGCCTCCCCCTCCAGCTGATCACACACACACAAAGAAAGGAGTAGGTGGAAGCAGAGAACATCAAGATACCTGCAGGAGACTGTACCACTGAATTTCACAGGAATTCTACCACAGAAGTTCACACCATAAACCTAGGGAGTCAGAACAGATCAATTTAAGAAGCTGAAGCTAACAAGAAGAGTCTCATAAGCAATGGGAAGACAAAGAAACAATGCCCAAATGAAAGAAAAGGTGGAAGTCTCAGAAATAATGTTAGATGAAAGAGAGGCAAGTCAGCTATCAGATATTGAATTCAAAGCACTAGTTATCAGGAAATTCAAAGAGCTCACAATGAGCTACCAGAAACTAGAGGGGAGCTACCATGAGCTCTCCGCAAACTATATCAACATGAAAAAGGAAATAGAAACTATCACCAAAGGACAAGAGGAAATGAAGAATACAATTTCGGAACTGAAGAACACAGTAGAAGGAATGAAAAGCAGGATCGATGAGGCAGAAGATCGGATCAGTGAGTTGGAGGACACAGTAGAAAGAATCTCCCAGAAAGAGCAAGAAAGGGAAAAGAGGCTCAAAAAGAATGAAGATGGACTAAGAGAAATGCAAGATAATATGAAACGTAATAATATCCGAATAATAGGAATACCAGAAGGAGAAGAAGAAGAACAAGGGATAGAAAACCTATTTGAAAGAGTAATGATGGAAAATTTTCCTAATTTGATGAGAGAAAAAGTTACACGAATCCAGGAATCACAGAGAGTCCCATTCAAGAGGAACCCAAAGAGGCCCACTTCAAGACACATCATCATTAAAATGGCAAAATTTCAAGACAAAGAGAGAATCCTAAAGGCAGCAAGGGAGAAAAAGGAAGTAACATACAAGGGAGCCCCAATAAGGTTAGCTACTGACTTCTCAATGGAAACACTCCAAGCAAGAAGAGAATGGCAAGAAATATTTCAAGTAATGAGAACCAGAGGCCTACAACCAAGGCTACTTTACCCAGCAAGGCTCTCAATCAAGATAGAAGGCCAAATAAAGAGCTTCCAAGACAAAAGAAGTCTAAAAGAATATGCCTCCACCAAACCAGCTCTACAAGAAATACTAAAAGGGCTGCTTTAAGGAAAGGAAGGAAAAGAGAGAGACAGAGAGGAACTGTGGTACAAAAATGGCAATGAATAAGTCCCTATCAATAATAACCTTGAATGTAAATGGATTAAATGCTCCAATCAAAAGACATAGAATAGCTGAATGGATAAGAAAGCATGACCCACACATATGCTGCCTACAGGAGACCCACCTCAGGACAAAAGACCATCACAGACTAAAAGTGAAAGGCTGGAAACAAATTTTCCAAGCAAATGGACAAGAAAAAAAAGCCGGGGTAGCAATTCTAATATCAGACAAAATAGACTTCAAAAAAAGGGCCATAAAGAGAGACCCAGAAGGTCACTTCATATTGCTCAAGGGAAGAATCCAGCACGAAGACATTAACATCATAAATATATATGCACCCAACATAGGAGCACCCAAATATATAAGAAAAATCCTAGAAGACTTCAAGAAAGATATTGACAGCAACACAATTATAGTAGGGGATTTTAACACCCCACTGTCAAAAATGGACAGATCTTCCAAACAAAATATCAACAAAGATATAGCAGCATTAAACGACACTCTAGAAGAAATGGACTTGACTGATATATATAGAGCGCTTCATCCCAAAGAAGCTAAATACACATTCTTTTCAAATGCACATGGAACATTTTCAAAGATAGACCACATGATAGGACACAAAATGAGCCTCAACAAATTCAAGAAAATTGAAATCATACCAAGCATTTTCTCTGACCACAAGGGACTGAAATTAGAAACCAACCCCAAAGGAAAAAACCCAAAACACCCAAAATCATGGAGACTGAATGGTATGCTATTAAACAACGAATGGGTCAAGATTGAAATTAGGGAAGAAATCAAAAAGTTTCTGGAAACAAATGAAAATGAACTCACAACAACCCAAAACTTATGGGACACGGCCAAGGCAGTCCTGAGAGGGAAGTTCATAGCAATACAGGCTTACCTAAAGAAAATAGAAACATTTCAAACAAACAACCTAACCCGACGCCTGCAAGAACTCGAAGAACAACAACAAAGACAGCCCAGAGCAAGTACAAGGAAGGAAATAACCAAGATCAGAGCAGAATTAAATGACATAGAGACCAAAAGCACAATTATAAGGATCAATGAATCCAAGAGTTGGTTTTTTGAAAAGATAAACAAAATAGACAAGCCTTTAAGTAGGCTCATTAAGAAAAGAAGAGAGAGGACACAAATAAACACAATCAGAAATGAAAGAGGAGAGATTACAACTGATACCACAGAAATAGAAGGGATTGTAAGGAATTACTATGAAGAACTGTATGCCAAGAAATTTGAAAACCTAGGTGAAATGGACAAATTTCTAGAAAAATATAATCTTCCAAAACTCAATGAAGAAGAAGTAGAAAGCCTGAACAGACCAATAACAGCAAATGAAATTGAAGCAGTAATCAAAAAACTCCCATCACACAAAAGCCCCGGACCAGATGGTTTCACAGGAGAATTCTACAAAGCGTTTAAGGAAGAGCTAACCCCTATTCTTCACAGACTATTCCAAAAAATCCAAAATGATGGGAAACTCCCAAACTCTTTTTATGAAGCGAGCATTATCCTAATTCCAAAACCAGAGAGAGACACAACAAAGAAAGAAAATTACAGGCCAATATCACTGATGAACATAGATGCTAAAATCCTCAACAAAATATTGGCAAATCGCATCCAACAATACATCAAAAAGATCATACACCATGACCAAGTGGGATTCATCCCAGGGATGCAAGGATGGTTCAATATCCGCAAATCAGTAAATGTAATACACCACATAAACAAAAGCAAGGACAAAAACCACATGGTCATATCAATAGACGCGGAAAAAGCTTTTGATAAGGTACAACACCCATTTATGATAAAGGTACTCAGCAAAGTGGGAATAGAGGGAGCATTCCTCAATATAATAAAGGCCATATATGAAAGACCTACAGCCAACATCATACTGAATGGGCAAAAACTGAAAGCTTTTCCACTAAGATCAGGAACAAGACAAGGTTGTCCACTTTCACCACTTCTATTTAATATAGTATTGGAAGTTCTAGCCACAGCAATCAGACAAGAAAAGGAAATAAAAGGCATCCAAATCGGAAAGGAGGAAACAAAACTGTCACTGTTTGCAGATGACATGATAGTGTACATGGAAAATCCTATAGACTCTACCAAAAAACTGCTGGAACTAATAAATGAATTTGGCAAAACAGCGGGATACAAAGTCAATATCCAGAAATCAAAGGCATTTCTGTATACTAACAATGAATCAGCAGAAGCAGAAATCAAGAAAAAAATCCCATTCGATATAGCAAAAAGAAAAATAAAATATCTGGGAATAAATCTAACCAAGGAGGTTAAAGACCTGTATGCAGAAAATTACACAACACTGAAGACAGAAATCAAGGAAGACACAAACAAATGGAGACGTATACCGTGTTCATGGATTGGAAGAATTAACATCATCAAAATGTCCATACTACCCAAAGCAATTTACAGATTCAATGCAATACCTATTAAAGTACCAATGGCATATTTCACAGACATAGAACAAACACTTCAAAAATTTATATGGAACCATAAAAGACCCCGAATAGCAGCTGCAATGTTAAGAAAGAAGAACAAAGTAGGAGGGATCACAATACCTGATATCAAACTGTATTACAAGGCCACTGTAATCAAAACAGCCTGGTACTGGCATAAAAACAGGCACATAGACCAATGGAACAGAATAGAGAGCCCAGAAATAAACCCAAATCTCTACAGTCAATTAATATTCGACAAAGGGGGCAGTATCATAAAATGGGGTAAAGATAGCCTCTTCAACAAATGGTGTTGGGAGAACTGGACAGCTACATGCAAAAAAATGAAACTCGAGCACCAACTTACATCATACACCAAAATAAATTCAAGGTGGATAAAAGACTTAAATATAAGCCATGACACCATTAAAGTCCTAGAGGAGAACATTGGCAGGAAAATCTCAGATATTTCACGCAGCAACATTTTTACTGATATGTCCCCTAGAGCAAGGACTATAAAGGAAAGAATAAACAAATGGGATCTCATCAAAATAAAAAGCTTCTGCGCAGCTAAAGAAAACAGCATTAAAATAAAAAGACAACCAACTGTATGGGAAAACATATTTGCCAATGATACCTCAGACAAAGGTTTAATCTCCAAAATATACAAAGAACTCACACGACTTCACTCTAAGAAGACAACTAACCCAATTAAAAAATGGGGAAAGGACTTGAACAGACACTTCTGCAAGGAGGACATACAGAGGATCCAGAGACACATGAAAAGATGCTCAATATCACTAGCTATCAGAGAGATGCAAATTAAAACTACAATGAGATACCACTTTACACCGGTGAGAATGGCTATCATAAACAAAGCAATAAACAACAAATGTTGGAGAGGGTGTGGGGAAAAGGGGACTCTGGTCCACTGTTGGTGGGATTGCAGACTGGTACAACCATTATGGAAAACAGTATGGAATTTTCTCAGAAAACTAAAATTGGACTTGCCTTTTGACCCAGCAATTCCACTGCTGGGATTGTATCCTAAGAACCCTAAAACACCAATCCCAAAGAACCTATGCACCCCAATGTTCATAGCAGCACAATTTACAATAGCCAAGAGTTGGAAGCAACCTAGGTGCCCGTCAGTAAATGAATGGATCAAAAAACTATGGTACATATACACAATGGAATTTTATGCTGCAGAAAGAAAGAAGGAGCTCCTACCTTTTGCAACAACATGGATGGAACTGGAAAGCATTATGCTGAGTGAAATAAGCCAGGTGTTGAAGGACAAATACCATATGATCTCACCTCTAACAGGAAGCTAAACAACAAAACAAACAAGCAAGCAAAATATAACCAAAGACACTGAAATAGAGAACAGGCTGACAGTGACCAGAGGGGAGAGGGGAGGGAATTTCAGGGGAAATAAGGGAGGGATTTAGAGGAACCTATATAAAGGATACATGGACAACAACTGAGAAGGGTGGAAATGGGGGGGAGGGGGGAGGATGGGGGGTGGGATGGGATGGGAGTAATAGACAGAAAACTGTACTTGAAAAATAATTAAATAAAAAAATTGGGGAAAAAAAATTTTATATTTGGCTCTGGCTAGTGTGGCTTGGGGGACTGAGTGCTGGCCTGTGAACCAAAGAGTCACTGGTTCAATTCCCAGCCTGGGCACATGCCTAGGTTGCAGGCCAAGAGGCAAGCCATTGGTTTCTCTCACACATTGATTTAACTACCTCTCTGTTTTTCTGCCTTTGCTCTTTCAAAAAATAAATAAATAAAATCTTTTAAAATGTTTATATTTGTACCAATCACCAAACTCAGATGTTTATATGACTATTCCTTCTTTTTTTATAAGCAGTAGCTCTTTATTTTTAAGATTTTATTTATTTATTTTTAGAGAGAAGGGCAGGGAGGGAGAAAGAGAGGGAGAGAAATATCAGTGTGTGGTTGCCTCTCATGTGTCTGCCACTAGGGACGGGACCCACAACCCAGGCATGTGCTCTGACTGGGAGTCAAACCAGCAACCTTTTGGTTCACGGGCGCATGGTCAATCCACTGAGCTACACCAGCCAGGGCCGACTACTCCTTTTTATAGTGGACAAGGGACCTCCTCCCTCAACCACCAGAAAAGAAAGACATTTCTTTCTTAAACTGGTTAAGTGTCAGCTGTCTCCTTTGTTCCTTGCAGAATGACCTGAAGGCTAACAGCTTCTTTAGAAAAGAAATTCACAGTGGTCCATAATAGCAATGGGTCTAAGAAGAGAATAAAACACTGAGGGGAGTTGATGGGAATTATCTCAACTCAGGAGACAAAAGATGTCTTACAAGGAAAATGAACACACAGCTCCTAGAACCAGAAAGGCCTCCCATTCATTCATTCACTCATTCGTGAATAATCATTGAGAATCTCATATGTGCTCTGCCCAGATGAAGTTTATTTCCTGGTGGGGGAGATGGGAAATGAACAAAAGAAGTACAGTGAAGGAAGTAAACAGGAATGAGATAAAGTAACAGGGGAGGAGGTGACAGAGAAGGCCTCTCTGAAGAGGGGACACCTGAGCTGAGGCCTGGAGAAAAAGGTCCTGCAAAGAGCAGAAGAGAATTACAGACAGAGCAGGGCATTTCAGGAGCCTAAAGACAAACGGGTGTGGCATATACAAGAAATTGCAGGAAAGGGGGGACCCAAAGGCAGTGTCTGATGACAGGCAGTGTTTGATGACAGTGAGAGAAGATGAGTCAGAGAGGCAGGCAGATGCCTTCGGGCCAGAGGAAGGACTTCAGGTTTCACTCTGAGAGAACGAGGAAGCCGTGAGGAGAGTGGGAAGGAGGTGATGTTTGCAAACTTTTTCTGTGAAGTCCTGAAAGTAAGTATTTCAGACTCTTCAGGCCATAAAATCTCTGTGGCAACTATTCAGCTCTGTGAAAGCAGCAGCCAACAATATATAAACAAATGAGCGTGGCTGTGTTCTCATAAAACTACTTATGGACAATAAAATCTAAATTTCATGTTTTCATGTGTCACAAAATATTGTTCTTTAGATTTTTTTGACTACTTAATAATGTAAGAATCATCTTATGGGCCATACGAAACTGGCAGCCGCTCGGATCTGGCAACCACCTGCGGGCGGCTGGTTGGCCAGTTCCAGGTTTACATCACTCAGGCTAGATGACAGTTGAAGTAAAGAAACCGTTTCAGAGGCTTTTGCAAAATAGTCCATCAGGACGTGATGAAGGCTTGGCTTGGATGGTTATAGTGGAGGTGATGAAAAGGGTTCAGAGGTTACTGGGCAGGAGGGCACAGGAGGGACGTGCTGATGCTCAAGGTGTGAGGGTGAGAGAGAGGCTGGTCAGGGATGATTTGGTGGTGGCGCCATTCACTGCTCAGAGTCCCTAGGAAAGAACAGACCTGGAAGCCAGAGTCCCAAGTTCATTTCAGTCTGTATCTTGATGAACTCCACCGGGCTTGAGTTGGATCCCAGAGAATGGAGTATCTCCACAGCAGGACTTTTCCAGAGCTTTTTCTTACAAGCGTGTGACCTTGGGCATGCCACTTCTGTTCAGTCGTTTTTCTTTGTTCAAATATGGAGATAATATCTCCTGCCAGACCCTTGTCTAGATAGAGGTGAGGATAAGCTAAAATTTCACTTGACCCTGATAAGGAATTCCTCCCCAATTCAGCACCTCAACTGGACCCAATCCCATCCAACCGTATGTGAATTGATGGGTGACCCTTTCGATTTTTGTGGGGAAGTGGAGCAGAGCAGTCAGATCACTCACTGCAATCAGGCCTTTCTGAAAGTCTCTCTAAACTTCTCTGTTCTTCCTACGAAGTCCCTCTACCTCCCACTGCAGCTTCCAGGATGAAGAGGGAACACTCGCGGTTTCTTCATTATTTCTGAACATGTCTGACACCATTCATGTGAATCTTTTTCCCCACAATGACTAACCAATTCTCCAACTTTCTGGGCATAGACTGGGCATTCTACAATTCACTGCTGATGTGCAGTACCTGGAGTTAGTGAAGATAATGCAAGCTAAGGCTCAGCCCCACCAGAGTGCTCCCACTTCAGAAGCCAATTGCAAATAGTGGGTCCCCAGCTTACTCACTTCTGTCCAACTTGACTACAAATTGGAGGTTCCCACAACCCTCTCTTCCAGTTCAATACTTCATTATAATGGCTCATAGACTTCAGGGAAACACTTATTTGTGTTTATTGGTTTATATTACAAAGGATATTCTTCTATAAAGGATATAGATGAAGGATACCTAGAATGAGGTGCAGGAGGATCCCAAGCACAGGAGGCTCTGTCTCCATGGAAATGGGATGCATGACCCTCCCAGCAGGTGGATGTGTACTCCAACCTGGAAACTCTCTGAACCCCATACTTTAGGGTTTTTATGGAGGCTTCTTCAAATAGGCATGGTCATTAACTCAGTCTCCTCTCCCTCCCCAGAGCATGGAAGGTGGGGCTGAAAGTTCTAAGTTTCTAATCATGGCTTGGTTTTCTTATAACAAGCCCTCATCCAAGATCACACCAAGAGTTGCCTCCTTAGAACAGAAAATGTTCCTATCACCCAGAAAATTCCTAGGAGTTTAGGAGATCTGTGTCAGGAAATGGGGAAGAGATCAAATAAGTGTTTCTTATTTTGTCCCACAAGGTCTTGCCTTTTTTCCCCCCTGAACTTGCCCTCCTTAGTCTCTCACCCTACACACTCAAAAACCCCAGACTGGAGTTAACGGAGAAGATTCTCCTAGAGATAGAACTGCTATACAGTCTGACTGTGGTGATAGGCATCCAAACCTACACATATGATAAAGTTGTGTAGACCCCAACACACGCACACACGTAAAACTGGGGAAATCAGAATAAGATTGGTAGATTGTGTCAACATCAGTTCTGTGGCTGTGACTTTGTTCTATAGTGTACAGAATACACAGATCTCTCTGTATCTTACAAGTGCATGTGAATCTATAATTCTCTCAAAATGAACAGATCCATTCAGAAAGAAAACCTGGCTTGCAAGCCTTGCTCAACTAGTTAGGGGCTAACCCAACCTTTTGAGCAAAATCCCCCCCCAGTGGATTCATGAAACAATTTTCCCTACTTTTTATCTGCCTGAAATTATTCATTAAATAAAAATTAACAAATATATTTCCTCACTAACCATACACAAGCACTCGTGTTTCAAACCTGAGGAACTTTAATCTGTCTCACCCTAGAAATAAAAAAAATTAATATGCTATTAAAATGGAGAATTAAATTATGTTTAAAATGACATATACTGAGCACCTACTTTGCACAAGGCCCAGTATTTGAAAGCTAGAGATTCAGGGAAGAATGCAGGCAGAACCCAGACTCAGGGATAGGGGGCACTCACATGGGTGGGGGAGAGGTGGTATGGGCTGAAGAAGTTCTCCAGGTGATTAAAATATGGGGCCACTGCCCTGTCCCCTCCATTCACAATTAGGAATTACTCGTCTATCCCAAGAGGATGAAACTGGCTGCTTTGGGCTTGGGGACCCTCCCACACTCAGCCACAATTTTAAAGCCCAAGGCTTCACAGTACGAAGAATGATCATCAAAATTGCTATTATCCTATTATGTACTCTAGTTCCGAAAGACACTTACACATAGTTCTGGAACAAGAGTCCCACAGTGCAGGAAGTTTAGGGAACTGTGTACAGTCCACCTGTGTACATTTCTCTTTGAAAACTCGTAAGGCGCAATAGAGTTTAAAGGCTCAGACAAATCTTACAATAAACCTGGTCGACTTTGTTGAAATCAGCAATTCCCCAGCTTGGTAGATACCTATTGCTATCACTTGCTTACCCGGAGTTTGAGGAAAGCACTTCTGCTGTGACATATCGGACCCCTGCTTGCTGGATGCCAGGCCCTGCACGACTCTTTTTGCTGCAGGTGTGAGAGGACAGGCCGTCTCCCCTTTGCTGTCCCTTTTTTTTGCTGCTCTGGAAGGGTAGGAGGCCTCAGCCTTCCCAGAGAGAGAACTCGTTTTAATTTTGCTCTTGCTCTAGGTTAAGGAGCCATCCAGTGTCGTTATGAAATAACGGAGGAAGAAGTAGGGGTTTCTGATAGGACAATTTCCTAAAAAGGAGAGGGGCTTTGCCTGAACAGAGCTCAGGCAGTAGACTTGGCCAAAGGCCACCTCAGGGAGGATTATTTGAAACCCTGTCACCCCATGGAAGCCAAGTCATTGCCTAGGAGGGCCGCCCCTCCATTCTAACAGTCATCACCACCACCTACACTGCCATCTCCTACACTGCCCATCTCATCGCTGCCCTTTCTGCCATCACTCAGCCTGGCCTGATGACTGCGAGTAGAGGTGATACTTTGCACAATTCACCTTTTGGCTTTCCATGTGAGTGGAAACACAGCTTCTCCACACTCCAACCTTTCCATCAAGCCCCAGAAAATATGGGTGGAATCCTGATCTCTTAAAGAGTGGAGGTTGAGAGGGATAGGTTTTTGGAGGAACTTTGGAGGACCAAACTAAACCAGTTCAAGGTCTGCAAAGCTGGACCAGTGATTACAGGCAAGGTAAGCATTATTACCCCACTCTACAGATGAGGAAACTGAGGCTCACAAAGCTTAAGGAGATAACTGACATATACACAGGGTCAGGCACAAATAAGGCCCTTTTTATTACATAAAAATCTTTTATTACAAAATCATAAGCATGTAATACTGTAACTTAACAACATCACACCCAACCATGCTATATGACATTTTATTTTATTTTATTTTATTTTTAAATATATTTTATTGATTATACCATTACAGTTGTTCTATTCCCTCCCTTCATTCCCCTCCACCCGCACCCTCCCTCCCCCACCATTCTCCCTCCTTAGTTTATAACCACGTGTCTCAAGTTCTTTGGATTCTATATTCCCCCACTATTCTCGCCCTCCCCCCTATCTATTTTCTACCTACCATCTATGCTATTTTCTGTGCCTTCTCCCCCCTTCTCCCCCTCCCACCCCCCTATTTCTAACCCTCCAGGTGTTCTTCATTTCTATGGTTCCACTCCTGATCTAGCTGTCCTCTTGGTTTGCTTTTGTTTTAGGTGTGGTTGTTAATAACTGTGTGTTTGCTGTCCTTTCACTGTTAATATTTTTCATCTTCTTTTTCTTATATAAGTCCCTTTAGCATTTCATATAATAAGGGCTTGGTGATGATGAACTCCTTGAACTTGACCTTATCTGAGAAGCACTTTATCTGTCCTTCCATTCTAAATGAAAGTTTTGCTGGATAAAGCAATCTTGGCTGTAGGTCTTTGGATTTCATGACTTGGAATACTTCTTTCCAGCCCCTTCTTGCCTGTAAGGTCTCTTTTGAGAAATCCGCTGACAGTCTGATGGGTACTCCTTTGTAGGTGACTGTCCCCTTATCCCTTGCTGCTTCTAGGATTCTCTCCTTCATTTTGGTCTTGGCTAATGTAATTATGATGTGCCTTGGTGTGTTCCTTCTTGGGTCCAACTTCTTTGGCACTCTCTGAGCTTCCTGGATTTCCTGGAAGTCTATTTCCTTTGCCAGACTGGGGAAGTTCTCCTTTATTATTTGTTCAAATAAGTTTTCCACTCGTGGCTGTTTCTTTCCCCCTTCTGGTACCCCTATAATCCGGATGTTGGAACGTTTAAAGATGTCCTGGAGGTTCCTAAGCCTCTCCTCATTTTTTTGAATTCTCATTTCTTCATTCCTTTCTGGTGGGATGTTTTGTTCTTCCTTCTGGTCCATTCCATTGATTTGAGTCCCAGTTTCCTTTCCATCACTATTGGTTTCCTGTGCATTTCCCTTCATTTCACTTAGTTTAGCCTTCATATGTTCCTCTAATTTGTGACTTTGTTCCTCTAATTTGTGACTATAATCTACCAGTTCTCTTGAATTGTGCTTCTGAGAGGCTGGCAATTTCTTGGTCGCTTAGAGTTATGGGCTCTGGGACTTTGAGTTCTTCTTACACCATCTTTCGGGTTGTTCGTGCCTGTTCCATAGCAGGATCAGAGCCCTAAAGTGTTCACTAGAACAGGGCAACTAAGTCTCTGGGTTGTGACGTTGTATGTGGGGGCGGGGTCAAAGAGGGACAGTGGCTCTCACTGGTATTGCAGGGCAACTAAGTCGCTGTGTTGTGACGCTGTATGTGGGGGCAAAGAGGGACTATGGCGTCCTGTCCGCCGCCTGCCGCCACGGCCCTCACCAGTGCTGCAGTTGCTGCCGTCACCGGGCCCATGCGTTTCGTCCCACTGCATGGGAGTGTGCCACCTCCGTCAGCCTTCGCCCCCCTGGGGCCTACGTGGTCTGTCTCACTGTGCGCGAATATGCGCCCGCGGTCTGCGCCGCACCCCAACTGGTTCCCGTCTGCCTGTGCGCCTGGGTCGGGGGCCCTGTCCTGCCCGACCCTGCTCGCTTCTGGCTCCGCCCCTCTTACCGTCCCCATTGAACGGTTAGATGTAGTCGGACTTCCATATAATTCAATTTTCTGTCCTTTGGTTGTGTCTTTGTTTCTCCAAACCTTTGTTGTATTCAAACTTGGTTGTGGGAGAAGGCACAGTGTTTCCACCTATGCCTCCATCTTGGCAGAAGTCTCTCCTATATGACATTTTAAGTGGAATGTTCAAATTGCTGTGCATCTCATGTGAGGCACTCATGTACCCTACCAACTACACTCAATGGTGTCACTTCTGCTGGACCCTGCATAGGTACTTGGAGGTACTGTAAGCAACTGAACCCAAGTGGGTCTTACTCAAGAACTTCAGTATTTGACAACAATTGACCCCACCCACATCCTGCTGAGATGCCAGCACCCACCCTCAGCCTTACACTCTGGCCCATCTCCACAGCACGGCAGAGGACAGTGTCTGCTCCATTTGACAGCAAGACCTCTTCAAAATTATCACTGCTTCTCTACTTCCAAATCAACAAATATGTACTGGGACTCTGTTATTATAATGCATTTTTTTAGTCCATAGGGCGGTTTAAATGCAATACTTTACCTGATCTACATAACCTCTTAGAATGATAAAGTTTTAAAATAATATAAAAAATACAAGAAGATGCCATTCTATACTCTAGCCCCCAAGAGATAACCTCTGTATAACATTTTGACATTTTTGCTTTTCTGCCTAGCATTTTATGTTTATCCTTTTAAAAAGTATATAAATAATATATGAGTATAGCATCCCTTACAAAAAATTCAGGCATAACGAATGACACTAATATCTCCCCTGACCTTCATCACCATTCCCTCCTCATCCCTTGCTTACAGGGGAACTCAAGAGTTAAAGATTTTAGTCTTAGTTGATAGGCTTAAGTGATTAAAGCTATAACTCAAGAGTTAAAGGTTTTAGTCTTAGGCTAATAGTGATAGGCTTAAGTGACTAATGCATGTAGAAAGCTGCTATTCCAGGAACTAGAATGCATGACCATGTGACTCCAGGGTGTGAACAAGCAATTCAACTTTGTACCCCAGGAGGTCTTGCAATCCCTGGAGAGAGTATGGGAGCTGTTGTGTCCCAGGGAGGGAACACCCATGATGCAGGGAGAGCATTGTTGATCCACAGATGAAGAAGTACCAGGAAAATCTATGTCAGACTGCAAATCTTATCCAATGAACCCTTTTCAAAAACCTTACCTACCCTGCTATCCAATTAATCTTTTTCCAAACCCCTTACCCACCTTTTCTTCTCCTTATAAAAAGGTCAGCTTGAAATGAGATGTTAAGGTGGTGTTTGGGTGTATATAACCTGCCATCTTCTCAGATCACCAGAATATGAATTAAGAGTCCACAAAGGTTCAATTATTTTCTCTACTTATTTGTTCTGGTAGTGACAGGCAGCACAAACACCGATTTCTCCAGTCTCATTACCACCACTGGGAGAAACATTGTTATAAAAATGGTCAGTTCCTTCCAGTTGTTAAAAATACAATTTATGTATACAACTGTGTCTACAGAAAATATAGAACTTTGTTCTGCAGGCTTCTGGTCAAGAAGGCAGTATAGGTAAATGTGGTACTCACCTCCTTCCACAACCACATCAAAATCACAACTAAACTACAGAATAACCATTGTTCAGAACCACCTGAAATCTGGCTGAATGGAAGTCTTACAACTTGGGAATTAAAGAAGCCATGTGGAGAGTGGTAGGAGGGGCAGTGGTGTGGCAGGGGCTGCTCCCACACTCACATGTGCAGATAAAATTCAGGAGGGATATCTCAGACTGCAGAGTTCCCCCGCTAAGGAGAGAGGTGTCCCAGTCCCACACGAGGCCCCCCAGCCCAGGGTTTCAGTGCTAGGAAGAGAAGTTCCCATAACTCCTGACTGTAAAGGCAAGTGAGAATTGAGGCTGAATGAGTCAGAAGGCTTCTAGAGACCCAGACAGTTCCTCTTAAAGAGTCCACACACGGACTTAATCTGACTCACTCTCCCTGAGTTCTGGTGCTGGGGCAACAGCTTGAAAGGCACCAGATTTGGAGAGACTCACAGGGTCCTAGAATGTACACAAGCCTACCCACCTGGGAATCAGCACCACAAGAGCCCAACTTGCTGTGAGTAGTGGGGTCAATGACCAAAAGCAGGTCGAGAGTGAAGCAACCTGCACTGTTCCCTCTCAGACCCCTCCCCCACATACAGCATCACAGTGAAATGAAGTGGGTTGTCTTGCCCTGGTGAATACCTAAGGCCCCACCCCTTACAACATAACAGCTGTGCCAAGGCAAAGAAATGTGGTCCAAGTGAAGGAACAGCTGAAAACTCCAGAAAAACAACTAAGCAATGAGGAGATAGCCAACCTATAAGATGCAGAGTTCAAAACACTGGTAATCAGGATGCTCACAGAAATGATTGAGCGGCGTCACAAAATAGAGGAAGAAGTGCAGGCAATGCAAAGTAAAATACAGGAAAATATACAAAGAACCAACAGTGAAGGGAAGAAACCCGGGACTCAAATCAATGGTTTGGAGCCGAAGGAAGAAATAAACATTGAACTAGACCAGAATGAAGAAACAAGAATTCAAAAAGATGAGAAGAGGCTTATAAACCTGTGGGACAACTTTTAACTTTCCAACATTTGAATCATAGGGGTGCCAGAAGGAGAAGAGAAAGAGCAAGAAAAGGAAAACTTATTAAAAACCATAATGAAGGAGAACATCCCCAATCTGACAAAGGAAATAGACTTCCAGGAAGTCCAGGAAACTCATAGAGTCCCAAAGAAGTTGGACCCAAGGAGGAACACTCCAAGACACATTATAATGAAATTATCCAAGATTAAAGATCAGGAAAGAATCTTAAAAGCAGCAAGAGATAAAGAGAGAGTTATCTTCAAAGAAGTTACCAGGAGGCTATCAGCTGATTCCACAAAAGAAACCTTGCAGGCAATAAGGGGCTGGAAAGAAGTATTCAAAGCTATGAAGGGCAAGGACTTCCGTCCAAGATTACTCTATCCTGCAAAGCTATTATTTAGAATGGAAAGGCAGATAAAATGCTTCCCAGATAAGATCAAATTAAAGGAGTTCATCATCACCAAGCCCTTATTATATGAAATGTTAAAGGGACTTATCTAAGAAAAAGAAGATGAAAACTATGAACAGTAAAATGACAATAAACTCAAAACTATCAACAACTGAACCTGAAAAATAAAGCAAAATGAACTAAGCAAAGAACTAGAACAGGGACAGAATCACAAAAATGGAGATCACATGGAGGGTTATCAGTGAGGAAAGGGAGAGGGGAGAATGGGGGAAATGGTGCAGGGAATAAAAAGCATAACTGGTAGGTACAACATAGACAGGAGGAGGTTAAGAATCGTATAGGAAACAGAGAAGCCAGAGAACTTATATGTATAACCCATGGACATGGATAAGGAGCGGGGGGATGCTGGTGGGAGCGGGAGTACAGGGTGAAGGGGGATAAAGGGGAGGGAAAAATGGGACAACTGTAATAGCATAATCAATAAAATATACTTTTTAAAATAAGGTATCAGAGACCTTTGGGGAGTCCAGTAACAGGGTAAGAGCTAGGGTGACAGCTTTCTCCCAGACAGAAGTGCTGGCAGAAACCATTGTTTGATGAGCCCTCCCTTGAGAGAGCTGGCAGGTGGGCGCCACATATGACACTCCATCAGTCTGGCTCACATTGTTCACACAGCCCTGGTGACTCCCTGAGGCCCTGTCCCACCCAAATTTCAAGCCCACCCAAACCATTTCCAGTGGCTTTTCCATATGAATAGCCTGTTTGGGCTTATTCTTCAGACTTCTCTAAAATTTCTCAAACAAGCAACATCTGTCTTCAGCATGTACCAACTCTCTTACTAAGCGGCCTCAGACTTGGTGCAGCCAGCCTCAGTTCATAGCTTAGCCTTGCTTGGGCACCTCCAAGCCCAGCACAAGTAGCAGCCATCTTCAGATTGCTTTGTAGCTTATGCCCCAGGCAGAACACAGGTGGCAGTTGACCTTGATCTACACCTCCCCAGAGGTTCCAGAGCCAGCGCATCCAGTGGACAGCTTCAGACCATGTTGAAGCTCCACCATTCAACCACCTCCACAAACAACACACTCAAGGGGTGGACTCAGTGATCATCAGAGCCCAGGTGCAGTAAGTCTCGGTCTGTGGAGTGGGGCCCTGCACAGGTGATCCATGACAGTTGTCAGAGGTCAGTTGTTGGTGGTCACAGCCAGTCCTTGCAGCTGATCAGCCTGGGGGTAAATGCCTCCCATTGATGTGGCAGTAGCAGTCATGGCTCAACTACAAGAGGAGGGTATACACTGATCACAAGGGGGCTTACCTCAAGTGCCTAGCTTGGGAGATAGGGGAAGCTATGCCACTGGACCCTACAGGACACCTGCTACATTAGGCCACTCTACTAAGCTCACAAGATGTAGCAGGTCTACCCAATACATAGAAACAAACACAGAGAGGCTGCCAAACTGAGGAGACAAAGAAATGTGGCCCAAATTTAAGAACAGAGCAAAACTCCAGAAAAAGAACTAAACAAGATGAAGACAAGCAATCTACTAGATGCAGAGTTCAAAACACTGGCCCTGGCTGGTGTAGCTCAGTGGATTGAGCACGGGCCTGTGAAACAAGGGATCACGGTTCGATTCCCAGTCAGGGCACATGCCTGGGGTGCAGGATAGTTCCCAGCAGGGGACACATGGGAGGCAATCATATACTGATATTTCTCTCCCTCTCTCCTTCCCTTCCCCTCTAAAAATAAATAAATAAAATCTTTTTAAAAAAGCCACTTGTTATAAGAATGCTCATTCTCATAAGAACTCAGGGGAAGAGTAGATGAACTTAGTGAGAACTTCAACAGAGATAGGAAACATAAAAGTGGAACTGGAAAACACAAAAAGGAGCCAGTCAGAAATGAAGAATTCTTTAACTGAAGTGAAGAATATATCACAAGGAATCAATTGTGGAGTAGATTAATCAGAGGGTCAAACCAGAGATTGGGAAGATAAGAAAGCAGAAAGCACCCAGTCAGACCAGCTAAAGAAAAAAGAATTTAAAAAATTAAATTCTTACTAGTATATAGTAAGAATTTAAAAAATTAGTATATACTAAAATTAGTATCTTTGGGACAATTTCAAGCATACCAACATTTGCAACATGGGGGTGCTGGAAGAAGAGAGAAAGTAAGAAATCAAAAACCTATTAAAAATAATAGCAGAAAACTTTTCTAACCTGATGAAGGAAATAGATGTACAAGTCCAGGAAGTGCAGAGAGTCCCAAACAAGGTAAACTCAAAGAGGCCCACACCAAGACACATCAAAATTAAAATGTAAAATGTTAAAGACAAAGAGAGACTCTTAAAAGCAGTAAGAGAAAAGCAGTTATCACCTACAAGGGAGCTCCTATAAGACTGTCAGCTGATTTCTCAACAGAAAGTTTACAGACCAGAAGGGATTGGCAAGAAATACTCAAAATGATGAAAAGCTGGGACCTATAACCAAGATGATTGTACCCAGCAAAGCTATCATTTAGATTCAAAGGACTAATGAAGAGCTTCCCGGACAAGAAAAAACTAAAGGAGTTTATCACCACCAAACCAGTTTTATATGAAACATTAAAGGGTCTTCTTTAACAAGGAAATCAAAAGTATGAAAAACAAAATGGCAATAAATACATATCTATCAACAATTGAATCTAAAAAAGAAAATGAATAAGCAGAACAGAAACAGACCCACAGATACAGAAACATTCTGACAGTTGCCAGATGAAAGGGGCATTGGAGAAATGAGTGAAAAAATGAAGTGATTAACAAGTACAGATTGGTTGGTACAGAATAGTCATGAGGATGTAAAATACAATATAGGGAATACAGTCAATAATATTCTAATAACTGTGTGGTGTGAGATGGGATAAGATTTGTTGGAATGATCACAGAGTTATGTAATGTCTAATCACTGGAGTGTACACCTGAAACTAATATATTATATGTCAAGTATAATTGAAAATTTTTTCAAATGTTAGAAAATAATTTTGTTTTGCAGTTTTTATTTACAGAAACCAGAGTTATGCTACACATATCATTTGGTACCTTACTTTTTTTTTTTACTCAGTATTATTATTTGAGATCTACCCATGTTGATACATATTAATCTAATTCATTTCATTTCCCTTTAAAAAGGTTTTAGCCAAGGGAGAAGTTTAGTATTTCCAAGTGAAGAAGACCTTTGAAAATACAAAACAAAATCTAGATGCTGCTAGAAATGGATAAATTCAGCTATGTAGAAATAAAAAAATGCCCGCAAAACAAAAGCCACCTTAAGCAAAGCCAGATGACAAATGGCTACCTACATGCATTTACATTTCATATCATAGAAAAATGGAAAGTTTCCCTTTTTAGCTTTATCAAAGTATATTTGACTAAACCGTAAGATATTTAAAATACACATTGTGGTGACTCGATATACATATGCATTCCTCCCTAGTTAATTCTAACCTCATGTTTATCTTTTGTTTGTTTGAGAGAACATTTAAGTTCTACTCTCGCAGCAAATTTCAGCTATACAATGCAGTGTTATCAACTATGGTCACCATAAACTTACTTATCTTAAAACTGAAAGTTTGTATCCTTTAACCAACATCTCCCTATTTCCCCACCTCCCAGCCCCTGGCGATTTTGATGTTTTTTTAGGTTCCACATAAAGGTGATACCATACAGTGTTAGTCTTTCTCTGCCTGACTTATTTGGCTTAGTCAATAATGACCTCAAGGCCCATCCCCATTGTTGCAATTGCCTGGATAAGAGCCCATTGTATATACACACCACATCTTCTTTATTTATTCATCTGTTGACAGACACTTAGGTTTTTTCCATATCTCAGCTACAGTGAATAGTGCTGCAATAATCAGGGGAGTGCATGTGTCTCTCCGATATCCAGTTAACATTTCTTTTGGATATATATCCAGACGTGGGATTGCTGGAGCATATGATAGTTCTATTTTTTAATTCTTTGAGAAAGTTCCCTACTGTTTCCCATAGTTGTTCCTACCAATAGTGCACAAAAGTTCCCTTTTCTCCACATCCTGGTCAACACGAATCTCTTGTCTTTTCGTTGATGGCTGTTCTTACAGGTGTGAGGCAATACCTTATTGTGGTTTTGATTTGCATTCTCCCGAGGACTGATGGTGTTGAGCACATTTTTATACACCTGTTGGCCATTTGTATATTTTCTTTGGAAAAAATGTCTATTCAGTTCCTCTGACCATTTGTAATTGGATTATTATTATTGGCTATTGAATTGTATGAGTTCTGCTTGTTATACATTTTGGATATTAACCCCTTATCAAATATATGATTTGCAAATATTTTCTCCCATTCTGTAGATTGCATTTCATTTTGTGGGTGGTTTCTTTTATCATGCATTTTTTAGAAAAACTTCTCAATATTTCAAGGCACCAGTCTAGCAAAGCTCTGAGGCAGGGATCATAGGAATCCAGCCAGTGTATTTCCCCACTCTGCTTATCCATCCTGTCTTGGTGAGATGCCGGGATTGATGCCACACTGAAAGTCTTTGCACAAATGTCTCTGCACATGGGTTTGACCCCCCAGTGGAGCTACCACAGGATTGTCAACAAGGCAATTGAACTGATTTACAGCCAGGCCAGCACTGTGCACAGCTGCTGTCTCCCCACTTCAGTGACAGCCCTTGAAGTTGTCAGACTTTTAAATTTTCACTTAGTCTCTCCCATTGTTCAAGATAAAACAAAGCAAAGTAACAAAAACCCGCATGTGCCAGGACAAATAAAAAATCCATCCCCTTTCACCCAGTCACCACCACGTCTCACTCCTGCCACAGCAAGAGCCGCCAGCACATTCTGTGACCTTTCCCCACACAGCCGTGGAGTGCTCTTTTAAAAGTGAAATATTTCAAACATCGAGACAAGGCAATAAATATAACAAAGCACCCATGTGCTCACTTTATTCAATACCCAAATACCCATAGGGTATTTGATACATAGCCTTTATCCATTTTTAACATTTTGTTGCATTTACTTCCCATCCATGTTTTTATACTTTTCCTGATAACCATAACCATAAACAGTCTACAGCATTGTTTTGCATATTTAGAAACTTTTGACAAATGATATCTGACAGCACTCATCCTTCTGCAGCTTTCCTGATTTGGACCCTGTGGTTTTAGAGGCACCGCGTTGATACATGTAGCTCCGGTTCACTTACACCAGCCTCTGCACTGGGTTCTATTGCAGCAATACATCACGCGTTACCCATTCTCTCGTGATTCTGGGTTTTCATTATTACAAACAGTGCTGGATGAGCGTTTCTGTTTACAGCCTCCTTAGGCATTATGCATAATAATGTCCCCAAGGAATACCCAGTCAGTAGAACTGGTGGGAATAGGAAATACCCCGTAGCTCTGCTAGATTTTGCTGAAGTGCTCTCGAAATGATGATACCACGATTTATACTCCTGAAAGTGTGAAGATGTGTTAATACTAAATGTGTAATATCTAACAATGTCTTTATATGTATTTAACGTTCAACTTCCTAATTTCTTTGGACAGCAAGCAGTTTTTCAGATTGGCTCGCTGACCATTTGTTCTTCCACTTCTGTAAATGCCTGTTTGCAATGTTTGTCATTTTTAAAAACTGTATCTTTCTAAAAATTGATTTGTAGGGCTTTTTAATAGATTCCAGATGGTAAGTTGTTGTTGGCTATTTGCATTGCAAACAATTTCTTCAATCTGTGTCATGACTTTAACTGTGCTCATTGTGTCTATCCTTGTACAAAAGTTCTAAATTGCAATGAGGTCGAATTTATCAATCCTTTTCTGTAACTGGAAGCTTTTGTGTCTCATTTAACAGATCCTTTCCCTCCCAACTTTAGGCTACAAAGATACTCTATTTTCTTCTAAGTATTGCAAAGCTTTGCTTCTCACTTTAGTCTTTAATCCACGTAGACTTTCTGTGCTATCTATGAAGACTGATTATTCCATAAAGATAATATTTTGCCCCAGCATCATTTATTAAATAGCTGTTCTTTCCTCACTAATGTAATGCAACCTCTCTCATATATCAAATTTTTGAATATGAGTGGGTTTATTTTCTGGGCTGTAGTCTGTTTTACTCCATGGGGCTACTTTTCTGTCTTTGTGTTAATACCACATTGTTTTAGTTTATATAATTTTATAGTAAAACCTTGAATATCTAGTATGGAAAGTCCCCTCTGCCCCTTGTTATTCCTCTTCACAGTTTTTGTAGCTTTTTTTGGTTTTTGGTCTTCAACATTAATATTAGAATAAACTTGTCAAATACCACAAAAATTTTAATAGAAATTTTTATTTGTACTACATTAGAATTATAGATTAAATTCAGAAGAGCTGACACCTTTATGATAGTATCTTCTAACCTGTGAATATTACCCATGAACATGTAAAAATCTCCATTTTTTAGATCTTTTTTTATGTCCTTCAATAATATTTTGTGATTTTTCTCCATAAATGTCCTGCATATCTTTTGTTAGATTTATTTCAAAGTGTCTTAACGTTTATTGCAATTGTGAAGGACATTTTATATCATAGTTTTTAATTGGTTATTACTTGTATACAGATATAGTATAGATTTTTTTTTAATGTTGGCCTCTTTCAGCAGTTTTGCTGAGTTCTCTTATTGGTTCTATTTGTTTGTCTGGATATTTTCATGGTAGAGAACTGCTGACTCGTCCATTTCTGGAAGTAGCAGCCTTGTTGCCACAATCATGTCTATCCTGCTCAAAACGTGGGTCTTACCCCACAGCTGAAATCGCAAGAAGGAAATGAAATCTCCAGGGGACGAGCCTTTCTGCTAGTAGCACAAAGGAGTTGAACCCCAAACCCTTGCAATAAAGTGGCCACAGCCCCAGGCTGATACATACCTTGACACCTAGAAAAAGCAAATGCAAATCTTCTCTGGAGAGAGTCATCCTCACTTAAGGCCCAAATTAATACCTATTGATGTGAACTCAAAATTGAAAAAGAATCTCCAGAGGCACAAGGAAGCAAACCCCCATGAGTGAGAATCAGGAGAAGCAACCAACCACAGGGGTAGATCCTTAAGTATATCAGATATTGGAATCGCTAGATAGAGGGTGTGAAAGAACTACACTGAGAGTGAGAGATTGAATCACAAATGTGGGCCAGCAATAAAAGACTATCAAAATTGGAAAGAGCTAACAAAACCTGATAAACATGCAGCACTTATAGATATGAAAAATATAATTAAAAATCGACCTGGCTGGTGTAGCTCAGTGGATTGAGCGCGGGCCTGTGAAGCAGACGATCGCGGTTCGATTCCCAGTCAGGGCACATGCCTGGGTTGCAGGCCAGTTCCCAGAGGGGGACACACAAGAGGCAACCATGCATTGATATTTCTCTCCCTTTCTCCTTTCCTTTCCCTCTAAAGATAAATAAACAAAAAAATTAAAAAACAAACAAACAGAAATGCAGGATAATGAGAATAGCAGATTAGACCCAATTGAAGACTTGGTTGAAGAGAGAATTAGTAAACTGGAAGATAAATGTGAAGATACTACCAATAATGTAGTACAAATTAGAACATAGAAGTTACACAAAAGGTTAGAAGATATGAAATAATCTCACATATGTGTTGATAAGAGTCCAAGAGGAGAGGATATACTAGAAGACAATTGAAGAGATAATGGCTGAGAACATTATAAAATTGGTGGAACATATCAGTCTTTATTTATCCCAAGAAGAATACACTAAAAAGAAAAATCCCACCTAATGTGGTAGGTAAAATAGCCATGAATTCTTTGACACTTCTCCCTGCAAAAGGTAGAGCAAATTCCCCTCCCCCTGCATGTGGGTTTGACCTAATTACTTCTAGATCTATATGTTTTTCTTTTTTTCCTATTTTTTGTCCTTTTCTACTTCTTTCTTGAGGAATTTCAATCTGACCCCCCATTCACTCCTCAGCCTGTAATAATCCTATCTATTTTGTTGTTTATTTAATCATCATATTTACATATCTCATATTATGTTTCAACTATTACCTTTTTTGTACCCAATGCCGTGTTTCTACTTGGTTCTTTTTTATGTTTTCTCATTTTGTTTCATATTTTTAATATCTTCCTTTATCTTTCTATATTTATGGGGCTAATTAGAACATTTTGGCCCATCTGTTCTAATATTTATACTTCTGATGGAATCTGAAACCCAATGTGTTGTTTTTCTTTTGAAATATTTGGCTCCTCAGTACTCACTTTCCTCAGGGCCCTGGATACTCCGTCAGGCAATGCAGACGGCCAGACCTCTGTGCTTGCCACTCAATTTAGCTCTTCAGGCATAGCGGGGGGCAGATGAGATTTAGGGTGGAGAGGCCTAGATATTAGAAAACCTCAGTTCTCATGCCACAGAACAACTTTGTGTGTCAGAGACACACAACACATGCAACACGCACATACTCTTCCCTTTCCCCAGAGAAAGCAGCATTAGCACATGATACTTTTTCATGATGGCTCATAATTTACCAGCCCTGGGGGTTTATAAAGTAAGGAGTGGGGAACAGGCTATTTAAGGCTAATTACCCTCTATTTTTCTCAGCTGCACACAAATAGAGGGCCTCTAATTTTATTCCCACTGACCCTGGGACACCAAACAGTTACTACATATCCCAAAGCCGTGGCAGAAGAGAAGACAGGGAAGAACTCCCTGCCGGGGATTCTTCAGAGTTTTCTTGGTATTCCTTTGGCACTGACCTCCAGAGAAGGAGCCAGGAGTTGTGCTAGTTCAGAATCTTGGTAAGAAATGGAATGGAAGGAACAACTACAAAGGACACATGGACAATAACAATGGGAGGTGAAAACAAGGGAGGCAGCTGGGGAGGGCTGGGTTGGTGGGGAGCGGGGGAGGGGGGGGCAGGGGGAAGAGGCAGAAACTGTACTTGAACAGCGATAAAAAATGTTAATAAAAAAAAGAAATGGAACTGCAGCCTTGATTATTGTGGCTCAGCGGGTTGGGCATCTGCCTGCAAACCAAAGGGTCCATGGTTCTTCAAATTAAAAAAAAAAAAGGAATTTCAGCCTGTTTTCATTTCATGGAGACAAAACTTCTCTTTTGCCTCCTAGGGTATTTATGATAGCTCTATTGTTTTTGTTTGTTTTCTTCTTTTATAGTCTGTCCCCGCTGGCTTGCTTTTTATGTTAGAAGCTTTCTTCAGATGTTGATGACCCCTGCTTGTCTGTTTACGACCATGTTTATGACCAAGAGTGAGAAGCCACAAAGCTGTTTGGGAGCTCTGAGCCCGCTAGAGCGTGGGAGGTGGTGGAGTAAACCCTGAGTTCCTTTGTAGAGTCCTCTGGGTGGGCTTTTGGTGTAGTCCGCTGCCAGTACCTCCAGGTCTTTCTTCTTTCGAGACCTAGTAGGAAAGGCCAGGCGATTTCAGCATTCATGAAGCACGCGTTAATTTCCTCCTCTTTGGGTATAGTCCTCACACCCTCAGATCTGGTTCCTCCGTCAGGAAAATGCCTACAGGAGGGGGCACTGCTCAGCAGTGTGGAACAACAGGGGGAAGGCCTGGGGTCTAGGAAACTGCTCTCCACACAACCTTCACTCAGATATTCCTGTTTACCCCTACCCACCACACCAGCCTCAGCAGTAACCAGGGCTGCCGGTTCCTGGGGACAGTGGGGAGTGAACAGACCAGCTGGAGCCCATCTCAGCACTGTTAGTCTGGGGTACGGTTTTCTGGGACCTGCTAAGTCAGCAACTTCCTATCCATCTGGTTCACAGTTTCTCAAGTGTTATTGCTGTTAACTTCTCTTTTTCTTGTAGATTTATGTCTATTTTTTAAAAAATCCTTTCCCCACAGTTTTAATGGCATATCAGGAGGGAGAAAAATTAGATTCATGGGCTCAATCCATCATCTGTACTGAAAGCCTAAATTTTTTAATATAGAAAATCGTTACATCTACCATTAAGGATAGTGTTTTTCTTTCAATTCTTACATCTTTTCTCCTTTTTCTGTCATTTCACATAGGCCCCCAGGTACAATGCCGGATGCAGACGCAGTAATAGGAATCTTTGTCTTAGTTCTGATTCTTGTAGAAATGATTCTGAAATGCCTCCACTGCTGTGCTTGACATGAGCTTTTAAAAATTTTATTGAATTTATTGGGGCAACAGTGGTTAATAAAACCATGCAGGTTGCAAGTGCACAACTCAATAAAAGATCATTTGCCCGCTGCATCCTGGGTTCATCCCCCAAAGTAGTCTCTTTTTATCCCCTCTCCCCCCTTTTGTCCTCCTCGAAGTCCCCCACTCCCTTCCGTCTGGCTGTCACCATACTGTTGTCTGTGCCTGCATGTTTTTTATATATGACACACATATGTAGTTTTACATATATTTGTTGTTGTTTTGTTTAATCCCTTCACCTTTTTTCACCCAGTCCCTCAAACTCCCTCCCCCTGACAGTTTTTTCTTATGTATCTGTGCTTCTGTTTCTTTTGTTGTTGTGAAATTATTTTGTTCCTGAGATTCTGAGAGATCCAACCCCTCTAACAGTTTAGCGAAGGTTCCTTTTTTATTGCAGAGGTTTCTCTTGGACCATATTAGCCAGAGATTTTCCACAAAAGAGCAGCTTACACAACTTCAGACTTTGCTCTTCTGTCAGCAGTCCAAAGCTGGGGGTGGAATCTCCAGATTCCTTAGGGACCCAGGCTCCCAGCATTCCTTCTCCTCCATATTCAATATGGCTCACATCTTGTGGTCCAGATGGCTGCCCCCCTAATTTGGACAGCAAGTCCACACTCCAGAGAGTAGGGAAGAGAAAAATGAAAGGGAAGTGCATGTCCCCTCTATTTAAGGACACTGTCAAAAGTTTGCACAGGGTTTCTATTTGCATCCCATTGGGGCCACACCTAGTTGAAAGGGGCTCTGGGAAACGTAGTTCTTTAGTGCTTGACTAATCCGATGAGTTTTTAATCTTTCTGGTATTTGTAGTAATACTAATATCACTTTTAATTATTAATATAGTTTATGCCTTTTCTCTTATTTCCCAACCAGTTATTTTACTGATTTCCTCTATAATTTTTCTATTTCATTAATTTTTGCTCTTTATCAATTCTTCCATTTATTTTCTGTTTTTCTAACTCTTTGAAGTAAACATTTACTTTAATTATTATTATTTTATTGCTTCTTAATAAAATTATTTAAGGATATAAATTTTTTTAATAAGGATATAAATTTAGCAGTAAGTACCATTTAACCGCACCCAAAACGTTTTGCTATGTATTTCAATTTTAAATACCGTATACTTTCCATTTGATTTCCCCTCCTAGAAGTTTTCTTTTTTGTAAACATATAAGTTTTTAAAAATGTGAAGATAATGTTTACTGTTTATTGGTTTGGTCTGGTTATTTTTACTACATTTCAAAGCATTTTAAAACTGTAATCACACTGTGGTCAGGGAAGGAGCTCTGCAGGATACCAAACTTTTTGAAATTTACTTAAAATGACTCCTGTGTTTTTTTAAAAGAATGTGTATTTCTCTTCTGGCCAAGATGCAGGCATAGGTAGACACACTGCCTCCTCACACAACCAAAATTAAGGGCAACAAAAATTTAGAAACAAAAAAGCACCCAGAAAGGGCAGAAAACTAAATTGTACGGAAGTCCGACAACCATCCATCCAGACCGGTAAGAGGGACGGAGTCAATGGCCAGCAGAGAGGGGTCGTGGCAGGAAAAGCAGTGGCTGGCAGACCTGAGTGTGGCATGACAACGAGCAGACCCAGTGAGGCACGCAAGGCGTTTGGCTGACCGCAGTCTCACATTTGTACACAGATAAACCAAGCAAAAACAGGCAGTGAGACAGACCGCACAACCCAGGGCCCCAGCGCTAAGAAATAAAGCATAAAAGCACCGATTGAAAACACTTGTGGGGGTTGAGGTGCTGCGAGAGACTCCCAGTCTCACAGGAGAGTTCATTGGAGAGACCCACAGGGTCCTAGAATGTACACAAGCCCACCCACCCGGGAAACTAGCACCAGAAGGGCCCAATTTGCTTGTGGGAAGTAGCAAGACTTACATCCAAGATTGCTCTATCCAGCAAAGCTTTCATTGAGAACGGAAGGGCAGATAAAAAGTGCTTCTCAGATAAGGTCAAGTTCAAGGNGAAGGGGCTGGGAAGAAGTATTCCAAGTCATGAAATCCAAAGACTTACATCCAAGATTGCTCTATCCAGCAAAGCTTTCATTGAGAACAGAAGGGCAGATAAAAAGTGCTTCTCAGATAAGGTCAAGTTCAAGGAGTTGATCATCACCAAGCCCTTTTTATATGAATTGTTAAAGGGACTTATCTAGAAAAAGAAAATAAAAAATATGAACAGTAAAAAGACAACAAACTCACAGTTTTAACAACTACATCTAAAAGCAGACTAAGCAAACAACTAGAACAGGAACAGAACCAGAATGGAGATCACATGGAAGGTTAGCAGCAGGGGAGTGGGAGGAGGAGAGGGGGGAAAAGGTAAAGAGAATAAGTAGCATAGATGGTAGTAGAAAATAGAGATGGGGAGGGCAAGAATAGTAGGGGAAATGTAGAAGCTAAAGAACTTATGATCCATGGGCATGAACTAAAGGGGGGGAATGTGGGTGGGAGGGGTGTGCAGGGTGGAGAGGAATGAAGGGGGGAAATTGGACAACTGTAGTGGCATAATCAATAAAATATATTTTTAAAAAAGAATGTATATTTCTTTTGTCTGGTGTAGAGTTCTAAATATATTAGATGGATCCCCTTTTAACTTTATTATTTGATTCATCGGTTCCTATGAGAGATTTGTTAAGGTCTCCTGAGAGGAATATGGGTTCGCCAACTCTTCGTTGTAATTCTCCCAGGTTTTGTTTTATATCTTTAGGCCATGTTGCCAGGTGAATACAAGCATGTGAATTGCAAATCTTTGTGGATTCTTCCTTTATTATTATATAAAATCCCTGTTTATCCTTATTAGTAGGACTACATTAAAATTTGCTTTGATATTAGGGTTGCTATACTGACTTTCTTTGGCATTTTTATAATATATCTTTTTCATATTGTAAATTTTAATCTTAAGGTATGGTTTTGTTTTAAATGTGTTTCTTATAAGCAGCATAGAGCTGGATTTTAAAAATTCAGCCTGGTGAGCTTAATCAATGTGTTTAATGTGGTTACTTAATGTAGATGTCATTTAAACTCATTCCAACCACTTTATTTTGTTTCTTCGTCTACATCCTTTTTTCGCCTTTTTTCTTGCCTCCTGTTAAATTGATCGAGCTTTGTACATTTCTTATGCTGATTTGGAAGATAAGTGTAATGGACTGAATTGCGCCCCACCAAAATTCATTTGTTAAAGCCCTGCCCCCCCCACCCCCTAACGTGTGACTATATTTGGAGAAAGAACCATTAAGGAGGGAACTAAAGTTGAATGGTTTCATGAGGCTGGGGCCCTAATCCAATGGGTCTGGTATCCTCATAAAGAAGAGGAAGAGACACCAGAGATGTCACTTTCCTGCCTGAGCACAGAGTAAAGGCCAAGTGAGGACACAGCCTGAGAATAGTTGTCTGAAAGCTGAAGAGAGAGGTCTCACCAGAACCCGGCTTCACTGGCACCTTGACATTAGATTCTCAGCCTCCAGAACTGGAAGAAAGTAAATTTTTGTTGTTTCAGCCACCCTGTACATGGTATTTTGTTATGGCAGCCCAAGCAGACTAATACAATAAGAATTGTGTGTTTTTTAAAATAATTATCTTTACATTTTTAATATGCATACTTAACAAAAAACTATCTAGCAATGTCAAAAATTTAGTATTTCTATTCTTGTTCCAAACACAAGTCTATTAGTTTACTTTAATCACCAACTGAACATTATCCCTCCTTGTGTTCTCGTCTTTTTAGAGTTTGTTTCACATTTAAGTCACAAAACTTGTTAGGTTAGTAGGTAACTAAATTGACTAATATTTTATCAATGTGCTCACCATTGTTTCTCCCATGTCTTCCTTGTGGGCTCATTGCTCTTCTTGCTGAATTACTTTTTCTTGTGTGAACATCTGTGGAAGATGTTCTCTTTGTCTTTTTATGTCTAAAAATATCTTTATTTTATCTTTGCTCCTGCATGATAATTAGCTGCATATAAACTTGGGGCTTTAAAGATATTACTCCATTATCATCTGGCAGACACTGTGGTTTATCAAAAGTCAGCTGATAGTCTAAAGGTCATGGCATTAGCTGTATTTTATTTTTATTTTTCATAGCTGCTATGGTCTGAATGTTTGGATCCTCCTAAAATTCATATGTTGAAATTCTAACTTCCAAAGGTGATAGTATTTGAAGGTTGGGCTTTGAGGAGGCACTTAAGGCATGAGGGTGGAACCCTCATGAGTAGGATTAGTGTCCTTATGAAATAAAGAGACCCCCTCACTTGCTTCCACCATGTGAGAATGTGACGAGGAGCCTGTGATGTGGAAGTGGGCCCTCAGCCCCCGATTCTGACACCCTGACCTGACACTCCCAAACTGCAGACCGCAAACTTCCACCCGGTCTGTGGTTGGGTAACAGCAGCCCAGATGCAGTAAAACAATAGCTTTTCTGAGGTCGTGTTATCCTTCACGTTCTGCCACTTCAGTGCAGTGTGTCTAGGTGCAGACTCACTTTTACTGACTTTGCCTGGCAACTTGAGTGCTCTCATAATTGAAGAATCCATGTCCTCTGCAATCCAGGAAATTCTCGGCTTCGTATCTCTCCAATACTCCCTTCCCTTCTCCTCCTCTGAGACTCCTGCTGTCTCTGGAGCCTCTCAGCCACTCCTGTGTCATAATTAGCCCTTATTGTAATCTCTCTGTCTCTCTATGCCATGTTCTAGGCTAAGTCTTTCACACAACACTGTCTTCAAATTCAGTAATATACTTTTTGTTTCTCAACTGTGGAATCTATCCTATCACATTTTTTAATGGTTGATATTTTTCTTGTTTCCAAGATATCTACTTCTTGGCTCATTTTTGCCTGTTTGAATGCCTTATTCTTTTTAAATTTTTCATTTAATATAGGTAACCTGTAGTCATCTCCTTGGGTTCACTCAATACATTTATTTAAAAATATTTGTCAAACTATTCTATAAAATGAATGCCATCTGCAGTGACTTTGCCTTCTGAATTTAAATTTTTATTGTCTTCCTTTGCACTAGAATTCCCCATATGTTGTATAATTTTCAGTGGGAAGGTTCATTGGTCTCTGTGGTTTTTTTTTCTTTCTATCTTTGGCATTTGTGTTGCTGTAGTATCTGCCTGGTGCCTCCGTACCTTTGTTCCTATATCCAGAACAAAATCTTTTAATAAATTATTGTCCCTGCCTTTGTAGGGCTTAAATGTTAATGGGGAGAAACAGACAACAGAAAAATAAATATAAAAATAAATGCAAAGAGTGCTATAGATAAAAATACAGCAGGATACGAGGCCTACAGAGGCGGGGCTCCACGTGAGCAGAGACCGAAACGCTCCTCAGACGTAGACTGGGCTGCAGGGGTGCTGGAAAGTGGGGTTCCTTCCAGGGGGCTGTCACCCCCAAGAAACAACCTCTGTGTAGTATTTGGTCATTTCTGCTTTTCTGCTTTGCATTCTTTATGTATGCATTTAAAAACCAAGCAATAATTTGTGAATACAGTGTCCCTTACAAAAAAATTAGGCACAATGAATAAAGCTAACCTCTCCCCTGACCTCCATCACCACCCCATCCTTTTCTCTTCCCACCACCAGGAGAAACACTGTTATGAATTGAGCGCCCCCCCATCTTGCAGCCTCCCCGGCTCTGTTACCAAAGCTGGAGTATCACCCATGTTCAGACTTCAGCCAACAACCACGAGCACTTCAGAGTGTGCAGGGAGCAGAAAACCAGGTCCTCCACAGGACTCGCCTTAAAGTAGAGCAAGGAGTCAGCAGTGGAGCCTGGGTAGGGTGAGGTGGGTGACAAGGGAGCAGCTCTCCTAAGTGTGGGTCCCTTGCTGGGCCCATCTGCATGTAAGGGCCCAGGAGCTGCTGGCATGGCTGGGACACCAGGGCCTGTGGAGAGAGAGGAGCTGCTGGGCTGCAGGCTGTGGGGAAGGCCTGGGGCAGGCGAGCACTCCTAGGACGCAGCTGGGCCTGTCCCGGAAGAGAGTGGGCAGGAGCCTTGGGAGGTTCTGCCTCCTGTCGGTGTGCGCCCAGGCAGGGCTGAGCGCCTGCAGCAGACACGTCCTGAGCCGAGCACAGGTGCAGGGCCAGACGGGCGAAACAGCCACTGCTCCTGAAGGGCTGACACCCACTGGGGAAGAAACAGCGACCTGCTCCCCTAGAAGAAAAGCTGTCAGAGCTGAGGTCGGTCAAGACGTGCTGGTCTAAAAGCCTGCTCTAAAGACATCACCGCTAGTTTTGTGGTGGGTGCCTTATAAGTAGTCCCGCGGCTCACAGTTTAACTGGGAAGAAAAAGAGGGTCGGATTAAGTAACTGGCCCCAAATCGTCCAACGGATTAACAGGGATTTGAATTTGAGCCTGTAGAACTGCAAGCCCTGTGTTGTCATCACAAGAGAAGAGAGGCATCAGAGTCGGCAGTTTAAGGAGCCTCCTGGAGAAGTGATGCCCAAGATGACCGAGGGATGAGCAGCTTGTACCAGCCAAGGTCTGAGCAAGGGGGTGTGGGGGTGGGGATGTGTCCTGGGGGAGGCGAGTCCCTGTGAGGGCTTGGAGCACCAGGCCCGCTCAGGCACCACCTCACCTAAGCTCTGGTCCAGAGGTGTGGTCCTTAACCTGAAACACTCCCAGGGAACTGACCCAGGGTATGGAAATTACCTAGGGCCTCAGTTCAACCTACCTGCGTCTTTGAGCAAGAATAGGTAACACAGGTCCATGGGATGGCTCCTACCCCACCCTACCCCACCCTTCGGGCATTTGTTCCCCAAAGAGACGGCTGCAAGCCACCTGGGTGTGCACTGCCCTCTCCCAGCAGGCTTCTTTAAATATGTAATATCCCGGGATGGACCAGGGCGGGATTGAACAAGTTAAGCCTGGAATTTCTCGGTATAATTAGGTTGGTAGCTCATTCACTCAATCGATAAAAACTTGTTATGAGCCTGTGTGGTTCTGATGTAAACCCCATCCTCCTGAGGCTCGCGGTTGGCTGTGGAGCCACGGCGCTGGGGAACCAGGTCTCCTGTGCTGGGAACCCCGCGCCCCGCGCGTGCCGGGGCCTCCGACCGCAGCGCCGCAGAGGCTGAGCGAGCGCGCCCCCGCGTGGAGCCCAGCCGCTGCTAGCCAGGTGGGAGGGCTGAGGCTCCCTCTGGATCCCAGATCCTGGAGAGAGTCCTCAGGCCCCCGTCGGTCCCCAAGACACCCTCCCATGCTTTAGACACCCTGACCCCTCAGCCCACCGAGGAAGAGGGTGGCAAGCCCCGTAGCTACCTGCGAACCGGCTGCTCTTCCTCCTTTTTGCCCGGCCCCCAGCTCACCCTCTCTGGTTTTCTCGGTTCTGGTCTCTCCTTGAACTGAGATGCAGTCGGTGAAGGCGGGAGGTGGACACAGCGGGTGCATGGTCCACGACCACCCAGATGCCCCCTTCCACCCCATCCCCCATTCCAGAATTAACATCTCACAAGTTCCATGAGGAGGCTGGGCTGACTGTGAAGACAAGGGCTTTTCCAAATATGACCCCAACCACTTTCAGGGGTCACTCCCTCCTGCCCTCTGTCTTTCTGTCTCTCAGTCCCTCCCTCCCTTTTCCCCTTTCCCCACCCCACCACCTGCTCAGTTAGGGCAGAAGACTTTCCTTCTAGGGACCTCAAAAATGTAGGCCTAATGGGCTACACTCAGCAAAGGCACGATTTCCCAGGAAAGGGGGCTATGGGACGGCATCTGGCATTTGCACTCATAGGAAAGAAAACCAGGGATGCTGGTACAGCTTTCCTTCGGAGGACGGTTCTTTAGGTAGAAGTCATCCGCTTGGGACACACTCCCACCCATTCCGACTACCTGTTACATTCAGGTTTACATGAAGGCTGAGACACGTTCTTGAATCCAGAGCAAGTTATCCCGACCCTGTCCATGCTGGAGTACTGGGGTTGGGACACACTGCCACAACCTGTGGGCTTGGCAGAGAGGGCTGCTGATGAGACCACACAGTTGGTGGGGACCATAGGGGCCTTGAAACACGGGGCTTTCTAAAGAGAAGGGAATTCGACCTGGCGAGCTAGATCAACCATGGTGTGCGCTCCAGAAGGGAGTCGGGGAGCAGCTTGCACTAGAACCAACCCACTTCATCCACTCCAGAGAAAACTTCAGCTTTGGAAGTTGTCGTTTGCTGTCTGTAACTGCTCAGAACCCAAGCCACCTTGCCCTGCCTAAGTGCACCCTCCAGAGAAGAAGCACTCTCTCCCCAGAGTTTCCCTGGGTCTGTGAGGGGGGCTCCCCAGCACCATCGCTGCAGCTCAGCCCAGGGAGCAGCTCTGTGTGGACGTCAGGCCAGCAGCCGCAGAGCCCAGGCCTCACCAGCAGGGACGGTGGAGACAGTGACAATGGTCTGGCTGAAACAGAAGCAGCAGTGACAGGAGCCCCAGCTGGAGAGGGGAGTGGGGGCTGCGGCTGGATTCAGAGCAAGGACAAGTGGTGGCTAAGACTGATTGAAACCCAGGAGAGATTCATAACTGCACACAGGATGTTTCTTGGTGAGTCCAGAAATGCCCAGAGAAAGGATCTTTGCAAATAATAAAAATTCCTAAGTGAATGGGTGGAATCCTCCAATTTTCCACTGATGAGGTTTATGAATAAATGATCAGGTGAATGCATTTTACACTCACGCTGGTGATGTCAGGGTCTGTCAAAGGTCATACTATTTAAAAACAGAAAATAGTTTTATTTAATTTTTTTTAGGACTCCCTTACTATTTAAGTCTGGTCCAGAATCCAGTGGAACTGAAATACTAGCAATCTTCAACAAGATGTTGCAAGAATTTGCCCTGGCTGGGTGGTTCAGTTGGTTGGAGCGTCATCCTGTGCACCAAAGGGTTGCAGGTTCAATCCCCTGTCAGGGCACATGGCTAGGTTGTGGGTTCGGGGTGCATGTGGGAGGCAGCCAGTTGATATTTCTCTCTCACTTTGATGTTTCTCTCTCTCTCCTTTCCTCTATCGAAAATCAACAAACATATCCTCAGGTAAGGATTAAAAAAAGGTGTTATGAGAATCCAATAAATAGCACCTCTTTTCTGGTTAGGTTCTCAAGAAATTGAAAAATAAGACAGGAACAAAGAGATGGAGAAATAAAATGTCACTTTTCTTGCTGACCAACCCTAAATTGCAGGATGCCGCTCCGTGTAAGAGTAAAAAGACTCCTGAACTGTTGCAGACCCTGTCCAGCAGAGTCTGCCTGTTGTGGCTAACGATGAGAATGAATGCACAGGCAATCACAATCCTGTGTAGAAAAAGGGAACAGACACGACTCCTCTCTCAAGGGGAGAGTGCCTCTGGATGCCTCGGCCACTCCCTCAAGAGGGGAGCACCCCGACCCTTGCCTAGACAGGCTTTTATTGTTTTCTTGGGGTCTTATATCATAGAAAGATTTATTATCTATTACATAGAATATTATTGTCTACATTCTAGGTACAATCAAGGAAATAAAAATAACATGCAAAGGGGGATGGCAATGAGCTCATTAGCTCTGTCCTTGGGAGAGCTCACACAGGCTTTGGAAATTACCTTGAAGATAGACAATACACATCTGTTGCTTTAGACCAGGGTGAGGGAGTTTTAGCAAGAGCAAGCTATAACAATCTGTAAGCATTTTCTAGGCCTGATTTCCATGAAAAAACTTGGTTTGAAGATCTGGCTCCTGCCCACCACTTCACATTTGTAGGTTTTCATACAGAGCTGAGTCACATTTGCCAGGCCAAGACAAACCGGTCCGCTACACCGAACTAGACCCCAGAGGTAGGCAGACTCACCTACTCATTCCTGGGCTGGGCGAGCTCGCACTCAGGAGGATGGTGAGGAAAGGGGTGTTTAAATGCCAGGAGGTGCATCTATGGTTTCTTTGTGTAGAAGGGAGATGCCAGGACTATGGATGAGTGTTTCCCATAATAAGAAGGATAACGTCCCATTGTTCTTTTGTATGTTGGTTGGTCCTTTTTTGCAGTTCAGAATGTATTTTCTCCATACAAACTGTTTTACAGATGGCCCTTAAAAAGTCTGTTACCTACAAAGGAATAGGATTCTAGTACCACCTTAAGCACCAGCCAGGGGAGGAAATCCTGCAGACGGAAGAAGGTAGAAGAAGCTATACCAGGGTCCTCCTCCCAGCCTAAATGCTCAGCGGGGATGCTCTGCTTCCCAGCATTTCCCCTTCTGCTCCATCTACCCAGTTCCCTTTCCTCAGGCTGGGAGACTTGGACTTGGAGGTTAGAGAAAGTCTCACTTGTTAAACAATTTCACATTAAAGCACAGTAACTAACAAACCGTTCTCATTTTATAGTTTTTTAAAAATTGGAAAGCAGACCAAATCTTATTAACTCAAGTGAATTTCTTTTTTAAAAAAATATTTTATTTATTTATTTTTAGAGAGAGAGGACAGGAAGGAGAAAGAGTGGGAGAGAAACATCAATGTGTGGTTGCCTCTCATGGGTCCCCCACTGGGGACCTGGCCTGCAACCCAGGCATGTGCCCTGACTGGGAATCGAACCGGTGACCCTTTGCTTCAGAGGCCTGTGCTCAATCCACTGAGCTACACCAGCCAGGGCTAAGTGAATTTCTAATGCAACTAGTAGAATTTCAGAGAGAGTGAAAAAGTAAAGTGAAATTCGATCAGTATAAAGGAAAGTTCGTTGATAGCAGATGGAGAGGAAAAGTAGGTGCCACCCACAAGGCCAAGTGTGAAATAGACAAGAACAGGGAAGCCCTGCCTTGGAAGACATTGGAGGATTGAGTAAATGGTAACATACCTGTATTTATTAATGGGAAGACTTAGCATTGCTAAGATGATAATATTCCTCAAGTGATCTACATATTTAAAATCCTATCAAAATCCCAATGACCTTTTATTTAAAAAATGACCTAAAATTCATATAGGATTGCAAGGGACCCCCAAAGAGCCAAAACAATTTTGAAAAGGAACAAAAAAGTTGGAAGACTCAGACTTCTAATTTTAAAACTTAGTACAAAGCTATAATAATCAAAACAGTGTAATATTGGCATAAGCATAGATATATAGACCAATGGAATAGAATTAAGAATCCAGAAATAAACGCTTTCATCTATGATCAATTGATTTTTGACAAGGGTGCTCTGGCCATTCAATGGAAAAAGACCGTATTTTATTATGTATAATGGTGCACCCATGTTTTGGGCCAAACTTTCAGAAAAAAATTCTTTCACTTTAATTTTTAATTCAATTATTTATTTATCTATTTACTTATATTTACATACTTGTTTTTTGTATTATAAAGGAATTTTAGCATTTAGCATAACATATTATGGTACAAGAATTTTTTTCTAACAAATAATTACAAAATACACGAACAGAAGCAAGGTATCATTTCAGGCACTACCCATGTATAATGCTCACCCTTATTTTTCCCTCAAAAATTTCAGCAAAAATGTGGGCATTGTACGCTGCATAATATGGTAATAGTTTCTTCAGCAAATGGTACTGGGAGAACTGAAAATCCACATGCAAAAAGTTAAGTTTATCCTTACCTCATTCCATATGCAAAAATGAACTGAGAGTGCGTCAAAAACCTTCAAGTTAAGAGCTGAAACTTTAAAACTCTTAGAAGAAAATATAAATGTAAATGTTTATAACCTTGGATTTGGCAATGATTTCTTAACTATGACACCAAACATAGAAGCAGCCACAACAAAGAGACAAATTGGGCCTCATCAAAATCAGAAACTTTCTCCACCAAAGGGTATCATCAAGAAAGGGAAAAGAACCCACAAATCACATAATCATATAATCTGAAGAAGGTCTAATATACAAAACGCTTATAAGAATGCTTACAACAGAATTTAAAATGAGGGAAGGTCTTGAAAAGATATTTGTGAAAAGGAAATACACAGATGGTCAACAAGCACAAGAAGATGCTCAATATCATTAGTTATTAGGGAAATGCAAATTCAAACCAAGTGAGATACTACTTCACACCCACTAAAATGCCTGCAATCAGGGAGGGAGGGTGAGAGAGACAGAGAGAGAGAAGTGAGAGAGAGAAAGAAAGAAAGAAAGACAGACAGACCCTGGCTCTGCAGCTAATTTGGTTAAAGCATCATCCCAAATGCACTAAGGTTGAGGGTTTGATTCCTGGCCAGGGCACAGGCAAAAATCAACCAATGGATACATAAGTAAGTGGAACAACAAATTGATGTTCTCTCTCTCTCTCCCCCCCAACCTAACCCCCTGTAAAAAAAAAAAGGAGAAAAAAATGTTATTGAGGATGTGGAGAAACTGGAACCTATATACATTGCTGACCGGAGTGTAAAATGGTACAGTCACTATAAAAAACAATTTTGGCCCTGGCCTGTATGGTCCAGTTGGTTGGGCACTGTCCCACAAACTGAAATGTCACCAGTTCAATTCTTGGTTTGCGGGTATGAGAGGCAACCAGTCAATGCTTCTCTTTCATATCAGTGTTTCTCTCTTTCTTTCTCCCTGCCTTGCACTCTCTCTAAAAATAAATAACTAAAATCTTTTAAACAAACCAATACGGCAGTTCCTCAACTATTTAAACATAGAGTTACCATATGATCCACCCATTCTACTCCCAGGCATATACTCAAGAAAATTGAAAGCATATATCCACATAAAAACTTATATATGAATGTTCATAGCATTATTTATAATATCCAAAAGTAGAAACAAAAATCTATCAATTGATGAATGGATAAACAAAATGTGGTATATCTGTACAATGGAAAATTATTCCTCTATCAAAAAGAGTGAAGTACTGATAACTGCTACATTGTGGATGAGCCTTGAAAACATGCTAAGTAAAAGAAGCCAGATGCAAAAGGCTGTCTATTGTATGATTCCATGTACATGAAATATCCAGAAAAGGTAGGTCGATAGAGACAGAAAGCATATTAATGAACGCCACATGCTGAGGGGAAGGAAAATGGGAGTGAATGCTTAATGGTTTAAGTTTCCTTGTGGGTAATGAAAATGTTCTGGAACTAGATAGTGGTGGTGGTTGTACAATATTGTTAACTGCCATTGAATTGCATTAGAGAGTGTTAGAGAGTTGTGGGGCCAATAAACAGAAAAGTGGTAATTACTCCAAGAATTAGTAAAGAATAGTGGAGAAAGCACTGGAAGGAAGGGAAGACTCCATAGCAATGCAAATGGCAAAGACTCTGTAGTGAACTTTAAGCAACTCATAATCCAAGGATCTGGATATAAGGAGAGGTCACCCCATAATAGGAGATAGGAGCTTACAGAAAAGTATCAGCAGAAAACAAGTGACTCGGAACAATTCAGTCTGAAACAGACTAAGACATTTCTCTTAGTCAAACTTGTTCAAGGTCTTCACCAATTTTTAGTAAGTCAAACTTGAAAAACTGACACTCTGCCTCACCTAGGTCCTGTTAACATAAAACAATGATGATAAAGGAAATCAAAGAAGACCTAAATACTTGGAGAGACATATGTTCATGGATTGGAAGATTCAACATAGTGACAATGTCAGTTCTCCCCAAATTGATTTCCCCAAATAGGTTTGAGCAATTTCTGTTAAAATCCCAGCAAGAGTTTTTGCGGAAACTGACAAGCTTATTCTAAAGTTCATATGGAAAAGTGAAAGACGCAGAATAGTCAAAACAATCTTGAAAAAGAACAATAAAGTGGGAGGAATCACACTACTTGATATCAAGACTTAGTATATAGCTAAAGTAATCAACATTTTGTGGCATTGCCAAAAAGAAAAACATATACACATGGAAGAGAATAGAGAACCTCAAAACTGACTTGCCTCCAAGATGGTAGGCTGAGTTTCACAAGCATGCAAAAGCAACTCAATGGGGGAAAGACTGCCTTTTCAACAAACAAAACACTGAAATGGTGGTCAGAGACCAAATTTAAGAAGTCAACATTTGATATGAATGTAAAGAACTTCCAAATTACTGAAGACTACTAATCTTGAATAAACATTCCAGAGCACAGAGAAAGATAGAACAGTTTTGATCTCATTTTCTAAGGCTAGGATCACCCTAACCCTAAACATTGACATTAGAACCCCCAAGGAGAGGCTTCCGGTCAAGATGGTGGTGTAGGTAAACATGGTACTTGCATCCTCCCACAACCACATCAAAAATACAACTAAACTGCGGAGCAACCATCATTCAGAACCACCTGAAATCTAGCTGAATGGAAGTCCTACAACTAAGGTTATAAAGAAGAAGCTACACTGAGACTAGTAGAAGTAGCAGAGGCTCCAAATGGGCAGAAAAAAATTGGGAGGGATATTTCAGCTGCAGAGGTCCCTTCTGAGGAGTAAAGGGTCCCACCCAGCACAGGGTTCTGTTTCTGGGAAGGGAAGTCCCCATAACTTCTGGCTGCAGGAACTGGTAGGGATTGTGGCTGAGTGAGACTAAGGAATCCCAGAGGTTCTTCTTAAAGGGCCCACACACAAACTTACTCAAACTCACTCACTCTGAGCTCCAGGGTCATACAAGAAGGAACTGAATTGTCCAGCATCAGAGTGAAAGGTGGACCAGGAGGCAGCATTCTCCCAGACAGAAGAGCTGGCAGATACCATTGTTCCTTTTCTGAGACCTTCCCTCAACACACACAGAGCCAGCAGATGGGCATCATATCTGAGTCTCCATCAACCTGACTCACACTGTTCACCCAGCTCTGGTGATTCCCGGAGGCCCTGCCCTACCAACTTGTGGGTCCACCCAAGTTTTAGGGTGGCTTTTCCATACTAATGGCCTGTGCTTGCTTATGCTTTAGACTTTCCTAATGTCTCTCAAACAAACAGTATATGGCCTTGTCATGACCAATTCCTCTTGCTGTGTGGCCCCAGGCCCAGCACTAGCAGCAGCCAGCCTTGGTTCACAGCTTAGCTTCTCTTGGGCACCTCTAAGCCAAGCCCAAGTAGCAGCCATTTGCATATCACTGTCTAGCTCATGCCAGGCAGAACAGAGGTGGTGGCTAACCTTGACCCACACATCCTGGGAGGCCTCCTAACCAATGCACCCAGTGCACAGCTTCAGACCATGTCAAAGCACCATCCAACCACCTCAACAGCAACACACCCAAGGGGTGGACTCAGCAAGCACCAGAGCTCAGTTGACTTAAGTCTTGCTCAGTCAGTGGACACCTGCACAGATGACCCTCCATGGTGGTCACAACAGTCCTTGCAGTTGATGGGCTTTGGAGAAAATCCTCCCCCCTTGATGTGTCATTAGCAGTCAAGGCTCAGCTACAGCTGGAGGGTGTATACAGCCCACATGGTTTGGGGGGGGCAACCTGGAGTGCCCAGCTCAGGTGAACAGGGAGGCTGTGCCACTGGACCCTATGGGGACACCTACTACTTTAGGTCATGCTGTTAAGCCTGGGAGATGTAGCTGCTCTACCTAATATAGGAAACAAACACAGACAGACTTCCAAAATGAGGAGACAAACAAACATGTTCCAAATCAAAGAACAGATCAAAATTCCAGAAAAAGAACTAAGCAAAACCAAGAGAAGTAATCTACTAGAGGCAGAATTTAAAACACTGGTTATGAGGTTGCTCAATGAACTTAGGGGAAGAGGAGATGGACTTAGAGAGAACTTCGCCAGCATAAAAAAGGCCACAGACATAAAGAAAGAACCAGTCAGAAATGAAGTATACACTAATTAAAATGAAGAACAACTTACAGGGAGTCAACCATAGAGTAGATGAAGCTAAGCATCAGAACAACTGTTGGGAATGTAAGGAGCCTCAATCAGAACAGCAAAACGAAAAAAGGAGCTTCTGGATCAGCTTCAAGAGTGGCAACATTTGCATCACAGATGTTCTAGAAGGAGACAAGACAAATTGAAAAACCATAAAAATCCTGAAAGAAAACATAGGCAGTAAAATCTCAGACATCTCCTGCAGTAATATTTTTGTCAATATGTCTTCTAGGGCAAGGGAAATAAAGGAAATAATAAACAAATGAGACTACATCAAACTAAAACATTTCTATACAGCAAAAGAAACCAACAGCAAAATGAAAAGGGAACCCACTCTGCGGGAGAATATATTTGCCAGTGACACATCTGATAAGGGGTTAATTTCCAAAATATATAAAGAACTCATACAATTCAACACCAAAACCCCCCGAACAATCCAACTAAAAAATGGGCAAAGGGCCTAAACAGGTATTTCTCCAAAGAGGACATGCAGACGGACAATAGACATATTAAAAAATGCTCGACATCACCAATTATCAGAGAGATGCAAATTAAAACCACAATGTGATATTACCTCATACCTTCCAGAATGGCAGGTTGTTTGTTGTTTGTTTATTGTTGATAAACAAACAACAAGTGCAGGCGAGAATGTGGAGAAAGAGAGCCTTAGTGCACTGTTCATGGGAATGCAAAGTGGTGCAGCCACTGTGCAAAACAGTATGGAGTTTATTCTAAAAATTAAAAATTAAAAATGGAACTGCCTTTTGACCCAGCAATCCCACTTGTGGGAATAGGAGATGGGGCCCAAAGAGCCTGGAATTTATTTATTTAAAAGTTGTGCATTTGTTCTTCCATAGTTAAACATCAGTCACCTTTAAAGTTCTCTGCATTTGATACAATACCCTATCAAGACATTTTTCACTGCTCAAAACAGTTTTTGAACTTGTCAATTTTAATGTCTTTTAGTACTTCTGCCATTTTTTGTTTCATCTCTTTCACACTGGCAAAACATTTCCCTTTAAACACTTTTTTTCATCCAGGGAAACAAAAGAAAAGTTGCTCAGAAAGAGATTGGTAAATAGAGAGGATGGAGCATGGGGTTCATGCTGTTTTTGGTAAAAACTGCTGAACACTCAGAGTGGTACAGGCAGGTGCACTCATAAATCATCCATCATGAAATGGACAAGTGCATTGAAAGAATCTTCAAAAAATTTACTGAAGTCAAATGCAGCCTCTCACAACTATGCCAGTGAGCACACTGATATAGATGGGCTCCTAGAACACCCACCTGATGGGGGAAGCCTGTACTACAAGGGGCCTGCCCTCCAGAAGATAATTTCAGGGGTTTTTTGGTTCCATCCCTCACATATTCTAAGAATCCCAAAACACCAATTTGAAAGAATATGTGTATCTCTATGTTCATAGCAGTACTATTTATAATAGCCAAGCTCTACAAATAGCCCAAGTGCTCACTAGTAGATGGGTGGATAAAAAAAACTGGGGTACATTGACACAATGGAATGCTATGCAGCCATAAAAAAGAAGGAAATCTTACCTTTCGCAACAGCACAAGTGGACCTGGAGATTATTATGCTAAGTGAAATAAGCTGTCAAAGAAAGACAAATGCCAGATGATCTCTCTTATATGTGGAATCTAATGAACAAAATAAAATGATGTACAAAATAGAAACAGAGGCATGGACACATGAAACAGACTGACAGCTGTCAGAGGGGAGGGGGAAGGAAGATCACTAGATGGAAGAAGGTGAAGGAATTAACCAAAGAACATATATGTGTAACCCACAGACACAGACAACAGTGATGATGGCCAGGGGAGGAGGGGATGGAAACTGGGTGGAGGCAAATAAAGAGGGGGAAAATGGGTATATCTGTAATAGTGTTGACAATAAAAATAAAGATGAAAAAGAAAACCTATTTTAAAAAATAATGACAAAATCTTCCTTAGCCTAGTGAAGAAAATAGACATACAAGTCCAAGAAGTACAGAGAGTCCCAAGCAAGATGAACTCAGAGGCCCTATGAGACACATCACCAAGACACATCAAAATTAAAATTCAAGATGTTAAAGACGAAGAGAGACTCTTAAAAGCAGCATGAGAAAAGCAATTAGTTACCTACGAGGGAGCTCCCATAAGACTGTGAGCTGATTTCTCTTTAGAAAATTTGCAGGACAGAAGGGAATGATAAGAAATACTCAAAGTAATGAAAAGCCAGGACCTACAACCAAGATTACTCTACCCAGCAAAGCTATCATTTAGATTCAAAGGATAGATAAGAGTTTCTAGACAAGAAAAAGCTAAAGGAGCCCTGGCTGGTGTGACTCAGTGGATTGAGTGCCAGCCTGCAAAGCAATGGGTGGCTGGTTCAATTCCCAGTCAGGACATATGCCTGGGTTGTGGGGCCAGGTCCCCAGTAGGGGGTGCATGAGAGGCAACCACACATTGAAGTTTCTCTCTCTCTCTTTCTCTCTCCTTTTCCCTCTAAAAATAAATAAATAAAATATATTTTTTAAACTAAAAGAGTCCATTACTACCAAACCAGCATTGCATGAAACGTTAAAGGGTCTTCTTGAAGAAGAAGGAGGAGGAGGAAGAGGAGGAAGAGGAGGGGAAGAAAAAGGAGAAAAATATGAACAATAAAATGGCAATAAATACGTATCTATCAACAATTGAATCTAAAAAACAAGATAAATGAACAAGCAGAACAGAAACGGACTCATAAATACAAAGAAGGTTTTGATGTTGCCAGATGCGAGGGGGTTCGGGTGATGGGTGAAAAAGGTGAAGGGATTTAGAAGTACACAGTGGTTGTTACAGAATAGTGATGGGGATGTGAAGTATAGCACAGGGAATATAGTCAATAATATTCTAACAACTACATGTGGTAGAAGATGATCACTTAGTAAGTTGTATAACACCTAATGTATAGAATGTGTGCATAACTACATATATAGAATGTATAAATGTATAACTATATTTATCATTATGATCACTTAGTAAGTTGTATAACGTCTAATCTGTGGAGTGTCTAGCTGAAACTAACATAATATTGTATGTCAACTATAACTGAAAAATTAAAAAATGATTTTTAAAAAAGCACCAAGGAGCCCTGGCTGGTGTAGCTCAGTGGATTGAGCGCGGGCCTGCGAACCAGACAATCGCAGTTCAATTCCCAGTCAGGGCACATGCCTGGGTTGCAGGCCAGTTCCCAGCAGGGGACCCTACAAGAGGCAACCATACATTGATATTTCTCTCCCTCTCTCTTTCCCTTCCCCTCTAAAGATAAATAAATAAAATCTTTAAAAAAAAAAAGCACCAAGGAGAAAACCATAGGCCTCTCCCACTTATACACACAGATATAAAAAATATTAACAAATCCATGAATAAGTAGGGTTGTTCGAAAAGAATATGCAAGAAAATAGCCAAATAAAATCTACACCATGCGTATGGGTGGGAAGGCTCCATATGGGTCTTGGACATTTTTACTAGGTTTCTCCGAGTCACCTCCAAGTTTACATTGCTAGTAAGATGCCATGGCCGGGGAACAGCACATCCTGGGTCCGAGCGTGAAAACCACACACTGAGAAAAGCAGAGAAGAAAGAAAGAAGCTCGGTTTCTTATTGACGGCAGGGGGTCTCTGCCCAGCTTTCCTCTGATTCCTTTATTTATCATGTAAAACTAAAATTCCTCCTATTTTAAGTGCCTGTCTGCCTCTGTTATTCAAAGCTGATTCAAGTCCCAGTTAAACTTCCAATGACATTTTTCATGAAATTTGACAAGCTAAATCTAAAATTCTTGTGAAATAATAACACCCACATTCCAGGCACTGGAAGAAAGACGTGAGAAAGAGGAAAGGGCAGAGCTTATAACAGGGAAGTAAAACTTTCTCAGGAAGCTTCAGAATTCCACTCCCTTGACCAGAGCCAGGTCACGTGGGAGGCCCTATCTGCAAAGGAGACTGGGAAATGTAATTTTTTCCCCTTAGGATATTGTATTTGTATCCATTTCTGGATGTGATGGAGCAAGACGACAAGTGAATTTTTATCAGTGAGTCTGCATCAGCACTTTTTAAAAAAATGTTTTATTGTTGTTCAGTGGTAAATGTAATTCTATTTGGGTACTTATTGCCATGAAAATATATTCCAGATGAGTTAAAGACTCAAATGTAAAGAGAAGAACTATTACATTATTAAAATAAATTACAGAATACCATTTTTTAAACTTTAGAATAGGAAAGGAACTTATTTAAACAGACACCAAGTCTACAAAGCAAATCGTAAAAGAGATTTTTCACAGAAAGAAAATGTTACAAATCAGAATTTAAATTAATGGTACAAGATACCATAAACACATTTTAAAAAGCAATCGACACACTGATGACAAACATTTTAGATATATACAAAAGGAATTAAGGTCTAGCATTCATGGGAGATCTATAAATCAACAGGAGGGAAGGAAAAGCAAGCAATATAAAAAAATAAACAATGGGTATAAGTATGCAATTCACAAGAGAAAAAATAAATGGCCAATAAACAAAATGATGTTCAATCCCAGAAGTACTCAAGAAAAACAAATCAAAACTCTATTACTTTTAATCACCATCTTGACAAAATTTTTTATAATATCAAGTGCTAGTGAGACTGTGTGGAAATGAGCATGCTGATGTAAGGGGTGGGGGTGAGGTATTAATTAGTACAGTCACTCTGGAGAGTGATTCGATAGAATCTATTCAAAATGGAAAATGTGCGCATCCTAGAACCTGGTAATGATGCTTCCACGTGCCAGTGCCGGAGGGATGTGTGTGCACAGGATGCGCGGGAATGATCCCTGGGGTGTTTTTGAAATAGCAAAAAAAGTGGAATAAGGCAATAAAATGTGGTATTACAGTCTTAGGATAGGACACTGCACTGCAGACGAAAGGAGTGAACCAGGTTTAATGCATTGGTGTATATAGATGTAAAAAAATCAGTGAATGAAAGAGACAGTGGCAGAATATAGTTGATATGCTGCGTGTATATATTTTAAAAGCACACGCCTCAAACAATACTATATAGTCTCTGTGGCTCTATCTCATGGATTTAAAAGTAGTTGTTGAAATTTGAAGGGCCCATACCAAAATCGTAAGATGGTTACATTTGGAGATGGGGGAGGGGCAGAGTGGTTGGGTCAGTGGAGACTTGAGAACTATTTTTGATAATTTTTAAGGTGCCTTGATTCGTATACTGATTTGTAATCGAAATAAGTTTAAACTCCAAATAAAAAGCACAAGTTTATACGGGAATGGTTTGCACGTTGCCCATAGTTTTTGTGTTTCATTGCTAACGATCTGTGCAGAGCTCTCCTGCCAGGAGTTCTCAATGAATCCCGCAGCCGTCATCACAGGAAGCTCAGCTCATCCGAGCTCTGCCTGCACGCAAGGCCTGTGCCTCCGGGACCACAGAGTAGACGGAGGTGGGGCGGGGGTGGGGTGGGGTGGGGCGGAGCGGGGTCCTCAGACACCTCGATGTGACAAGGTGTGTTGTCAAAGGCTGTGAGAGCTTACTTTCCTGAACCGTCCTGATTTCTACATCTCACATCCCTGGGTTCCCTCTGCCAAATTTCCCCAGTGTTGCCCGCTGTGTCTGGGTCCTCGTTTCTAAGTGTGGGAGCCGAAGGCCCTGCCGGGAGGGTCGGAATGAATATTCTCGGTCCCTCGGTTCCCATTACATAGTCCTGTGTTCTGTAGCAAACACCCTAAATCTGAGGCAGCTCTCGCCTGCTGCAGCTTCCGCAGGGAGGCGCCAGGCTGGGCGCGGGGGTGGATGGATGGTATCATCTCTGCCTCCTGCCACACGCTGGGCCTGCTCTGAACAGGCTGGGAGGCATCAGCCCTGGGCCTGCAGGCCTCTGGGGCTCTCGGCTGCCTGGAGGGCCTGGGGGTGGTTGTGCTGTCTGGTGGCCAGGCCCCCGCTCCCAGAGTCCCCTTGTCCCCAGAGCCTCTATAGCCGTTCACCCCAGCCAGGAGCACAGGCCACCGAGTTCCCCTGTTGTCTCCTCCGCAGTGCCCTCCCCACCCTCAGCTCTGGTGCCCAAAGATGAGCAAAGGCAGCGGAAAGTAAGAGAGCCAACAGGAAGGCAGGGGTGCAGCAGGTGAGGGAGGCAGGTGGCTGGGCTGCTCGCTGGGGCCCCCTCCACGCAGCTGTGAGCCCTGGTTGGGGGAGGGCCTGGTGTGTGGGGACATCATGCCTGAAGCACTCATTCATCTCCAGCTCTGGAGGTACAGGCCAGACAGACCCAAGATGTATTTGTTGACTGAAAAGACAAGGCAAGAAGGTATAAAAGGTATAAAAGGAAGGGGTTCTCCGCGGAGGGGCACCCCTCCCAGAATGAAAGGCCCGGGAAACAGGAGACGCTCTGCTCTGTCTGGAGCTCCTAATTCCCCCCACTACTCGCAGAAGTAAACTGAGAGCAGGAGGCCTGTCCCTAAGTGAAGACAGGAGGGTAGAGCTGGGGACCCTCTGGCAGTGGTCACTCTGCCCATCCCTGCCTCCCTTGGGTGGCTCGGTCATGTGACCGTGGAGCCAGCAGACACTGGCCTCACCTACCCACCCTCTCGGGCCCCCCCTACAGTGGGCCCCAGCTGAGCCCTAAGGGGAGTCCAGCCCCAGCCCCTGGTCTCCTCCTCCCTCTTTGAGCCCATCCCTGGCAGTCTTAATTAACTTCCTGGTGATGGGAGCTATAAAATTGCAAAGTCTGATTAAAAATAATAATGAGAATGCCTAGTGCCCATTAGCCTGTGCCTGAGCCCGTAATGAGGGTTAATTAATTAACCAGCCTCCCTGAAGCCTGGCAAGAGGGCAGGGGTTATCTGTACCCCCTAGAAATAGAGGGGGGCAGGAGAGGCTGATGTTGAATTCTGGGGAGAAGGGCTTTGCTTGTCTCCCCTGGGCCTTTCTAGCTGCTGAGTCACTGGGAGAGACTGGGGTGGGCCCTCAGAGATCACCGGTGAAGGCGGCCACCATCTGTGTGACTTGGGGAGGTGGCTCCCCCCACCACCCCACCTCCCCACTGGGCCACCCTGTCCCTGTGTGTAAAATTCAGAGAGGGGAATGACTGCTTTCCAGGGTTCCTTACAGCGCCAGTGGGGGGGTCACCTCAGGTGGCCAGAGTGCTCATCTATTGCCACCTCCCTGGGCAGCAGGGCAGGGGGCAGGGTCTTCTTCAGGGAAAGGAGGGTCAGCCCCCGCCCCTGGGTGGGCCCTGCAGTGAGACCCTGGCTTGTTAGCTTCTCTGACCCTTCACACCTTCAGTTTTTAGAGAATGGTGGCAAAATGTACGTGACATACATTTTAACATCTTAAGCATTTCAAAGTGGCATTAAGACCATTCACACTGTTGTGTTATCTATCCCCAGAACTTTCTTACCTTGCCGATCTCAGACTGCGTACTCATAAAACAATAACGCTCCATCCCCCACATCCACCCCGGCCCCTGGCATCGACCAGTCTTCTTTTCATCTCCGTCAAATTGACTGGTCTAATATGGCATATAATTGGAGGGCTCAGCATTTGGCCTTCAGTGTCTGGCTTATTTCACTTAGCATAATGCCTTCATTTTCATCCATGTTGTAAGTGCCTTTGGTTTTTGACGTCAGGATTTTCCCACCTTCCAGGGTTCCAGCCTGGGGTGGAGGTGGGGATGCAGATGGGTCTCTGGGCTGACTTGTTTCACTCAGGGGCTGCCGGCCTTCCACCAGGGGCCCCCGGGAGGTCCAGGGTAAAGGGCACAGCCCCCAGACAGTCTCTAAAAGAGGCAACCATACACTGATATTTCTCTATTGATATTGATATTTACCAGTTTTTAGCCACTGGTAAATATTGTAAAACATCACGCAGTAAAATAAACATGAATTTATTATGAAAGAACATAAAATGCACATGAGTCTTTCCCTCAAAACCAGGGATTCTTTTCAGTTTCAAAGCGCTTGTGGCAGATTTTCTTCCACCCTTGGCCTCTGGAAGGTTCTAAGGGAAGCTGAAAAAAACACAGACCCAGGAGCCCCTGGGCTAATCTGGAATCTGGTTTGCTTTGGACTAAGGGGCAGCCTGGGAGGGAAGGGGCAGCCAGTGGCCCATGCGCTGCTGGGCAGTGGGGGCCCACCGCAACCCACCGCAACCCACCTCACTCCGGGAGGTAGAAACCAAAGGAGCCAAGATGACCGCAAACCCAGGGGGCGCTCCTGAGCCCACCGCTGCCAGTCAGCGATCCATCTTCTTTTTTTTTTTAAAGATTTATTTATTTATCTTTAGAGGGGAAGGGAAGGAGAGGAGAGAAATATCAATGTATGGTTGCCTCTCATGCATCCCCTGCTGGGAACTAGCCTGCAGGGAACCAGCCTGCAACCCAGGCATGTGCCCTGACTGGGAATTGAACCGTGATCCTGTGGTTCGCAGGCCCGCACTCAATCCACTGAGCTACACCAGCCAGGGCAGCGTTGCATCTTCTTGAGCCAAGAGGCTGGGAGCTGGCGTCCAGTATCTTGGATTCAGTGCTCACCTTTCCCTGGGCCCTAATGATGGAAGCAGACAGAATCAGGGAGGCAGGGGTGGGCGGGGCCGGCTCCGAGCCTCTGGCTTCCTGTGTTCCCCCCAAACCTTTCCCAACCAGGAGCAGCTGCCCGGAGCAGCAGCCATGGGAGGCCAGGTGAGAGCGCCCCACATCGCAGACCTTGGGGGAACCGCCAGGAGCCCGGGGGAGTCGCCTCCTTTGCAGCCAGAGCGCTCTGCAATAATTTGGCTTGAGAGATGAACACCAGAAAGTTGCCCATTTAATTTAATTTACTTCAATTTAATTTTAATTTCAGCTATTCCACATTTGCTCCCCAGCTATCTTTTTTTTCCGCTCCTGAGATTGTTAAATTAATGTAACTCATGAAGAAAGGAAAGATGGAAAATGGTCAGGGAGCCTAGAGGCACCCGGCCCCAACCGGAGACACCCCCTACCCTGCGCCTGCCCCAGATACCCCCATACCCCATTGTCGCCTTGGAACCCTCAAGGCCAGGTTGAAGGGAGGGCAGGGACTGCCACCATTATCGGACCCAGAGCCCCCTACTCCACCCCCGGAGTGGAAACAGTAATAACACCAACGATTTCTTGAGCATCTGCTTAGTGCCAAGCTTCCTTACCTCATCTTTTGTTACCACACCCTGCTCAGCAGCGGTATTACTCCCACGTTTCCGAGGAGCAGCCTGAGGCTCTGGGGCCCAGTGGTCGGGCCCAAGTCACGTGGCCTCTGAGCCCAAAGGAAGAGCTTGGGGAGGAGAGGGTGACTGTGTGTCCTGGGCACGGAAACCTCCCTCCCTGGACTTCAGTCCCCAAATTGCAACATGGGGCACAACGATTGTTCCAAAAGGGTTTCACAGGTACACGGGTCTCATGAAATGAAATAAGTGCAAAGAGGTTGCCAGAAAAGCCTGGATTTAGAGTTTGGGGATATTAGAAAGGCTGCTCTTTTTTGGTTAGAAGCAGCTTCTGCCTTGGAGGGTGGAAACCTGAACTTATCTTTAAGTCTGAAACAAACACCCTGGGAGGCCATTTGGTTGTGTGGGGCGAGGTGAGGGCCTGCTCCCTTTGGGGGGGGGCGGGTCTGGTGGGTAATGCCTGCTGGCCTGGGCCTGACCCAACAGTGGGAGCTTGGTCGGGGCTGCCTGGCCCTCCTTTCGCCCATATGTGGAAGAACCTGCCCCTGCAGAGGTAGAGAGAGTTGTTATTGTTGCTATTCTAAGACCTAGAAGTTTCTTTCTTTTTGTCCAGAACCTCAGGGGCTTTGCACTGGCTGCTCTGTCTTACCCAGAACACCCTTCCCCGGACATTCACATGGTAGGCTCTGTCCTGTACCTCAAGATTTTGCTTAAATGTCATCTTCTCAGCGAGGCCTTCCCTGACCACCTTATTATTATTTTTTTTTATCCTTCCTTGAGGACATCTTCTCGTTGCTTTTAGAGAGAGGGGAGTGGAGAAAGGGTGGCACAGAGGGAGGGGGAAAGAGGAACGTCAGCTGGTTGCCTTCTTTCTGTACGTGCCCTGACTGGGGATCAGACCCACAACCTAGATGTGTGCCCTGACCGGAGATTGAACACACAGCCTTTTGGGGCATGGGACCACGCTCCAACCGAGTGAGCCACACCAGCCAGGGCCCTGACCACCTTATTTAAAGCTGCAGCCCAGCACCTCTACCCCCACTCCTTTCCCAGGCTCAGCACCCTGCCCGCCCCACTGCACTCGGGACCTTCTGTGCCCTGTATGATGTACTCACGTGGGGCCCTGTGCGTCTCTCTCGCTAGAACTGAAGGGCCGTGAGGGCACAGATTCTGTCTGTCTGGTTCACTGCTGACCCAGCGGTGCCTAGAACGGTGTTTGGAGCACAGTCCGTGCTCAACAAATGCTGTAGGACTGAACTAAACGAGAGCATTTGCTCACAGGGGACGAGGAGCAGGCACAGGAGTGAGGGCCCCCAGGATTGCGGCCACACCCTCAGGCTCTGGAACGCAGAGGAGCCTGAGGCTCCTGCCTTCTCAGGCAGCCTGAGGGGGTGTGGTCAGTCTGTCTGGACAGCCCGGATGGTCTTGGCCAGACAGACTGACCACACCTCCTCAGGCTGCCTGAGAGAGAATGGAGCAAAGGAGAGTATTGCTGGTTGGTGAGAGATGAAAAGAAACCAGGAAGCACATATCCACGGCACACACAGTGTGCCAGGGGCACCCCCACGCTCACATTGGGCACCCACTGGTAACACTCACTCCCCTCACATGTCCTACGCCCAAGAAAATGATGGGTCCTTCACTTCACAACCCCCATATGCTAACTTACACTAACCCTTGCTGTAAAAAAACACCTTTAATGCTCAAAATCAAGTACAGTTGTCCTGACTGGTATGGCTCAGTGGACTGGGAGGTGACATGCAAACCAAAAGGTCACTGGTTCAGTTCCCAGTCAGGACACGTACCTGGGTTGCAGGCCAGTTCCCCAGCTGGGGGTGTGGGAGAGACAGCCAATTGACATTTTTCTCACACTGATGATTCTCTCTTTTTCCTTCTTCTCCCCTCTCTAACAATAAATAAATAAAATCTTTTTTTAAAAAGTAGTTATCACCACTTTTTGAAAGTTCGCTTTACACCACTTCACTTTCATGAAAAGCCCCCTATTAGCACCTATTTTCACTGACTGAATGAAATCCGAAGAGGACTTTTGCTTATATGACCTCAGGGAAGAAGCGCTCAGAAATCGTCTCGCAGTGGGAGCTGTTCCAGTGCGCACTCGGGGCAGCGAGGGGCTGCTCCCCAGGACGGCTCAGCCCGTCGGCATCACCCGCCAGAGCTGCGAGCTGTGGGAGGCTCTGCGCTTTCTCTCGATGCGCATCCCGAGGCCCTGAGCGAGATGCGTCCTAAGGTCATTGCCTCTTGCTTTCCACCACTTCAGTTTACAACCGGGTTCATAAGAATGCTTTGCTTTCCGATAGCGGTTGGGGGGTGAGGGGAGGCCTGTACCAGGTGGGTTTGAATCTTCAGCCAAACCCGTGGCTGCTCTGCAGGCTGACCCGGGGCGCCTCCGCCGACAGAGCACGTGGGCACGGGCTCCAGGCGCCGGCGTCTGCTGAGCCCCCTGCTCGGTGTCTGCTGAGGGGGACGCTGACAGTGACCAGGGCGACGCAGGGAGAAACGGCACCTGTGGACACGGCACCCGGGCCTCGGCGTGGTGCTCCGCCGTCCGTGTGAGTTAACTCACCCACCTCTTTCCCCTTGCTTCTCCTTGACTTTTCCTTGATTTTAGAAGCCATGTGATTCGAGAATCGGCATCTGGTCTGCGAGGCTGCTGCCCCGTGAACTCTGGGACAGCTACCCTGGCTGTGCCCAGAGATGGTTTCCCACGTGGCGCTGTGACGCGGAGTGTCTTTGGGGCACTCCCACACGCACGGGGGGCGGGGGGCAGGTGATGATCGTCTGGACGTGGAAGGGGTGCCTCTCCCGGGGGGCGCAGTCTGGTGTGGCGGGCCGCCCTCCGGCTGGCCACAGTCTCGCCCCCGTCCCAGCAGCCTACTCACCAAGTCCAGGGGCCAACAACCCCTGCCCTTGACCTTGGGTGCTCTTCTGTGGTGACAAGGATGGTGGAAGTGACAAGTGTGACTTCCAAGGCTGGCTCATCAAGGGCTTCTGCCTCACTGGGGGAGTAAGTTCTTGTTCCAGAAGCCACAGGAGCAGTCCGAGCGCCCTGAGCCTGCTGCTCCCTGAAGGAGCCGAGCTGCCCGCAGGCACGGTAGAGGGTCCCGAGGCCACGGCCCTGCCAGCACCCACTGCCGGACGCTGGAGTGAGCAAGCCTCGGAGCCCCCAGCCCACCGTCCCGGTCCGGTGAGGCCTGGACACACTGGCTGGAAAGTGGCAGTACCTGGTGCCTGTCCTGTCCCTGGCGCTGCCCTGCCTGCCCCGCCCAGCCTCCCCTCTGCCAGCGCAGCCCTTCGGGCAGGAGAGGAGCCCTCACGCCTTGGCTGTGTCCCTCTGTGAGGGGCAGCCCGACCCCCACCCCCCCGACCCCCACCCCAGGCGGGGTCTGGCCAGCGCCACTGCCATCAGAGCTCTCGCCTGACAGTCGGGCTCAGCACGTGGCTCTCAGCCTCATAGTGACACATCTCTGACGCCAGGAGCCTTGCCTGTCACCGCCCCCCCCCCCGCCCCCACCAAGCATCCTGCTACTCCCGCTCCCACTGCCTGCCGCTGCCGCGCCTCCGCCTCCACTCAAGGCCGGTGCTGCTTGGGGAGAGCGCAGAGCAGGCTGAGCAAGCCAAGGAGAGCGACGCCTCCGCCTCGGAGGGGCCGCTGGGCCCTGCCTGGAGCCCACTTACTGTTTCCTATCGATCGGTCCTCTTTCCTTTCCTTCAAAATAATCTTTAAAAGAGCAGCTTCCAGCCTCATCTCTGGCTTCTCAATTGCTCTCAGGTCCATGCGCATCTCTTGGTTTTAGGCTATTTCGTTTGCTTCCAGGTATCTTTCCTTTCCCTGTCCACCACCCTGCCCCTGCCCCAACTCACTTGTTAGGGCGGGGGGGCATGTTCTGCTGAGTCCCACACAGAGCAATCTGCTCCGTGGCTACCCTGGGGGCCATGCCCCGTCTCCATCATCCCAGTTCTGGGCTAGAGTTGTTAGAGCTCCCAGGATTCACCGCGGAGCTCCGAGGAGCAGAGGCAGCATAACAGGACTTTAAGCACGGCCAGGTCCACATCCAACCCCACTCCTCCCCAGCTGTGTGACTTGGGGCAAGTCACTCAACCTCTCTGTGCTTCAGCGTCCTCATTGGTAAAACAGGATGTAATGAAACCTACCACACAGGACACCTGAGCAACCACCTGTGAGACATTTAGAGCAGGATCAGCACACAGTGAAAGCTGTACGTTACTGTTATCATTCCAGGTGGGGGCCCCCAGACAGGGCTACAGGGACCTTATCTCCCCCTGGAAGGGGCTGTGTGCCTGGAATTCATCTTTTAAGATTTTATTTATTTATTTTTAGAGAGAGGGGAAGGGAGGGAGAGAAGTATTGTTTGTATGCACCCTGACTGGGGACTGAACTGGCAACCCAGGCATATGCCCAAGGGGCACGAGGAACGGGCATGACCGATTTTTCCCCTGAGATGAACTGGGGATAGAGGTAACAATGTGAGCTGGGCTTTGAAAAATTAATAGGGCGTGAAGGAACAGTGAAGGTGGAGAAGGGTGTTCTAGGAAGTGGGAACTGCCTTTGGCAAAAGCGCAGAGAGATGGAGAGTGGGGGGGGGGGTTGGTTTGTTGAGAGCAGGATGCCCAAGCAGGCGTGGGTGGAGTGGCCCCGTCGCAGGTCAGGAAGGGGCAGGCCAAGCACTGGAGAAGCCTTTGCCATTGTTTCAAGCTGATGAGTGGTCTTGGAGGGGACAGTGGGCTGAAGGCAGGAAGGTGGCTGGAAGACCCGAAGTTCTCCAGGTGAGACGGTTGGGAACCTGGGAACCCCCAGCATCCAGCAGGTGGGCAGGTGAGAGCTGGGAGTGCATGATCCCAAGGTGGGAGGGAACAGGGGGCTCCATGCAGCTGTAACCGAAAAGCAACGTAAAGAATATTTCTGTGAGGCTCCCGTCCTCACTGTTTCCAAAGAGGCATTATTGAAATGTGTCTCATCCACGGCAGCGTAATTGGAGTAAATCCATGTCCCCCCTCCTTGCCCCAGGGGATGTTTTGCAGAACGCTCACTCACCCAATTTCTATTAAAATGTTCATTCTTTGTTTGAAAATTAAAAAGCAACTCATTCTTTTACAGGCACAGGTGTACATGCTGGACCTGGCAGAGGCTCTCCGAAGAGCCAGGCAGTGGCCCCGTGCCGCCCTGTGGTCTCCTCTCTGTGGCTCACAGGGACCAGAGAGAGCCAGCAGAGCCCGGGGCTGCACACACCGTCCTGCCGGGTGCAGCCCAGAGGTGGGCTTCATCTTTGGGCTCCTTAGGTGCCCAGCTCCAAGACACGCCGTCAGAAAGGGTCTTTCACCCGTGACAGCTGGATGCTCAGGGCCAAACCTCTGGCCCTTCCCCTGGTCACCCCTCTGCCTGTGTGTCCCCAACCTGGCCTGAGGCTGTGCAGCAGACAGATGCCTGCCTGGAGCTGAGAAACCCATGTTGCTGAAACAAGGGTGCTGCGGCTGTAGGGAGAGGCTGCTTATTTTTCAGCTCTCGTATTGGCCGGGGCGTTGCAGTCCAAGACGGGGCTCCTGCTCCACGCTGATGCTGCTGTTTCTCCCACCAGGGCTGGGAATTGGTTTACTTTCCAGGCGGCCACCCCGGCATCGCCCGCTGTGGTGGCAGGCCCGGGGCAGTGGCTCTGTCCGTTATTTTTGATTGCCTGTCTTATGGGGCATGGAATCGCCGCACGGGACTCGGGCTCGGCGCTGCCTTTGTCTCCCAGGGCTCGGCAGAGGGGCAGCAGCAGAGAAGTGGCAGCCAGGGTCCCAGGTTCATGGCGGCGCCCACGCTGCTCTGTGCTTGGCACCCTTGGGCCCTCAAGGGCATTGTGAAAGGCTGGCCCCATGAGACAAGAGGAAGGCAGGGTGCCTGGCTTCAGCCCCGTTCCTGCCCTGACTGCTGCTGCTGTGGGCCAGCCCTCATGCCAAAGAGAACCCAGGTGGCTCAGTGCCTCAGTTTCCCTTTCCTGCCAAGTCCCTTTAGGGGAAACCTCTGGAGGGAATTACTGGCCTCTTCTTGTGTCTGGCGGCTCCTGGGTTCCTTGTCTCATGTTGGTATAACTCCAGTCTCTGCCTCTCCGCACACTGAAGCGTGCCGCCCCAAATATGCTGCTTTGGGGTGTGGGTCGCTTTAAACTGTAGGCACTTGAGTGACAGCAAACGTAGGGAGATGTTTCCTCTGAACTCCCCTCATCGGCCTGAAGACAGAGTCTCCCAGAGGAGCTCAGCCTCCGTATGTCCCCTCCCAGGGGACTTACCGACCAGGGAAGACCAACTCTCTGGGCGGGGGGGGTGGGGAGGGGGATGGGGGAGCAGAGGGGTGGGGGGGGAGACTAGAAGTGACACCACACCCAGACGAGCCTTGTCACACACGATCAAACCTCCTGTCTTTTTCTGAGGGGCGGTCCAACTTCCCTGACAATCATTCGGTCCCCCAGGGGCCTACCCCACCCCCCGCCCTTCCCTCTGAAGGTGGCATTTACCCCTGAATTCTAAGTCACCTTGGGGAGATAGTCGTTTCCCCCCGGGTCTCTCCTGCGTATGTGTGAGGTGTACACGTTAATAAACTTCCGTTTGTTTCTCCTGTTAACCTTCTATTACAGGGGTCAGCGGAGAATACAGAAGGGTAGACGGAGCACCATTTCCTTCCCCTACACTGCTGTCCTCAGTGGCTGTCGCCTCTGCTCTGTCCCTAGTCCCCCTCTCCTTTGTCCCATGAGGCCAGTGGCCATTGGATTAGGGCCCATCTGGAAACCCTTGACTCAAAGTACTAAATCAATTACATCTGCGAAGACGCGTTTCCAAATAAAGCCTCACTCGCAGGTACCAGGTGTCGGGGCACTGGGATACCCTCGGTGGGGGATGCTATTTTATCGGCTGCAGTGGGTGCTGGTGGAGATGCTTCTTGGTTGTCCTGGATCCACGTGGGACAAGTCAGAGGACACGAGGCTGCTGTTCCCCCAGCGCTGTTTCCCTGTCGGCTGCTCACTTACCTCCCTGTCCGGGTGCAAGTGAGACATCGGGTCAGCGTCTGAGCCCTGAGCACAGAGCAAAGGCTTGCAGCGGGCCCTTGCCCTCCCCACTGGCAGGAAAGCCGGACAGATGGAAGAAATAGGAAGAAAGGAGACTGAATCGAAGAAATCAGAAGCTTACCTGCTCATGCAGCCGCCTGAGAAGAGAAGGGAGGGAATGAAGAGGTGGCAAAAGCTGAGACCTCCAGGCACAAACCCACTGAGATGCTGCAGCCCCTGACCCACCGCTACCTGGACGAGGAGGCAGGTGGAGGGGCCACATGGGAGCTTACACCTGGGGAGCCCAGGCAGCTCCCAGCAAGGCACACGCAGCTCACGCTGGTCTTCACCTCTCCTGCCTCAGGGTTGGAGCCTTTTCAAAATGAGGCGCCGTCCTCAGAGAGCCCAGGCCCCCTCCCTAGCATCCTACCCACCCTGAGTGGTTCCCCTCCAGGATCACACACCCAGACGCTCATTCCGCTTTCTCCCATCTACTGCGCCAGGCACAGGGCTCATTCCCCTAGGCCTTCTTCTCTCAGTTTTTCAGGTGATAGGGAGCTAATCCTATAAACAGATTCAAACAACCCTGCCAGTTAATGACTAAAACTGTTAATGACTGCTAACAACAAAATGGGTGGGGTGGGTGTATTTTACATTGTAGTGGAGAAGAGGCTTTGAGGGGGGAACGGAACCCCCGGGGGGGCTAGTCCGTGCTGCAGCCCCAGACTGATGTGGGGCAGAGGGGCTTCGTCTGTGCTCTGGGTGGATGTCAGCCCACGGGTGTTGGATGGCACACACGTGGCTGGCCTGCCCTGCACTTTCAGGCCAGTGGCCTTTGTGGAACCCCACCCCCCAAAGCCCCCAGCAGGTCTGCTTGGACTAGCATCTGGCCTCGTAAACATGCTTCAGGACCCAGTTACAAGTGTTTCCTCCTATTTTAAAGAAGCAGCGGCCAAGTTACATGCCAGGGTCACACAGCAACGCTGCTTGGATTGAGTCCAGGTGTCGTCTCCTGAGAGTCTGCCGTCTCCTTATCCAGAACGTTGTTTACCCAACCCTGTCAACGCCGCTCCCCTTGTCTCCGGCTCCTCTCGAAAGCCAGCCCTTCTAAAGTGTCTGGGTTTGTGAGAGCGCTTGTAAAATGTTTTATGTGCGTGCCTGTGTTTTTAATCGTATCTGAGTGCTTCGGAATTATGGGTGGCATTCTCTCCCTCGCCTTTCCTACCCAGCCCTGCTCGCAGGGTTCCCCCACGTTGGTGCCAACGGTGACTTCCTTGTCACTGCAGGGGCCGATGTTTGCTTCCAGTGTGTCTTACCCACCCAGCCGCCCCGGGATGGGCCCACTCTCTCCCCCAGCACAAGGAAAACGGCCACGGAGATCCTCACACTTGTCCCCTGACGGATGGTGTGGGAGGGTGTCTCCAGGGCACGTGCCAGGAGCAGAAACGTGGGACCTCAGGGTTGGCGGGGCCCATGTCTACTACCACCTCACTCGCCAGCATGGCCACGTTGGTCCACGCTTCGTCGGCGCCACCACGGGGAGCTCCTTTCTACCATGTCCTACAGGTCCCTGGCCATGGAACCATGGATGGTGTCAGGTAAGATTGTCAGGGCTGACGAAGACCGGCTCTGATGAGCCAAAAACGTGAGGAGTGAAACCACAGAGTCCCTCTTTAGAAATAGCAGTAAACACAGTCCTTGGACAACTGCTATATTTTTGCCAAGTACCCAGACTGGCCGGTGATTCCCAGTCTGTGTCAGTGCTGGCTGGCTCCCATTTTCACGTCCAGATCCACTCTCCCCCACTGGGGGCACCCATCGGGGCAGCTCCTGCGGGCTTTCTTGATCTCTGGCCCCTGGTTGGGGGGAGCCACAGGGAGCCACTGGCAGGAGGCAGGTCGGCAGAACAAGAGCGAAGTAGGGTTTTCCTCCTGCTCCTTTCTCTCATGGAAACCTGTCTCACTCAGGCCTTCATTTCTCAGCCTTCCCGGCCCAGAGGTGGTAAACAGCTCCTCTCTCTTGCTAGCCCTGGGGTCCTGCCCCATCTCATTGATTTCCCTGAACTCTACCCACATACCTTTGCGCACATGCCTTTACTGAACGCAGTGTGTCACCTGTCTCCTGCCAGGACCCTGGCTGCTGAGACAGTCAGTGCCTGAGGTATGTAAAGCGCTAGACCAGATGATACTGAAGGAGACAGCGTCAGCCCTCTCCCTCACAGCTTCCATGTCCTCTCCTGGGCCTGTCCCAGTGCCCCAGTCAGAGACATCGCCTGTCCTCACTTACCTGCATTCTGTCACCCACCTCCCTTGAGAGGCCTCAGGTCAGCACCATGCCCCACCTCACCCCAGGTTTCTCCTTTGCGTCCCTCCAGCCCCTGGGATTTCCCGACGTAACTTTCATGCCCCTGCCTGCATCCTGCATCATGGCTACCAGAAGATGGGGAGCTCTCCCAACCAGGCTCGGCGCCCGGGTTCCCAGGTTCTTAGCCCTCTGCCTGGCCTGTAGCAGACCCTCAGTGTCTGTGCAGTGCTTGCTGCCCTGTGGTGTTTTCTCTGAGCACTGGGGGCCTTTCTGGCCCAATGGGGACAGTGGTCAGCACGTGTCTGGCCCCTCTACTGCCCAGTCCTGAGCCCATGGCTTGTCCCTTGGGGAAGGAGTCTCGTCTTCGGGAAGGAGCTGGAAGATGTGGTTGGGAGATCATGGAGGGCTGGAGGGCTGACACTTTCATTGCGTAATTATTTCCTCAGTACTGATGGTGCTGGGAAGATGAGGCCTGCTGCCTGCAGAATGGATGGCGTGGGGATGGGTGAGTTATATTTTCCCTGATAAAAGCACTGATTGCCTATAAACTCTCATTCTGCCTGATGTAAAAGCCACTTTATTGCACATCCAGAAATTACTACCCGTATAAAAGCACATTATTGTGATGTAAAAATAGATTTTTATATAATTTTTTCATGCTACCGCCTTGTAATTCCTCATTTCCAAGCGCCCTGAGATTGCACCGAGGTTTATTTTTCTCTTTTAATTGTTTGCCATGGCATGCCAATTTACGGTGAGATATTCTCCTTGAGATTGGAGCGGGGCCCATTCATAAATAACAGGCATCACTTCATGGCAGGTGGGGTTCTGCGGCCCGGGAAACACCATCCAGCAACACCAGCCTCCGTTATGCTACAGTTTGGAGGGGGGTGGGGTGGGTGTGTGCGGTACCCTACCCATTTGAGGCCCTCTCCGAAGGCAGGAAACAGGGAGGGGCTCCATCCCTTCCACCGGACAAGAGGGAGGGTGCAGGGTATCCCCACCTCTCTGGGCCCCACCAGCGGGAATGGAGCCAGAGAAAACTGGCACTGGGCTGGTTTTAGCCCCACTGGTCTGGTCCCTGTGGCTTAGGGGCCTGCCCCTCCCCTCATTCCCTCACTGTGTGGGGAATCCACTACCCCATAAAGTAGTTCCTGCCGAACAGCCCACAGGGGCACTTATTTTGGGAGATAAAAACGACTGCCTTCCCCTGCAGAAAACCCTGCTGGTGGGTGCTGGGCAGGTAGCTTCTCCTACCCCCCCACCCCTACCCCCACCCCAGAGGAACCCCAGCAGCCATTCACCTCCCTCCTGGCCTGGACCTGGAGCCTCCTCGCCAGCTGCTGATCCCGGCTCTGCACTGCACCAAGGAGAGCCTCTGTCTGCCACCCAAAAGCTACTGGGCAGCGTCTTCTCTATGGTCAACCGGCGGGCCGTCTGGGCGCTTCCGGGTGCCTCTCCCGCACTGGCGGGGCTGCGCAGACGGGTGGCGAACGCTGAGATCTGCGGCTCTCAAACTTTGGCGTAGTCACAATCGCCTGCTGTGCTCCACAGTTCCTGCTCCAATAGGTGTGAGGTGGGGCCTGAGCAGTTGGTTTTTAACAAGTTCCCAAGCGATGCTGCTGCTGCTGACGACGATGATGCGGGGAAGCTTATTTTAAGAACCACGTGGATCATTTGTGTCGCTGTCACCTTGTTGAGTGGGAAGGGCTATTGGGAGTTGGGAGTTCGGAGACGAAGAGCAATTGGGTGCCTGCGTCATAGTTCCTGGGATGGGGTGCAGAATATGAGGAGAGAGGGGAGAGCAAGAACTGCCCAGACACCCCCGGACAAGGGGGCCGATAGGAGGACCAGGTGGCGGTGGGTCTCTCTGCGGCTGGGGTCGAGGGCGCCAGCGCCGGGGCTCGGAGTCTGGGAGCCGCCACCAGGGCTGGGGCAGTGAAGGGGCGGGGCCTCCGGCCGGCGCTGGGGGGCAGAGCAGCCGCCGCACTCCCAACCCCGACTTGCCGGGCCCCAGTGCGCCGGGCCTGCATCCCAGTCGGACGCACTGGCGGGAGGCCCAAGGCCGCAGCCGTCCTCCCCTGCACCCCCTGCCCCCGGACCTGCTGCCTCTCCTTGCTGCCGCCAGACCGGAGGGGGAGCCCGGGAGGTAACCAGGGGTGAGGCGAGTGCCCGCGGTTGCAGCGCCCTCGTGCCCCGTGCTGTTGTAAGGCGCGCCCAGAACACCCACGAGCACCGCCCTCTGCGCGACGCGACAGTCCCCTCTCGTTGGGGTGCACGGGCGGAGCTGGAGAGCCGTCTGTGGAGGGGACAGGAATGATGGCCAGCAGAGGCGGGCCAACAGAGTCAGCACCGGGTCTGCGGGGAGGAGGTGGGCCCTAGGCATGGACTGACACCGGGAGCCAGGCCCTGGACCCCACACTGGCCCTCCCACGAGCTAGCTGTGCGATCATGGCCAAGTCGCTTCCTCTCCTTGGTTCTCAGTTTCTTCATCTGTAAAGTGGGAGGAATAATAATTTCCGGTTCTGAGGCTCCACAGAATTGTGATGTGGAAGGCAGAGAGACTCCTGCGCAAACCCGCCAGTCGCCCCTAGCCTCTGCAAGAAGCGGGTGGCCTCAGAAGAACCGAACCACCGTGCAGGGCTCCCTCCTTGGCGGCCCACCACAGCAGGGCATGGATGCCCCAGGGCTCCGGGTTGCCCACTTCCAGTCTTGTCATCTGGCCACCTAGCCTTGGTCCCTAGGGGGCACTGTCTCTGAGCATGGCTGTGGTTGCTAGAGTTGGAGACCCACCTCCATCTTTTCAACCTTGCACCAGAGCAGGTGACCATGGTGTGCTGGCGGGGGTATGTTTGGCACAGAGCCTAGCACAATGGAAGAGGTCCGTGTATAAAGGCCATTTGAATAATGGGAGCCTGACCAAGCCTAAACTTTGCCAGGCCCCGCCATTTTTCCCTCAGCAGAATGGACCTGAGTATAGAATTTTCCAAAAAGAAGTAGGGAATCATCCACCTGGGGCAATATAGGGCTTAAGGGTTTCTCTTTTTCCAACAAGTAACAGATCCAGTCCTGCCTGGGCCTGGTGGGACCATGGGGCCGGGGGAGGGGAGGGTGATGTGGGATTCTGGGCCTTTTTCCCCTCCTCTTTCTGGGCCTAGTCCCATGCAATACCCTTTGCCAGGGCTGAACTGCACTTCAGCCATTTGTCCATTCAGAAATCCTTTATCAAATGTACGCTGCTGATAAACACAGTGCCAGGAATCGTGACACATGGATTAATAACACATGGCCTGTTTTCTGAGGGTGTGTGCAGATTGGGGCAACAAGCCTTCTGTCATAGGGCTTCCCATCAGCGCTCAGCCCAGGGCACAGGACTCAGTGACATGTGTTTCTTGGTGGGTGACGAGAGGGGTGGAGTATGGGTGGGGCAAATGGCCAAGAGAGAGCCTACACTCACCCCCCTGGCATTCCTAGGGGAGTCTAAACCAGCCCCGGCCCTACCCCCAGGGTCAGGTGGTCCTGAGAGCCACACCTAGGTCTGGCTCCCTTCCTCAGATTTCTTGTTCTCCGTAGCATGAATCCTGGTGTGTCCATCCCCAAACTGGGGCCCTTGGGGGCCATGCAGCTTCTCTACCTGCTCCCTCCTGGTAGGATCTCAGAGGAGGGGAGGGGAGGGGAGGGCTTGCTCCCCACAGGGTGGTCCTATCCACTAAAGCACCGCTGAGAGCTTGTTAGCAATGCAGACTCTTGGCCTTGCCTTGACGTGCAGAGGACCAGGGTTTGCCTTTTAACAAGACCCCCCAGGTGAGCCATCAGCCTGTTGCAGTCTGAGTTGCAGTCTGCTCCAGGGCCTGCTGACCTGGAAGTGCTGCCCAAACCAGAGGACGGTGGGAGGCTGGTGTTTAGGAAATGCAGGCAGCTCAGGAGCTCAGGCACTCCTGATTCAGAGCCTCAAAGCTTCCCGCTGCTGGAGAACTCCCTGTCGCTGCCTTCAGGGGCCTCTTCTTCCACAGGAAAATGGGTCTCGCAGTAGTTGACCAGATTCGAGTATCTGCAGATGACACTTGCCAACAGACAGGGCAGGAGGCTTGGCTGGCTCGGCCCTGGGTCTTTCCTGCCCAGCACAAACTAGGTGCTTAACTCATGTTTGTTAAATTACAACACAGTCTTTGCAGTTGGGACTAGGTGGGACACCACTGCCTGAGAGGGCGTTTCCAATCCTCTGTTCCAGTCCACGCCTGCTGCTGTCCAGGAGGCTCTGGAAGTGAGCCCTGCTTTGATTGGTGGGGTCAGGGGGTTCCTGAACCCTCTCCCCATAAAGCACCAAGACAAGGACAGCAAATACAGGGCCATCCCCCTTTGCATTTCCCACACTCTTGGTTGTTATCAGTTATTGATTACAGTTGACTCTCCAGCATGACCCCAGAATCCTCAGCACATAGCACCCGAGGGAGCCACTATCAATTAATCAGACATGGCACCATTTGAGATCTTTGCCTCCATCTGCCCCCTGGGAGTTGCCCTCCACCGGCTCAGGTCCGGTGGGCAGGGAGGCTGGCTCCCACTCTCCCAGTGCGCTGCAAGAAGGGTGTGCTGGCGCACCGGCCACCACGATGTCCACAGCCAGAGGGCGGAACCCAGCTCTGACCTGTCTTGCCCACACAGGCCCCTCTCCTGAGGGGACAAGATCACCACGGCGGGTCTCTGTGTGGCTTTTGACACTCTCATACCCTGTGTAACTTTGGATCATGCACTGACCTGTCCCAGTGACCCTGTCAAATGGGACTTCCCCAATAGTCATACATTCTGGTGTCCCGGAATGTGCCTCTCGGACCCTAGGGTTTCAGTGGACCTGGGGGTAGGGCTGTGACACTGGAAACTGTCACATGCATGGGTGTCATACTTTCCTGCCTGGTATAGTGTCCTCAGACAGGCTAGGTGGCTCCCTTTGCACACCCTTGGCTGGCTTCGCTCTCCCGGAGGAGCCTGAGACCCCAGCTTTTCTGCTTTCCCAGCCAGTGAGGCCTGGGGCAAACACAGCAGGCAGGCCCCACTGGGGCAGGAGTGTGGCTTTAAGGGTCGATTGCTGCATGCCCTGCCTGCTGCCCTGGGCTTCCTGCTGGGGATGGGGATCCACTGCTCCACACTTCGTAGCTGCAGCCCCTGCTTTCCTAGCACGGCCCCTGCAGCCCACGCCACTCTCTGCTCACCACCCCCCAGCTGCCCCACCACAGGGCTTTCTTAGAAGACACACCCACTCACCCACATCAGTGGAGGAGGAGCCATTTCCAACTGCTGGTCTTCAGGTTGGCTAATCAGATCTGCTGAAAGACACCTACACACAGCCAACCCCTATCACCACCGTTTCCGTCAGCCTGCTAGGTCCGGATTCCCTGGCTGAGGGAAGGTGTCTGTGGGGAAGTTTTGACTGGGTTTTGTATCCTCATGCCCCTGAGTAGGGCCACGTGTCCCCTGAGTAGGGCCACGCTTTCACATGTCCATGGGGGTAGGCATCCTGAGCAGGTTGCTGCTGTGCCTCCAGCACATTATAGGTGCTCAGCACGTGTGGGCTGACGGGCTGCGGGCTTAGCCCCAGGCCACCCTGCTACCCACCTCGCACCACACCACAGCTGGAGCAGGGAGTGTTGGGCCTTCAGGGAGACAGCCAAGTGACCTCACCCCTGCGCCTCCTGACACCCTGGGTCCATCTGGCCTGAACCATGTGATGCTCTCACCAGCAGGAGGAGACCTCTGTGTCTCTTGGCTTCGGTAGCTCTGTCACTTGGTCCTTTCACGAAAACAGCTCTGGGCAGTTGGAATGCCCAGCCGGGCAGTCCGATGCCGGCTCCCTAGGCAGAGAGGCAGCCTACACCGTGTGGGCCCCGAGCTGAGGCAGCAGACGTTACTGACATCCAGCCTGTGCTGGGCCCTGCACCCAGCGCTTCGTAAATATCTCACTGATTTCTGTCTGATGCCAACTTTAAAAGCAGGAACTGTTACCTTTTTATCTTCAGTTCACAGAGGAGAAAACAGCCTCCGAGAGAATAATTAGCCTGTGCAGGGCAAACAGCAAGTAGGAGGCAGACTGGGCAGATCTGACTTCAGAGCCCTGACCTCAACCAGTACGGCTTACTGACTCCTTGAGATTAATCTCATTTCCGAGTTTTCTACCAGCATCAACTCAGCCTGATAATTACTAATCTGGTTGACATCTATCTATTGACTCAGTCTCTGAACGCAGCCTAAGGCTCAGCAAGGGATTCTTTGAAACCCAAACTCTGAATCACCTGCTGCCGGAGAGGCCGGAGGGAGGGTGGCAGGGCGGCTGCCCAAGGCAGGCAGGAGGGAGGGCTGCCCTAACTCCCGTTCCCTGTGCTGTGAGACCTCTGAGGCTCAGACACTGCGACCACAGGCGAGCTGTGCATGTGAGCAAGAACAGAGTCCCATTTAGATGAACTGCAGCTTTGGCCTCTCCTTCCACACGCACAGCTGAGACCACGAGATGCTAACACCATGGGCTCTGTCCCTGGGCCGCACTTACCTAGTCTGGGCCAGCACTAGAAACCCGCCCGACCAGAGGAGGAGCTGGTCTCCTAGGCCCGGGTCCCCAGATGACTTGTGCGGATTGAGGCTGCTTGCTCACTGAATCACATCACCCACTCCCACGGCCCAGGACACAGAATAATGATTCCATCGATCTGGGATGGTGGATCGAGCTGCTGGACAGGCAGAAGCCAACGCCCTGAGGCAGCAGGGACAGGGACCTTGGCCTCCTGTTGGCCTTGTCCAATGGCCTGAGGCAGCTGTGGGGGCTCTGCCACCCTCATCCTGCCCAGTGTCAGTTTCAGTCCCAGGTTTAGGTGCTCTGACAAAGGTCCCTAAAGCCATTAGGGCCCCATTCACTTCCCTGGGACTATTTTGGGGGAAAATGCATTTTTGAAACACACTGGTACAAACAACCACCAACACTGACGGTGAAAGAGGTAAAAACTGTCATTACTTTTGGCGGGAGGGACATCGGGAAGCCTCCTGGGATGCGGATGTTCTGCAGTTTGATGCGAGTGATTTCAGGGATGTTCAGATTTGTAAGCACCCACAGACTTGACTCCTAAGACCTGTGTACTTGACTTTAAGTTACACCTCAATCTGAAAAGTGATCCAGGAACCTGGAAGTCAGGTGCCACGCGCAGGCCTTGTCAGCTTCCCCACCCACACTGGCTTTCCCCCGGAGGGAGGCTGGGACCCAGGCAGGCAGCCTTCTTGAGTCCCACCAGCCAGGAGAGGGCTTGGCTCAGCGTGCCGCCTCAACCAGGCCCACTCTGCATCTGGCACAGATGCGTCACCCCTCCTCACACCTTCCCTAACTTGCCCTGGCAGAACGAAGTGCTCCTACAAGGTTTCCCTGACCGTAACTCCACCTAATTGCCAAAGAAATGTAAATTTTCTCTTCAGCTTCCAAACCAGCTTATTACTTTAATAATGTAATAAACATCTGTGGGTCCACCTCCCAGACTGAGGCCTTGGACACTCCTGTGAACTCCCATCTCCCCAACATCTGTCCTTAACCCACCCCTGGGGCCCCACCCTGCTTGCAGGTCACCTGCCCAGACTTCTGTACACACCACCCTGGTTTGGGGTTTTACCACAGAGGTCAAAGGTGTCCAGGTATCCCAGTTTGCTTAATAAAGTGCCAGTTGACGTTTGTGGTCCAACTGTACGAATTTAAGTGCCCCTCTGCCCTCTCAAAAAATCCCGTAACTTTATATGATCATTTAACCTACACGTATTTGCAAGCTTGTGTTACTTGGCTTTGAACTCTGTACTAGTGGCATCACATGCTTTGGAAGCCTGAGATGTGCTTAGTTGTTTCTGAGGTTTGTCTCTGTTGCTATGTAGCCACAACTCATTGATCTTTGTTGCTGATTAACGTTTGTGTGGACACCCCTGTGGCGTCTGCCATGCGGTTTTTTTATTACTAAGAGCAAAACTGCAAAGGCCGTTCCCGCAAGTGACCCCGGTGGGGGGTTCTCACACGCGTGCAAACAGCCTAGCCCTTGATGACAGAACCAGAAGGGAGTCGCCGCGGCATCTGTTCATGGCTCTATTTTGGTCAAGTCACCTAGGTTTTCCTATGGCCAGCATCTGCTGGTCTCAATGGACTTTGAGCTCCCCGAGGCCAGGGCTCATTCTTTGTTTCATCTCGGCCCTTAGAATAGATAGAGGCTGAACCAGCAGGAAGGAGCTCAGTAAGTGCTAAGTGGCTGCCCGGCCTTCAGGGGGCTCTGGAAGGTGCGAGCCGACCCATTCCCATTCGGAGTGAGTGAGCGAAAGCCGCTGCTGCTGGCAGGGCGCACGAGCAGTGGCATTTTGCACGCACAGTCCCTGTGACAGCTCTGCAGAGTGTGGGCACCGTGCACACGCGGTGACAAGGTCTGGCTTGCTGCGCCCGGGCGAGCGCCCTGAGCTTGCCCCTCAGCCCCACGGAGATGGACACCCCCCAAGGTGAAAGCCACGATGGAACAAAACTCGCAGGCCTGGGGCCAGGGACCTGTTTTCTATTTCTGGGCCTGCCATTAATAAGCTGGGTGACCTTGGGCAAGTCACCGTCTCCTTCCTCAAACCATAAAATGAGTGTGGACAGCAATAGGTCACTCTTGAACTTGAGAGCTCATCAGAATCACCTGGGAAGCTTAAAAAGTGCAGGTTCCCAGGTGGTGGCCCACAGGAACTGAAGGAGGAGAAGCGTTGGCTTGCTGCGCCTGGGCGAGGGCCCCGAGCTCACCCCTTAGCCCCACTCCAGACCTGGCCTGGGTCTGGAGTGGGAAGTGACACGTATTTATGTCATGATGAAAAAAGCTAATCAGAAACGCTTGCCTATGGTGAAAATATAAAACAGTACACAAGAAATTATAACAAGCACTCTCCACCCCCCCCTGTGCCACAGGCAACCACTTTCCAACATGCTTCAGGTGGTTGCCACAGTACTGCTGCAGAACAGGCCAGTCTTGTATTGTCAACTCACACATTACCCGTCGTCTCCCTGCTGTGAGAGCTGAGGGTTCAGCTCACTCCACCCCACTCCCAATATAGCCCTGGCACTATTTCTGGAGGCAGCATTTTAATGAGAAGCCCAGGTGATCCTGAGGTGGTAGCTTGTCTAGCCTAGTAAGGCTTCTCAGTAGAGACACTTCTGTTCCCTCAGACCATCTCTTAAGCCCCTGCGTGGCTTCTTCAACTTGCAGACAGATCCTTTTCACACTTCTGGGAGCTTGGAAAGGCTGGGCATGGGAACCATGCTGGCAAACACACCGTTCCAGGTTTGTGGTGGGTGGAGCTGCCCTGTCCTGTCATCCTGCTACCCTTTCTCAGTGTCACCTCCTGTGCCCCAGTGCAAGTTAGGATGAGCAGATTTATCCTTTAGGGACTGGCAGAGCTCTGGCTCCAGCAGATTGCTGAGCATCTGACTTCTTTATAAACCCCAAGGGGTGGTGTATCAGACACCAGCACATGGAGAAATGAGAATGCACAAACTGAAACTAATGGAACAAGGATGAATCTCACAGACACAGGAGAAAAGGCTGGCATTAATACATGCTGCACGACTCCACCTATGTAAAATGTAAAACCAGTCAAAATTGAAACACAAGAACACCAAAAAAATGCAACGAAACAGGCAAAGCTCATCTACTGGGAGGGAAATCCAGAGGGGGCTACCTTTGTGGGCGATGGTGACTGAGGAGGCTGGTGATGTTCTGGTTTTTGATCTGTGTGCTGTTTGCCCAGGGGTGTTCACTTTGTGAAGACCCGAGCTGTACCCTTCATTTGTACATTTTACTAAACATACACATCCTCACATGGGTTTCCAATAAATAGAGAAGACAAAGCAAGCACCCCTCGCTGCTCTCCTCTGTAAACAAGCCCTCCCTCAGGATGGGCCCAGGCAAGCAGGCAAAGCCAGGCGCCCGGCCCTGGTCTCTTAGACACTTGGTGGTGCAGGGGAGGAGGGCTGACGCCCAGAGTCCCATCCTGCAGGGACTTCCAGCCTGGCACCCCACAGGGTGGAATGGCCTACTGGGGCAAGGAAGTGGTTGGAAATGAAGCCCAAGCATGTTCCCTGGGAAGGAAGAGATACTACTCACCTAAGACTTTAGGGCCATCTTCCCCACCTGCTAGCAGCCAAGCTGTCCGGGGGAAGGGTGGTGTATGGGCCCCCAGCCAGCCTCCCCAGGCTGCTGGCCAACCCAGTGTAAATATTATTACACTCCTACGCATCTGAAGGACGTTAATTATTAAAACACATGCCACCCATGGTAGTGCACTGTAATTAGGTTCAAATTAAATTAGCATCCTTTTGTAATTAGGACATCAATAACCACTCTGGAGGCCCCAGTTCTCCAGCCCCTCCTTGTTACTTCCCAACATGGGCTAATGCAAGAAAAGGGGTCTCCCTGGGATGTGGAAATAATCAAACCGATAAATAAAGTGGAGGCAGCTGTGCAAGCCTTCTCCTCCAGCACCCGCCACCCCCACTAGTCTGGCACACTGGTGGGAGGAGGAAGATGAGGGTCCCCAGGGAGGGGCCTCAGGTATCAGCACTTCCCCGGTGGCTGGCCCAAACTCCTAGCTTCCGCTGCATCGTCCTCAGAGGCAGGGAACTCCCAGAGCCTGCCCAGACACCAGCAGTGCTGCTTTCCCGCCATCTGTCAGCCCCAACCCCACCTTTCTCCTGTGCTGCCTTGCCAACCACCAGGCCAGAACCTCAGGCCCTTGTGTGGGTGCACTGCCCACTGTGTGGCTTATTATGAATATTCTGCAATCTGCTGCCTCCTCCACAACTAGACTGGATATGACCTTGGCACTCATTGAACCCAATGCTGTGCTGGTGGCTCGCTGAATCCGTGTTTGGTGTGTGGCTAGATAACAGGTGTTCAAGGGATTAGTTTTTCAACTGGGGAGAGGGTGGGGAAGCAGAGCTTAAGATCCAGACACCGAGGAGCATGGTCTGTAACTCCTGCGGGACCTATGGAGAGGTTCTGGTGCTACTTGTGCAAGTGCTGATGCTACCTGGCTTCAACGACGGGTGCAAAGACAATGTGCCAGTGCACCTGCCGTCCGGGTGCCTCCTTAAATTCTGCACCCTGGTGTCTGGCTTGCCTCACCCCAGTCCCAGCCCAGGACAGACCTGGAACTAAAGAGATGTGGGAGAGAGAGGAATGTGGAACTGGGGCTGAAACCACACAAGCGGAAGCAATGCCTTCTGACCTGGTGAATATCCTGACCCTGGTATAAATCACCCTTGGAAAAGAAAGGAAGTAAGAAATGGGAAGGTTCAAGCATCATTTCATTCGGAGAACCACAGAGGGTTTATTTTGGCGCAGATGTAACCAAGGCAACAAGTTAAGACGATGAGATGACTCCAGACCCTTTCACAAAAGTGGGCTGGCATGTTGCCCCAGCCAATTGTGCTCAAGTGAATACACGCCATGGGCCCTACCAGGAAGCAGAGAAATGGGTGCAATGGGCATTCTCTTCTCCACAAAGGATAAAAATAAGAGACCACGGTGAGAGTGTGCTTGCCTGCTGGGGGAGGGGGCAGTAGGGATGGATGGAGACTCCCATAATCCACCATCCGCCTGCTGCTTGCCGACTTCCGGGGCCCGACAACAAGCTGGTACTGGGAGCATAAGGACGTACTCTGACCCACCCAGAGGGGCTGCAGAGTCGGCTGTGCTGACTCACCACCACCACCCCGCCCCCTGCCTCTCACTGCCCCCTTTAACCAGAATGTACCCTGAGTACTGGAAGCACACTGTCTTGCCTAAAGACAGGAGTATCGGGGAGAATTCCAGGTGAACCTTTCGCATGAATGAGTCCATGTTGGAGAAGACCTGGCAGGAGCCAGGGTTTTCAGGGTTCCAGGACCTCTGGTTTAAAAATGCGAGCTGGCTCGCCAGGCCCCACCACCTCCACTGACTTTCCCCAAGACCAAGGACCCACCTGCCATGGCAGCTGGAGCCTCACCCCTGATCAAAATGCAGGGGGGCAAGATGGAAGGGGCCACCTTGGAAGAGGGGCCACCAGGAAGAGGCGCCACAGCGTTTTACCAGAGCACAGACCGGGGATGGGCAGGGCCACGGGAATGAGGCCGAGGGTCTAGGAGAACAGCTCCCGCCCAACGTGTGGACAGCAGAGTGGTGGCCTCCCACCAACACACCTTCTCCCAAGCCCTCACTGAGCAGCACAGCTGGCTCCTCACAACGCCCCTCAGTGGCTGCCCTTGGGAGGCCCGCGGTACCCTGGGGTTCTGAGCTCCACGGTAAACTCCACCTTAAGGACAACGGAGCAAGACCGAACAATCTGGACAGACAGGCTCTCCTTGGTGAGCAGCCGGACTCCTCCTGGAGCACCGTCCCCCACCCGACTCTCCCGCGAACGCGCACTGTGCAGGGAGCTGAGCAGGGGCCCGGGGCCCTCAGTCTTTATCACGTAGTGCCAGCCTGTCTGGCACCAGCCATTCCTCCTGCTACCAGGAAGAGGGAAGTCACCTCACTTCCCTCAGCGAGGCCCTCTGGCAGGGCTGGCCTGGCCTTTCCTGTGCGGGTGGTCTGGGCACTGCTTGCCAAGCCACTCCAGTCTCTAAGGTCCTTGAGGGCAGCTGTGTGCAGTGGGTCCGGACTGGTTGTGAGTCAAAAGAGAAGACCTGCGACCTTCTGCGTGGTGGCCAGGGCGTCAGGTGATGCCCACTGTGCCCTCAGAGCCGCTCCGAACTGTGAAGAACCACCCACGCAGCCCCACTGCTGGCTGTTCTCTTCTCCAAGACCAGCTTCCACGATGGGTAAAAATAAAGTGAGAGACCGTGGTGAGAGTGGGCTTGCCTGGTGGGGGCAGAACAGCTCCTCCAGGAGCGCGGACAGACGGAGATTCACACACTCATCATCTACATCCAACTTCTTGGGCCCTGTGGGGGGCAGGACACAGCCGTGGGGGCCAGGTGTCTGTGGGTATGGCCAAGCACGCAGATGATGTCCCCGGGAGACACTCTGGCTGGGGCTGCACGGCTCCCAGTGTCTGGGCTCCACCACAACTAACCAGAGCTACAGACAGCATGTACTATTTTATTGTGCCTCCAAAGCTTTAAATACAGAAAAGGGAAGGGCTGGCGAAGGGGCGGGTGCGAACACGCTGGCATCTGAGGATGGACGTGTCAGAGAAATCACGTAACCAACAGCTGGACAGAGATCTGAGAGGAGGGCAGTCTGGGGGAGGAGCGGGGTGCCCGGTGGCCTCAGGCGCCAGTGTTACCCCTCCTCGGGGACAAAGTCCTTCATGTTTCTTCCTGATTTGAAAATAATTTTTTAAAAAATCACAAGCCCCCATCCAAATACAAACAGAAAATCAGCTGGGAGAGACTGTACACTCTGAGTGCCTCCTTAAACTCTGCGCCCTGGGCGGCTGGCTGCAGCACCCTCCTCTCAGAAGACAATGCCTATCGCCTGAAAGCCTCAGGGTCCCTGCCCCTGCCCCCAGCCCAGACGGTGCCCTACAAGACATTTCCGTACACTGAAGCAAAGCTGGACCCAGTCTACGCCCCCGATCTGGGGTCTGGAGCTGAAGCACCCTCCTGGCAGAGAGAGGTCCTGGCGTGAGGGTGTGGGGGCGGACCCTTCCCTCCTTAGCGGCTGTAGCCAAACTCGTCTGCATCATCGGCTCGGAAGTCTCCATAGCGCCATAGGTTCAACTGTGAGAAAACAGAACACGGCTTGTCAGGGAGGTGGGGCCTCCTGGAACCCGGACAGCCCAGCCCCCTCTCTCAGCATCCTCTGGGGCTCCGGAGGCAAAAACTCACCCTGGCACTCTTGGCCGACTCCTGGGCATTCAGGTATTCTGTGATCTGGAGGAATGAGAGAAAGGGAGTGGTCACCACTGGGCAGCTGAAGTGACCCTACAGTATGCCCAGGTCAGGTCCATGTCACCCCTTGCTCAATGGATTCCTAGCTCCCTCAGAGTAAAAGCCAAAGTACACAGTCAGTTGGTCTCCTAGCGGTTTCATGACTCTGCACTGGCTGTTCCATCTGCCTGAAGTGCTCTTCCCTTTCTGGTATATCTGGCTGCTATCCCACACCTTCAAATCTTTGATAAAAAGTATTGCTTTCCTGCCCTGGCTAGTGTGGCTCAGTTGGTTGGAGCATCCTCCTGTGAACCAAGGCTGCGGGTTCAATTCTGGTTAGAGGACATGCAGGTTGGGTCCCCTGGTCACATCAGGACTCAATTGATGCTTCTCTGTCTCCCCTGCTTCTCCTCTCTAAAACCGACAAGCATGTCCTTGGTGAGGATTAAAAACAAAAAATTATAGCCTTCTTAATGAGGCCTCCAATGACCCCATTTGAAATTACAGCCAGCCCCTCCCACACATCACTAATTCCCTCTACCTCTTCGTAATGAGAATCTATTACTTTATTTATTTCTCTCTTTAAAGGGATGGCTATTTATTTACTCATTTCACTGAATTTATTGGGGGTGATGCTGGTTCACAAAACCACACAGGTGGAGTGCACAACTAAAACAACACCGTCTGCACACTGTGTCGTGCGCCCGTCGTCCAAAGCCTCTTTCTGTCCCTGGTTATTAGTGCCCCTCCCCCCTCCCCCCCCCAGCTATCACCACACTGTCGTCCGTGCCTATGTGTCACACACAAGTTTTTTTGCTCAATCCCTTCCCCTTCTTCCATCCATCCCTCTCAACCCCCACCCCTGACAGCTGCCAGTCTGTTCCGTGTGTCCACGCCTGTTTCAGTTTTGTTCGTCAGTTTATTTTTTATTAGATTCCACACGTGAGATCATATGGTATTTGCTCTTTACTTCTATGTTCTCCTTTCCCATTGCATGTATCTTCTAACATTCTACTTCACTGACTTCTTATATTTATTTTTATTGCTTGTCTCCTCATGCTCAAACGTAAGCCCTACAGGGCAGGAACGCTGTCTCTCACTCACTGACATATGTAGACCCTTAGTGAGCATTTGCTGAGAGAATGAATAGATGCATCAATGAACACATTAGGTGTGTATCTCAGGGACTGGGCGAAGGAACTTTCCAGATGCCAGAGACCTTATGGGTAGCTCTCCCTAGTCCTGCAGGGAAACTTAAGCTAACCCCTTGGAGCAAGCTCAGGGCACTGAGGGTCTCCAGGGGAAGGACTGGAATCAGGCCTCTCCTGTCCAGAGGAGATACAGGAGCAACTCCCATTGGGGTCTTTTTCCAAATGAATTTTCAACTTGCATAAGCTGTCCATGGAACCAGAAACCATGGATACATACATTGGGATGGAGGAAAGGCAAAGAGGGCTAGGAGATGGGAAGGCAAGGGCCCTGTGAGGGTGGGGAGTGAGGGGACAAACTGGGCGATGCGCCGCCCTCTCATCTCCTCCTGCCTTGCCTGCCACCAGCCCGTCCTCAGGGCTGGTGGGTTGTGGGATCTCAGCGGCGGCTTGCCGAGATGCTGGGAGGACTGGGTGAGCAGGGTGCTCAGCAGGAGGGACCGCTAGTTTCAGAACCCAGTCCTGACAATCGACACTGGAACAGTGGAAGCTGGTTCCCTAGGTGTCAGCCCCCACTCCACACGGCCCTCACAGGCCAGCCTGTGAAGCAGCAAGTCCTCCTCATCTCATGAAAGGGAGTCTCAGGCCCAGCTCCAAGCACTGGGGGCTTTTCCAACAAAAAAGGCTGGAGGGGTGCTGTGGCAGAGTCCCTTTGAACCCGTGGGCACTGTGAGCTGGCTCTGGTGGCTCTGTGTGCTAGGAGCTGGTTATGGACCTGGCAATTATATGTCAGAGAGAGGTGAGAATGGGAGTGAAAGCAAGGCAGGCTTTGGCGCTTTCCACGACCCCCCAGCCCAGGCACAACTTTCTGGCCTGTCACTTGTGGGTGCATGCAAAGGGAAACTTTCCGCTCTAGTTTGCAGCTGCATCCTCAGCCAAACCTGCAGCCAATTAATTTGGGTTGTAATTAGCTTTTTTAAAAAACCCCAACAAACCAAACTCCATTATCTTCCCCCAGCAGGAGCAGCGGGATGGGGTTCCCTGCTCCCTCACTGGCTCTTGGTGCAGCCCCAGGCCCCTCTGTCAAAACAGCTGGAGACACCAGCGGGCCGCCCCACGGTGGGCGCCCCCTTCTGCAGCACGTACCACTTTCTGGAACTGCTTCTCCTTGCGCACCTCCACCATGACCAGGCCCTCCTTCACCAAGCCCAGTCCCACGTCACCCTTGGAATCTGCAAACTGCAGGGTGACGTGGGGGCAGCCGGAGGTCAGGTGTTCCACGTTGAGCAGGCACTGGGTGTTCTGGATATCCCGCACCACGCTGTCCACGGCATCTGTCCGAGCATCCTCCTGGAGCAGGGACATGGCCAGGTCAGTGGGAGAGGTGAGCTCGAGGGAAGGACAGCCGCGTGGGCCCCAGGTCCTGGTCACAGACATCCAAGAAAGTCTGCCCAGCAGGCACCTGCACCTCACTCCCTGCTCGGATCCGAGAGAGGGAGGAAAGGGGCTCCGGACATGAAGTGTCTCCCTCTCCCCTCGCCCCAAGCCTGTCTGCAGGTCACCCCATCCTCCTCCCCTACCCTGCACCCCTGCCCACCTGCTCACTTCAGCACAGTGACCTTCCAGTCCCCATCTTTCCACTTCCTGTCTCAGATCTTCTGTGCCCTTCCCTCCCAGTCCCCTGTCTGCCCCTGGGCCTGTTCTGTTAACACCTTTTCCTGCTGGTTCTCCTCTGCCCTTTGGCAATTTCATTAAAGGGCAGAAAATATTCGATGGTGCTGACTCTCCCCTACTACATGCCCCTCAGCACCCTGCACCTGGCGGCGGCAGCAACCTTGCTATCAGAGTGCTTTCTTTCACTGAGCCCCCGGGGCTCCTCCTCAGCCTGCCTGACCTCCTGGGGAGCGGGACATGCTCTGCCCTCCGGACAGTGGGGGCGTCAGCAGCCCTGACAGAGGCTGTCCCTCCCTATCCCATGTTCCCCAGATTCCATGCCCGTTTGCCCCCATGGTTTCAAACGACTCACACCTGTAATTCTGGGGCTCATCTCGCTTTCCAAACTGAACACTATAAGGTTGCCTGGAGCTCCTATAGCCCCAAATTTGCTCCTACTCACCCTGCTCATCTTGGCCAGCAGCAACATATGGACATCTAAAAACCCATCTCAGACCCTGCCCCTCCGCACCCTGCCCCTCTAAGGGCACCCTGAGACCTGGCCCGTTCTCCCCAGCCTCACCAATGTGGCCCTGGTGGGGCCACCCCCGTCTCTAGCCTGGGTTTTCAATTGCAGTGGTCTCCCAACCACTCTTTGCAGTCTCCCCCTTGCACTAGGAGTAACTTTTAAAATCAGACTTGTCCATGCCACATTTCTGCTGAAAATCCTGCCACACCCCTCCTGTATACCAAGAATACACTCCACGCCAGGTCATGCAAGGGCTCGGTCCCCAGGCCCTGACACTGCCCGCAAGGCCCCAGGGACCCGGCTGTGGTAGACTCGTCTCTGTCCCAACTGCACCCTGGCCCACGGGGCCTACTCGAGAACTAGCTCACGTGCTCTGCTGCCACCTCCTTTGTGGCACCTTCTCCAACTTCCTCAGTCACTCCTACCTTTTGAGTCCCATTACTAACAGGCTGCCCACTGTTTCCACCTCCTTCAGCCTGTAAGGGCCGCAGGAGTGGCTAGGTGTCACTGGACAGCTTTCTCTGAAAGGCGGAAAGACGCAGCAACTCACATCTTGGGGCACCTGGATGAAGGCGAAGGCATACTCCGTGGCTTGAGCTGGCAGCACACGAGTGCTGAAGGCAGGCGGCAGGGTACCCAGGCGGGCGGATGGCAGAATCTCTCTCTGTAGAGGACACACCAGGCCAATACTGTCATGCACTTGATGCCCCCTTGTTCTCAGGGGGCCACAGGGCAGCTCCCTGTGGCCAGGCCTCTGGAGTTCTCACTCAGGGACTGCCTGCTCACCCGTGACTCGGTCCCATGAGCCATGCGCACCGGCTTGCCTACTCAGGGATGCCTTGGGAGAGGATGGCCTGCTGGCACCGGCAAGTGGGAGCTGTAACTTACACCCTGTCAACCCTGGTGTACTTGCTGGTTCCCATTGAAATAATTTGACAACCAAACTCCAATCACTGTCTCCATTTCTTCCCAATGCCTTCCCTTGATGGGCTCCCTCACCACTCTTCCGCAGGCCAGGGGGAGCCTCGGCCGGGGGAGCGGCGCCCTCACCTGCCTGTGGTTCTGGTTAAGGTGTGTGGGGCAACCCCAGCCTGGGGGACCTCTTTCTTGGTGACTCCCAGGTAGTAAATTGGGAGTATGGCCCAGTCCCGGGCTTCCTGCTAACTGACTCTCAACTCTAGTCCTTGAGGAAAGTGGACAGCCACAGCCACGGAGCCCCATGGTTCTGACCTACGGCCTTCTCTCCTGCTCGCCGCCACACCAACAGGCAATCTCCCAGGAACGGTCAGGAGACTCTCAGGCCCCGCCAGAAGGGCTCTTCCCCCCGTCACTCCGCCTCCCGTGACTACCCCCTCTGCAGCCTGGGTTCTGGGATGTGCTGGAGATCAGCAGGTGGGACGAGCCCCACGCTGAGCACGAGGAACAGGAGCTCTACTTCCTGGGCCCGCTCTTCTGAGAAAGGGCGGAGAGGAGGAAGTGTGGGTATGGCTGCACATCACCTCCGGGCCCGACGGCAGCCCTGTCGGTGAGCACAGGTCTCTAACCAGAGACGCCAGTGCTGCCTGGTCACTCAAGGGCTGCGGCCAGCTACACCAACAGAGGCAGTGCCCACACGCTCACTGTCCTGTCGGTAACAAGCCCAAAGCCTGGAGGGACCTTCGAGAGATCAGCTGGCCCTGACCCAGGGAGTACTGGGTTGAAGGACCCCTGTCAGTCACGTGGGGCCTCCTCCTTGTCCACCTGTCCCCTTCCCGGTCCCCTACTCACGTTGCCGTAGTCAATGTAGAAGACATGTACTTTGGCAGGAGACTCGACTTTCTCTACTCGGGCCCGGTACCTGCAATGGCATCATGGGCAGAACTCAGGGACAGCTCTGAGGAGTGTGGTCTCCATGGAGCCTTAGTGATGGCAGGGGAGAGGCCACATCACTTCCCTGCCCAGGGCTCAGAGGGCACACCCAAGGGTGTCAGAGGACAGTTCTCAGACTCCATCAAGGCCAGCCTCGGGACACTTTGGTCACAATTTAATGGAATCAGGGCATAGCTGGGAGCACAGGGAGGGAGAGGGGAGCATGTGAAGCAGATTAATATGTCCTTGGGGGCATAAAGCAACAAGACTAATGACCGGATTGATGTCTGCTGTTTAAACCCAGCACACTAAACAGCAGCTGTAATTAGCCAGCAGATCTGTCTGGGAGGCCGCAGCAGGGAACATATCCAAGTCACTTCGTCACCCTGGGAAGGCCATGCGCCCTACCCTTGGAAGATCAGATATAAATGACCTTGCAGCCTATGAGGGCTACTGCTCATGTCCCAGACAGTTGGGTGGAGGGCTGGGTGGCTGGTCTGGGCTCACTAAGACACCGCTTTTCCTGTGTGGTGGGAGGGGTGTGGCGGAGAGCCCCAGCCAGCCAGGGCTGCCCCAACAGAATTAGGGAGGAGAGGGGAGGAGGCACACAACCTCCGCACTCCACAGGCTGGCCGGACTGCAGGAAAATCATGGGCTGAAGTGTGGGCCCAGACGGGCTCTGAGCAGTGGAGAGGGCTGCCCTGGGGAGCTGGCCGAAGTCAACACCACCCCAGTGGAAATCGGGCTGCAGAGGCAAATGCATGAAGCCTAGCCAGCACCCTAAAGACAGACCTGCCACGGTCTGTCCTGTTCCTCTGCTAGGTACCCAAGGGGCTTACCACTCTCCATCTACAAATTTGGCAATGCAGAATTCGCCCCGGCGGGGGACGTAGGAGCCCTCGACGGGAGGGTGGCTGGAGATGTCGTTTCGCATGTTCTCCATCAGCTTCTCCAGCTGGGTGCCTGATGGGGAGGAAAAGAGAGTGAGGCCAGGGTGCCAGGTTCTTCAGAGTCTCATCTCTGGATAGGCTGGGGAGGCAGACGAGCCTGGGGAGTGGGTGGGGTGAGGAGGTCTGCAGAGAGCACGAGCACCGGCTTGCCTCCATCCCTCAGGGAGGGCCTCTTTGGCCTCTGCTCAAGAGGTTTCATGCTATCTACCTTCCAAGCAGGGCGGTGACTTGCTGACACTTTAGGTCTCAGAGGCACGGTCTTCCAACCCAAGCTCTCCAATCTAACAGCCAGGGCTGTGGGAGCCCTTGGGAACATTCCTGGGCTTTGGTTGGGCAGGTGGAGAGTGCCAGTGGATGTGGAGCAGGGCCAAGGCCAACCAGCCTCTTCTACGGTGGGAGCTAGCCAGCCTGTAGCCCATTCCTGCAAGAGCCGGCCCTGGCTTGGGCCAGAGGTGGTGACTGACCGCAGCCACTCTCTGCAAGGTTCCCAGTGGCAGAAGGACGGGTCCCATACAACCCCGGACAAGGAAAGGGCCCCAGAATCTGAGCCATGAGAGATGGAGAGCAATTGTGAGAGCAGGGTCCAGCCTCGGTGTGTTCACACCTGCCACACTGACTGGTCCCTCTGCAAGATACACACTGAATTCCCGAAGCCGTCACCACCCTCCTCACAGAGGGCAGGGCGGGGGGGGGGGGAGGGCACTCTCCTGCCCTGCCTTGTTTTTCCCCAGTCGCTCTGAACTTGGGGCACTGCTGCCTGCCTGCTTTTTCTGGCCAGGTTTAGCAATACCCAAGGTCTTCTCAGGTCTCTGCCCCCCAACCCAGGTCCTTCTTGCTGTACCCCTCCCCCCGACCCTGCGGAGAAAGTATCAGTTTCCAGTGGCCACTCCTTTACTTCCCTCTGGCCCTGATTCTAGCTCTGCATCAGACCTGCTGTGCCTGCTTTGCTCTCTGAGGTCAGGGTGGCCAAGTGCATGTGGATTCGTCTTTCCATCTTCAGGGCCCAAGGCCACACACACTGTAACCGGTGCCTAACACATGTCGGCCATCGGTTCACTTGTCAGTCAGCCTGCTAAGATCCTCGTCTGGGTTTATGTTTCTGCCACTACACGGAGAGCTCCTTTAGGGCAAGGACCATAGCTCATTTGGTTTTTCACTCTCGCAAGGCCTAGAACCCCCGACACTCAACTGCTTTGAAGATGACCTCTGCATGCGCACGCCAGGACTGTCTACTCCTGGGCCTCTGTAAGGGCCACTGCCCAGATGGGTTCCAGAACAGAGGCTTGTAGGACGCAGCTGCCCTCGCGCCTGCGCAGTGGTACACTCAGTTTTCTCGAGATAGTGTTCCTTGCCCAGACGGTAAAATTTCAGGGACTAAGGAGAAGCCTCTACATAGGACAAGTTCTCTCATACTTGGTCTACTTTTATTTTTAATTTTTTGATCCAAGGTAACAGGAGCAGGCTTTGCCTCCTGTAAATAGGCAAAGCCCTTTGGGAGGTCCTTACACAGATACCTGGTTGGTATAATAATTTACAGCTAAGGGCAACATTTTCATCAGCTCCTTCCTGAAGGCAGGCTTTAATTAGGAGAGGGGAGACAGGGTGAGAGGATGTCCCCTGAGAGTGCGGAAGGCTGCAGAAGAGGGAGGTGGTGCATGTTGAGGTTTATTTTCCTAGATTTCACGGCGCCACCGAGGACAGGGTTTTCTCTGGAGCCCACCACAACTCTCTCAGTGGAGTGCCGTGACGCGCCTCGCTCTCTTCTCCAATATTCTAATACATGGCTTCCTCCCTAGTTCTTTTTATTTTCTGCCTTAGCTACTGCTCACTGCAGCGTCACGACTTCCTAGAGTTGACAGAGACAGCCAGACTGGTACCAAGAGGCACTGCACTGGAAGCCTCTGAGATTACAGTGACTTTGTGGTCAAAGGCCTTGAACCCTCAGGCTCTGTCCCGTGCAGACTTCAGGGTCCTGTTCTATTCGAGGGCAGTCCTCCCCAGCAGGGCCCAGAGGCCAGGGAGAGCCTGTCTGTGAGCTGTTGTGTCTGGGTCAGGGTCTTTTGAGTTTCCTTCCTCTAGGTTCCCGGAGGGCCATTCATTCTTGCTGGCTCCTATGCTTAGGAATACCTCTTGTTCCTTCCTGGACCCCTGCCACAAGACTCCTTCCGGTCATACCACCCAGACCCAGAGGGAGACTGGCCTCTCCTGGCTTCATCCCCGAGGGAGTAGGTGGTCCAGCTTTCACCAGGGTGGCAGCTGAACTCAAGAGAACCTGGTGCTCAAGGCTCATCAGCTCCCTCTCTCCCTCCCAAGTATAGCCAGCCCAGGACTGGAAATGGTCAGTTTTCCTTGGTGAAATGACATTACCACAAAAGCAGCTGCCTGGGAAATATCATTAGAGAGGAAGTGGTTGAGACGAGGCTGTTGGTGATCTGGATGGGGCCTGGGGTGGGCTGAGGAGCCCGGACAGAGCTGCACCTGAGCCCACAGAGCAGCCCTGAGTGCCAGTGACATCTCAGCCCCCTCTGCTCTGCAAGGATCTGGCTCCTCGGCCCTAGAAGCAGCTCTAAGAGCTGTTTCCTCTGCGCTCATCTAAAATGTATCCCTGAACAGGGTGGCAACAGGAGGAGGGAGGTGAGGTTACACAGAGTGGAGGTGGGAGGTTGAGCTGGAGGGGCCATGGTGCAGCTGCTGGGAGGGCGGTTCCTCCTGCCCTGTCCCTCCAGGAGCCTGAGGTCTCTGCCTAGGGGACGCTGGCCACAAGGCACAACACTGAGGTCAGGAAGAAAAGGAGGATGGGCTTTCTAAAGCCCTTTAGAAACACTGCCTGGGGCTGACTTTCCAGGAGTGCCTCCTGCTTCCATGGCAAATGGCCACGGTAACCTCTGGAGAAGGAGACACCCAGGCAGAGACAGGCCCACGATATCCCCCTCCACACGCCTTCCCAAGGAAGCTGAGGGGGTGAGGGGCTGAGGGATGCAGCTTCTTGCTTCCTGACCACACAAAGACGATCTGTTTGTTGCTTCCTGATAAGACTCTAAAGGCTACAGATATTTATGCCCAGCCCAGCCCAGCCCAGCCAGGGAGCAAAACAATGACCTAAGAATCTCAGAGCACCACTCAGACAGAACTGGTTACCTCACCAGTCCTCAGAGGACCTGCTGGCCCAGAGTGGTGTCTAGGGCCTGGTGGGTGGGCAGGAGGGGAGGTCCCTGGAGACCCTGGAGGTGGGCTGGACTTCCCAGGAGCTCTGAGGCAGCATGCCTGGCCTGGGCCCGAGCACTCACCTGTCTCCACATCCTGCACGTAGAAGTGCAGGTCGTCGGTGATCTCAGTCACAAACACTGGCTTATAGGTGGCCGAGCGCTCCTTCTCCTCCAGCACCGGCGTCACCTCCTCCACAGTCTGCTCCTCGTAGTGGGCCCAGACCTGCATGTGTGGTCAACAGAAGAGGAGGGGATGGGGAAGCGAAATCAGAAAGGATATCAGGAGAGGGGCTTTGGGGCAACTGGGTCACCGCCCGAGCAAGTGTGGGAATCACCACAGAACACTCCCATGGTGCTAGGCCGAGGCCCTGGACCCTCCTGCCTGTGAAGGTGAGGGGAAGAGTGCTCTTTAGTCCTTCTGATCCATCGGTTCTCAAATGCCGGCAGTCATCAGGAGCAACTGGGGAATTTACTAAAAATGCAGCCCTGGCTGGTGCAGCTCAGTGGATTGAGTGCGGGCCTACTAAACAAAGGGTTGCTGGTTCAATTCTCAGTCAGGGCACAGGCCTGGGTTTTGGTCCTGGTCCCCAGCAGAGGATGTATGGGAGGCAACTACACACTGATATTTCTCTCCCTTTCTTTCTCCTTCCCTTTCCCTGTCTCTGAAAAATAAATAAAATCTTAAAAAGAGAAGCACGTGCCTAGGTCCTACCCCAGGCCTGCTAAAGCAGGATCCAGAGACAGGAAAACAGAGCAGGCTCCTGGGTGATTCTCACGTACCCCAGAAGAACCTTGGGGCTGGGTCCCCCTCTCCCTCCCCCATACCACTCTGTAGGGGCAATGTGAACTGTCACAGGGCAATCGGCACTCCTGAGGCTCTGCCAGCGACAGCCCTGGGCCTGGGAGGGGAGGGCTGGTCCCTGTGCAACAAGGCCTCTTCTCAGCAACTTTTCTGCCTTCCTCATCTCAAGTGGGCAGCTCTGACCCCAGCTCAGAAGCCGGACTGTCCCCCTTGCCCCCCTTCCCTTTCCCCTCTTTCCCAGCCCTGTGCTGTCAGGGCTGCAGCAGCTCCGAAGCTGATGCTATGTGACAGCGCGTCAACTCCGATCCTGCAGCCAGGAGATTACTCCAGCAGTGAGGCCCATCAGAGCAGGAGGGAGGTGGCTTTCAGCTGAGCAGGGGGCAGGGGGTAAGAGAACGCAGGGGACTGGACCACATACAGGGGCACCATGGATGAACACACACAGGGGCAACGTGTGATAAAAGCACAAGCCAGGAACTTACTTGGTGCCAGGTACCATTCTAAAACACTCTCCTGGTATTAATTTGTTTAGTCCTTAACAAGAACCATTTGAGCAGAGATTACACTACCCACTTTAAAAGGAAACTGAGGCACACAGCTCATCAGAAGTGGTGGAACCAGGATCTGCACACATGCAGCCGGGCTCTAGAGCTCTGCGAGGGGCCCCTGGAGAGCCAGGGGAGACAGAAGGCCGTGCTAAGCAGTAGGTGGGAGGTATGAACTCTCATCCTCTCACTGTGCCCTTTAGTTTGTCCTCTGACTTTGGTCAAGCCACGTGCCTTCTCGGAGTCTCCTTCCCTTCCCTTGTGAAATGGAGTGGTTTGACCATGCACTCAGCTGACATGCAGACTCCTGGGCGGCATCAGGAAGCAGCTGAAGGGAGGAGGGCTGGAGTTACTGAGCCCCGGTGCTGCCAGGGGGTGGCCAAGGGAGACGGGAGAGACGTCTCCTAGGTCCAAACTTCTGCCACCCACACAGAGCCGTGCCCTCTGCCTTCAGAGTGTGTGCTCGTGGGCCCCTGGTCTGGGGCTGGGCTCTACCACAAACAGCTCCTGACCTTTGTCACGCTTCTCCAACATCCCTCCCATCATCACCTCCCTCATAAGCACCTAGGCATCTCTGCTGCAAACCCCCCAGGCCGGGCCTCCACAGGAGAGGATGCAGCAGAACTTCAATCAGATCAGAGACTCTTGGCCTAATCTGTCCAGGGCCTCCCTGCCCTCATGAGGAAGGGGGTCTCTAGACTTCGGACTTTTCTACAAAAGGCCTCTCCAATCAGAGGCCATGGCATGAACCCCTGGAGCACTCTGGGGGACAGCCACAGCTCCTTCCACTTCGAGGCCCACAACTGGCTTTCTTCCTGGGGCCCTTCGCTGCAAGTTCCTCGGGGAAGTGACTAGCCAGTCACTCCTGTCCACCTCTGAGCTCTCAGCCCCTCTGAGACCCAGCTTTGAGGATCTTGTGGCTGCTTCTAAGAGGCAAGATTGGCTCCTGAGCAGGCCCTGGGCCTGGGAGACTTCTGGGCACCTGGCCTAACGCCACACTGCTTCCCTCTGCTGTGGGGTGGGGTGGGTGGGGGGCGTGCGGAGGGCAGGGTAAGGAAGCTCCTCCACAGAGTTGATGAATTGGGAACAAACTGACAGGGTGATAGCGGAAACTGCTAATGCTAATGACTCAAGTGAAAGAGCCTCAGGCGACAGCCTCAGGTTTCCTCCTCCGGGAGAGGGGGTGGAGCTTCTCTCCAGGCAGGCTCAGGTGGCAGCAAGCTTGAGGTTAGGGATGAGCGGGATGACTGGATGGCCTACAGGAGAGCCCTAAGGGATGGCCCTCAGGTCCTTGCTCCTGGAGGGCAGCAAAGGGGCCAGTCCTATGACAGTCCCACAGCTCACTGGGCAGCAGGAAGGGAGCAATGAGGAGCAGTGAGGTGAGAAGACTCCAGAAGCTTGTAGTTCCCTTGAGGTAGAAGAGGGACAGTGGCTTGTCAGATAAAGGAACCCCACTCCAACCCCATTGGAGCCTTGAAGGCTATTGGAGCCTATTTCCCACGGGGTATGGAGGTGACCAGCTGCTCCCTGGGGCTTGGCTGCCAGTGGCCTGTGGCAAGCTGGGAAATGCAGCCTGGTCAGGCAGCTTCTTGGTGGGAAGGAGTCAGTTGGCTTGGGCAGGCTTGGCTGCCCATGTTCCAAATCTTAAACATGGGTTCCTTTTGCCCATATTATGTTGATCTTCTGCAGAACTAGGGGACAGACACATCGGCAAGACACCTGCCAGACAGGTGCCATTTTTCCACAGCCACCTCAAGCACTCTTACAGCTCAGATCCCTGACAAGAAAAACCCAAAGCCTCCTCCCAGCAGAAACAGTAAGTGTGCACACAGACACACAGTGCCGTATGGCTCCGCCCCCAGGTTCTTGGTGGAAGGAAGGGAGGGGGAGGAACCTCCATGGCCAAGATGCTGGGCAGGATGGGAGTCTGGGCGCTGTGAATGCTCCTGGCCTTTGGCAGAGATGATCCTGAGTCAGGCCTGGGAAGCAGAGCTCAGGATGCCGGGAGAGCCACCTGCAGAGCACCCCGGGCTGCACCCCGGGCCTCTTCACTGGAGAGGTCCCCAGCTTTTCCGGTCAGGTTGGTGGCAGCTCTCCTGCTTTAAGGTCAGGGCCAGGATCAAGCTGTGCTGAGACGGGGCTCCTCTGTGCCTCTTCTACGGCCTTGGCTATAGATGCAGGTGGGAAAAGGGCAAGAGAAGCACCTCCCTCCTTCCTCACCTGCTCTGTTATGCCAGTTCCTGTCCTGCTTAGGTCCCCTCTACATTCTGGGGCTCCTAATTGTCCCCTGTGGCTGACTCTAGGAAAGGAGCCCACTTGGCTTGGCACAGGCCATCTCTCCTGTCCTCACACCACTCCTGGCCCTCCAAATTCTCTGCACTGCCTCCCCAGGGAGCCCCGGGCCTCTTCTCTGCAGGAGATGGGCAATGTGGACTGAGGCTCCACTGGCTGGAACCTTCCCTTTCTAAATCCTATTTAATACCACTGCTTAGGAGGCTCCGGGGGTGCAGCTGGCATAGGGCCAGGGTGCTGGAGGCCTTCGAGCCCCGCAGTGGGGAAGCCAAGCTCAATAAAAGCCAATCAATGGCCAAATGAAGCCTGTCCAGGGTCCTGCTAGGACACGAGTGGTGGAGGGAAGGGAGAGAGGAGGTGCTATCTATGCAGCTCTATGCAGCTGCTATCAGTGGCTCCCTCCTTGGACCTCTTATCTGCCTAGAATCTCTGAAGGAAGAGGGGGAGGAAGAGGAGGGCCGAGCCAGCTTCTTTATTAGGAGAGAAGTCCAAAGTGCATAGGGAGGAATATGGCCCGGCAGGGAGGCAGCTGAATTTCCTGTGACTGGGGTAAGGAGCATAGTCAGACCCACTCACAAATACATGCACACACAATCACACTCACTGAAGACTTCTGCATGCACCAGGTCTCACACAGCCTTTCAGTGTTAACTTTCCTTAGTGAGTGTACTGGTAGCACCGTGATCTCTGAACCCTAGGTGTGCCTGTCTCAACAGCTAAGGCAGCCCTCATGGGGTCACAAGTGGGGCAAGACTGGGACAATTCTCTTATCTGAGTCCAGGCAACTCTGAGGGCTGCTGCAAAGCTCTGCCCATGCTGCTCCTGGGAACCAGCCCAGCCAGGAAGAGGCAAGCCGTGCTAGGTTCCCCTAGGAGCCCTGAGGAGAAAGGGACGCGCAGGAGAAAGACCCAGGAGGAAGGCAGGCTCTGCACTGAGAGCGGTGCACTGCATTTTAATTAGGCTGGAATAAAAACACGCAGCCTGTGTAAGTAATTAATCACTGGTAATTACTCCTCAGCGTCATCATGTGGCACCAGTGAAAGGATGACTTGGGTTCTTTCAAGCAAATCCACTGGGGAGTAAACAGTGATGCCAGGTTTACCACCTGGCAAGGAACCCACCTCTCCTCCTCAGGACACATTCCCTTCTCTATCCTCTCCTGGATCCCTTTGGGGTCTCTACTCTCACAGGATCACTCGGGTCTGAAGAGGTGGTTAACAGGCTCATGGGCCGAGCAGCCAGGGAGCAGGACCAGGGGGCAAAGATGCTCTCAGAATCTGGGCGTCAGAGGCTGGTACCTGCTACGATGCCCCCCAGCTGCTAACTCTTCAGTGAAGGTTTAGCCCTTTGTACTTGAGACCCAGCAGCACATCACCTCCACTTCCCTGCCACAGGCAAAGGACACAGGAGTGGCAATCTTAAGTTCAGCTGTCACAACAGGAAATCCGAGAGCAAGCACCTTTGCTGTAGGAGCTGAGGTTGCCTGTTTCCCCATTGCTCTATGAAAAGAGGGTTTAATGTGACCAGAACTGGGGCAAGGAAGGACAGACACCTCTTCAGAGGCCTTGCGGTGGTCCACCCCTCCAAGGCATAAACAGTCCCTTTCACCTGTCCAAGTTTTTTGGGCTACCTCTCCCTGGAGTCCTTCCACCTGGGGAAGGACCCCCCCAATCCCCAGGGCACAGGGAGAAATGGTGTATTCTCTTGGAAGAAAGGTGAGAAGAGACTGCACGAGGAGATGGCTGCTTCAGGCTGGAGGAGGAGGAGGAGCCCTCAGGGCCTCCGAGCCCCCCACCCCCTTAGGCAGATGTCTGGGCCTTGGCTGCCCCATGGGGAGGGAAATGTTTATTCCTGGAGCAAATTTATGGCTCAGCATGGCTGTCCCACGAAATCCTCCTCAAGCTCAGGGAAGCACTGACAAATTGGTGACTGGCTGATTTATCCCTATTATCAGGGTTGGGTTGTAAGTCAGTGGCAATAGGCTGGGGGTGGGGGGTGCTGAGCTCAGCTCCCACCACTAAACCCACTAAGGTTTCTTAATTGTCCATTTGTTTCCAAAAGCTGCTTCAGACCCACCCCCCTTGTCTCTTCAATGCAGTGTCTGTGGAGACTGATGGGCTGTAAATCTGCTGTCCTAACAGCTTTATATGTCTCCTGGGGCTGCTTCCAAAATGGGCTTCCCTGCAGGGCAATGGGAAGGAAACTCAGATGTGGGCTACAGGAAGGGTCAGGAGTGCTGCCTATCTCTTGCCCACAGGGACACCCCTAGTCATTTATCTCATCTATCCAAGGTCACCTCCCAGACAACTTTCTGCTGCAGGTCTGCCCGAGCAGGCCTGGGGCCCACCTCAGGCCCGCCACAGGCTTATGGCTGAGACTGCCTAAGCTGGCAGCCTTGCACTTGGGCCGTACGTGGTTCCTGATATGGGGGTCTGAGACCAACCGGGTTGACTCAGCTGGGGGACAACAGGACCATGTCTGTGTGTCCTTTGAAGTCAGTGGTGTTAGTAGGGGTAGTCAGGGTGAGAGAAAGTTATGAGCCAGTATGAGCTGGGGGAGCGGCAACCCCGGCCGCTGCCCAATGCCACACCATACCTTCTCCTTCTTCTGCTTGGCGGCCTCCTCCGCAGACAGCAGGGATTTGTAGTAGGAGCTGCGCTCCGCAGTGAAGTGGACCTTGGAGAGCGCGTGCTCCACCAGCAAGACAGACAGGTTGGCGCTGTCGACGTGCAGCCAGCCGATGAAGTTGCCTGCCTTGTCCATGCTCTCCACTTCCACCTCCACCTGGGGGACAGAGAAAGGGGGTGTCAGCTTGCAGGGGTGGCCCTGGCTGTGCAGGGGAGGAGAGCAGCACTGGGGCCCAGTGCTCACAGGCCCCGGGCAGCTGCCATCAGGTTCATTCTGCATGGCAAGAGCGGCTGGAACTAGCAGAGGGAAGAGGTCATACTAAGCAGAAAAGCAGGAGCTTGTGAGAGCCCCCGCAAGGCTGATGCACTTAGAACCTTTCACTTCCATTGTGTAAGGTGGGTCTAAGCGTTCTAGACTCTCACAGCTCAGAATCATCCTTAATAGATACATCACTGACAAAGCAACTTCAAAACCCCCCTTCCTTTTGACAGAGAGCTAATAGGGTAAACTTGACTCCTTAGCTTAAGCAGGGAGTCCCTGTTAGCAGAGTGTGTGTGTGTATAGCTGATGGAGTGAGAGCAGAAGCAGACGGCTCTGGGTACATCCCACTCTTCATTACCCTCCCCCAGCTCTGCTAGGAAGAGAGGCAGACTCTGGGGAGGAAGGCCATCCCTGGGGGGAGGGCAGCCTATGTTCTTCCTGGGGGCCAATGAACTAATGCTTACCAGGTGGAAAGTGGCTGCATAAGAGTCAGATCAGGAGAGAAAGGATGAAACAAGCGGGCAGAAAGGGTGCTAAGCCCAGAAAATGTTAGGGGGCGACCCCAGCAGGAGGTTACCCCCAGGGAAGAGCAACTGCCAGAGGCCCAGACCTTGAGGTGTGTGCAGAAGCTGAATATGGGCTCTGGCACCCTCAGAGATCCCCGCAGGGCTCGAGGGCCACCCCCCCCCCCCCAGAAGATCCTGGAGTCAGCACTGACTCTGCTCCTTCAGGGCAGTCCCAGTGCCTCTAGTCCTCATGGTGGCTGGTTTGTTCCAGCCTCAAGGAGGCAATGGCCCAAGACAAAGGCCTTCTTTGATTTTCTCCCAACCTCTTTCCTCCCCTGCTGAAGGGGACTGTAAAAGCCTTGCTGCCAAATGTAAAAACTTGTATTAATTTAAATGGCTTCAAGCTCGATTAAGCAATAAAATGAATGTCTAAATACCTGCGAATTCTCTGAAGCCTGGGCCAGAGCCAGTGGCAGCGGCCTAGGGCAGAGGGCGGGGGTGTGGGGGTGTGGGGGTGTGGGGGGTGGGCTGAGAGCAGCCCCCACCTGGCAGAGCTCCGACTCAGCAGGGAGACACAGCAGGGGTGGGACTCCCTCTGGGTGGACAAGAGACGGCACATGGGTGCATGGAAAAGGCAGTGGGAGGAAAAGAAGGGTCAGGGCCAGGGAGGAAGGACCCTGGCTTCTTCCCATTCTTGGACGCCCTTTTCCTACCTGAGGTCCACAGTTAACCCTTTGAGTGTAAGTACAAGTTCAACAATGCCTGAAGTTGGGATGTGGTACAGAAGGGGATATGCAGAGTTTATTAGAACTAGGAAAAAAGATACGGTATGTACAGACCCAAACCCAACTTGACATCGTAGGGGGCAGACTGAGGCACAGAGAACGAAGTGCAGCTGGTAAAAGGTAGAGCTTCGAGCGCCTTCCTCCCCTTTTCACAGCCCTGTGTCAGGAGCACGCCTATCTGCCTCCGGTTGCCCTCCCTACCCCCTCCCCGGTTCCCCCTGGGTCCCCCTGCCTCCCTCCACCCACAAGACCATGGGGCCTGGCGCCTCACTGGCAGAGCCAGGGTGGAAGTGCTGGGGTGCTCCGGGCTGGGCCTGCCCCACACTGCACCGAGCTGTGGAAGGGTGGGAGCAGAGAGAAGCCGTATCTGGTACCTGTGTCACAACATATTTCGGCTGTCTCTAACTCTGGCTGTAATTTACTTTAGAACCTGCACTTGTGAGAAAGGCAGGTGGGCAAAGTGTGCTGCGATACAAACAGGTGCCTCAAGAGCTCACAAGCTAGTAAGGCAACTAAGTTCACGGAGGCGAGTGACGGGCCTCCTCTGGAGCCTTCCGCCACCTTGCACATGCCCTGGGCCCTGGGGCAGCTCTGCTGCTGGGCCACGGGGCCCCCACAGTAGGAGGGCTGTGTACAGAGGAAGAGGCTGCCGAACTCAGGGCGGCCAGGCTAAAACAGGGATGGGCCCAATGAGAAATAAAGATAGAAATTTCCAGTTACAAAACAAGTTACAGGCATGCAGTGGACAGCCCCAAAATAGAGCCAATAATACTGTAATAATGTTGTGTGGTGACAGAGTGCACCAGACTTTTAGTGGTCATCACTTTGTAAGCTACAGAAAAGTCAAATTACTACGCTGTACACCTGAAACTAATATAATATTGTATGTTGACTCTGTTTTACAAAAAGATACATGGGAAACCCATCTCTTATCTTTCTTAATTTGTCAAGCTTTATTGAACGTGCTAAAGCCCAGACGGAGCAGGTCCCAGAGGAATTCTGGGAAGCAGTAGGAAGGCGAGCAGGGCTGTCTGCCTTGTGTTTGCGCTCACGAGGTAACAGGCAGAGGATGGCGAGTGTGTGTTCTGATGCTGGCTTCCACCACTAAACCACTGGCCTCCTTGTATTTAAGGGTTCACGAGACACCTCCTTATGCCCAGCTGCAAGCAGTGAAGCTGGTAGAGTTCCCAGGTTTGGCCTCCTGCCTTCCACTCTGTTAGTAGCCAAGATTCCTTTTCCTAAAACTGAGGATGGCTGCCTTGCTTGAGCGCAAGGCCTCCTTCCAGGTTTGAGTAGCTTGTGGTGGGCCCGTGCAGCTGTGACAAGAGGCCTGAGGGTCACCCTCAGCACTCCTTTTGGCACTGGATTGCTGGAAACGAATGCAAGAACCACGGAGATGGGTAGCGAAGGCAACTGGGCAGGTAGACAGACTCCCTGTCGTCCATAAGGCATCCACACTCAGACCTCCTTCCACGTAGCAAACCCCAGATTTACACCCCTCTCTCTGAGGCCACAAACCAGAGGTTGGCCTCTCCAGGGCTCACATTAGAGGGAGACCCAGCGACGGGCAGCCACACCTGGGGCCAGTGCTGCCAGTGACCAGCTAGGCTCTCTTGGCAGGTGAGCAATGACATCACACTTAAACAGCCCCTCCCATGCCGCAATGGATACACTAACTTGGGCTTGACAAGTTCCTGGGCCAGGTCAGCTGCAGAGAAGAAATCTCCAGCCTTGGGCATCATAGCACCACTGAATCCATCTCAGGTTATAGATGGAGAAAAGCTGTCCTCAGGGGGTATCCGTTTCCCCTTTTATTATAGCTGCTTCAACCACAGTGATTTCTCAGCCAAAGGAAGGCACCAGGGTAAGGTGGGTGCCCTTCAGCAGAGAGACAGTGCTGGGCAGCTGGTCCTGCGGTTCCCCAGTCTCTTGGCTTCTGGCCTCTCTAGCCAAGTTCTGCGCTTGTGTCTATCTTTGTGGAGACGCCCCAGCCTAGATGGACACATGGTGTTCAGTCTGAAGATTAAAGTCTCAACTCCTCTCTAGCTCTGGGTAGGCAGAAGGTTAAATAGGGCAGACACACCCAGGTTGGTACATGTGTTTATCCTTCATTATGGTTCTTCCTTATATTGACTGCCCAAAATTTGTGCTTTGCCCATATACAATGTGGGTCCATGCCTGTGTAAGTGCCACTTCTCTGTTCAACTTGCAGACTCAATTTTTTATATTCTTGGCAGGCCCCCGACAATGGCATGTTAACATCAGGGAGTCGGGCTTTGGGTGACTGCCATGGACTGCCAGAGTGCCCCTGGCAGTGTGTGCCACAGCCCTGAGGACACCAGAGTTCTGTGCACATGTGGCATAAGCAGTGTCGGCAAGGGACAGGTGGTGGCTCTTCTCTCATTCCCCTCTTCAATGCTCACACTGAAGAAGCGAGGTCTGGGAAAACACAGCTGGAGCAGGAGGTGCGGAGGTGTGGCAGGGGGGAGACTACCCCACCTGAGAGAGACTAGGGGCAGAAGGCAGGTGGCACCACACTGAGGAAGTGCCCTGGTGGTAAGCCTGGTTAAGCCAGAAGCAAGCAACCTAGATGCCTAATGGTCGGTCAGACCCGACCCTCAGGCTTATTTTAAGGATGCTGCCTCATGACGCACTCTTGATGGCCCAGTCAGGTGCCAGCATCTCTTGCCTTTAGCTCTTGATGCTGGTGGAGTGGGCGGGATTTTGTGGTCCTGAACCAGCCCAGTGAGCTTACCTGTGCAGCATTAATACCACCTGCCTGTAAAGGCTTCCCTGACCTGCAGTCAACTGCTCTCTTGACACCTATGGGCTTGTCCGCCCTTTAGCATTCAGGGGACAGTGTATAGCAGGGACTCGGACCCTGGACTGCCTGTTTTTACACCCACCTGCCATCTGCAGGACATCTGGTGAGTCACTGAACTTCTTCGTGCCTGTTTACCGTAAAACTGGAACTGCAGTAGTACTCACTTAGAAGGATTTGTTACATGGATCAAAGGAGCAAATATAAGTCAAGGACTTACAAGAGTTAAGCACTTTGACATGTGGACGCTTCGTCATTGTCACCAATTATTCCTTCCTGGTCAGGGCAGTGAATGTCCGAACATCTTCCCTCTCTCTAACTAGACTGTGTGTCCTGTGGGTGACAAAGCTTGTTCTATTCTCTGCAATCATCCCCACGGCCGGGTGTGTCAGCTGGGCCATGGGCTTGTAGAAAAAGCCTAGATCCAAGGAGTCAGACAGACTTGGGTTCATATCCTAACTCTAGCCATTAAGTTCTGGCCAAGTTATGTGACCTCTCCTAGCTGTTTCTTTAACTGTAGAAAGGAAAGAAAACAGGGCCCTCTGTACCGGATGAAGTCACGTAAACAGCTTCGTCTTTCCTTCAACTGATGTGGGCTGACAGCAGCCTAAATGGTTACATCCAGCCACAGCCCAGCTTGACTGAGCTGGACCCGCTTTGCTCCCCCCACATGAAAAGCTTTGGGGTTCTTACACCTTGAGGGCCTCATGCCAAATCCCGAGTGGGAAGAAGGCAAGTGGGGGTTGACGGGCAGAGCTTAAGTGTGACGGATGCCTTCCTGCACAGCCGAGGGGGCAAGGAGGGGCACTGCAGCCTAGCCAGCCATGCCCAGCGGGACACGGGCTGTCTGTGGGCCAGGGCAGTCAGCGGGTCCTGCTGCCTCACAGTAGGACATGTCCTCCTGCTCCCAAGCACATTACTGTGCCACTAATAAAATTGTTCTGGCTTATTTACCAAATTAATACAATGGCACAGCCTGTTAATTTGCATGTCTCCTAATTACTGAGGAAGAGCTCCCAAGCCCAGGCAACACACACACCTCAGTGCCCACCCAGCCAGGCTCCTGTCTGGCCCCTCCCAGCTGCTGGTGGGTGAGGGAGGGGCACGGGGAGAGGAGGAACGAGGACAACTGGGCAGCCCCTAGCCCTCCTGGGAGCGAATGAGGGAGGAACGGTGGTGGCAGCTAGGAATTTATTCAGTTTCCCACAGTCTCTTTCTCAGCAGCTACAGTGCCCTGGGCCTGCAGAAAAATATACGCAGCCCCTGTTCCCATCCCTCCCAAACTGTTCCCTTCTTCCCTTGTCTGGATTCTGTCCAGCTTCTCAACACAGGAACAACTTCAAACAGGCAGTGGGGGCTGAGTCATTCTGCTCTAAGCAGTGAGGCACATTCTCCGCCTGGGGTGCAACGCAGGCCAGGAAAGTGCTGGGGCTCACTGAGATGTGCAGGAAGGAAGGGCAAGGAGTGGAGGCAGAGGCCGACGCTCTTACAGACCCCACTACCCTCTCAGTGGGTCCTGCTCTCCCCAGCCAATCAGCCTTTGAATTCTGAGAGAGAGAGAGAGAGAGAGAGAGAGACAGAGAGAGAGAGACAGAGAGAGATGAGTGAGAGTAAGAGTTCAGCTGTAGGACCACAGAGGAAGTTCTGACTGCCCTGGGGCCTCGTTTAGTTGTTGTGCCTTTCCAGTTCCAGGAGCCAAGTTGATGTCTAGTGGCTCCACGTTTGGGGCAAAGCTGAAAAGTCATAGGAAGGCTTCTTGGGCAAAGGAATTTAAACACTTGATTGGGGAGGACACACAGCACAGAGGGGACTTACTGGCAATGGAGGAGGACAGAAGCCCCACACATGTGTACCCACCTTCCCTTTGTTATGTGCCAGGACACTAGAGGGGCAGGTCCCCCAACATGTGCACTGGCCTTGCCTCTGTGCACAGCGCCTGCTGCAGTACAGGAAATTATTCAGCAACAGCCAGCCTCAGCCCCGTAGTTGGAGAGGCTGAGGAAGACCTGGAAGACAGCTGTCAGGAATGCTCCTGCCCCCACGGGAGGTGAGCCACCACAGGCAGGACAGGCAATGCCAGGTAAAGTAGGCAGAAGCAGCAGCTCAGGACAGCCCTGCCCTGCGGACTCTGCAAAGGAAGACTCCAGGGGTGGGGGGTGCTAGCTCCAAGCTCCTCTAGAAGGATGAGCTGGGAGCGCTTAGAGCTATATCTGGGTCGGTGACAACAGGGGCCCCCCATGACAGGGTTCCTAGGCAGAAGCCTCCATCCTTCCCACATGCTGTCTGGCCAGAATCCTGCTTTAAATACTCCCAGAGCCGTCAGCAACAAGCATAGCAAGAAGCCGGAAACTGAGAACAAGTTAGAAATGAGGCTTGCATGGGAAGAGGGCATTGAGGAGCAAAGAACAAGCCTGGTACTTTAGGTAGGACAGACAGCAAACCAAGGCATGGAGGATGGTAGAGACATGTCTCACCCACTAACTCAGCAGTCCTGAGCCTGGTCCGATAAGATTGCCAGGTGTGCCAACATCATAAGAAACACCACGCTAGCATGGGAGGAAAGAATTCCTTGAAATTCTGTGTATAATTTTCACTATCTGGGGAAAAAAGCCTTTGAAACTGTGTATTCATCCCAAGGTTTAGAAGGGGAAGGTGAGGGGGTCTACAGTGCCCAAAGAAGAAGCCCATGAAACCACTCTGGTTAACTGCCTACCTCTGGTCACTAGGGACTCCCTGTATTACGAGGGAGTCCCTAATGCATATAGAAAGAGCCCATAAATAACTCTAGCCAATAAATAATTGCCCCAACTTTAATTAACTGTCTCATGTCACATATCTGTTTTACAACAAGATGAACAAATGTGGTCTGGAGCAAGAAAAGAATTCAGGCTAACAACCCTCCGCATATACCTACGTTTGGGCAGTGACATGCCTCCCCCCACCCCCGGGGGGGAAGCTGGCACCATCTTTACCTGCCAGTCCATACGGAACTCCCTCACCCCAAGTGTGTATCCCTCAGGACGAAGGGCCCGACGCTCCTGCCACCCAAGCCTACGCCTTTCACCCACGCCCACCCGCCCGTGACCTGCAAGGCACTCTCTCTCCAGGAGAACGTATCACTAGTAAGCTCTGCGGCAGACCTGCTGATCTGTAATTCTTCACCAAGTCAGCAGAAGAACCGAGTTTTTCCCGTAATGTGACCAGCTCTGTCTCTCCTGGACCGAGTGTGTCACCTGCCCTCCCAGCTCAGCTTCTTCACGTGTAAATGGGTTTCTGAGATTCTCTCTGCTCAGAATTTTCTAAGGTTAGGGTGGGGGCTGGGTGGCACTGGTGGTGGACCAATGTGACTGAAGGGCAAGTGGGGAAGCCCCACACTATAACCACCGAGTCCTGTACAACTTGCAGCGATGTGGGCAACGGACGGAGGAAAAAGGCACTCCAGACTGTTACCCGACTACCCCATCCAGAGCTTTCTGCAAAGTAAGCGACCCAGAGCAACCGCAGTGCAACTGAGACCCCTCTCCTGCCACGCAGCAGTAGCCACACCGTGTAGCTGGCTCCTCTGCCACCACTGATGCTGCATGAAGGCTGTGACGTGCTGCCACAGTGGAGCTGTGAACTTGAAGAAACAGCTCACTTTAACAAAGTAGCAGCTTAACACCACCAATGTGTCCCCTGCACTCGTGGCCATGCGCAGGCACACCAATGTCTTTCAGAGTGGATGAACATTAACACAAAGCAATTAATAATTTAACACCCTGGGAGCGGAGAGGCAGTGCCAAGGAAATGCCTCCTGGGTCCCTGTTGGTGTCAGCTGCCGGTGGGGAGCAAGAATCTTCCCCGTGCTCCAGGGGCAGCAGGGCTCCAGTCCCCTTCAGCGCCTCTCCTCCTAACCCTGCATCACCGCCAGACCAGATGACCTGTAAGTCCAACCCACACAGCTGCTTGCTCTCCAGAAAACCTCTTTTCTGTCATCCATGTGCCAGCCTGAGCCAAAGCTGTAGGAATGCCTGTAAATCAGGACTGGGTTGGCAGTGGCAAGAAGGGTCAAGAAGCTCCTTGAAATTGAGGGAAGGCCTGAGCAGAGAGCCAGGTGGCTCAAGGTGTCATTCTCTCCTTGAATGCCTCAGGGATGAGGGGTGGGATGGCAGGGGTGGGGGACAGCTTCTGGTCCTGCCTGAGGCAGAGAAGCAGCCAAGGCCATAAGCATCCTGAGTCTGCTGGGAAACGCAAACCTGCTGACTCTAGGCCTTTGCAAGCGGTAACACAGTTTACAAACTGACGCAATCTGTTCCTCTGGTGCAGACAATGAGGAAAGCAGACTGTTCATCTTCTCAGGAAAACCTGGGGCTGGTGGCTGGAAGGAAATTTAACTCTCTCTTCCCTGAGGTTCATGCAGGGAATGTGGCTGCATCGGGGCCCTCATTCTGCCCCTACCCCCTGTCTAGGGTACTACTGTTGGTAGCCTTTCCCACAGGTTTCCTGAGCCCGAGGGCTCTGGAGCACCCTCTGAAACTAAAGCACACGTGCCCAGCTCCTCTGCACGTTTCCCAGCTGAGGTGCAGAGAGCAGCACCGGCCAACAAGGGCAGTGAGGACTGGCTTTTATTAGGTGCCTCCAGGCAGCATTCTTTACCTCAACCAGCTGTGTTCTTCCAGACAACTTCAGGCTGTACAGTAAGTCCCCTACGGGGACTGAGCTAGGGTGGTTGGCCTTTTTTTTCGGTCAGGAGAAATCAGCGTGTATGACCAACCTATGGAGTTAACAGCATGAGGCTATCAAATCTCTGACCTGGTCTGAAAGATCAAACAGCGTCCAAGCGGGTCAAGTTTGAATGCCGGTTTCCTCTTCGCAAGCACTTTTACCTCCCTGGTCCCATGGCCTGCTGGGAGGACAGGTACTCTCTGCTCTTCGGACGCCAACTCTCAGGCTTCCTTACCTGGATGGCTGTGGGTTTCTACGGAGAACCAGTCTGCCTTTAAAGAGCATTGCACTGGCACCACGATTTCTGTCCCTTCCACCACTAACCTGGCTCTAGGTCGCACCCTCTTCTGCTGCCTCAGGCACCTATTTCCATCAGTTATGAGACAGAGAACCTCTGTCAGGAGCACATCAATTCCCTTTCCCACCAGCACCTGCCCCTTTCCACAGGTGTCTTGCCTGCCTCAGAAAGCCTTGCTCTGACTTTGCACCCCCTCCAGCTGACCTTTTTCTCGGCCTAGTGTGTGCTGTCCGACTCCCTCTCACTTCTCCGTCCAATGCGCCTGGTCACTGCTGTTGATGTTCCAATGTAACTACCACTTCAAAGGTCACTCAAGATCTCTTAATTGCCATTTTAATAATTTCTTCTAAGGTTTCATTATTTTTGACCTTTTGAATGAGCTGACGAAAGCTGAGCATCCATCTTCCATTTTGAAACCTTTTTAGGCCTCTGTAATTCCCAATTTGGCTTTTTCCTCCTGCTCTCGTTTCAGTTATAAATTACTTCCCACCAACACACCCCTCAAAGATGGATATTCCCCAGGGGGCCACTTTAACAGCCCATTTCACAGCTCTCCGAGTTAAATGACACCACAACGTCTATTTCCAGTTCATACCTCTCTTCAGAATCCAACTCCACCAGATAAATTGCAAATACAACACGTCTATCTGCTGTCTTCACTACAAAACCTGCTGTTCCAACTGCATTTCTTATCCCAACTGGTAGCACGAGAAGCTCTGGAATCATCCTTGACTCCTTTTACATTCACAGTCAATCCCCAGGTCACGCCCATCTACTTCCTGAATGCTCTCCATTTCTCCCCTCTTCTTTACCCTCACTGCCTCTCCCCGAGTAGTGCGGGCCTTGGCTTTGGGTAACAGTGTCCTCCCGGGCAGCCCTGCCACCAGCCCTGCCTCTTCCTAAAGGCCCCTTCAGATGCTGCCCAGTGTGGCTTACCGCAGGCAGGCCAGCACAGCATTAGCACAGGCCCCGAAGCCAGACCCCTGTGTTCAAATCCTGCTCTACTACTTACTACCCTGAGCTGGGGTTTTGCGCTCTCTGGCTCTACGGTTTTCCTATTTGTCAAATGGGCATAATAATGGTAACCACCCCAAAGGGTTTACTGAAGAAAAATATGACCGATTCAAATTACACACTTAAGAAGGACCTGAAACACAGTAAGAGCTCAGTAAATGATATTGTGGCTACTTTCTAAAAAAATACAAATCTGATCACCTTTCCTTTATGGAAACCCTTGCTCTCTGTGAAGTTCAAATTCCTCAGCACAGTACAGTATAAGCCCCTTATAATTGGGTTCTTATTGGTCTCAATTCCTGCCAGTTTGGTTCTCATCATTGTGCTCTAGTTATATGCCAAACCACCTCCAGCTCCACACGTGACAAACTGTCCCGGGCTCCTGTGCGTGTCATTTCCTTTAGCAAGAATGCTTCTTCCTATTTACACACCTCTACCCAACCCTCCCATTAAAATTCTGCACAGACGTGGTTCCACCATTCTGTTATTCACAAGGTAATGCTTTCCTCCACAGCATTTGTTTACACCACTTTTAATTAGACTGCTGTAATAAGCATTTATTAATGGTAATAATACCTATGTGCCATTTATTACCCTGTTCATGGCACACAGCAGTCAAGAGATGATGAAAGGTAAAAGGTCTCAGATTCTCCAGATCACTGGCAGTAACCGTGGAGAAGGAAAGTTCCTGGGACAGAAAACTGTCGAGAAATCTCATGGCACCAAAGTGACTGCAGAAGGCCTCTTTCCAGGTGTCACCTCTAAGGTGACAGGGCTGTCCCAGAGCTGCCCCTGACACAGCAGGCTTGCTTACAGGAACCCAAGGGAGCAGAAGCCAGGTTTGGTCAGTGCAGCCGACACTGATGACTCAGAGGCACCCGGATATCACGCGTGGAAGGGGCTGCTCTGCAGCTGGCCCTGCCTGTGCTGAGTGGAACTGGTGCGAGGATGGATTCCTCTGCTCACCAGGGCACGAGCGCAGGCAGCAGCTGTGTATGTCTCCCTCTGGTCTCTGACACATCCACCCCCTCCTGGCCACCCTCCCTCAGCCAGTAAGTGGTAAAGAACAAACACAGACGTGAGACAGCTAGGGGAAGAGCTCTGAGAACAGGACAGGACCCCAGACCACAGTCTAAAATGCTTAATCCTCCACATGGGTTAGATGTGCTGGTCAGGCCACAGCCACCTGAGTATCTGAGCACAGGGCTGAGAGAGCTGTAAGTTTCCCACCGGTGCTGGAGGGTCTCAGCTCCTTCTAGGAGAACAGGGAAATCTTTAAGGAAAGGCAATTGCTGTGGGGTTAGAGGTGATCTGGGTTATAGACTGGGAGCCAAGGCCTGGCTAAGTCACTTCAGAGTTCTCAGAACTGGGCTATGGCCACAGGGGCCACTCAAAAGCTGTCAGGATGGGACAGGAATGTCCTATGTTGGGGAAAAGGAGACACAGAGCTCCTCTTTCACCATCACCTGGCCTCTAGGCTAAAAGGACACAGACACCAAGACCTGTTGCAGGCCAGAAAAAGGCATCACAGAGAAGAACCTGAACACATAGAAATTTTACAGCTAGGGACTAGGTAATTTACATGCATTATTAAACTAAATACAAGAAACAGCGAACAATTTTAACATACGAATAGCCCATCACTGGGGAATAATGTCAGATCACCCTTATGGCATAGCCGACAGCAGCCCTGCACTCACACGTACCCTTTCTTACCTCCACCCTGCCTTCACTGGCCAAGCAGGAAGCCTGCCACGGGCCTGCAATCCTCACTAAACCATGCACTGCGCATGCTGTGCTTGACTCTGGAGAGGACATCGTTTTCCGTGCACATGAAGGCAATGTAGTAGGCTGCCAGCAGCCCTGCTAATCTACGCCTTGGAACAGGCCACAGAGAGAGTCCCGTCATCATCCTCTCCCCTCACTCTTCTAAGAAGCTACCCTTAGGGCCAGTGAGAGATTTGGGCATTTTGGGGGTACAGAGGCTTAGAACAGGCCTTCCCAAGATGTGCTACTTTGGCATGTGAATTCTTTTGAGATGAAGGCAGTCAAGATCCTGCAGGCTCACAAGAAACTTTTACCACTTCCTTTACAGAATTTAAACTGGGGTCTTACCCATAACAAGAGATGTCACTGGAAATAACTTTTTATGACTGGTCTGTGGGAGAGGGCACAGGTCTAATCACTTTACATCTGCTCTTACTGTTTTGTGAATGACTTTCCTCCCCTCAGAAGGCACCCGGTGTCTTACCTCATCCTTAGCTCAAATGCCACATACACTTCACCCTAACTTTCTGTCTCTGAACCACGTGTGTGGGGTCTGACGCTCTCATGCATGTGGGATTCCCATATATGTATATATATGTTATTACATTTGGTTATTTCTCTTGTTGATACCATCTGTCCCATGCAGATTTAACTGTTAGACCAGCTGAAAGAACCTAGGAGAGTAGAGAAAAGCTTCTTCTTCCCCAACAGGGGACTCTGCTCAGGCCTGATTCACCGTCCTGAACTTCTGCAAACCTACGCCAACACGGCAAGGAAGATGTAACACCCTCTGAGATGATGCAGAGCCCCCTTGACAGTCTGAGTTCCAGCAGTGCCAGTGGCTGAGGGCTGTGTACGCTCACCCTCCTTTCGCACGGGAAAACTGGATTTTTGCTCAGTATGACCCGGAGGGCCAGTAATTTCTCAGGCCACCCACTGGAAGGCCTGGGCACGTACAGCTGAGATAAGACACATTCAGCACACCAGAGGCCAGACTGGCCTGGCTAGTGATGCTGTTCCCTGCCTTCTTCTGTGGGTGGAGACTGGAAATCCTCACTGCTGATTTATTACTGATGACAATTAAGGTATGACACTGCTTACACTGTCAGAGTGAAGCTCTCATACGTCAGAGTCCTCCAGACGCCCTGAGCAGGGCTGGCATCAGTGCCCGGAGGAACGTGGGGAGCAACGGGAGTGGCCGGCACGGGCACTGGCACTGCACTGGCACCGCATTCCCTCTCCTTCCTCTGTTTTACCCACTGCCCATGGCATGGCCTCCCAATGTTCTTTGGTGGCTTAGCAACTAGCCCGTCAAGTTCTCAAAGCCATTGGAGTAAGATCACAGACAAAAGAGGAAGAAATATTCGTGGTAAGAAAGGACATTTTGTAGGATGGGTCAGCAGCTTGGTTGTCGACACAACTCTGCCCATCCTCTCAACAGCAGCCAGGGTCCCATTAATCACAATAATCTCTCTCGTTTCCATTTCAACCTAATGTCCCAAATGCAATTCAGCTTAACAAGGTTCCAGGAGCTAGCGGGTAGCCCCTCAACCCTACTGTTTGTCAAGGCTGATTTTGCCCTGTTCTTGGCAGGCAGTAGCTGTCCTGTGTCTCCAAAATAAGGCCAGGTGGCCTACTTGTCCATCTCTACTTTCCAATTTGGTTGCAATAAGCAGAAATCCATTGACACCTGCCCTCTGCTCCATGAGGGGAGCATTCCCCCAAAGTAGGCATGCTCTGAAATGGAGATAGGAAATGGAGATAGGAAATGAAGATGCCCGGTATCTCTGGCTAAGATTTCCCAGAAGTCATAATTAAGTCCCTTTGACTTTAAGGGAGGCACAGCGAGCCTGACCCTGGCCTAAGCCTGGCTGCCTGTTCAAGGATCTTCTGACAGGGTAGCTTGGCTGCAACCATGGCTGTCAGTGTACCTCCCCTCACCACAGACCTCCTGCCCCCGTGCCCTCTGAAAAAAGCTTCGAGACTCCTGCCCCATCCCACCACTCAGTGTAAATACCATTTGAGCAATCTGATTTCTTTTAACGCTATTCTGAGGTACTCGCAATTGCCCACTGCTCCTGAGCAGCTGCCTGGAGCCAGTGGGCAGGAAAATGCAGAGGAGGGAGGGCAGAAGCCGCAGAAAGAAGGGAAAGACCAGCCACGTTCTCACTCTCCAGCAGGTACTCACAGGGACATCACGGGGAGGACGGGAGGAAAACGAAGGGCTAAGAAGAGATGCTTAGCACCTTCTGTCTCCTCAAAGAGAAAGTATACGAGATGGTGCTTACACCCCTCCATCTCACCAACTTCATTTCCTCCAAGTCCCCTTCGAGGACCTCTGCCCTGGGTCTAGATGATCTGCCTGGCCTGTGAGCTGTCCACCCCCTTCCTGTAGGCCTGCCAGTTCCTGAGGCGAGGATCCTGCACCATGGTTGTAAAAGCCAGATAAGCAATAGCTCCTGCTGTGCCAGACGCAGAGGTGGCAGAGCTCACTCGCACTCAGAGATGCGTCTCTTCGTTCACCAGGAGAGGAATGCTAAGGCATCCCTCACCCCTTCAGGATGTTTTTGCCCAGGAGTGCAGAATGCAAACGTGTGGAAGCTGTGTGTAACAGGCAACCCCATTTCACTTTTTTCTTCCAGGAAGCCTTCCCTGATTCCTGCTCCTAACAAAGAACGCCACATCTTAGTGCTCATGTCCTGTCCTGAATCAGTTTGTTCTCGTGAATCCACTGTCAGTTATGCCCTCCAAATGAGGCTGTTTGCCGGTTTCTTGGATGCCACCCTGCAGTTCCCACAGACTATGCACAAGCAGCAGGATTCTAGGCAGCACCGGAAGGTGCTTGAAGGAGGAAGATCCTGGGCTGCTGGGAGAGGCGGTGCTTGGCACGGCTCTTCTGTTTCTGGGCAGCACGTTCCTGCATTCCTGGTGGCTATCCAGAACTTCCCTAACAAAGACAGCTTCCAAGACCCGATGGACAGCAAACAGTGCAGGTTAGAGTTATAACAGAGTACAGCGTGCCCTGCAAGGGGAGAGCTTTGGTTTAGCCTTGTATCTCTAGGAGGACAGCAGGGCGGAAGGACGACCAGGGATGACCAATGGAGCAAGAAGGCTCTGCAGTTTCCACTTCTACATCTGGAGGAAAAGGCCAATAGTTCCCATTACAGGGAAGAGGGAAGGGAATTAACATTTATTGAGTACCTGCTGTGTGCCACACACTGAATTAGGTTCACAGACTGCATATTGCCTTAGTTAATCCTCACAACCATTTTGTGAAGTGGTTATTTTTAGTCTCATTTTATTGATAAGGAAAGGAGGCTAACAGAGATTAAAGAATTTAAGCAAGGTCATTTGGTAGGTAGAGAAGCCAGAATTTGAACACGGTCTTGCTTACTTGCAGACACTGGCTCTTGACATTGGGTGAATCACCCCCAGATGTCTAAGAGTTCTCTGAAGCTCTGACCCAGGGAGCGGAAGGCCCATAGGAGCTCGGAGTGGGGCACGGAGGCATGCTGAGAGAGGCCAGGAAGTGGACTGGGAGAGATACGTCTTCCTGCTGGCCCAGGCTGCTCTGCTTTTGGACCAAGGGGTGATGTGTCAGTATAAAGGAAGAAAGTCATTAAGAAAGCTGAGATTTCCCTCTGCACAGATTTGCCTGAGCTGGTTTCCCCAATGATCCCATGCTGAGCACTCCAGTTAGCAGTGTTCTGGCCTCATTACCCTCTGGGACTCATTGCATCTATTCTCTGCTGGCTGCTCGGCATGAGCCCAGCCCCAGAACTCGTCACCTCTGTGCCTGCCTGGGACAGCCACCAGCTGCAACCCCTTCTCCTGAGTGTGGTCAGGCTGGGGGCACCTCCTTCCAGTGAGGCCAGATTTCATCACTCCTATTTCATTCTGCCCATGCTGCCCCGGACTCTGCAGAGCAATGCTACAGCAAAACCCCCGGGAGGGGCTCTAATCTCTGACATTCAAACCTCTGAAGCTACAGGGGGTGCATCATTGGCACACTGAGATGACAAGAACCAGGAAAAATGTAGAGTTCCCACGAGGTGGAAGGGTGTGGCCCACAGGCTATAGAGATGGTAGAGAACATGGCCTACCTTCCTTCCTCCCAACTCCCCTTGTGGATCTGCCTTTTTATATTAAAAAATTTTTAAAAATCCTCACCTGAGGATATGTTTATACTGATTTTAGAAAGAGCAAAAGGGGGGGGGCAAAGGGGGAGAGAGAAAAACATTGATGGGTTGCCTCCGTATGTGCCCTGACCAGGGACTGAACCCGCAACCTTTTGGTGTACGGGATGATGCTCCAATCAACCAAGCCACCTTGCCAGGGCAATCTGCCTTTTTAATCCTCTCACCAAAACAAAATCCTTCTGGCTTCCCCAGCTGAAAACTGAGTTTACTGTTGAAAAGCCCAGAGAATTCACCGTGAATTATCAGGATATTGAAAACTCCTAACCATTCTGCAGGCCATAGATCAGGCAGCTATCCATCCTATTAGAATAACTCAACATTGCTGATATTTATCTTATTAAACTAAATAGTTAAGAAAGCCTTTCCCCACATCACAGATACTGTGTGTGTGGTTTTCTGCTCACCTTTCTGACTATATTCATCGGCTCGTTTCCTCTTTTGAAATCGGCCTCAGAATTACAAACTGCTGAGCGACAGCAGAAGTTTTAAATTAAGCATTCACGGGCGGAGGTGAGCTTGGGAAATGATGGTAGGTGTCGAGGCAGGCAGGAAAGATTTAGTGCCTGGTGTGTGTGAGGAAAGCTGAGGTTCATCGATGAGTCTGGATCAAGTCAGGGATGGAGGAACCAGGGGGAGGAGGCGAAGAAAGAAGACCAAGGAGGAGATATTTAAAAGCTCTCTGATCAAAGGGCCAGACATGCTGCATGACAAGATGAAAATTATTGGTGACTTTGAACCATGGCTAATGCCCACCTCCACGCAAGGCATAAATACCTGCCGTGCAGAAAAGTGTACGTGTGAGGCGGGGGCCTCAGGAGAACAGTCAGCCAGATGCTTGTGCCTCTCCCCGCTTCTCTTCAGACACCACTGGGTCCATGACTCTACCTCACCCAGCTCGCTCTGTGTTACGAGGCACCTACCCCAGGTGTAGGACAGCGGAGACAGTATCATCAAGGCTGGTCTTTGAGGTCGCCTGAGGCAGAACTCGCATCCTCTCAACCCCAGTCTGTCTCAGGACACACAACCACCTCTCTATTCCCTGTCCCTAGAGGGCCGTGGAGAAGGCCCTGAGGTCTCTGGTCTATGGAGCACTGAACAAAGATTTGTGTATGTTGCTGCTGTTGCTGCTACAACCGGACCACTTTGTGGGTCTCTCATTCAGCCCCAGAAAGGAGGCCCAGGGGACTGAAGACGACTTACTCACAGGGCCTTAACTGTGACCAGTGGTGCAGGGAAGACTGGTGGTGGCAGGCGCAGCTCTCCGGGGTCCTGCCCCCTGCACCAGTCATTCCCTTCACTTTGATTTACTTCTATTGCAGAGCGGCCCCTGTGTGTGGGCCACACAGCTGTGACTGCTGTAGTCCACAGGCCAGGGTTGGGCTCAGCTTGCTGATGCAGGGCAGCCTGGGGCCAGGAGGCCCAAGCAGGGGGCTGATTCCCACCAGCACATCCCTGGAGGGTAGTACCAGAGAATCCTTCCCACATTTGAAAGGCTCTCTGAGGATCAGCAAAAGAAAGAGCCAGTCCCAAACGCTGGCTTCTCCCTAGTCTCTCGTTCACCTAGGATCTCCATCCTCCGCCTGCTGGTTTTGTATAGCCCCCTCTCCCGACCTCATTTTTCTCAGCTTGCTCTGTTCTACACTGTTGCTCTTGGGCTGACCTCCTCCCCCCACCATCCAGACATCCACTTCTGTCTTTTGATCAATTTTGTGTTCCAGTCTTCTAGCTAGTGGGAGAAAAAATGCTACCTTCCAAAGTGACTGGCCCCTGCAACATTTCTGACCAGAAATGTCACTCAGATCCCTGATGGAAGGGCAGGCAAAGGGGATAGAACTACCTGGCACAACTTGAGGTGGGCAACAGGGCAGAGTTCTTTACTCAAGAGCCTTGGGAAATGAAGGGCTGCAGCGGCTGAGGGTTAGAAAAGGCCTCGAAGGCTCCGGTGCAGGTCTGTGCGGGTGCAGGTCTGTGCTGGGCACACGAGGCCTTCGGGGGAGGAAAGAGAAGCAGCCGCTGACTCCCTGCCAGGCACAGGGTGACGGGGCTTCTCACAGACCCTAATGGTTTACAAACATGGACCCTTTGCCAGAATTTGTTCTTGTCAATTTGAAAGCCTTAAAACCCTCTAATTACCTGTCTAATGAGACATTCTAAAGAGACTCTTCTCCACCAATTGTCTGCAACACACTTATTTAATCTGGTCACACTCTAACCAAAATTGCAAAATTTTAAATTAATTCTTTTTGATTTATGTGCTCTTTCATAGCAACCAATTAAACAATTATGTGTCAATTCTGTCTGCACTAAACCAGCACTGTCCATACAGCCAGATGCTCTAAACTGGAAGTCCCTAAAGGGTCGGGGCTGGCACTGGTCTCTTCACATTGTCCTATTGACCGAAATTCTCTGTCCCATGGGACCCATCACTGTAACACCAAAACCCCAGGGGGACCAATTTTCAAGGCACAAAAGTAGGGTGGGATATAAGAATGACGGTCCAGACAGAGCCCATTGGGCTAAGCTTTGGACGGGAGATGAATTTCGTCTGATTTCTCTTGATGGACGAGCTGTGTTCAGCGAACAGCCCGGCAAGTGGCTGTCACTCTGATGCCGAGCCCTGACAGGCATCGATCAGGCTGCAGCGTGAGCAAGCAGACACACACAGGGCCTTGTCAACATACTCAGCTTGGAAGGTAGGATGGCAACGCCCCCCTCAGAGGCTGCTGCTGGGAACACTGCACGGATAGGGAAAAGGAGACAGTGCAGAGCCTCCTCAAAATACCCTTTCCTGAGTGGGAAGACAAGCTGTGGCAATGAAGGGGAGTCAGACAGGGGAGGCGGGCCAGATCTAACTTTGACAGACGGGCTGCCAGGTTGAAAGCTTGTTCAAGGCACCAAGACAAGCAAGTCGGGGCACCAGGCAAAGACTGGCGTAAATGGTTTAGAATCTGTGAGCCGAGCAGAAAAAAGGGCTCTGGGCAGCTCCAGCCCTCTCCCCCTTCCCAGCAGCTTTTGGAAACCCTGATGCTGCCCCGCAAAGCCAGAGGGAACTACAGAACACCCCATCTGAACTAAAGGTCATCTTGGTCACCCCCCTTCCTTACACTTCTAGGGGATGATCAGCCTCTCTCCAAATGTTCCATAACAGGGAGCTCTCCACCTTGAGTCCATTTCACTGTTAGAAAGCCCCCTCTCAAGTTAAAACCCACCCCCTCATACTTTCTACTGGTCTAAGTTTTGTAGTCTGGAGCAATTTGGAACAAATCTCATCCCTTTTTCTTATTTACGAGTAGGTAACATTGGGAAAGTTGACTCTGAGGGCTGCTTTTGAGGATTCCATGAGAAAAGGTTTGTTTATGAGCAACCAACACAGGGCTTAACAAAAGTGGGTCCATGAACAGTGTTTATTCCCTGTCTCCACCCTCCATGTACCAGCAGTTCATATCATTCATGTTTTCTCTGTCCTCTCCTTCCAGCCTGTGGTTCCCACCACACTAGGACCTGGCTCCCACGTTCTCCACTCCCCGATCCCTTCTGAGGATGCTCTTCCCACTTGCCAAGGCCTCCCTGCAAACACACCTCACTGCTGATCACAATATCCCAGATGTTGCTCAAGCAGAGCAGAATAACTACCTCGTTCTGTCTATACTATTTCTTTACTAATGTAATTTTTATCCGTCACTTCACATGGTTGTTAGTATACAGTTCGCAGTAAACAAACGGGTCATTTTCAAATGAACTGCTGTTAAGCTACATCACCTTCTTGTAATTGTGTAACTGTTTTTTTTTTTGCCACTCCGTGTTCTCTCTCTCTCTCTTTTCCAAAGGAAGAGAAGAATAAACATCAATGGCTATTGGCAGTTGCAAAATACCACGCTCAGGAGAGAGCACCGTGCTTCCTCCTCTTGGGTTCGGATGCTCTACATGGTCAGAGAAATCTCTCTAGTAACGAACTATAGAAATGATCCCTGAAAGGAGTCTTATGTGTGACTTTTTTTTTAACTTAAACACAGGACTTGGCATTCATTACAACTGGTAAATTACACTTCACATCTTAAGTTGCAGCCCATCTTTCTCAAAGATGGGCTTGTAAAATATTCTGAAACTTGATTTTCTGTTTTCAGAGAACAGTCTTGCTCATCTCAAATGTGATAAATGTGCCTTCTGGGCCTCTGCCTAAATGTTAGGAAGGGCAGACAGATCCAGCCGGGGCAGAAACTTAAATCTGTACTGTGGTTCCAAGATGCCCTGGGTGTGAAGATTTGGTGAATGCTGACGGGAAGGAAAACCCTCTCGTGGAAGACTGTGGGAAGCTCTGCAGGCAGAGCACAGGCAGAACCGTCGAAACCCAGACCCCTCCTCTTTCATGTTTACTGGACTGAGGCGTTTAGGTAAGTGAGGCTCCTGCCCTTTACACGGACAGGCATGGATGTGAGGGAAGAGTCTATGTTAAAAATGGAGATAAGGCAGAGAAGAGCTTAGAAACATCTAGGAAATGGTGTTCTTCCTCAGCACAGGAGGGCTGACCTGGCTCTGTCCCCTCCCAAAGCTCCTCCTCTCCACAGCTTTGCCTGTCTTCTTAGAACCATGGTTCTCTCAAATAATCACAGAATATCTCTGGGGAAGGCTGACTGGGTCGCAGGTAGACAGCTGTGGGAATGCAGAGAAGGATCTGGGCAATGGCACATAAACTGCATTTGCAGGCTACATGATAAATGGAAGAGGGATTTGGGCCCAAAGACCAGGGGGAAATAAAGGGCGGAGGACCAAAAAAATCAGCCAGGAACCCGAGGTGGAAGCGAGCTTTCTCCTGACGGCAAGTTCTCTGGGCATCCGAGGGGCTGGTGGGATTTGCTTGAGGCCTGACTGCCCCTGGATTTTTACACGGCAGTAAGTCCTCCCTCCAGATGGTCTGGCAGCAGTGATTCCATTGCTACGGTGCAGTAGCTGAACTGCCCGATTTGGTGAGGGCAAACTCGTAGAGGCTTTCTTTCCTTGGTAGGAGAGCTGTACGGCTGAGTTCTTGGGGGAAAGGGCTAAGGAGAATGATGAGGTGTGGACTCCCATCGTACTTTGCAGGACCCTCTGGGTCACACTGAATCTGTGTGTAAATGACATAAACATGGACTTAGAATCGCCAGGAAACAGTGTTCTTTGCCAAAGTTCTTTGTCTCTGTAGGGGCATTCAAGTAGAATAACCCTCCACATGCAAAAAGAGGAAGGAGAGAAAGAAAAGGGCAAACTGGATAAATATCTTTCTGTTAACTTCTCTCTGACACACATGTACATGCACATGCGCACATCAGCTCCTGGTTCAGCTTATCAATACAGATGGGACCTGAGGCTGTCTGCTGGGGGTACAGGGTGCCCCAGAGGTCAATTCATCCTGATACACAGTGCAGTGATCTCTGGGAAGCCTAACCTACGTGTGTATTAACCCCACTTCCTTGGTGTCAGTCAAGTTTTCATTCAATGAACCTCAGACATCAGCTCAGAACCTCTTTTACATTCATGTCACCTCCAGGGAACTACTATTGCACCATTCTATCCCTTCTTGTAACTTGGGGCTCTCTTGGGACTTTCCTCCCATAAGTCTACTTACAAGTATCACCCCCACTTTACAGATGAGGAAACTGAAGATTAAAAAGTTAAGTGTCTTAGATTTAAGGCCATGCAGCCAGGCACAGGACCAGAATTCAAAAGCAGGTCTCTGATTCCTAAGTCCACACTGCTAAGCATCACACCACGCTCCTCCACTACAGGTCATCAAGACTCAAGGCCCCTCAAGTCTTCTGGTCTCAACAAAGGCTAGAGGTGGTGGGTGGTTATAACCACGGTGGAGTTAAAGGGAAGGAGGACGGAGCTGGTGGGCCCTGTGTCAGGACTGCACCTGAAGAGCAAACTGCTAGTCCTAAGGAACAGGGAAAATTTGGAGGAATAGCAACGTGAGAGGAGGGGCCAGGAAGAATGAGGGCCGGAAGCAAAAAGTACGGGCCTAGTTTCTTTTATGCAGAGTAAAAAGAAAACTTTGTAGGGGACTTGGCAGAGAGACAGATCAATCACTGAGCCCTCTATAGCATTATGAAACTCAGACCTGGATAGAAAGGGGAGAATGAAAAAATCCGGGCATTGAAATGATGCTGGTTTTGTTCCTGTGAGGGTAACCAAAGAGGGGTGAAGAGCAAAGACTGGGGAGGGGCAGACTCTCGGGTAGAGGTTCTGGCCCCACATCTATACCAAGAATGAGTATAGGGCCAAAATATCTGGGGCTGCTTAGGAGGAGCTCTGAGTGGCTTTGTAATCCTGTTAACCTTCCCCAAAGGTCATGCTCTCCAGTACAGAGACAGACAAATACTCAGGTAAGTGGTTGCAAGAAGGAAGTACAAACCAGAGAGTGCATTCTCTGTCTCCCAACCCAAGGTGCATGAAGTGTACTAAGCCAGTGGAGTGGGCCGAAGGTGGCACACGGCAGAATGATTGATGTTTATGTGGGAAAGGAAGATCTCCTAGAGCAGCAGGTTACACACACATTCTGCACTGATTGATGGTGCCCATCTCCTAATTGCTTTCTGCTTTCTCGCCCCCGTGTAAAAACTGGTCCCGGCAGCTCTCTCACAGCCACGCAGTGGGGTGGCCAGGCCAGGCCACCCCTGGAAGCGGTTTTCAGTGGCAACACCTTCTTTCTCTCCCTCCCATTCCAAGGCTGTTAACAAACAGCTTGCGTGTTTCCCCAGTTCATCCCACTCTTTCCAATCAGTGCTAATTGAACCACTTAACTCAAGACAATAACATTTGTCGTTTTAAACCATTAGGAAAACCATCTCAGCTGAGGCGTTACGCATGAGGCCTGCTGGGGGATGGCCGTGCACACTCACATGCAAACATGCCCACAAGGCTCACTCAACATGTAAACACGCACGCAATTAACAGTTTCAGGAGAAATTTTGCAAGTGTCAGCCTGTCTTTCTCAACCAGGTTTCTTCAATTAAAAGAAAAAACCCACAACAATGCCAGTTCTAATTCAGGCCCTGGAAACGGCAGCTGTGGTCGCATCCCCTCCACTCTGAACTTTGGCCTCTTGTGTTTCCCAAGGCCCAGGGAAAAAGGGACATGCAGACCTCAGCGCCACCCACACTTGGCAGCTAGAATCCTTATGGGAGGCGGCAGAAGAAAGGGGAGAAGGAAGAAGTACTCCCCCCAAATGCTCTCAAGGTTCCTTCTCCACTCCTCTGACATAAAGGATGCCTCGAAGCAGCTGCATTAGATAAACGAGAGGGAGGTCCATGGGCATAAATATTTGACAGCCCCAGAAAGACCATCCTTTCCTCTGGCTTCAACACAAGCCCTAAAGGAGCCCCCAGGACTGAGAAGAGGGGGCTCATTCTTGGTGCTGTGCCTTGGTGAGGAACAGTGAGACGAAGCGGAACAGGGAAAAGGGGAAATGATGACAAGTGAGGAAAGGGAAAGCAGACAGTAGGAGGAGGAGGCGGGAGAGTGACCCCAGACTGACTGACACTGTGGGCAGAAGGAAGAAAATGAATTTGTAGAGTGACGTCAAGACAGTGAGTGAAAGTAACTCAGGGCAGGGGACAGGCCCCTGGATTCTAATTCCAACTCTGCTACTACTTTACACCAGTTCAATGTTAAGGTAAGCCCCTGAACTTCTCTGGGTGTCTTCTCATCTCTAGCCACGGGATGGCATTCATTTCTGAGCATCCTTCTAGCTCTCAGACACCCCAAGTCCAATCCTTGGCTCTGTACCCCGAAGGTGCTCCGCTCCTGTGGGGACCAGGGCCACACCTGTTCTGGTTCAGTACCCTGTTGTGTAACCTTTAGGGACTCTGATCAACTACTTTGCCTCTTTTTGAGTTTTGGGGTTGCACCAACAGGGGCTACCTCTCTGCCATGGGGTTTCCTAGACTGGTGCTTTCCCTCTTAAAGTCCCATTGAGTAACATCAATTAACCAATATCATTTGGATAAGCCATGTCAATGAACCAATCGTTGTTGGATCACAGAAGCCAGAAGAGATGCTGTTAGAATAGAGAGAGGGAAATGCTGGTCCAATCTTTAGGAAGTGGAAAAGAAAAGCAAAGACAGTGAATTCCATGAACCACAGGGTAAGAAAGTTAGTCTCTTTTGGACCACATCCCAGAGGCTGTTGAAACATAGTTTAAAAGCTGGCAGAAAGCCCGAAATCATTATGAGATGATACGTGCTCATGGAAAACAAGTCAGACTAACCTAATTTCCTTTGTAGGTGAGGTCCCTAGTCTGTAAGAGGGGGATGCTCTTGTAAACCTGCTTCCCCCAAGGGACTGAACTTTGGGTCAATAACAGAGCACAGAAAGATAGCCACAAACGGAGTTATTTTCTTTTCAACTCCTTTGATTAAATTAATGAGAAAGTCTAGGCTTACTGCTAATCTGTCTTCATCCGTCTTTACCGCATCTTTGACAACAACAAAGGGCAGACCTCAGGCTCAGAGCCTTGCAGGCAAGTACGATGCAGCCGGAATTCAGTAACAATATTCAAATGGTACAGTATTCTCTGTACTTATTTTTAAGGTTTCCTTTTATTTATGGCAAATGGTACATTTCCATTTTTAAAAGTTTCCTTTAAAATAATTAATTTCAGAAAGTAAAATAATTAATTCCAGAGTAAAGAAAAATATTAAGGAAGTAGTAGTATAAAGGGCACTTGGATTTGGCCGCAGCACGTAGATGGCATAAGAATACCCGAAGTCTGGGAGACAGCGCTCCACATTAAACCAGGCTGGACAACAGCAGGGAAGGAACCACTCGGTGGGCCTTCGGCTGCCTGAGCCTAAGGGCACTTAACTAGAGAAAGGCCCATTGTTGCCCACTCAACAGCCATTACCTCCCCTTCCCCCTGCCGGCAGGTCACCATCATATTGCCTCGTGACATTCGTATGTAACTCAGAAAAAGCTGACTGATCTGAGTTACTTTTTGTGCCATGACCTCTCCAGCAATTGAGGGAAACATGGAGACCCCCCTTTTACAGAATAATACCTATTTTTTATTGATATAAATGACACACAATATTAGTTTCAGGTGTAAAACATGATTCAGTATTTGTATATATTGTGTGCTTTTGAGTATATAAATTAAAATATATAAGATAACAAAAGAAACCAATTATACTGAAAGTTATTAAAATATTTTTAAAAACCTACCCAAATCAGGACAATAAATACAGGTGCCTCTACATGCTACATAAGATCTAGCAGTAGGTCTAAAAACTGTAATTTCAAAGCAGTGATAAGAGGAAACAGTATTTTGGATTTCCTACAACTTCTGTGAGGTAATATGACAACATTTGTGATCTTCCTTAGTGATAAAGTCATAGATATACTAGCTTAACTATGATTTGTGGCTTACATTCATATCCAAAGGAGATGCTAAATTTGAGTTAGAGGGTAATAAAAATAAACGTTTTCTGCATCCAAATTCAAGGATCCTATGAATCCCTGTGATCAGCCAATCTCCTTCCTAGTCCCATACAAAGCTTTAGGAGTGTCTTCCAAATCTGCATAATAAGATGTGAGAGGAAGTCAGGTGAGAGGCATGTGGAAAACGATTTTTTATACTGAACAAGAAACTTTAACTTCTCCTTGCCTTTGGAGAGAGCATGCAATGCCTGGAGCTATGGCAACCACTCTGTAGTCAAGATAGACACTTGTGAGTATGCCGAGAGAATGTCAGAACAGAAAAGATGGGAAGAACAAAGGTGTCTAATTCTGACCTTGGGGCCACATTTTAGTTAAACCTGCACTGGAGCTACCCTACTTTGGAACTTAAAAATTTTTTTGGATTTATGTCTTTAGAGAGAGGGGAAAGGTAGGGAGAAAAAAAGAGAGAGAGAAACATGGATGTCAGAAACATAGATTAGTTGCCTCCCATACCGGGGACCAGGCCCATAACCCAGCTGTGTGCCCTGACTGGGAATCAAACTGGTGACTTTGCTTTACAGGACGATGCCCAACTGAGCCACACCAGGCAGGGCAACTTAGGGACTTTTTATGTGAGATGATAAATCTCCTGCTTGGATGTTAATTTGTAGCCTGAAACACCTATCTAGCCTCAAGTGACCCAGGAGCCTTTTCCATAGTTATGTATGTCTTTTTTAACCTCTACAACAAAACTAGGTACCTGGATCCTCTAATATTTCTGAATAACAAAGGTGGCTCTGTGTCCCAAGCCTGTCTCTGCCCCCTTTTTAGCTTCTTGGGCTTCTTAATGCAGAACAGGAGAGCTGTCTGATGAGAAATGACCAGATGGACGTCATAGGCACTGCTGATGACAGGACAGCTCTTAGCCAAGGGTACCTCCCACCCAGGACTTCAGTTTAGAGCTCTATTCAGAAGCAGTGATGGGTGGAGAGAAGGAAGAGGCAGAGTTTGTGAAAAGTTGATTGAGAAAAGAGGGCCCTAGTGATCCAACACAGTTGTAAAGTCCAGAGACAGAAAATCTAGGTTCCTGGTTTTAACTGATTCTGATGTGTCAGGGTTAACACCACTCCAATTCTGATGCATCCCCCCGGCCCTCGGCCCACGTCTGCTGCTAGTTTCCATTCCATCAACATGCAAATTTCTCAACTCACAGGCATAAACCTGATAGAAAGCTTCAAGAAGATACCAGACAGACCCTATAATTACAATCTCTGCTAATCCTGTAATCGGAAGCTAAACCCAGGACACAAGTAGATTTGAAAAATAAAAATTTTAGAAATTCAAATGGCATTAGCAGGGCACAAAGATAAATGTATACAATGACTACATGAGACCCATTGGTACAGAAAGAGAGACATTCCTTCTACTTTACAGGAACTACGTGGAATAAGAAATGACTGAATAGGAACATGTTATTTATGCGCCCGAGGATGAAAGCAAAGCCATTCTGAATCCCTTCTCAAAGGTTCTTTACATTTTAAAGTTTTGGGGGTAAGAGTGAGAAGAGGAATAAAGGTGGGGAAGGGAGGAGAAGGAGAAGACAAGCCTCTTCCTTTATTCTAAACATCCTTTTAATTATCTGCTTTGGGGAAAAAACAGTGAATGATTTCAGTCAGGTGAGAGCAAGGAAGGGAGAATTTTAAAAATAAGCATGTTGCACACGCACAGGGCACGTGCAGAGAACTCCTAGACCGTCCCTTCACGAGCCTGCCTGTCCCGCCTTGTGGATGTGATGAGTACATCTTTCTGAGCCACACACCAGGGCAGCAAAGCTCCGTGACTGTATTCAGCTGAGAGGTGAAGAATCAGCAAGCCACCCAAGTGTGGCAGTGGTCACTGGAGATGGGAGGTGGACCTGGGAAATACGTTTCTTCAGCCAGAGGGAAATATTTCTTTTGGATTTCTTCTTCTCCAAGTATTCAGATGTGATAGCACTGAATCTGGAGGTGAGTCTCCAAGTGAGGCAACGACTCTGTTCCTTTTGGAGAACCGAACGTTCCTTAGGAGAAGCTGAACACTGGCCAGTGCAGGAGACCCCACTCTGCTAGCTTCTGGCCCCAGCCACAGCCTCTCTTAAGTCTGTAGTCCTTCCTAGAGGCTTCCAAAATAAAATGAAGAAAAGAATTTGCCCGCTTACATGGTCCTATTCAATGAATACTCTTTAGAAAGTACTGTAAGGTTTAGTATAGGTATATTATTTATGATAGACTAAATGTGGGCAACTATATATTTTGAACATAGTTTTGCTCAGAGTCGGACATTAATATATTCAAAAATCAATTAGGGCAAATGAGAGACCAAGGAGGTTTTAACCCTGGCAGAGGCAACGCTGGCAGGGGAACCCTGCAGCACTGAGATGAGGACAGGGAGAACTGGTGTCACCTTTGAGAACACGGGCCACATGATGAGACAAAATCCAGTCAACCTCTTGGCTTCTCTCACAAAGAGATGCGGCCTAGCTCTGACTGGTGTGGCTTGGCAGGATTGGGTGTCGTCCTATGGACCAAAAGGAGGCCAGTTAGATTCCCAGTCAGGGCAAAAGCCTGGGTTGTGGGCCAGGTGCCTGGTTTGTTGGGTGCGAGAGGCAACTGATCTATGTTTCTCTCAAGCACTGATGTTCTCTTCCTCTCGTTCTCCCACCCATCCCCCCTCTCTCTCTTAAAAAAGAAAAAGAAAGATGCATCCTTACGTGGCAATGATGTTTAGGGGCCAAAGACTAAGACCCATCTCACTCCTCGCCTGACAGTGCCACTGTCCTCTGGGCTCACATATAAGGCTTTGGAAAATTCTCCAACACCTACTTAAATCTTCTCTTTCCCAGGAAATAATATGTAGTGAGAATGGTTTTGTTCACTTAAGAGAGTCAAAGTTGTGTGTTTAGAAAGCCCCTTCATAACAACATTCTTAAGGAAACAGACTCAAACACAAGCTGGCAGGGAGCCAACCCCTTGAGCCGCACTGAAAATGGCGCTGGGCTGTTGGTGGGGTTGAGGGCCAGAGGTGGTCCCAACCTGCTGCCAGCGTGGGAGCTCCTCCTGGCTTCAATTTGATAAAAGAATTTTATGCTGCAGCTCCCTGAGGTATAGGACCGGAGAGTCACATTCCTGCCCCTCTTCAGACAACAGGAGCAAAAGACAGCTTTCACTGGTTAGGAAACTGAAAAGGCTCAGGTGAACAGAGCCCTGCGGGCTGGAAGAGAGGGACCAGTCCGGCAGGGTACTAAACAGGGGTGACACCCCCTCTCTGAGGTCTCCACTAGAGAGAATGAGAATGTCCCCAATTTGGTGGCTGGCTGGTCTTCTCATATTTCTATCTCTCTTTTTCACTCACTGTCTCACCTGCATACACACGCCTTTTCTGAACAGATCCCAGGGACTGGTATTTGGAGGCAGACTGCCAGAAGCCAGGGCAGGAAGGATGGAGCCTAAGCTGCTTTGTGTGCCTGGGATCCCAAGATGGTCTCTTCCTGGGTAGGGATCCCCAAGGGCTCGGTGCCAGCTCCAAAACACCACCAAGTTGCTGGGCCAGAGAGGCCAGTTGTTGGGGAAGAGGGGCTAAGGGGACAGCCCTTGTCCAGCTCACAGCCTGCTCACTTACACAAAGAACCCTTTCAGAGTTATTGGCTGGCAGGGCTCCTCAGACTTTTTTCCCAGGAGTTATGCACTGCATACAAATCCAGCAGTCTCCTGGCTGTCATACAAACTGGCTCTGTCACCAAGAAAGTGATACAGAATGAGGGCCCCTCTGGCTCAGCTGCCAGTATCCAGGCATCATGGTGGGAGACTCCCATATTCACAGCTGGTAGCCCACCAAAGCTGGAACTTCAGCACCCCTCATCAGGAGCAGAGTGATGTCAGTTTGGTGTCCCTCAGAGAAACCGTTTAAAGTAGACCAACAGGTTCCTGAGAACACACTGCTTAGCATTCCTAGCTGACAGCCAGGAAAAACTGAGAGGAATTCATGGACAGAGGGTGGTGGTCTGGGGTAAGGGAGAATGAAGTTCAAAGTAGTCATGTTATCCTTGTGTAAAAACAAACAGATGTACCTCTCAGTTGTGGCCAAACCCAGAACTGTGTGTGAGAGAGACTATGAATGTGAATAGGCCAACTAACACATTAGGGGATTCTGATTCCACTCTGATACAGTAAGTCACATCTAAAAACATGGAGCAAGCCCTGGTCCATGTGGCTCAGTTGGTGGGAACGATGTCCGGAAGACTGAAAGTTTACAGGTTCTGGTCTTGGTTGGGGCAGATACAAGAGAGGCCATTCAGTGTTTCTTACATCGATGTTCCTCTCCTTCACTCTCTCTTTCCTTTCCCCCATCTCTAAAGTCAGTCAGCGTGTCCTCAGGTGAGGATACAAAACAAAATAAAACAAAAAACACGGAGCAAGAGCAGGCTGGAGGCTGAGTAGATCTAAGTCCTGAAGAAGCCCATGTCATAGTGAAAAAGGAAAGCAGCATCCAGGGACCTGGGTGTCAGCCAACCCACCCATTGGTCATTAGATGACTCACAGGGAAGCTGGTGGTGTGAGCTCCTGGCTGGCCTCCTGGTGTTCCCAATGCTGCACTCCCCTCCACTTCTAAGGGTAAAGAGCCTGTAGTTTTGCTCAAGGATGGGGCGGGGTGAGGATGCAATTAAGAGACAAAATTTGAGTCTACATTTCTGTTTTGGATTCTCCAATTGTCTCTATGAAATGCCATAGATGAGACAGCTGAATCCACATCACTAGGCCAGTACTGAATGATGGAACTACAACACTCTAGTCATTGCTGAAGCTGGCAGCCAGTCCACAGAGAAACTTTACAGCAGATCAAGGCTGGCAGAGAGTAGGCAGTGACAACATGGCACCACTCGCCAAACCACGGGGATTAGAATGGCTTGGAGGCCATAAAAGAGATGCAAGAAGAAACTGCAGAAAAGGACACAACAGGTTTCCAGACACACTGAACAGATTAAAAACATGGAGAAAGTTCCAAGATGAATATATGTCACAAATTCAGTCAGCAATTCGCCAGGGTAAGTATAAAAAGTATGTTCCCATCTTGTTCACACTTTTCAAACTGTAAGTTTTTCTCTGAAGCAGTGAGCTGCTCAGTAAGGGGCCCTAGAATATTGCCAGAGCAGCCCCTAAACCATGTGACCTAAAAAAAAATATCTGTGACACACCTATGGTTGAAGAAAGTGGAGTCGTAGCTTGAGGAAACATCTTCCCTTAGGACAAAAGGGAAAGTCAATGATGAAGCTGGAGAAGGACCCAGGTGGCCTGGACCCCCAGGAGGACTTTCCACACAGCTGTTTGCTTTGGCTGCCCCCAATGCTTTAAATTAAGAATTTGTTGATGGAGTTGTTTGTTCTTTCATCATGCAAAATAGAGCCCAGAACAGAAGCTCTGGGCTCTCTCATCGCCCAGCTGGACCTCAGGCACTCAGTGGGATATTTATAGCCACCTTTAAATTTACTCAGCTCTCCACAAAGCCAGGTAATGGGGCACCCTTTACTGCTGCTAGTGGTGATTGTCCTAACATTCTTTAATTAGCAAAAAGCGTTGGCACAGCCACTTCAGAGCATTTGATCTTACTGTCCTGGTGTTCCCTATTTCAGGCTCAACAGCCCCCACTCCCTCGGGAGAACATGCACATTAGCAGCGAATTTGAAAATGAAGGCATATGCATACGCGAGCACCTGTCCTCACTCTCCTCCTTCCTCACATATCCGCAACTGCCAAGAACCTGTGAGCCTCTATGGCACCTCCATAAAACTCACTCACAAATCTGTCAGCAAGGGGCTAGGAATTCTAAAAACTTAGGACTAGAGAAACTCCTTAATTTTCCCAGTGTTAAAAAAAGCTGGTCATTTTTAACCTATCTTTGCAGATTTAGAGAGTAGGGCTAGGGCCACTGATATTCCAACAAGGGAGAACTGAGCTCTCACTCACTCACATGGGCCAAACAACTGCCCCTTTTCCTCTGAAATACTTAGTTCACTACTACGGTCTAGGTATTGGACACAGATGGGAAGTGCCTCTGCTTTCATGGGGGTGTGCAATACATAAGCACAGCGGGTAAGTAAAACAAGGAAATGAAGCTGGGTGATGTGACTGTGACCAGTGGCGCTATTTTAGATGGGGTAATCAAAAAAGTCTCTCTGGACCTGCTCAAGAAAGAGCCAAACTACCTGAAGATGCAGGGGAAGAATACTCCAGGTAGAGGACAGAGCAAAAACCCTAATGGGGTGAACCAGCTTAAAAGTGTTCCAAGAGAAGGAAGAAGAGCAGTGTAGCTGAAGTGTAGGGAATGAGGAGGAAGGTGATGAAACGTGAGGGCACAGGTACAAGAAAGCAAGGCACGATGGCTTAGGGCCTATGGTCCACGGTAAGCGATTTTCTTGTTACTTGAATTAGGGAAGACAATGGAGTATTTTAAACAAATCAATAACATTATCTGATATAATGTCACAAAGATCACTTTGGTGGCTGTGGAGAATAGACTGTAGAGGGCAAGAATAAAAAAATCCATGCCTTGAACTGGTTAATTTTTTAGTTTTTAATAAATGTTCTGTGGTTATGTAAGATGTTAATATGAGAAGCTGGGTGAAGGGTAGATGGGAACTATTTTTTGACCTGTAAGTCTAAAATTACCTCAAAATTAACTGTTAAAAACAACACCCCCCCTTATATCTTGAATGAAGAATTGCAAAGTCTAAATTAGGTGCAATATCAAAACCAGATACGTCCAGAAAAAATAATAGTAATGAAAAAATGGATTCTCTCAGTAACTGAGAAAAATAGATAATTTTAGCCAATAATTTGGATAAAATATTTCCTTTCTATACTAGTTTCCATATCAGAAAGGAGTAGCTGCGACCACTATTACTGCTTGTTAAGACTGACTGATTTTTCTTACTTCTAGTCCAATAATACCACAAAATAAGTACAATTAATACCACTTGACACACAAATCTGATGTTTAAAGTAACAAACATACACAGTATGCAAGAGGTAGAACCAGGATTTGAACCCATATTTCTGATTCCAGAGTACTCTCATGACCACCACCACGGTATATTGCCCATTGGCATTCTCTCCCTCTTCCTACCCCCACCCACCTTATGTAACATTTTTTAGAATTCAGGGGAAAAATATTTGGGCTTCCCTCAACCAAAATACAAATAAATTTATTTATTTCCTCCCTCTTCATTCCCCCCACCCTGCACACCCTCTCCCACCCACATTTCCCCCCTTTAGTTCATGTCCATGTATGTATCTTAAGTTCTTTAGCTTCTACATTTCCCACACTACTCTTGCCCTCCCCGTCTATTTTCTCCCCACTGTTTATGCTACTTATTCTCTGTACCTTCTCCCCTGATCTCCTCCTCCCACTCCCCTGTTGCTACCCCTCCATGTGATCTCCATTTCTGTGGTTCTGTTTCTGTTCTAGTTGTTTGCTTGGTTTGTTTCTCTTTTAGGTGTGGTCGTTAACAATTGTGAGTTTGCTGTCATTTTACTATACATGTTTTTTATCTTCTTTTTCTTAGTTAAGTCCCTTTAACATTTTATATAATAAGGGTTTGATGATGATGAACTCCTTTAAATTGACCTTATCTGACAAGCACTTTATCTGCCCTTCCATTCTAAATGAAAGCTTTGCTGGATAGAGCAATCTTGGATGTAGATCCTTGCCTTTCATGACTTGGAATACTTCTTTCTGGCCCCTTCTTGCCTATAAGGTCTCTTTTGAGAAATCAGCTGACAGTCTGATGGGAAGTCCTTTGTAGGTAACTGTCTCCTTATCTCTTACTGCTTCTAGGATTCTCTCCTTCATTTTAATCTTGGGTAATGTAATTATAAGGTGCCTTGGTGTGTTCCTCCACGGGTCCACCTTCTTTGGGACTCTCTGAGCTTCCTGGACTTCCTGGAAGTCTATTTCCTTTGCCAGACTGGGGAAGTTCTCCTTTATTATTTGTTCAAGTAAGTTTTCCACTTGTTATTCTTCCTCTTCCCCTTCTGGTACCCCTATAATTTGGATGTTGGAACATTTAAAGATGTCCTGGAGGTTCCTAAGCCTCTCCTCATTCTTTTGATTTCTTGTTTCTTCATTCTTTTCTGTTTGGTTGTTTCTTTCTCCCCTCTAGTCCACTCCATTGACTTGAGTCCCAGTTTTCTTCCCATCACTATTGGTTCCCTGTGTATTTTCCTTCATTTCACTTAGCATAGCCTTCATTTGTTCATCTGATCTGCAACTAAATTCAACCAATTCTGTGAGCATCATGATCACCAGTGCTTTTAACTGCGCATCCAATAAGTTGGCTATCTCTTGGTCACTTAGTTGTATTATTTCTGTAGCTTTGATCTGTTTTGGCCATTTTTTTTGTCATGCCTGTTATGTACTGAAGGGCAGAATAAATTTATATATATACTATATATGTGTGTATCAATTTATACATATACTATACATATGTGTGTATAACTACAGGCATGGACCCACAAATAAAGAACAGATATATGTTGGAAATACTTGAAACGACATTCTTGCTCTTGACTATACCTGCTGGGCTCTGATCTTGAAGGCCTTTCGTAACCTCCAGTGAGCACGAAGCTCAACATTTCTGAACAGTTGAGACAAATTTTATAGCAATGACAAAAGGTACTTCTACTAGTATTACTGGTAAATGCTTAGATGTTCCAAACTCTTTGGGATGTAAAGGCCATGTAAAGGAAGAGTAAGAAAATTACCAAGAAAAGACATCAAATTTTCACAAAGATGGTGCCCAAAGCAAAGGAGGAAGCCCTTGCCCCTTCCAAAGCTGAAGCCAAGGCAAAGGAAGCAATGCTAAAAGGCATCCACAGCCACACAAAAAACAAATATCTGCATGTCACCCACCTTCCAGAGGCCTAAGGCAGCCTGAATATCCTCGGAACAGAGCACCCTGGAGGAACAAGCTTGACCACTAGGTCATTGTCAAGTTCCCCCTGATTACTGAGTTAGCCATGAAGAACACATAAGACAACAATACACTTGTGTTTATTGTGGATGTCAAGGCCAACAAGCACCAGATCACACAGACCGTGAAGAAGCTCTATGACGTTGATGAGGCCAAAGTCAACACCCTGATCAGGGCTGATAGGGAGAAGAAGGCGTATGTTCAACTGGCTCCAGCCTATAATGCTTTGGGTGTTGCTCACAAAATTGGGATCATCTAAACTGTGTCCAGCTGGCTAATTCTAAATATAAAAATTTTATACTAAAAAAAGAGAAGAAATCAAGAGAAGCAAAATGAAAATAACAGGAGACAGATTTCTCTAGTTTGTCTGGTCAGCCTGTCCCCTTCACTTAGCTCATGTGATGTTTCCTAAGACTGTGCTGATTGAGGGATACCTCCTTTCCCAATGGGAAGACCTAGTGGCCACACAGCTCATAGCACAGGTATGTGGAATCACCTGTTGGTTGTCAGATGTACCCTTCCCTTTCTCTCCTTCTCAGGTGTACATCACAACATCACAGTGGTTTCGAATCTGGGTGCGAGACTGGAGATTGCAACCTAGCTTTGTCACTGCAGCAGGATGAATGAGTGAAAGAGGCATCTACATCCTAATCCCCAAACCTATGACTATTACCCAATTTGAAAAAAAGTCTCTGTATATGTAATTAAGGATCTTATGATGACATCATTCTGGCTTATCTAGGTGGGCCCTAAATCTAATGACAAGTGTCCTGGTAAGTTACAAAGAGGAAAGGGACAAAGTCAACATGACCATGGAGGCAAAGATTGAAGTCATGCGGCCACAAGTCTAGGAATGCCGACGACCACCAGAAACAGAGGTGGCAAGAGGCAAGAAAGAGATTCTTCCCTGGGATCCTTGGAGGGAGGGCGGCCTTACCAGATTTTGCATTTTTAGACTACAAAACTGTGAGGGTATAAATTTCTGATGTTTTTAAGCCACTAAATATGTGATAATTTGTTAAGATAGACTTAAGAAGCTAGTACAGTCACTAGTTCTGGGATCCTGAGAAAGCTTCTTAAATTCATCTGCAAAATGGGGAATCTAATTGTACCCACCTCACAGAGCTGTCATGAGGATCAAATACGTATAGGGACACTTTGCCAAGTGGCTATCAACTCCCCAGTAAATGCCACTTTAACATCACTAACATTGCTGCCACAAAAAAAGCAATTGAAGACGATAAACTAGAAGGGCCTGTGATGGGCCAGTGTACCTGCAGAGGTGAACATTTCCAAGGTTTGTGACTGGATTTCTTTGGTCTATGTAACTGTACTAGGGACTGTGGCTAGAATGGGCACCACACTGACTATTTCAAAAGAGAAGGGAGTGGGGGGGATTGGGAGAGTTCTCCCTTCACTCAGGCCCAGCAGCTCAGGAAGAAATGGTAAGCCCCAGGAAACTAGCTTCACAGAAGAGTGAGAGGCCCTTCCATTCTATAGCTCTTTGCCATTCTTACTAAGCATCTTGTCTTTTCTTTGCTGATGTTTTTAAAATTACTCTGGATGGGACCTGCAGGGAGAGTGTTTTTCTGTCCACTTCCTTCTGCCTTCCTTTTTAAGAGTAGAGTTCTTAGGGGAAACGAACAGCGGATTCTTAGAGCACTTATAAGAGTGGATAATTCTAGAGCAGCTGTGTTGCCTTGAATCATCAGGCTCAAGGAAGAAAATCCATTCCTTTTATGACTGTGGGTAGTAATGGCCCAGCCACAGTTTCACTATGGGATCACAGGCAAAGAAAATAATCTTAGTTTTTTGCAATGAAGACTTTTTCCATTAAACAGCAACTTCATGATCAGTTGACCCTAGAGGGGGATTTGCACATGCAAACACATCATGTGTGAACACATATACACATGAAGTGTTCATTGCCTTGGGTGCAAGGAGGTGACTCTTTCCAGACAGACCATTTCTTACAATCAATTGGGATGTTTTTCCTTACCTTTGTGGAGAGCCATTCCCATACTATTTTTCCTTTTTTCTTCCTGCTTCCCAAAGTCCCTTTTCTCCTTCACTCTTGTTCTGTTATTAGCTAAAATGGCAGCAAATACAGTATAAAAATGGAAAAGGTGCTGGAGTAGGATTTGGCAGCCTCACGGTATTACAAACAAGAACTGGAGTTTCGGGAAGTATATGATCTTCCTGATCCTGGTGGGACTACCTTAAGGGGCCCAAAAGCCTACTGGAGGTAAGAGAGCACCCTGCCCAAGACTGCTCACACACAGGGTTCTGGCAAACCCTATGAGGCATTATGGACATCTAGTGGCTGCCTGCGATAACGCCTCAGGGCTGCATGCCTGGGTGGGTAGTGGTCTAGCCTGGGGGCTTTGTCAGGAGCCCAGTTATCGGTCTGGGCAAGGCAGTCCTAAGTCCTCTCAGAGTCAGTCCCCCAGATAAACTTAGTCACTAGGAATGGCAGACTGGCTCTACAAAGACTCATCTTTATCCTAGTCCAGCAAAGTATGATAGCCCCTACATTAAGACCACAGAAGACAGGCATTTGGGAATATCTTCTGAGCTCCAGGTTTAAATGCCAATTAGCCATAAATTGCTACCTAGACTGAGGGGCAGAGCTCAGAAGGGACAGACTCTGATATTTGTCATGTGGCTTTAGGTAAGTCACTATGACTATCTAATTTTCATTAATGCCATTTGTAAAATGAGAGGTTAAGTTCAGATGATCTTCAAGGTCCCTCTTAGCTTTAACGTTTTGTGATCTATTAGCCTTTTTAGTAGCTGGGAAAACACTGATCTGCTTTGGCACTGTGCGTGGCTAGATTAACTGAAGGAAGCATTCTCTTCTCAAATTTGTGGCTCATTTCCAAGACTTGGCTACAATCCCAAACGACCAACCTTCTTCACAGAACTATATAGCTGAGAAGGCGTGGAAATCATGAACTATCAGAGCTGGAAGGAACATTCTAGTCCATTTCCTTAATTTTACAAATGAAGAAACCTAGGCTTAGAGCTCTTTAAAGATTTCTCATGTTTCTAAATCAGTGGCAGAAAGGGGACTAGGACTTAGGTGTCTCAATCTTAGTGCTGGTACCAAGCTGCCGATGCAGGCTTTGCCCAATCACCAGCTGCCTTCTTTAGTTCTTCCTCACTTTATCACAGCAGTCTCTGTGTGGAACCAGAAGTGAAAACATTCTCAACCAGTATCATTCCTTCCTTTTCTTCATCTCAAAGTTGAAGCCTTCCTACCCTTTTTATTCCTTGGTGGCAACACTCCAAATCTAGGACGCAGCAGACAATGGCTACATCATACTCTCATACAGTGCCACTTCCAGTTCAGAAGGGCTGCGTGCTGCAATGGCCCCACAGCCTCCTCAGTCCAGTGGTCTGCAGTCCTGTGGTCCCTCTCAGCCTGGCTGGACAGCAGAGGACAAAGCAGCCTCATCTAGAACTCCATGGGCTGTGTAGAACTTGGGCATATTCATTTCATCAATCAGTCACAAATATTTACTGGGAAACAACCTCATTACTAAGTACTGGTTTGAGTCAAAGCAGCCCACCCTTCCATCCACCTACACAGTATTGGGGGAGAACTTTCATTTGCTGGGTCTGAAGATGAACAGGTGGAGCCTGACTCTGCCTCCACTGGCAGAAAACCAGCTAAGGCAGAGATCCTCTGTTGCTTGAGGAAGGAGGGGTAGTCATACTCCAGTGTGCCATCTAGACCCTGGCCAGCGTACCCTCTGACACTCTAACTTGATGCCAGCTGTGGCGAGGAGAGGAACTTCACTCCAGCAAGCTTCCGATTCTCCTACACAAATCCCTGTCAGGCTAGGCTTACATTTCCTGGGTCTATAAAATAGTAGTCCTGCTTAAAGCTGATGGTGTGCAGGGGCTTTAGACAAGAAAAACAAACAAACAAACAAACAAACAAACAAAAACCGAGCTGCTAAAGAGTCCAGATGGAACTGACTCCGAGGATCAGAAATACAGACTTACCTCCATTTCTATCTCTGCTTTCTCTTGATCAGTCATTGCAAATGAAATATATTAAAAAAGGACCCATTTTCTCATTTCTTCCTCTCCCACCCTTCATTCTATTTCTCCTCATTGAACTTTTTAATAGTCTTTCCTCTAATTTTGCCTCCACTGTTTATTCTATGCAGAGTAGACACACTGGACATTTTTGTTACAGTGATGAAAACACTGTGCTCAGGGTATGAAGACTGAATTGAAATACTGACTCTGTTGCTTTTAGGGTGTATGTATGCCCTTACACATATTATTTGCCTGCCTGAGCTCAGAACCTCCATGTGTAAATGCAGACAACCATGGCTAATATATTGCTGTGTAAATGAAGATTAACCCCCCCCCCCCATCCATCCATCTATCCATCATCTATCTTTAGTAGAGTGGAGAGCCTGAAACATCCCGGTAATTGACTGTTAATGTGGATGAATGAAACCTGAGTTCTCACCCACAGAGAGAAAACTGTGGAATCACTTCCAAATCCAAGTTCCTTGACACCTGAGCCCTGCCAAGGTTCAAATCCTGGCTCCAGCACTTAATATGTGACCCTAGGCAACATATAGACTGTAAATGCATAATAAAAGGCTGTTGGTAAATAATGGGCAATTTAACTTGCTACGACTTCAAGAATTCCCTAGCATATTGAAAGATGAGGCTCAAGTTACTGGCAGCAAACCGTACTGAGATATGGCTGTGGAGAGCCGAGAAATGCAGGACCCTTCTTAAGCCAATAGCCCAGGAGCAGGTGATGAGGGCTTCACAAGAAGCTTGCCAAGCTGGGTCTGAAGACAACCCTTGAGAAGAAGCAAGAAACCAAGGCCAAATTCTACCAGACGGGCTTCCCAGGGCTCAGCCACAGATGGCCCCACGCCCACTAGGCAAAGAAAAGGGCTGCCTTTTTTTGGGTTGGGAAAAGGTTAAACTAGTCTTGTTCTACACTGGTCTGTCAAATGCCCTGCGGTCTCCTCTCTTTAGAAACAGGGGCAAACTGCTGCACAGGTCTCAGGAAGTCCCAGCAAAAAGGAGCTGGTGAAGCTCAAGGGCAGAAGGTTTAAGATCTCCCTGCCCCAATCCTCCAGGGCAGGGAAGGGAAAAGGGCGTCTTGGAACTGTGAATAGTAGCAGCTGGTGTGGTGTGGCTTCGAGAGGAATGGGATTATGCTCTGGTTTCTGGGAGTTCACCCCATCCTTCCTGCCAGCCATTGTACTGTCCCAGGTTGTCATTCTCCAGCTCCTCGCACTTGGTCTTTCCTTCCACTGTTTGCTTCCCCCGCAACCCTCGTTAAGAAAACTATCATTTAAAGCCCTCGGTAAAGCTGAGGAAGGGTGCTGCTAGGGAGGGGGCAGGACGGAAAGGACTCTGTGCAGCAGCCCAGGCTCCCGTTTTTTTTTTTGCACCCCCGCCCCCAGCCACCCCCGCGTCCCCACCATGCAGCTCCAAACTCTGCGTACGCGGTCGGGCCGCGCAGCCAGGAGCCCCGTCAGCAGTCGGCGGGGGTGAGGATGACGCGGTCCGGGCGGGAGGCTGGCCAACTGCAGCAGCCCCACCACGGGTTGCCACGCTCCAGGTTCCCGGTCCCGGAGTCCACCTCACCCGGTGCCACAGGGTGCCCGGTGCCCGTGTTCGGGCTGAGAAGCAGGCGGGGGCGGCGCGGCGTGGTCTCTCCCGCAGCAGCCCCGCACCCGCTCCAGCCTATCAACGGCCACCCGGCGGCTCCCTGCTACCGACCAGACCAAAATAGCTGCAAACGCCTGCGACTTGCGCGGCCGCTCACTTGACACTCACTCCGGCTCGCCCGCCCGTCAGCTCGCCGGCCAGCTCCCCTCGTCTACAGGGGGTGGGAGGAAATGGCCTGGGGAGGGGGGTGGGGGGTGGGGGAGAGTTAGTAGGAAAGAAGGAAGGTAACGAGGGAGGAGGACGGAGAGGGAAGTGGGACGGAGGCGCGGAGCGGGGCTGCGCGGCGGCGCTGGAAGGCGCCGGCGTTAACCCCTCGAGGGCAGGCGGCAGAGGGGGAGCAGTGTTCATACATAAGAGCACTGCATCACGCTAATCTTCTCCCCAGAACAGTATGCGTCAGCAGTACATTCACGTTCTGACTGAAGGACAAAAGGATGAGAGAGCAGTCTGCGTGGCTGCTGCCTGCAACACCGCGAGCCCGGCGCGAGGAGGAGACGGTGGGCACCGAGCGCAGGGGCCCCATTGCTGCCGCCGCTGCCGCTGCTAGCGAGCAGGGACCATGTTCCCGGGCTTCGAAGCGTTTCCTGCAGCCGCGACCCCCGCTGCTCACGCCGCCGCCTCCAGCGCTCGGACCGCCGCAGCAGTTCGTGGGCAGCACAGCCACTGAAGGCGCCGAGAGCCGAAGCCCCGAACTCGTCCGCTCCGCACAAAGCCAGACCGGGAGGCGCGCCGGGGACCCGGTTGCAGCGGGTGGTTACCCGCTGCTTGGGGCCGCGGCCACAGCCGCCGGACCCGTGCCCGCCCCCGGACTCCTCGAAGGGGCCTGCAGTGCAGGCGCGCCCCGGCTGCCGCGCGCTTCTCCAGCCCGTGGACTTGGTCCCGCCGCTCCCTCCAACGCCGCTCCCCCTCAGGAGGCTGGACGGATTACTGCTCCTTGCGCCCGCAGACTGGGAAAGTCAGCCCAGATTGTGTCTTTTTAACCCGTAAGAGGCGAGGAAAGAAGGGGGTGTGTGTCTGGGGAAGGCGCAGGAGCCGCGACACCGCCTCTTAACTCTCGCAATCCCGAGAGCGAACGACTGCACCAGCCGCCGCCGCCGGAGCGGCCGCCACAAGGAGAGCGGGCAGCGCAGCAGCCAGCGCGCGGCCTGGGAGGCTGCGGGCGCCCCCTCACTCCCCGCCGGGCGCAGCCCGGGGAGCGGGCTGGGGGCGCCGGAGGCACACTCGGCGATGAAGCGGCTTCCCCCTTGGCTGGTGCGAGCCGGTGCCAGGGTCCAAGGACAAAGCTGGGAAGCACTGGTGGCGCCGCTCCTCAGGCTGAGGGGGGAGCATGCACCTGCATAGCCCGCCGGGCCTTGGCTCTCCCTGGCGCCTCAACTCCGCTGCTCCGCGTAGCCAGCTCCGGGTTTACTAGAAGCCATTTTGTCTCCCCCTCCCCTCCCCTCCCCTCTGCCCTCCCCGTCCCCTCTACTTCCCCATTTTGTTAATTACAACTAAGAAGTAAGAATGGGAACGAGGTGGCCAGCTCTTGGGGAGACCGCTTAAGGACACCACGCCAATTCTTCCCTTCCTTCCGAGGTAGGTGACAGCGAGGGGACTGGGTGGGGATGGCTGCAGTGGGGGACAGAAAGTCTCAGCTTTGCGAGGGCTTGCCTTGAGGGGGGTTGGTAGTCAAGGGGCCACTCTTGAGTTTGGCATGATTTTTCTGGCAGTTCTGCCCCGTCTCTCTAATCACCCCTCCCCACCTCCTTCTCCAGATGGAAAGAGGCGCTCCTAGCTCACTTAAGCCGGGGTAGGGCTGGTTCTCCTTTCTGAGCCAAAATCCCAGGCGATGGTGAATTATGAACGTGCCACACCATGAAGCTCTTGTGGCAGGTAACTGTGCACCACACCTGGAATGCCGTCCTGCTCCCCGTCGTCTACCTCACGGCGAAAGTGTGGATTCTGTGTGCAGCCATCGCTGCTGCCGCCTCAGCCGGGCCCCAAAACTGCCCGTCTGTCTGCTCCTGCAGTAACCAGTTCAGCAAGGTGGTGTGCACCCGCCGGGGTCTCTCCGAGGTCCCGCAGGGTATTCCCTCCAACACCCGGTACCTCAACCTCATGGAAAACAATATCCAGATGATCCAGGCCGACACTTTCCGACACCTCCACCACCTGGAGGTCCTGCAGCTGGGCAGGAACTCCATCCGGCAGATTGAGGTGGGGGCCTTCAATGGCCTAGCCAGCCTCAACACCCTGGAGCTGTTTGACAACTGGCTGACAGTCATCCCCAGTGGGGCCTTTGAGTACCTGTCCAAGCTGCGGGAGCTCTGGCTGCGAAACAACCCCATAGAAAGCATCCCCTCTTATGCCTTCAACCGTGTGCCCTCCCTCATGCGCCTGGACTTGGGGGAGCTCAAGAAGCTGGAGTATATCTCTGAGGGGGCTTTTGAGGGGCTGTTCAACCTCAAGTACCTGAACTTGGGCATGTGTAACATTAAAGATATGCCCAATCTCACTCCCCTGGTGGGGCTGGAGGAGCTGGAGATGTCAGGGAACCACTTCCCTGAGATCAGGCCTGGCTCCTTCCATGGCCTGAGCTCCCTCAAGAAGCTATGGGTCATGAACTCACAGGTCAGCTTGATCGAGCGGAATGCTTTTGATGGGCTGGCCTCACTTGTGGAACTCAACCTGGCCCACAATAACCTCTCTTCTCTGCCCCATGACCTCTTCACCCCACTGAGGTATCTAGTGGAGCTGCACCTACACCACAACCCTTGGAACTGTGATTGTGACATTCTGTGGCTAGCCTGGTGGCTTCGGGAGTATATACCCACCAATTCCACCTGCTGTGGTCGCTGTCATGCTCCCCTGCACATGCGAGGCCGCTACCTGGTGGAAGTGGATCAGGCCTCCTTTCAGTGCTCTGCCCCCTTCATCATGGATGCACCCCGGGACCTCAATATCTCTGAGGGTCGGATGGCGGAACTGAAGTGTCGGACTCCCCCTATGTCCTCCGTGAAGTGGCTGCTGCCCAATGGGACAGTGCTTAGCCATGCCTCCCGCCACCCCCGGATCTCCGTCCTCAATGATGGCACCTTGAACTTTTCCCATGTGCTGCTCTCAGACACTGGGGTATATACATGCATGGTAACCAATGTGGCAGGCAACTCGAATGCCTCGGCCTACCTCAATGTGAGCACGGCCGAGCTCAACACTTCCAACTATAGCTTCTTCACCACGGTCACAGTGGAGACCACTGAGATCTCGCCTGAGGATATAACACCCAAATACAAGCCTGTTCCTACCACATCCACTGGTTATCAGCCGGCATATACCACCTCTACCACGGTGCTCATTCAGACCACCCGTGTGCCCAAGCAGGTGGCAGTACCCGCGACAGACACCAATGACAAGATGCAGACCAGCCTGGATGAAGTCATGAAGACCACCAAGATCATCATTGGCTGCTTTGTGGCAGTGACTCTGCTAGCTGCCGCCATGTTGATTGTCTTCTATAAACTTCGAAAGCGGCACCAGCAGAGGAGTACAGTCACAGCCGCCAGGACAGTTGAGATTATCCAAGTGGATGAAGACATCCCAGCAGCGGCTTCCACAGCAGCAACAGCAGCTCCAGCCGGTGTATCAGGTGAGGGGGCAGTAGTGCTGCCCACAATTCATGACCATATTAACTACAACACCTACAAACCAGCACATGGGGCCCACTGGACAGAAAACAGCTTGGGGAACTCTCTGCACCCCACAGTCACCACTATCTCTGAACCTTATATAATTCAGACCCATACCAAGGACAAGGTACAGGAAACTCAGATATGACTCCCCCCACCCCACCAAAAAACTTATAAAATGCAATAGAATGCACAAAAACAAACAAGACAGCAACTTTTGTACAGAATGGGGAGAGACTTTTTCTTGTATATGCTTATATATTAAATCTATGGGCTGGTAAAAGAAACAGATTATATTAAAATTTAAAAACAAAAATCAAAACAGAACTATTTTCTAACTTGTAAGTTCTATTTAAATGGGGAGTGGGGTTCTTGGGAATGTTGTGGGGTAAAAGCCACATGTTAACTTGCTATGTTTCCAGAAGGGTGTTCTGGTGTAAAGTTGAAACTGCTAACACAAAACAAACTAAGATATCCACAAACATCCCTAAAGAGGTAGGGTGTGGGCTGATGAGGGCTGGGGGATAGACTGAATCTGTCATTTTTTTTTAGAAGATGCTTCATAGGATATAGGAATATCCACTTCGATAGACACCTTTCTTGAGCTGAGAGCTGTCTTTGCAGATTTATCTTATTTTAAAAAAATTCAAAAAAGCACCAAGAATTTGTACTGTGCTAAAATACTGAGAGGCAATAATTTTTTTCCTTCAAAGGCCAAGGGGAAGATAGATCTATAAATGTATTTTAAACAGGATTACCACCAAAATGCAAATGAATCCTTAAAGGGGCCAAGTCTTTATGTCTGTCCTTATGTACAAGTCTCCTTGGTTTGTGTACTGGGACACACGTGTGCCCTGCCTGACAGAGCGCTCAGGAAGGAGCATAGAAGGAAGGGAGCTGGCGTAGCTCTCCGTCAAATGCTTTCACATTGCACCAGATTCCTGCAGCTGGGCTTAACCCAATCTGTGCAAGGCATGTGTCTATTCAGAGTTTCCCATGAGGAGGAGGCCCCTGAAGTGGGTGCGGCAACAGAGGGGGTGGGGAGAGCAGAAGCAGAGAGAATATATTTACTGGAGACCATAAATTAGCATTGTGCCATGTCCACCTGTTGTTCCTAGTATCTAACAAGTGACTGTAGACAATGATGGCATTTTATGATTTTCAAAAATGGTTTTGTTTTAAGGTGGAGAGGAAGGGGGCTGGGAGTGGGGAGCTTGGGGAAGTGGAGGCTTTTCTCATGCTTGTGATTTGGTGACTATTCTAAATGCTGATTCATTAGGGATTATTACAGCTGATGTCAACTGGTTGTAGTGATGGGGTGGGGGCAGAACATGAGTAGATAAGAAAAAGGAGAGCAAGGACACAGGCTCATTTAAAGTAGAATGATGCCTTCCCCAACCAGGACGGTTCACAAAACAGATGTGAAGTCCACAGAAAAAACAAGTGATACACACGTACACATGAGTAAGTTCTGCATGGACTCTTGTTGGATGAAGCACAATGGGGGGAAGGCTTCGCTCTCCCAGGCCTGCCTCAGGAGGAGGTGGAAGATAAAGGGTGGGCGTGGGTGGGGAAGGCAGAGATCTCTGTTATTCTGGTCCATTTAATGCTGTAAATTCTTTCATTTATTTTAGCTTTAAGAGGAAATAAGGGTTCAGATTTGAAAGGGGGTGGGATGGGTGGGAGGGATGCCAACAAAAGAACACTGATTGTAATGTGAGAAAAGTGTATTTTTGTATTTTAATAAATATTGTTCAATTTTTAATTCAATGTTCCCAAAGGGTTAACTTGAGTAAGACCCTGAATCTATAAATTCTTACATGAGCATTGACGAAGTCATTTCTATTTAAAGGAAAAAAGAAAAAGGGAGGGGAGAGGTAAGGTGGGAAGAGAAAACAATGTTAAATTTTTTTCAAGTACGGGAAAATGCTAAAGCTGTCATCAACCTTTCCTTAGTTTAAATAAAAATGTCCCGATTCTAGTACACCTTCCATGAGATAAGTGTGTTAGTCCCTGGCTTTACTGAAGGTAGAACCAAACTCCTTATGCCCTGGAATAGCAGGGGAAATGGGTCAGCTTCCGCTCTTGGGATCTGGCCAGAAGTTAAATGCCACCTCAGCAGAAGCTGCTCAGGCAGTACCAGCTCTACCCTGGGGACCCTGGGGGACCTGGATTTAAGAGGTCTGCAGTAATGTTGTTTGGCTTAAATTTCCCACAGGCAGCGTTGCTTCAGTTCTCTGGATGTTACACAGTCAAACATGTCTTGTGGTGGTGGGTGTTTGTCTCCTGATGCTTACTGAGTAATGATATCCAGAGAGGCTGCATGAACTGAGACCCTGTGTCTCTTCAGTGCAAGTATTTATACTAATGCAGGGAATCGGGACTGAGTGGGTGTGATCTCGCTGGCACTGAATAGGGAGAGAGGCAGGCAGTACTTTGCAGCAGTTGGCTAAGAAATGGCTATGAAAGGGCCAATTCTTAATCCTCCTGGGTATACATATACCATTTCTGGGAATCAGTGTTTGTGGAAGCATATATGACTGGGCACACAGTTAGAAATTGCCACTCATGCTTCTGGGCTACCTACTTCCAATAAAAAGAGAAAACCGCTGCAGAGTAAAGGGTGGCACTTGGCGAGAGCCAGCTGAGAAAGCAAGAAATCGCCCCCTATTTTCGTGTCACGAGACACAACCCGGGCTGAGCAGCTTCAGAGGCAACTGTGGAAGTTGCTGCTTCAGAAATTTCCTAACACCCCCTCCATTTTTGACAGCTATTTGGGCAGTCTGGGAATTATGCAGTACCTCTGGAATAACAGAGGCTCTATGCCTGAACAAGGTCTGAGGGGAGAGGTAGGAAAATGGGTCTAAGGCAGTTGTGGGGAAAAGCCCGAAGAACAAATGCACTTATTTATGGTGTTGAGTGAATTCAGGTCTTGGAATCTCAGGGAGAAGTGCTTTTTAGAAGGAGCCTCAGGGGAGTTTGGGGAGACTGAGATTATGGTTCCTGTGTGTAAGTGTTCTTAGAGCTGGAAGGGTAGTTCCTTTCCCCAGTGGGCCTACTCCTTGCCCTGGGCACCATTTCAGCTTTTACAGTAGCAATCCTCCTTTGCAGCAGGTTCTCAGGACAGCTCTTCGGGAGTCCCACAAGCACTGAAAGAGCAGTCTTTTATGCTGTGTTGGTGACTCACCCTACTGCTTGGCCAACCTGTAGGGTTTGTTACCTGAGAATGGAACACAGGTTGGTAGCTCTTCAGGAGGTTATAGCAATGATAGAGGAAAAGACTCTGCTGCTGATTATATGGAGTTAGAAAATTTTCATTATAGAAATTTTTTAGTCTAATCCCTTTATATTTTATAGTCAAGGAAACCAAGCCCCAAACTGAAAAATACATCCAAGGTCACAGTGCTAGTTAGTGGAAGACGTGGGACTGACACCCAGGTCTCTTGACTCCCAAGCCAAATGTGCTCTCACTCAGGCTCTTACTGGCCATCAGGAACATATCTCTTTCCTATCCAATATGTAGTGAAAATGGGACCTTCTTACAGACACTCTGAGTTCTCTTCTCCGTCTTAGAGTTGCTCAGTTTCCTTCAGAACTGGCTCCACTGGCCTCCAAGGCCTCACCAAAATTCTGAACACAAGGGCCCTACAGCTGGCCCCTGGGCGATTGTGTACTCACTCAGGGGCCCGATTCTCTGAAATGCATCAGGTAGCTTCCTGATTCTCAGGTTCAATGGCAGACAGGAATTGCAGCATCTCACAGAGGGTGACTGCTGCCAGGGAAAGGGTGAAGTAGATTAAGGCAGGGTGCTCACAGTGGGTAGGGTGGCTTGGCCTTCTCCCTGAATTGGAAACTTTGCAGAGTAGAATAGAAGATGGACAGAGGTTAAAGCACCTATCGGGTCAAGTTTTCCATAGTGGAGTGATTTCTATTTGGCTCAACAATCAGACTCATGGTCGGGGGGGGGGAGGGGGTCTGGCCAGCCTCCTTAACTTTTGTCTCCTTAACTCTCCCACTGTAGCTACACCAGCCCTAGCTCTTTAAGTGCCATGCTGTGTTGCAACTCCCATCATCTGCTCCAGGGCCTTTTCTTCAGTGTTAACACTGTATCCTGTTCTCAGTGAAGATAGAGTAGACTGGCTAGTTTTTAGGCCCAGAGACAACAGTTTTATCATAGCTGTCTAACAACGCAGCGAGGCCAGCAACTTGCTGTGTACTGAGTGGACAACATAGCAAAGACTATGTAAGACTATGCAATTGTGCAAGACAATTCCTATTGTTGGGGAAGAGGTCCAGACTTCATGACAATTAGTAGTAAAGCTGAGGCTTCCTTCAGTGGTGATGGAAGAGACTGGGAGAGGGCTAAGTGGGCCTTACTTAGCCCAGGCAGGCTACTACCTCAGGGGGCCAGAGTCCACAATTAATGTTCCAACATTTTATTGCAACAAAGCAGCAGGGGCTTAATATTAGAGAAGAGGAGAGAAAGAGAGAGAGAGAGAGAGAGAGAACATTTACATCCAAACATATGTCTAATTTTATCTCCTCTGCTGGCACTCAGCACTCCATGCCACCAGCTAATGCAGGCACTGTTCACGCCATTTCTAAATCCTGCCTCAGCTAAACTGCAAGGCAGCTTTTGTCTCAAAGCACCTCTCTTGGTCCCCATCCCTCAGAGGAAAGAATGGTTTGGGTAGTAGATTAAGGTTGTGTTCATCTTTGCTTTAAATTAAAACGAAGTAAATTGCTTCTTGGAGCAGGGATAAAGACTTCTGGAAAAGAGAAGTGGAACGTACATATCTGCAAAGTAATACAGCACAGTGCTTTTAAGTGTAGACCTGGAGCCAGTCTTCCTGGGCTGAATCCCAGCTCCATCACCTACTAGATGTGTGACTCTGTTCAAATACTCAGTTCTTGGTCTGTAAAATGGCCATAATGTTAGAATCTACCTCACTACTTCACAAGCTACTGTGAGAATTGAAATTATATATATATATATATTAAAATCATACAACAGTAACAGTACCTGATAACACCTATTAATGTTGTATAGTTGGTAATTATTTCATGATATACTTAAGGGGACAGGCCAACTGCCCAGACCTCACCATCACATCTGTTCTTGAACCTCATCCATGTTCAAAGAGAGAAAGGGCCTACTGAGCTATTTCTGAGAGGGAAGATGATTATCCAGAAGTCAGGGACAGCGGGACAGCACCATCTGTAATCCCACTGTGGGGAAGACAGGTTGTATCTCTCTTCTTAGGAAGACACTGCCTTGTGCTCTATTCCCTAATCCAGCCCTATAGTGGCCCAAGACACCGTGTGTAAGAATAGAATATCGTTGCTTGTGGAGAGCAGGAAGGAAGATGCTGCTGTTGGTGCACAGTGGAAGGCTGGGACAGTATACATGTACCTAGGAAGCCTTGGTCTCTCACCAAGAGGGTAAGTTTTCTAGAGTATTCCCCACCTGCCCCTGTTGGTGGGGAGGGCAGGGGCAACAGGAGGCAGGAGAGAGAGAAGGGCTGTTGGGGCTTTAAAGCAGCACTGGAAGGCCTGGAGAAGGCAGGACAGACAACCACCGTAATTTGAGCAAATGAGAGCAGAATGGAGCTACATGGCAGATACACAGGCTAAGGGTCTGCAATGCAGATGAAGAGGAACACCACGGAGATTCCTCTGTCCTAGCAAGGAAGAGGCTGGCCAGACCCTGGATGGGGGAGGACTGTTGGTGTGAAATTCATGGCATGGAGCAGAGAAGAAAAGCAGGGAGATCAATATTCCAAGAGAAACTAAGAAAGAATGTATCTTGATTTCCTTGTAAGAGGCTGGAATTAACTTTTAGGATGATCAGAGGTTTTACCCTCTGGTACATGCCAACTTTGCTGTCAGTACGTGGGCCAATCGCCTACCCACAGCAATCCTGTTTCCTATGCTGGAGGCTGTGTACTGCTTTGGGGAAGCAACCAGACCTCAGGATCATAATCTAACCCTGATGGGTTTTTATTTAGGGCTCCTCAGAATGCTCCTCCACGTCTTTCCTAAATTTTTTATTTAATTATTTTTCAAGTACAGATTACTCCCATCCCATCACTTCTGTTTAGGCATAGCCACGGGGAGCAAGGAGAGGGTGCAGTTTACTGTTTATCCACAAAAAGAGTATTATTCCAGAGGAGGGTATTATAGAAATCATGTTTTCCCGTAAAAAATAATGATGGCCGTGAGCTCAGTGTACATGGGCCCTGGCAGTGAGTCAGATTAGGCAGAGGCCTGTGGGGGATATCCCCGGGAGAAGCTCGCTTGCCAAAGGAAGTCAGCATTTGAGAGGATGGTGTTGTTTTCTCTAGCTTCTCCCATCAAGGAGACTTCTGAACCTACAGGAGGCAAGCGTTAAGATGAGAGGCTACTCTAATGCCAGGTGTGGGGACAATGTGGACCAAAGTAGTACTTAACCTTTCAGGTTCATGCACTCTGTGTGTCTAGGAACAATGACTAAAGTTTAGATTAATTACTAAATAGCAAAGGAACAGTCCTTGATTAACTTGTTTCTTTAATACCCACTCACTTTCCCATACCCCCACTAATAAAAAGCTGATTCCTCTTCCAAGGCGAGTCCTTAATCTATAGTTTCTAACAGTTCCTTTAAGGTCTCAACCCTGGTTTCCCAAGTCTGTGTTGGTGTTGATTTATTCACTAGATAAGTCACTCTACCTGCTCAATGAGTCAGCAAGGATAACTGCGAAAGGCTTTCATACACTAACTGTTCCCAGTGCAAAGTTTGGTTTCCTGGCCTCAGGCTACTTACTTCTTCCTAGTCTTCCAGGTGCTGGCTTCTTCCCTTTAGTCACCCACTCACCCAAGTTCATTAAGACCATTCAGACAGCTTCTCCCACTCAGAAGCCACCCTGTAGGAGAACTAAATGAGTTACTGGCAGTTCTTTGCAGAGACAGCCCCCTGGGTAGCACAGCCACGCTGTAGGAATGCTCAGCGCATCCCTCACAATGGGCCCAGCACAGCCCCAGAAATGAAGCTGAGGCTGTTCTTGCAGCCCACTGCCGTAGTGGTTACTGGTTACCATCTATTACCATTGCAAGAAGACTTAATTTCTGAATTTCAAGGAAGTCAGATAATCCTTTATCCTATTAGTGCCTGCCTGTATGAACTGACAGTGGCTCCCTTCTGACAGGACAGCATATTTTTCCAATCCATCTCTTTAAGGGGATGAATTGGGAAGTCTGGAATAAGAGAGGAGGGAGGACCATGAAAGAAGCTACTAAAAAGGCTACTTTCAGGGAAAGGGGAGACAATTTTTAAATCAGAAATGGAGAGAGGGGACTTGGAGGGATATGGCCAGACTGAGGTATCTCAAAGCATGTTTGCATTTTACTTTGTTTCTCTTACAAGGGAAGTAATTGCAATGACGGGGTATGCTGTATGTACGCGTGTGAGAAAAAAGGTCCTGAAGCCACAGAGAAATACGAACACAAGAAGTACTGGCCTATTCTATGTTCTTCTGGTTCCTGCAGTTGTGTCTGCAGGGTAGCTTTCCCTTTCTTTAACCTTTCTTCCACATCCCTGTTTTAAGTCCACAACTGCTCTGACCAGTGCCATCAACTCAGCTGAGGGCACCTTCACATCATGGATGTGTTACCAAGGCTAGTCGACCTTGGGCAGCAATGACTTCTGAGGATAGAATGACAGTTGTGGCTTGTAACTTCAGGGATATGGAGACAGTGAAGAGAACTGTCCAAGTTAGTTCAGAAAATCTAGTTGAAGCTCCTCATCTTATGTATGAGGAAAAGGAAGTCTAGGGAGATGGAGCTTTTCCTAGAGTCACATTGCTGGTGATGCAGAGACCAGATCTCTGGTCTCTGGGTTCTCAACCCAGCACCATTACTGAACACCAGCAGGTCCCACCATGATTTACAACCCCAGGGGGCGCCATTTACAGAAACTACAAAGTGATTAGTGCCCCCTGGAGTTTGCAATTTGGTGCAATCCCTTACAGTTTGCTTCTAGAGGGTGAGGAAGAGAAGGGGAAGGCCTTTCACACCAGCACTTTATCTGTGTTTAATGCTCTGAGACAGATGGTGCCCACTCATGACTTCATTCAAACAGCCAGAGCATAGGAATCAGGCAACTTTTTTTCCCCTCTTTAACCACAAGTGTTCCAGAACCTGAGAATTCTTATGGCAGCCCAAATACCTAATAACATTAAAAGGAGCATTTGTTGCTTATATTGCCCTCCCCTTCCCTACAAAAGTGAAGAGCTGTAAGGTAAAGCACAAGTAGCCCTGTGTGGGGAAGGCTTGCAGAAGCTTGTTAGAGGTCCATTCAAGGTCAAGAGGACCACTGGAGAAGCAGGGAAGCCAGGAATCCAGCCTTCGGGACTCCCTTGCCTTCCCTGGTACTGGGAAAGCTCAGACGGCCCAAGCTGACTCAGAGGCTTGTTCTCCAACAGGGGTCTAAGAAGCTGGTAAGTGCCTCAACAAATCCTCTCTTGGGAAACAAAGTGGCCCTGGCTATAATTTTAGCACATACATTTAATTAGAATTTGTCCTGTCTCCATGATGGTTTCAAGCAAAGTCCCTATAGAAACATTCTAAAAGAACAGTCTCATTCAGCCAAAGAGCTCTTTTAACCAAGTTAATTTAGCAGAAATTTGCCATCTTGGATTGGGTGGAGTTACCTCTTTTTCAACTTCAAAGCTGGGGAGAGAAGGGAGGTGGGGAATGCAGAGAAATAAAGAGGAGGGCAGGGGGTTCAAGCAAATGAGTTTTCATCTATTAAGGAGTGGTAATTTTTGCTAGCGCCTCTAGAGACCGGTCCCCTCCAATAATGGCCTGACTCTAATGATTCCCACTCCTAAGCAACAGCCTGTGTTCTGCTGGCGTTGAGACAAGCTGTGCCAGAGAAATTCCCTTTATCTCAGAGGTGCTGCAATCATTCCGCAGGAGAGATTAACCAGCCAGGAGGATGTGCTTTTGGTGGGGGAGAGAAAGCTAACCAAAGAGAATCCTCTTCTCTAGCAGGCATGGTATTGCTGACCTAGGACAGAAAAGGCTGAGAGACAGGCTAGAGGTTAGTGATAAGAAGACAGGGCTGACACTCTGGACAAGAGGGAGAAGACAAAAGAAGGTAAAAGCTTAGGCACCTCCTGAGTGGCGGCTGAACTCAATACAAGGCGAGCACTGGCTGGGAGGCAGGCGGAGCTCTGTGGGGTGTGGGGTGTGGGTGTGGATTGTTGAGCATCATGGACAGAAACTGATGAACCTTTGTGATCTGAAACATGGTAATAAGTTCACTGGAAGCAGGAGTAGGGGATTCAGTTTCAGGTCCCTAAATATCTTTTCCAGGGCAGAAGTACAGGGACGTGGGCTAACACTGAAAATGAGGTAATAACTATCACTGAAGCTGTTGTGTCAGTTGAGGGGTGAGGTCCTCTCATTCTGCATTTCTTCTACACATTGAACTCAGTGGGAAGGACTGATGCCGTGGCTCTAGTTTTTGCTGAGGCTTTGCTGAGGCTGCTCTGAAATAAGGGGTGGGGAGTCCCCTTATTTTGCCCCCTGTAATGGAGACGGACTGCTTCAAGAGGCTGCCTTGCCAGATGTGCCAGCAGTCAGCCTGGCCAGGGAGCCCGCAGTGCAGACAGATGCCCTGGGCTGTACTCAGGATGGCGAGACCCTTTATGGCACTGCGGCTCAGCTCTGGGGCAGTGCCAGAGCGGCAGGGTGATGTTCCTCAGCCAGATTCATTTCCCCCAAAACCTTTTTAAATATGTGGGCCATGGAGGGAGGCAAATTTAATTAAATTACTGTGTTGTGGGATGCCCTTTCTGGGTAAGGACTAAAAATGGGCTCACGCTGACATGCAGACCCATCTGTGTACGCAGAACACGAGTTTCTTTGTGTTTGGCTATCAGCAGCTGGATAGGGTTGGCAGTGCCCAGTGCTGGCCCTGGTGAGCTGGCCCCTTTGTCGCAGCAAGGCCAAGTCAACAATAAGCCAAGGAGGCCCCCTGTGGCTCTGATGACCTTTTCCTTTCCACTTAAAAGATGACTGAGTGGCACTCCCCCTTCCTACGTCAGTTGATTTCTCCTCAAATGTCCCTCTTGCTGACACCCAGGACTTTCCTGTAAGGGGGTGCCCCGCACTGAGTGAGGAAGGAGGAGTGAAGCTGCAGTGAGGTGTGATTCAGAATAGTGCAAGGAAGGGCAGGGTTTGTCAGCTTGGCAGGAGATGGAGGGGTCCCCCTGGTGATTCTCCAGAGTGCTACTTCAGTAGCTCCCCACTGGCAACCTCAGGCTGGAGAGAGAACCGTTTTCAGGTGCCAGAGTAAAGCAGCAAAGCTTTCTTTCTCCTGTCCCTGCACAAAGGCCACAGTGGACACACAATCTGACCATCACACAGAGACAGGGAAGTTTGGTAACAACCAGAACCACTTAACATGTGGAAATCAACAACCAAAACAAATGCTGGCTGTGCCGTATCTGTTGACCCCACAAGGTCATTCGTTTCTGTTCTGGCAGTTCAGGCCTCACTGCTCCAGTTTACAAATGTCATGAGGCTAACTTCTGGCCCCTTCCCTCTTCCTCCAATAGTGCTGGTCCTCCAGGTATAAGAAATGGTTTCCCTCTGCTGGTGTGAAACGGGCTGAGGTGGAATCAGGTGTGTGGAGAGACACAGAGGGCCGCACGGTGGGCTGTTCCATTTGGAACCGAGACACAGGAAGAGACAGCAGGGGACTCTTTTTCTCTGCTTGTCTCCAGAGAGAACAGAGCCATCTCTCGTGTCTAAAATTTCAGTGAATGTAAAAGAGGTGGCAGCCTTGTACTGGGCAACAAGCAGTTGTATTTATGCAGCACCCCTGGGTCCAGGGCATCCTGGCACTGCAGACACCCGGACGACAGGAACAGTGCAGGCAGCTCTGGAGGCCAGGGCTGCCCTCCATGGGCCCCTGGCTAGGCAGGTTTATTGGCGGTGCCCCAGTGAGGAGACAGCGGAAGACAATCTCCAAACCCCTGGCAGGACGGGGAGGGCAGCAGCCTCCCTGGAGCCCCGTTGCCCTCTTGACCCTGCTCTGAGCAGCTCTGGAGCCATTCTCCTTCATAACGATGGGTGGGGTGGCAGTGTATCTGCCACAGGTTATTGCTGGCTAAGGTCTTTGGCTATAAATCTGGTGGTTACTTTAAGGGCTAAGACAAATACTGTCATTTCAGGTCTTTGGGGCCCAACTCAGAAACTGGACTGTGTCTGTGGGTCACGTTCAGTCCAGCAGCCCTAAATGACTAGAATCTGTGGATCAAAACCAAAAGCAGGCAGGTCACTAAAGTGTGGTCAGACAGGAGAAAAGAACGGATCCAAAAGAGTGTTTTCTGTGGTTAAGAGGTTAAGCAACAATTGTAGTGAGTAAAGAAAGCAACATCCAATACTAGACAGAAGCCCAGGAGAGCAGGGCCAGTCAGTGATGACATGAAATTGAAATAACATGAAGAACATGGAAGTGACCAGTTTGGTGATATGTGGCTTTAGAGAAACCCAAAGGTTCCTGGGTAGTCCACTATGGTAAAGACTCTCTTCCTCACTCACCTAATTGGATAGGACACAGCAGACCCACCCTGAGGCTTAGGTAACCATGATGTTTTGATTGCATTTAAGGCCCCTAATTCCATGCCATCCACTGGCCTCGTGCTCACCAAACAACTGGCTTCAAGTTGCAGGAATAGAAGCAGATACCTTTTGGGTAGCTTGTCTCCTTTAGTGAGTACGTTACTGCTCTGTGGGTGCCAATACAAATATTTTGCCATTATCAAAGATTAAAAATATCTTTATCTTGAAGAAAATACCTCCAATTGTAGAGAGAGAGGACAATGTACCTCAGTTCTGATATTTGCCTATGGAAAGAGTAGGATTTAGGGGCTGTGGTCCTCCCTGTTTAAGCAGACTAGAACTGCTTTTTCCAGTGGGAAAGAAGGCCTTGAAGTAATTTGTACAACTAAGCCATAGGGTGAATCATCTGAATATTGGTTTTGATGTACCAATGGCATTCCAAGAGCTGCCAGGGTCCCTGAGATTTACAGGTGACCTACCCAAATGAGCCAAAGCTGCACTGGTGGATGAGCAGACTGCTGCCACGGCGTCCCTCCCTACCGCAGGTTGTTGCTGAAGGGTACGGCTGTGGGTCTCGCTCAGGTAGAGCCAGCTAGCTGGGACACCAAGTCCTGTGCCTTGTCTGCAGCTCAGCAGCAAGCTGGCATGGGAAAAGGCGGAGTGAAGCCCTGGGGTTGCTGCGGCGTATCTTTCTTGTGTATAAGGACACCGATGACCCCTCTCACATTTGTCATCCATCACTTCATTTCTCTTAGAGAGGGACAGGAGAAGGGAAATGGATTGATTACAGTGGTGTATTGCAGGGTACTACCTTTCATCACTTTGAACGGGAGTGAGAAACTGAAGAGCAGTACTTTGAGAAGTTGCTAAGTCTGCACAAAAGGGAGGAAAGGGTAGGAAAGAGGGAAAGGTGATTTCTGACACCTGCTCTTGCCTCTGACCCTTTCTCTGCTCTCCCTCACTCCAAGTAACACTTAAGCAGCAGAGTGGGTGGAACTAAGGCTATTTGCAGAAACAGATTTGCTCTGATAAAGGCTGGAAAGTGTTTTCTGCACAATATGAACTTAGACCTGTTGTATCCTTGTCTTATGTGGTTCAAATAAATTTTTTTATTATCCCGCTTGGGTTAATATGCCAGAGTATGAACTAAGAGTAGTCTTCACATCAGCCCCAGGTTGACCTGGAGGCAAGGCTTGACCCAGCCCCTTCATCTCTGGGAAAGCAGGGCAGGAGAGGGATGGGAGTGGCAGATGTCGCTGGATAAGGCTGCAGCCATCTGCACTACTGTGAATCAAGGTTGGCTCAGACAGAAGGCGCGAGGGAGGAGGTGCAGCTGCTGATGGCTCAGACAGCTTGGACCTGTCCAGGCAAACAAGCCGCTCAAGTGCAAGAACAGCCAGCCAAGTAGGCAGAGCACGAATGAGGACTTAAAGCTTGAAAAACCTGACAAGATATAGAGGGAGGGTAGGAAGCTGTCTGGGATTTCACCTGGTATCTGGCCTCGCCTCTCACTGCTAAGCCGAAGGGTGGGATGTGATGCTTTGGGGCTGGTGGGCTGTACCCACTCAAGCATTCCCTGAGCTAGAATAAATCTTTATCTTAAGTTGCAAACACAGTTCTGGACTGTTCTTCCTCACGAATGCCCTCCAGAACAAAACCTAACCACTGTCTACAGACACCTATCTGCCTCCTGTCATGTGCCTGAGGTTAAGAAGCAGTGGGTCCAGTGTATGTGTCGGGGGGCAATTGTGGTAGTGGGGACAGACTGCACCATTAATTACATGGTCTGAAGTTGTGTGTCAGAATTGGCTACGGAAGGTGCCTCAGGGGTGCCCCAAAGAGGTAAACACACGCTCTATTCTTCCACCTTCCTTGAAGGGGAAGGGGGCCAGTAAGGATGTTCAAGTGCTATTACTACAGCTCCTTCTAGTGAAGGCTCTTTGAGACCGTGGTTATTGGTCCCAAGTACATATTACTGGCACTGGGGAAGCTGTTAAAGCATACCCATATTCAGACTGTAAATCAGTGGTTTTCAACCACTGTGCCACAAGAATTTTTAAAACATGCAGTACCTGACTATTTACCCAGGGGCACTGACCTCTTTTCCTTAGACTGTCAAATAAAAAAACAACAAACAACAGCAGCCAACACAACAAAAGCTATCTGGTGTGAATGAATAATCAAAATTATACCTATTTTTTTGGTCAGATCGGCAAAAACAATTTTTTTTGGTGTGCCATGAAATTTTATTAATTAGTTTAGGTGTGCCACGAGATGGAAAAGATTAAAAATCACTGGTCTAGATCAAATTCAGCAGCATCTCACTGAATGGGGGTTGGGGCAGGACTTCAGTCTTTAAAAAATATATGCAGGTTATTCCAGGCCACGCCCAGAACGACAGCCTGTGCTCTGCAGTCTAGAGGGAGCAGGGAGGAGACAAAGTAGTCACCAACTCCACAAGTACTTCTTGGATATTTAAAAAAAATCCTCACTCAAGGATATGTTTTTATTGATTTTAGAGAGAGAGGAATGGGGAGGGAGGCAGGGAGAGTGGGAAAGAGAGAAGCAGACAGACACACAGACATGGATATGAGAGAAACACTGACTGGTCACCTCCTATATGCACCCTGCCTGGGGATGGAACCTGCAGCCTTTTGGTGTACGGGATGATGCTCCAACCAAATGAGTCGCCCAGCTCGGGCACTTCTTGTACATGGTTTTACTTAAGCTGAGCTAGTGTCCATGAGTTTTCATTCAGGTTCAGGAGGTGTAACCAAGGTACAGGAGCTCACCAAGTAGCAACTGACTGATTGCCCTGGAAAAACAAAGAGAAACCATCCTACAAATGTGTTACCCTCCTCAGAGACCCAGGTGAGGAAGGAGAGAGTACAGATTGCTTAGAGACCCATGAATATCAAATGGGAGAAACCAGGCACAGACAGAGCACCATTTATTCCAAAGGAAAGTGGGAAGAGAACCAAATGTCATGTTACTCCCTAGCCATCACCAGCCAGAAACCTTCCTTAGTCATAGGCTGCTGTACAAGCTAACACAGGCAGGGCTCAAGATCACCGCACAGTTTAGGTTCATAAGCCCAAAAGAATGAGAAAGTACTTTTTAAAATGTTAGGTTTCTGACCCTTACCCTAGTGGCTAAGGTCCCTGCCACAGCCCTTCTTTGGTCCACTTACTCATGTGCATGCTCATTTAGAGCCAGTACAGTGACCGGCACTGTGCCAGGTGCGGGGGAACAATGGAGATGAAAAGCTTGGTCTTGCCCTTGAGGAGCTCAGTACAATGGGGAAGCAACTGTGATGGATAGTCTAACAGTGGTGACAGGGGAGATATGCCCTGGGGAGCTGGGAAAGCTTCTGCCTCCTCCCATCCAGACAGTCCTGTGAACAAATGCAGAGCAGGCCATCTGCCTTGGAGTTTTACAGTTTAGTGCCCCTGAAGCTGCTTGTCCTTAAGACCAGGCCGAGGAAGAGTTCCCTTGGTTTGAATTCTGGATACAGGCACTGGACAGTGGTAAGACTGATACTGACTCTGCCCTGGGGGGAAGACAGATGCTCTGGGCCCTCTCGCGGCGGTGCTGGGGTGACTTCTGCACCTCTCTCAAGCTGGCATTTGCTGAAAAGGCCTGTCTCAAGGCTTCCTCAGGGAGTAGGAAGGCACCCATAATCTCAGTAAATCCGATGGTAGGAAAGGTCTGGGCTGGCTGGGTGACCTTGGGCAGTCTGTAGCCTTCCCTCTATTTCAGCTTCTTAAAGTAATACACAGTTTCACTTAATGTTTAAGTATAAATCACAAAGCTCCCTGAATAAACAAGAGCCAGCAGCTTGCCCCTGAATGAAGAGGTGCTAAGCTAGGGTCTTAAGCAAGGCTGTGGTGTGTAAATATAGCATGGAAGCTTCCAGCCCATGCTCCAGAACTGTATTTAGTTTGGCTGCAGCAGCTGCTGTTTGCCCCATGAGCCGAGCAGCCAGAGTATAATACTGCCTGGGAGCGGGAAAAGGCCCTGAGGAGGGCCACAAAAGAGCCCTTACATCCTTGCACACAGAGCTAAGAACACATGGGATCCTGGGAAGGGAAGGAAGTAGATGTTTCGGCCCATCCCCCACCACAGCTTTATCGAAATCCTACTTGGCAACGTGCTGAGCACTGAGGAAATCAGGATTCTCCCGTGGCACGTGTCACAATGCCTTTAATGCCTTCTGTTTTCCAGGTGTGGCAAGAGAGGTCTTCAGGGTGGTGTGTGGGAGTGTTGGCAGGTGACAAGACAGATAAACTATAAGGCACAACAGCTTTCAAGGCTGGGTGATACTGAGGTCATTCAGCAAAAGTCAAAGCTGTTTAGTTGGCCACTCTGAATTTAGATTCTAGAAACAGGTCTAATTTTTTGTTCTTTGGGCCTATTCTGTTCTTCACCTACTGCAAAGTTTAGGCTCCATATCACTCATGGGAACTTATTATCTGGAAAGGTCAGTTAGGTTATACAATGCCCAAAATCAAAGTTGATCTTCAGGTGTGGAGGTCCAAATTTAATCTCTGAAAGCATGTGTTTTCAACCTTAGCTGCTCATTTGAATTGCTTGGGGAGCTTTTAAGTTAAAAAAACAAAAACATTTTTATTTTTTTAAAAAACACACAAAAAACAAAACCAAACCTTTGATTTGAAAAATCCGAAACACTGAAAATAGAGAATAGTCACGAACTCCCATACACTGACCATCCAGACTGAAGAGTTATGACAAGGGTCATATTTACTTCATCTATCCCCCGCTTTTTTTCTGAAGTATTTTAAAGCATATCCCAGACATGATGTCATTTCACCCTTCCCTACTTCAGTGTATTTCTCTAAAAAATATAGCCATTTTCTTACATAACCACAATGCCTAACCCAACAAAATCATTCCTGGTTATCACCTAATATAACTGGACAACTTAAAAGATGGTACTTGCTGAAGCCGGACTCTTGGGAGGGAGGCCCAGGAATTAGTATCTTTTCCAGGCTCCCCGTACCCCATGGTTCGTTCCACTGTGCAGCCAGGCTGAGAAACCACTGGCTGGATCAATCCAGAATCCCATGGGGTCCATCACAAGCTCTGTGAATGCCCCGATCATATGGTACATAACAAAAAAGACAAGGAAAAGGTGACAGGTCATGGGCTACGATGAAGAGAAGGCAAACAGAAGCATTCAGTCAGCAGGCCACAGAACTGAATCTCCTGTATAATGCAAGGCTGCCAGACCCTCAGGAGTCAAGGCCTGCTCACCCGATCCCCAGATCCATCAAAGAGGTCTGAGAGGCCAAGAAGGAGAGTGGGTCCCAGCTGCTGGCCAGGCTGCTCATGGGGCCCTCAGCACCTCACACCAGCCCAGTCTGCATTGTTCCTCTTATTTCTAGGTCTTTTCTCTTCTGTACATGCTCTCTGGCAAACTCAGCCTCAGCACCTCGTTTTAGGATTAAAACGAGGTCTGTGGTGAGGTGGGGAATGCACCACAACTTCTTCAGTGTTGGCACTGGGGTTTGGACCATAACCTTCAATTTTATTTATTTCACTTAAAATAACTAAACAGAACATCCTGCAAAAAGATGAGGCTGTATCATTGTAGCTAAAAATACCTCTACTGAAGGCATCCGCTTACCAGCTCCTCAATTAGAGATGCTACAGGGCCCTTTGTGAGCTGTGTAGTGTTGGTGGCTCCACAGGGGCTCTGGATGGCTGGGGATAATCCCTGAAGCAGTGACTAGTGACTGCTGGTGGGATGGTGGGGCTGGTGAACAGCCAGCCAGCCAGCAGGATTGGTATGTATCAGGTAACTTTTGCTTTATGGACCCACTGCCCAAGCCAAGAAATCTCTTAACCTTCTTCTGCAACAGGCCAAATACCATCTCCGAGGATGACCCAAAATAACTGGGGACAGTTGACTCCCTGAGGCTGACATGAGTATCATAATAACCAGAGGAGCTAACACCACTCAGTCTGGCTTATGGTGTGTGTGGCGCTAGAAAATTTCCAAGAGTGTGTTGGTGATAACTAGATACAGGTGAGGCCTATGATGGCCTGAGGCGAGGGGGACTTTAAATGTAGGCTTGATGGCAACTGGGGCTTCTGGAACTATTTTCTAGATCCTCTTGGTACCTGGGTCATTTAGTCTAGCGCACTCATTTTTATTGGGGAAGATGAAGCCTCAGGGAGGTTAAATGATTTTGTCCAGGTCACAGATTTAGTAAATGGAAAAGCTAGGACTTAATCATGGGAATTTTGCTAACAAGTGTAGTGCTTCATTCTACTACACTATGCCATCCCAATGAATGGGTCCATTCCAAGCATTCAACAGTGCTGAAAGAGCTATATGGGAAAAGGTATTTTCAGTTCTGGTGCCAAAGGGACCAGATAAATTCAGGTGAGTGTTCCCTGGACGACCTGGGAATTTTGCAATCCCTGCAGATTCTGGGGAACTCAAGGGTCAGAATCAGCAACTGAATCAGATGTTCAGTGGGAACAGTGACAGCGCTGCAGACTTGTGATCTTCAGCCAGAGATCGAAAGCCATCCCTTCCTTTCTGCCCAGGAGAGTAGGAAACACCTGGTATTAGCTTGATTCAGGGCTGCTGGGAGAAAGGGGGCAAGGAGAAGGCCATGGCTGTCTGGTTTGATGCAGGTGCTGATCTTTGACATTTCTTGCCATTGTATGTGACCCTTATGAAAGAATTTGGAAGCTAATTCAACATTATGAGAGGACTGGGTCAAAAAAAAGTACCGAGGAGAAACACTCAGAGCGATGGGAGAAGTGCAGATTGCTGGTTCAGGAAGAAGAGTGCAATGCAGATCGAACATGTCCTGGGCGCTCAGTGTGGGGAAGGGAGAGTCTAGAGTCCCAGGTTGTCCAATATGGCCACCACTAACCACACATGGCTACTTAAATTAAAATCGTTACATTTCACTAAGGATTCTGTGCCTCAGTTACTAAGCACATTTCAAGTGCTCAATATCCACACATGGCTAGTAGCTACAATACTGGACTGTGCAGATAAAGAATGTTTCCATCATTGCAGAAAGTTCCATTGGACAGGTAGACTCTAGTTGTCTTCTCCTGTTTCTTGCTGGCCACAATGAGTAATTTCTGAGGCTCTTTTGGGGAAGAACTGAGCTTGGGGAAGCCAGAGGATACCATTAAGTAACTCTCCAGCAAATCTACTAACTCTGGGAACTCAAAGAAGCTCAGGGCAATTACGAGCATAAGCCTCCCCAGTATACTGGGCTCACCGGGCCCTATAACGCTGTTTCCCCTAGGGACTTTCCTGCACGTTCACAGCCACTCTGACCTTTGCATATTTTATTCCATTTCTATTTTACACAGTTTTAATTGATGTTTAATATAGCTTAACTCTGTGTGGTGTTCCAAGCCCCTCTCACCAGGGGGCTGGCCGCTCACAGGCAGAAGCACAATTAATAGCAACCCCCAGAAAATTATGGCCTGTATCGAAGCTGTCATTGTACCACATAAATGCTTATTATTACTGTTGAATTCTCCAGCCCTGACACCTCCCTATGTTTACGAGGTAGCAGATAAACCTCTATGTTTGTGCCTTTGCTACTTTACCACACCATCAGGCTAAATATAGCCCTTGTGTGTATGTTTAGCTCCATTTAGCTGTGCTTTGGAAAAGGAGAAAAAAAATCAGAGTTAATAAAATTAAATTGCCGGAAAATGTGATTTGTTCCTCCCCCACTTGACAACCCCTTAAAAGACAAACAGACGTCATCACTAACAAGATGGGTAACCTCAGCTACAGGGTGGGGGCGAGGCCCAGATCCTGACAACATGCCATTGCTTTCGGATCAGCCTCCTGTGAGTGGAGGGAGCAGGTCTAAGAGCACAGTGTGCAGGGGGGCGAGACAGAGCCCTCGGGGGGCCGCCCTGTGGCCTGGCTGAATGTGACCGAACACAGTGCTTGAACGAGAATCTGCCCAAGGAGCTCAGGGGCACTGCCACCTGGGGAATTTCATGTGCTCCTGCTGCACCCCACCACTGTCTGTCCCAGTAATAAAACAAAGCAAAACAAGGAAAGTTGCCCCCCACCCCCAAAGACAGGAACAAAAAACCCTCAATTTAACACAGCTCCCACTTCTTGGTTGTTTCTTTTGGGCTCTTCTGAGGCTTAGTTTTTGGCATAAAAAGACAGCAGCTTTTCTATGATCACATATCAGGAAGAGCAGTGGAAAATTCCAGGTCTGTCAGGCACCTGTACTCCGCCCTCTTTGGCACGCCTTCTCACCCTGTGCAGTGCTCTCTGTGCCTGTCTAGCAAGTCTTCTCTACTGACCACTGAGGCCCCGGGTGACTCCCTCCTCTTGACTTAGCCTCCGGGCCTTTTCTCACTAACATAATACAACTTAAGAGAATGTACATGTTTATCTCTTCTGTCTGCCTCTGTCACACACACCGACTCCCTTTTATACACCACCATCAAAGTCCACTTATTTGTATGGCTGGTGGATGGCCACTAGGCTGTTGTCTGGGAGGCGGGGGCGGGGGGGGGGGTATAGTAAGGCTGACACCATGGGAATGTGGACACTAGCTCTCCCATGCATTACTATCTGAAGGTGCCCCCGTGATTAACTTCTTCATGCCTCAGTTTTCTCAGCTACTGGGAACGATTTGGATTGGACTGTATAATGAGTGGAGCCCTTAGAGTTATAAAATGCTCTAATTCCATATCGTGAAGGGTGTATGTTCAAGTCCTTGGAAACCGAATGGGTCACGCTTATTTCTATTTATAATTCATTTTTTATTTTTGCACTCAATGCAAAAATAAAAAATGTAGATTTCTATTCTAAGTTTTTCTAACCAACAAAGGAAAAGCTCTATTTTAGTTTGTTTGACAGGAAAATGTTTCTAACTAGATGGAGTTTCCAGTATTATATTTGCTTTGCCTTTTCCCATCTCTCCTACAAAAAGTTTCTAAAAAATCAGAAATGCTTTCTGTGCTCAGGCCTAGCAGGAACGAGATGGCCTTGGCTAAGGAAGAAGACGGCGCCGACCTCGGGGCCCCAGTGGACCGGGACTATTTGCCATCTGCTGCACTAGTTGCCTCATCTCCAAATCGGGCCGGGTCTGTGGCTTGCTGCAAATACTAGGAGCCAAGCCACTAGCACTTCCTACCATGCAGGCCTTGAACCCTTTGTACTCTGGCTGCCACAACTATCTTGAAAGCAGGGGGCCCCTTTTCCGCTTAGGAGAAAAACTCAGGCATTAAATGGAAAGAGATTATCCTCCTCCCCCTGCAACAATCCCCAGCTATTTTGAAAGCTTTAGACTGAAAGGGAGGAAGACTATCCAGCCAGGCTGAGGAAGGTGACGGAATTACGGGTTTGCAGAGACTTCCTCGCCCCACCTATACAGGGCAGAATGGTTTATTAATGATCCAGGGGAGAAGAACAATTGTCCTGCTGGCAGCTTCACATGTAATTAACCAGCCTCGCAGAGAGCTGGCTGCCTTTCCCAGGTCTGGTATCTGCAGACCGCAGAGCTACCTGACGCAGAGACAGAGATTCTAACAAAATCTCCCTACTGGGAGAGGGGCACCCAAAACAGTGACCTCCACCCATTGGGCGCTCAGGACATGTGACCCTGACGGCAGTGCTCTTCTGGAGAAGCCTGGTGTGTGCTCAGGATGAGGTGAAAGACTGCAAGCTCCCTGAGGGCAACAACCAGCTCCGGGAATCGCTAGTTCCATTGGTCATCATGAAGTGCCCACCCAGGTAAGTGGCTTCCTCTACTGAGTACAGAGGTCGTGGAGCAGGGTCAGCTTCCTGGTAGCTCTCCAAATACTGCCTCCTCAGTTGAAACTCCACACAGACAGGAGTTCCTTGGGACATGGCTTGCGTTCCTCAAGGTAACAGACTTCAGCACTGTGGAGTGCTGAGAAGGCTTAATCACCCTGTGGGGCAACAGCTGATTCTATGTAAGTGTGTTGCTAAAGAACCAACAAAATTCAAACTATTATACCCAAAGAGAGAAGAGACTGGCTTAACCAAACTTTGCCTTTGTAGTCAGTGTTAACTTCCCTTTTATGAGCCCTGGGGCTCAAAGACCCGTGGTCATCCTATTAGGTGAGTGTTTGCCATTTGAGATGCAGTTTTAAAAGTGGACTCTTTAGTGCACAGAACCTGAAGTGTCACTGGGGCTGGGAGCGGTCCCCCGTCAGCTCTCCCAAGTGAGAATCAGAGGGTGTTTCCATTGCCCAAGAACAGGACCACACACACACACCCTTCCCACGGTTGTTTCTGGAGTTCAGAAAGAGGCTGTTAAGAACTGTTTCCACTCTTCATCCCCTCGAGGATACAGACCCTTTCTCGGCACCAGAACTCTTCCCAAACCCCTGGACTCATGCTTAGCCCCAGCTACCCAAATTCCCCAGGGAGCCGAAGCTACTACCTGAAGGTTCACAGAGGGAATAACAAAACTTTGCACCTTCAGCGAAAACAGAGCTAGTTCACAGGGGTCGCGGGCTTTTCACTCACCACATTCAATTTATATTCTGTAGAAAAATACATAATAAAAGCAGGCTGTGCCCTTTAGAAAGACAGATGGGAGGGAAGCACTGGGTGAGGCAGAAACGTCCATCAACTGATGCTAGACTTCCCTTCTTGAGAGCACATGTGGCGAACCCTCCAATAAAGCAATGGAGTCAAAGCACAGGCTGCACAGTCATTTTCTTGCTCATTACCTGCAGTCTCCTTCCTCACCCAGCTCTGATTGTAGAAGCCAAACACAGTGGTTCTCTCATTCCTATTAAAGCAGCCTAGCAACGAGAGTAACCCCAGCTGCAGATCAGCAATGTAAGAAGCAGAGGGAGAGGTCACTCATGGCCTGGTAGGAAATGGATAGTTCAAGATAAATGAATTGGTACTGTCTGTCGTTTTTACTTGCCATCACTTTAATCAATAAGGGAAAAGGTGAATTGCTATTGATCTGTTCAACACCTCTCAACGATACTGTACAAATTACAGTAATGCAAGGGGCTGGGGAGAGAATGAAAGAGGAAGGACAGATGAAAGAAATCTGAGCAGTGTGAGAATGCACTGTGTCCCTGGAGTTAGTAATCCCGTCACCGGGTGTTAGGCATGCTCGGATGCATGTGTGAATGTGTCACAAGGAACCCTTCCTCACACCTTGAAGGGCTGGCCACGGAGGGCAGTCTCAGGGCCTCCCTCTGCACTTCGTGTGCTTGCTATGCCTCATCAGGGCAGCAGGGCATGTGAAGACATATGGTTTCTTTTGATGCAAGGCTAGAAGTCTTTATGTCTGATCCCAGAGGCTCATGATTTTTTTAAGCTGTGATACTTTCATGGTGGTTGGCTGGGCTATCTCAACAGCTGGCCATAATTGTGTATGGGAAAGCAAGAATTTAAAGCTTCAAGGGCAATCTCTTGCTTTGCAGTAGTAATCCTACCCCTGGGTCAAGTGCCACAAAAAACCAGACAAGCAGCAGATAAAGTGAAACTATCTTGCATCCTATCTTGCTGAGGCTGAGGTCAAAATGTGAGTTCTGATCTGAATCCTGGGACAATGACCACATGCAGACAGGAAAGATGACATTTTCATTTTCAAAATTTACATATATGTAACCTTCTAGTCTTACCTAGAGAACCAGGAAACAGGACACATTGTTATGACAGATAGGTATAACAGCCCATAGCAAGAAGACACACATTTGGTCTCTGATTCTTGGGGCTTAGTTGAACCTCCTGGCTATAAAGAAGACGGAGAGAACCTCTCAGCACTCCGGGACAGCTTCCGTTCAGGATACACTGCTTATCAGAACCAAAAATCAGGAAAAAGGCGATGTAACAGATTTTATGGCGGAAGAAAGGAAAATCAACCAGTTTAGCAAGAAGAGGCAAAGAATGGTCAGAGCTTAGGTCCCAGGACCAGCAGTTCTCCTGTTTCATTAATTACGTCTAATTATTCAGATGAGAAAATACACTGACCAGAGGTCCCTCCCTCTCCCGGTCACACAGTGCCTTCAGCTTATATATGATTATTCATCATCTGGGGCCTGGCAACCCTTTTTATGTAAGTAGGAATAATTGGAGGGAACCTTGGGAACCTCAGCAACACACCTCAGTAGTTTATACCTTTCAATGTTCTCCAGGCAGAACAGGGCCTAATGCTACCATTTTACAGATGGTGAAACTAAGGTGAGCCATCACATATCAAATATGAAACAGAATCCAGCTTTTGAAAACCCACGTGTGACAACAGTGAGAGCCTTTCAGGACGCTGTTGGCACTCTTGCTCACATGACTCTCCAGAGAGAATGACTCAGGGGTGTAACTGTGTAATTCTGAAATCAGTGACAACACAGTTCCCTGGTCTTCCCCTTCTCCTCCCACAAATCCCTGAAGGGCCAAAACGTAGAGCAAAATAAAATGCAAGTTACAAAGCTGCTGATGTGTGTCGAGTGGAGTGCTGAGATTAGAAGGAGGAAGTGGGTAAGTACACCCTGGGCATTTGGAAATGGCCACGTTTGCAGCCCTGTAGGTTGATGAAGGATGAGCCCTGGTTGTCTCTTCCAGGCAAACAGAGAGGTTGGTTGGCCCTACCCTCCAGAGGTGGGGTGCGTGGCTGTTGGAGGACAAAAAGATAAGAAACAACTATTTAGCAAACACCACTACCCTCCTATAAGGAATCTTCCAATTCCGAAAGTGACCCTATTCTAAAATTACCAGGTGGCAAGTGGCCAGGCCAAAAATCCATATCCAATCAGTGGTAATGGACTATTTGTTGCATTTCTTCATATTAGGTTGCAGCGCTGCTATAAAAATCCTGGGTCAGTAGTTTTAGATTTATTTAACTGAAGAGGTACCAGCATCCCCGCATCACAGGCACGGTAGAGAATGCCGAAGTGAAGTGGCATGTGCAGCTCCTGGTAGGGGATGAGGGGACCTACTGTCTTATTTGCATTATCTTCCACCTCTAGTTCGACATCCAACGCCAGCCTCCTTTTCTGATAACCATTAAACAGAATCCCACTGCATCAAGAGAAGGGAAAGGGAGAAGAGGGAGGCACTATACTAACTTGGAAAGAAAAAAATGAAGTAGCTTCAAATTCAACTCTCCTAGCTCAATGAATAGCTTCTGTTCTTGCTGCAGTGACTGTCCTAAAGGATTTGGCTTGGGGTCCTTTTCTTGTCCCTTTCAATCCTGGTTAACACCTAGATGTTTCTTTAGAGCTCCTGCCTGATGTTCCACAATCTTCCAACTCTCCAATTTAATACAGATCAAACATAAACTTTGGCAATCTTAGACCGCTGTGGTTATGGTAAGGTGGTATGGGGACAGAAGAGAGCACTGCTATTCCATGCTATTCCATTAGAGGATAAGGGACCCAGGGTCTAGTTAAGTCCTATACCCCTCAGTGTCAAGTTGCAGTGACAGTGGGAAACGAGCAAGGTCCAAAGTCCTGTGTAAACAGAGGGAAAGCATGGAGAGCCCTTGGTATTGGCGGGTCACCTCCAAATACCCCTATGGCAGTTTGGGTGCATGACAAAGATACTCTAGCCATTATTTCTTAGATGTCTGTGAGGCATGTGTGGAGTCCTGGCCTCCCCACTCCCTGACGATGGCTGGCCTTAGCTGTCCACAGTCAAGTGCAGAAGAGGCTCGGTGCAAAGAGGTTAGGACTCTTTCGCATTACCACCACACCTCCACTTTTCCACTGAATGTTACACTGCCTAGAAAGTAGTGGTTCTAACGTGTAGGACCTTGCGGAAGGAGAGGTAAAGACACCCTGTCTTATCTCAGTTCATAGAAGAGTCTGGCAGACCCCTGATGGTACTTAAACATTCTTGAAAACTTAGTCCAAGGATGGCAAATAGATTATCAACGCAAGTGCCAAATCCCTTCAACTGGATAGTAGCTTCTAGGAGCCCTGGTTGGAGAAGGTTCTGAATCTCAAGCCAATGAAGTGCTGTGACTGACTGGACATATAAGACTGCATCGGGGTGTATGTACACATTTGCTATCACTGGTTGTGCAGTGTGTCGGTCACTGGAGAGGACTGACTATTGGTCTTTGTTGTTCTAACATCCATGCTACTCCCACGTGCCTATGCCCAGCCTACCTCCTACTCTGGGTGTAGTGGTTCATCTGCACTGAAGTTCTGATTCTAGATTTTAGCTAAATCCTGAGAGAACTTTCATTCACAGTAAAAATGATAATGCAAGCTATTGTTCACTGAGGGTTTATTATATACTAGGGCTCTAGTGCTGGGCACTTTACATACATTCATTATTTCTACAATATTGCCATGAAAAAGGCACCGTTCTCGGAGGTGAGGCAATCACGCTGAGCAGGGCTGCTGCACCGCACGACCCCAGGGAAACCATTCACAAGGAATTCTGTTATGCACTGAGACTGGCCTGGTTTAAGACAGGCTAAGGATCATGTCCAAGATCACACGGTAAATGGTGGATGAGGACCTATGTCTGACTCTCCACATGTCACTGACAGAGTTTTTGTTAAGTGACCAGGAAGGGACGGATGCTTTCAGTGTTCTGAAGATGGGGCTAACCAGGAGCTTGCCCTTCCTGAATATGCGACACGTGTTGTTCAGACCAGGTGAGGGTACCTCTGCTATTAATTCCAAAGCTTGCTCATAATCTTATTTCATGCACCACAGCATTTCGTAACAGACCACTGGTCACTTGCATTTTCAAAATACATTTAAGTTCAGCTGACCAGAAACTGTCACGGGTGGAGTGGCAAATGGGAAGCTCATCAATAAAGCCTGGTTTGGAACAGAGGACCTCATCCAGTCCTTGGCCACACACACAGGGAGTGGCTATGGCGATGACAAGAAGGGCACAGTGAGGTTGGCTCATTTACCAGAACAGTCACTCCTGTGTCCTTGAGGGAGTCACACTGAAACACCAGAATGTCAGTATTACCTGGAGAGCAAATGCAATCTGCAATCTGCTTACTCTCTGCCGGCAGCACAGGCAGCCCTGCTACTGTATATTAAGAGTTGTGTTCTAAAAAGATATCAGTTGAATTGTCTAATTCCAAGAGGAAATTAACATAGGCAGTGGGAATGTCTGGGAATGCTCAGGATAAACAGAGCAGGGAGGCATGAGGCCTGAAGACCCCCAAACATGCCAAAATGAGAGCTCACATGCAAGTCTTACACGGGTGTTAAGGTCCTTCGTGCAGTGCTGCAAACAGACAGTGGGCAATGTATGAGGCGATCTTTTGTTGATCTGCTAGTCAGAAGATATTAATGAAACAGAGAACTATTTTCCAAATTAGGCTTCCAGAAGCAAATGGACAGACTTCATAATAAGGGATTTCACCTGAAAAATAAGAATTCTGAGCTGCTTTTCTTCAGCTCTTTCTTATTATATTCAGAACAGTAGCTTCCTTTAAAAATAAATAAATAAAAGAGTACACTTACCAAAGCTTAAGAAACAGTGAATATTTAGGATGACTGAAGAGGTAGGAGAAACGAGGAAGTGTTACTAGGGGCATCTAATATACCTGATCAAAATAAATGACACCCAGCCCTCTGGGCACAATCCTCACTTCTGAGGAATCCAGCGGTCTCTTACCTCTTGACAGCATTTCTCCAGTTGTCCTGGGTCACAGGCTCTACGTAGCTACATGGAAGGTAGACCAGGGGGCTAAATGTGCCTGGCAACAGCCATTTCCCACAGGGATGGCTCATAAAGAACACTGTGTTATGGCAGACAGGTGGACAAAATAAAACGTGATAGGTGGCAGGGGTGGTTCTGCTTATTAGCAAGGCTGTTGGAAGGATTTTCACGACCTTTTGTTTGTAATGATAATCTTGCAGTGAACCAGGAAAATGCATTCTCCAACGGCAATCACTGCCCACTGTACTCACTCCCAGGCCTCAAATTGGATGAGGTTCGCAGTAAGTATTGTGGGCCATTCTAGTAGAAAGATGCAAGATTCTGGGACATGTCTGGGACATCGATGTGGGTCAGAACTAAAGACACCAGAAAAATTAGTGCCAGGACCTGCCTCGGCATGGCTAAAGCTTCTACTTGTGGAGAAAACGGAATTTGTCAGGTCTAAGGACTATACCTCTTATTTCCTTTTACTGGTGTGAACAGTAAGAAAAATAAATTGAATTGGCAGAGAAAACACGAAAGTCTCTCAAGGAAGAGTTTATAACAGTAGAAACCAACTCCCCAGGGAAAGGGAGAATTCCTCTGCTGAAAAGGATTTTCTTCCTTGAGGTAGAATTATATCCTTGAGACCTTCCTACATGTCCCAAGGAGGCAGAATGTGTTGAGGTCCTAAACCTTACTCCAAACTTATTCTTCCCCCAATCCCAACAGCCAGCCTGGGATGTGAACCCTGGCCTCTGGAGGGCAGTGAGGCCTATCTAACCTATAACAGTCAGCCTGTATGACATCATTACAGGTAATAGGATCATGGCCAAGCCAATGAAAAATTAGACCCAGCAGCTATATCAGAAGAATGGATGCAATTCTATGCTTGACTGGCTATGAAAGTCCCAGCAGAAGAACAGGGAAATTGACACCAGCCTAGCTGAGCCAGCAGCTTTGCAGAGAGGAATCCCACTGGAGCCAGCACACTGTTGGCTCCCACTAGCACCCACCAGCAAATGCTGCTGAGCTTGCTTGGGGAAGCAATTGGTGACTGGCTATGTGAACTTAAAAGTTGACGGAGAACACCCAGCAGCCAGGGAAAAGGAAAAAGGGGCAATGTGACAGTATCCCCCTTTCTTAATTTTAATCTCACCTCTTCTCACTGTGATGTCATTTGCATTAGGGACTGGAATGGGATTAGAGGGCCCTCCTTCTAGGGCTTGCAGAGAGACTTGGCAAAGGCCAGGAAATCAGAAATGAAGGGGCTTTAAGTGGGCAGATAACAGCCTGGTATTCTTATGTTGCTTAAGGCCTATCACTGAATAGGAATTTGTTGACTTGAACTTCAAAATAAGCCCTTCATCTCAATAACAGTTTGATCTCCAAAAACAGAGGATAGGAAACATACCAGGGAGGGAAAGAGATAAGCAGTCTAAATTAGGAGAGTGATGAAGGGACATTGATGCTTTCTTTTTGAACACTGGAATTTTTTAAAAACACTCACATATTATTATTTCATTACCTTTAAGTATTCTGGTTGGACTGATGGGGACAGGTGGGGAGAGGTAGTAAGTCCATAATGAGGTCTTAGTAATAGATCAGGGCTTTTTCTATGAGAATTCTTCAATTAGCAGCTATGTGTCCAGCCTCAATACTCATACCCCAAAGTCTTCCTCCCTGCCCCACAATGAGAGTTCAGAGAGTTTTCCCAAAGAACTATAAGGAACAAAAGAACAGGCCCACTTCCCAATTTCCAGAATTGGGTCACAGGGAATCAGCTGGTTTAATCAATATCTGTTTATTGAGTATCTCTTATACACTAGGCAAACATACAAAGAACACAAGACAAAAGCAAGTTCCTGTCCTTGAGTTGCTTACAATCTAGTGGGGAGACCAACATGGATCCTTCAACATCACTGGTCAGGATATGACAGATGTATGCATGGGGCACTATGGGGGCTGAAGGCAGGGCATCCTACTCAGCCTGAGAGATCAAGGGAGAGCTCCCTAGAAAAGGAGATGTGTCTCAAGGGACAGGCAGGAATAAGAAGGCAAAGAAGGGGGATGGTCGATAATACTGGGTGGAAAGCTTAATTGGACCTAAGGGATGGGAGAGAGAAAATGGCATGATATATATGTGAGTACAAGGTTAGCTCTAATGAGATAGAAATCTTATGAAATAAGTAGTGGTGAGATATGAAGTCAGAGAGGTAATCAAGGATATGTATAAACTAAGGAAATTAGACTTTATTCCAGAGGAGTTATATATTTATAAACAATGTGCTTACTTAGCAAGATCTGTCTTTTAAGAAAGTTTAGAAATAGGATTATAGATATACATACTCCTACTTCATATTAATCACATACATGACCACATACATGATCAAAATGAAGAAAAATAGGTTACAGAGGAATCATTATATGAAAAGTAAGGCCCACAAAGGTCAAGCAACAGATATAGCAGGAATGAAGATGTCAAAAGATATAAGAACTGTGACAAGAGCACAGTAAGTATTTTGGGGAGGTATGCCCACAGCAAATTCCGGAAGTCAGCAATTTTCAACTGGTGTGCCCCAAGAGGTAGAGTGCTGTGCCCCAAGAATTTTTAAAACATGGAATACCTGACTGTTTAGTCAGGGGCACTGATTTTTTTTTTCTTAGACTGTCAAATAAAAAATGACAATGACCAACATAATAGCCGTCTGATGTGAATGAATCAAAATTATATCTATTTTTTGTCAGACCAGCTAAAATTATATTTTGTGGTGTGCCACAGATTCTTAGTAATTAGTTTATGTGTGCCATGAGATGAAAAAGTTGAAAATCACTGAGCTAAAGGGAAAAAAAAGCCAGTGTCCCGACTAAATATTGGCAGCCAGGCATCGTATGTTCTAAAACTCCTTTGGCACACCTCTTGCAAACCACGGCCTTAGGCCCCTGTGCAGTCTCATGAGTGTCTGGAATCAGACCCTGTGGTTCCTTACTTGCGATCAACTTGTAATCAGTGCTGGGCCTTCAGGGAAGGCCCTTACAAATTAGCTAGTTCTAGATATTTAAAGGCTTAAAAATGGTAAAACAAGCCCTGGCTGGTATAGCTCAGTGGATTGAGCACGGGCCTGCGAACCAGACGATCGCGGTTCGATTCCCAGTCAGGGCACATGCCTGGGTTGCAGGCCAGTTCCCAGCAGGGGCCAGTTCTCAGCAGGGGATGCACAAGAAGCAACCATATATTGATGTTTCTCTCCCTCTCTCCTTCCCTTCCCCTCTAAAGATAAATAAATAAATATTTTAAAAAATGGTAAAACACAGTGAAAGGAATGATCACCTTCTAATGGCAAAGTTTGGGGAGAAAAAGCACCTAATTTTGACATGCAGACACTTGGCTTTTGAGTACTTGCCCTACTACCAGCTCTGGGAATAGAGGCAGGCCACTGTGCATCTCAGTTTCCTGAACTATAAAATTGGGATATTTTTCTTATAGGCTTGCTGTGAGATTAAAATGAAATATGAAAGCACTGCTATGCTAGAAAATGCTATATAAAATGAAAGTTTGATCACTATTAAGACAGATTTTTATCTGAGGCCCCTTCAAAGAAAATAGCTTAAATAGAAAAACATCAAGACCACTGGCGGGTGGAGAACTGTCGGGAGTGAGTGTGGGGCGGTGAGAAGAGCCCCCACACAGCCCTTCACACCTCCAGGCGTAGGAGCTGTCTGGCCCTGTCTGGCCCTGTGCTCCGTTCCCTTGTACCCAGGTGGTGGCAGGGATGATCTAGAGCAGGTTGTCTTTGTGCGAATAAGTGAAACGTTGCCGGACAACTGGCTTACTGTTCCATCAGTTTACTATTTGTAGCTCAGTGAGCGTTACCAAGGGGCATGGCACTCGGGAAGAGCCAGAGCGCAGTGTGTCACCAGCCGCACCCATACCAGGTGTTCACCCTCACAGATTTCCCTGTGGCGTGAACCATCCACACTGCTTTGATCTAGAGATACAAGCTTGCCACTGATCCTCCTCCTATGTGTCTCCTGGACACAGACACGCCTATAGACTGATTGGAGCAGGACGGAGTTATCTTTTTCAGACAAGATGCTGGACACTTGAAACAAAGGAGACAGAACACTTTCCTTTTGTTCTAAGTTTTCTTTCCCAGACAAATGCCCCTCCCTACACACCTAACAATATTCACTGCTGAGTCCATATTCCCAGAACATAAATACATGTTCTTCAAACAGCAACAGCTCCTTGTAATGCTTTTATGCATCTTTGTTTGTACAAAAGTAGGGGGTAGTGGGGGAGAGGGAATCCAGGACTGTGCCCTGGCCACTGTAGCCTGCAGAATGAGCTCCCCAGGGGGACATCCTCCCTTTGATGCCAGCAGGAAGAAGGGAAATAGGTCAGGGCAGCAGCCGGAGTTTTCAGCTCGGGCTGTCCAGCACGAGGACGTCATTTTCCAGGCAGCAGCAACGGGCAATTTCTGAGATCTCAGAGAGGACGAAGGGGTCATTTAGACAGCCCTTGGAAATGATCACCAAACCTCTATATCCTGCCCCCTCCCCTGAGGAATCGCACCTCCTGCAGCCCGAAACCCTGAAGAGGATTAAATTGTGGCATTGATCTCTTTAATATCACCGGACTGCCGCTTCTCTAAAAGTGCAGGTTTTCCTAAGAGCGACCCCAGTGCTGTCCGGGCCGCAGCTGGTCTCTGAGTGAGAGCTGGCTAGCTGACATTCTGGCTAGAAGGTGTGAAAAGATCCCACGTCACTGTTGTATTCACAGGTAGGGGTTCATAAGATGATGATGGCTGGGGACAGCTGGATCAGTGTTTTAGACAAATACCAAGGCAGGAATCGTTTATCCAGGACCATATGATAACTGGAGTGTGAAAACCTAGCAGTTTGCACTTTCAAGCCAGTTATCTACCCATTAGCTAATGCTATCTCCCACCACTCATTCTGGGAAGATGTTAGCAATGAACACAGCTCCCCATCTGGGAAATTACCCCAGATCTTCCTATCCTTGGCAGCACGGCAGGGAACTGCCTACAAGAGGGTTGTATGGGCGGGGACAAAGGGAGCGTCACCAAGCACATACTATTAAAAGGAACACAGCACTCATAGCTCATTTTCCAGTCACAGCTATAAGCAACAGACACAACGATCTCATGTTATATGGTCCAGAAGTCCAGCCTCAGAGGCAGGGGACACAAGAGCAAACTTGTAACAAGTCATTTAAACCCAAATCTATAGAGCAAGGATCAGCAAACTTTTAAAATAAAGGGATAGATAGTAACTATTTTAAGCTTTGCGGGCCACGTGGCCTGTTGTAACTACTTAACTCTGGCGTTATAGCACTAAAGCAGCTGTAGAAAATACACAGAACAATTTGTGAGCCTGTGTTTCAACAAAAATTTATTTACAAAAACTGGCCAATTCGCCCACCCCTGCTATACACCAACTAGTCAGCCTGGAAAGAACTGTTGAGCTTATTAGATTTCCTTTGAGTAAAAATAAGTGAAGTCCTCTGAGAGTTCCTCGGCTGCTTTGGCCTTCAAGACCACAAAAGGAACCAGGAAAAAGGCAAGCAGGTATTTAATCCTGGGGCAAGAGTGCCTGAACACCCAGACCACCGACCCAGAACAGTCCTTGCAGAGCCGCAACTCAGGAAAAGGAACAAAAACCAATGGCTGAAGAGAAGAACCACGTAAAAAATGGAGAAAACGAAAAAACGGAGGGGAGATACCCAGAAAAATGGAGCGGAATGATGGCTAGAAATGTCCATAGTTCCATGCTGATTAGCACCACCACAAAACACATTCAGGAAAGCAGGGCTATCAGGTCTCAAGTCGAAGGCGAGTGAGGGAGAATACTTGACATGCAAAGAGAATTGTCTGAGACTATGTGGACGCCACATGAGGAATGGATGAAAGGACTACATTTCTCTCTCCACTCAAAATAAAGAGACAGGCAGCAATTCCTGGGCTAGCTACCCATAGCCAAGACATTGAAGTTTATTCATAAACAGGGGGTCACTTTTCAGAGCCAGTCACCCTGCTCCCCAGCTTTCTGTCCTCTCCCTGGCAGTGGGCTGACCTAGGGACAGTGTCCATTACACAGGCCCCCCCCGCCGACTCCATATCCTCAGGTCAGTTTACCCGTGTGGGAGTCCAACAATGGCCATGCCTCTGCGGGATCCACACAGTGGCCCAGGAGAGGCTGGGAAATCAAGACACCTATGTGCTTCCACTTTCCTATATAATAATAAAGATTTACAGTAACTAGGAGAAGCATGTAGAGAAATTGTGGCCCAAAATAAGATAATAGAAAGAAATATTTCGAGGGGAGGAATAGGGCAGGGTCAAGGACAACTGCATCTTCACAATGCCTGATTACCTGAGCTAAACAAGGTATAAAACACCAGGTCAACTGGCCATCACAGCAGCAGCTTGGCTCCAGAAGAGAGTTCCTGGGGTGACGTGCACACGATGGAGGCTGCCCTGAAGGTAAGAATGACACGAGGTGGGTGGGAGGCTGCAGACCCACACTCGGGCATCAAGGCAACTACATGGTGCTTTCTGCTAAAGGTGGGAGGACCTATACATCCATGAGTACCAATGCATTCGGTTTTCTAGATCCTTCAAGGGTGAGGAAAGGAGGGCAAAGAGGAAAGTTCCGCAGAAAACTTAGGGAATAAAAATGGAGGTACTATACAGGTAAAAGCAAAGGAATAAAACCCATAACAAAACAAAAACCTTTCTTCCTGCACTGTTCAGAAAACGGTTTTCAGATATCATATAAAGGAAAATGCCTAGAAGGTAGGCTATAACTGGTTTCTTTGGTCAAAATTCCAAATTATCTTTGGTTTGGGCACACTTGTCTTTCCTCTGGATAAAGATCTTTCAAAACAGTCAGGCCAAGTAATCAAATGAGCAGCTAAGAAAATGCAGACAGGTTCTTTATCAAGAGAGGCCTCCCCCCCAGCTTAGGGCTATGAAAGACTGGGACACTACGAACATGAAAGGTAAATACCAACTTTGGATTAGACTAAGGATCTGCAAACTCACATGCCCGAAGCCTCAAAGAAGATAAACATTCATCTTTTTCATCAGTCAAGTATCAGCAAATACATAAACAAAGGTAAGGTCACAACAACCACGAGAGAGTAGAAGAGCTTTGGGCCACTCACTCCTTTCAGTGGTCAGTATTCTCTTTGACCCCCTTGTGCTTTTGGGTGTCACCAGCGGGCCAGAAACATGATCAGGAAGAAAAGTGGCTGGGGAAACAAGAGTTGAAAAAGAAAGAAACTTTAGGAGACGAGAAACAACAGGAAGATGACTATGCTGAAAAAATGGGAGGCAAAAAAGAAGTGTGACCGAGATAGTAAGTGATGAGGATGTAACTAAAAAATGTCTCAGGCAATCCAAAGCCTTGACTTTTCCCCCCACCCAAACAACAAACAAGCACCTGTGGCTCCTCCCTCTGAAATGTCTTAAGTCCTGACATTGAATGGACTCACCTGCTTTCTCCAACATGAAACTGCTCTGTACCCAAAAGCCCACAGAGAGGAAAATTCTACAACATGGCCCCATCCACCCAATCACTGGACCCCTTCAAAATGTAAGTTACTGATAGACACTGGAGTGTCTGAATTCCTCTTTGATAAAAAGTCCAGCTACATTGTGCAGTTACAAAATAGTGCAAAGGGGGAAGGCACCTTGCATGGCAATATAGGACTTCTTCTTCACAAACATAAATGCATCTTACCCAAAACAAAATAGAGGGCAACGTGAAACTGATGAGACAACCAAGGGGCTGAGTCAACCCCGCCCCTCGATGCACAGATGGCCAAGAAATGTGAAGCAGTACCCAGGTGGTTGTAGTTGATGTTTGAGAAGTGGAATCTGTATCTCTCAAACTAAGAATTCAGAATTTCTTTTGCCACACTGCTTTCACAGAATGAGAAGGCAAGTGCTAAAGAAATTCCAGAGGTAGCAACCAACAGCAAAGAGGACTCAGTCAGGAGTCAAAATGGTGGTTCTCTTGCCCTGGCCAGTGTGGCTCAGTTGGTTGGAGCATTGTCCAGTAAACTGAAAGGTCACAGGTTTGATCCCCAGGTTTGATCCCCACCTGGGGTGTGTAGAGAGGCAACCTACTGATGTTTTTCTCACATCGATGTCTCTCTCCTTCTCGCCCCCTCTCCCCAAATCAGTAAGTATGTCCTTAGGTGAGGATTAAAAAGGTGGTGGCTCTCTCATGGCCAGGATAGTCCAAAACAAGCATCTTGGGCTAGCCTGTTCTGTACCCCTCACCTAATATATCTGCTATCGATTCAAATCAGAAGGAGAGACAGTGAAGCTTATAGGTACTTGTATCACTTAACACCCCACACGTCTGATCTCAAAGATATCCAAAGACCCAGGCGCATGCTCTAGGAGCCCCATAATCTTTTTGTTCTGTGTATGTTATGATCTTGCAGGAACGCTGGAGGGGTCCTATGGATTTGACTGTAAAAGAAATGAGGACAAAGGCAGGTCTAAAATCCAAAGCCTGTGCCCAGCACACTACCCCCACTGTTCTTTTCTTGTGCCCACCTAGCAGGATTAATGGCTGGCGCAGTCCTGGAAAGAAGATAGATCTGTTGACTATGACTTGATAAAAATTAGCAGGTAGATGGGCGTCGTAGCTGATGAGAAGCCTAACTCCTGCCTGTAAGAGCCAGCCCAACAGGCAGAAACAGAAATACAATTAAATTAAGTCAGAAAACTCACTATAGAAAATGCAATTACTCAAAGATACAAATAAATGTTCAAAGAAAATTGGCCCCTGACAGGGTTAGTCAAGCTTCTAAATCCAGCTGGAAGCAGGCAGCTCAGGCTAATTCGCCAAGCAGGAGGACTGTAAAGCTGTAAGCTCTTTGCATCAGGATCCTGGCTACGTTCGCCTGATCACCACGCATCCCAGGACACCAATGGTGAGGAGTAATTTGGGGGCGGCTGGCCAATGATTCAGGGCTTCAGCAAGTAAGAGGTGGGCAGACACAGAATGGATCATGGATGTGGAAGGCTGAGCACCGGAAAAAGTGACAGACTGGTCTCTGACATAGAGAACCATCAGTCAGCCTGCTTTCTCAGCCCTCCTCATACAAGAAGCAACTGGGAAGATGTCCTACCTCTCGCTGCAGCACCAGTTCCTTGGTGAAAAGTGTTGCTTCCTCACTGAAGGGCTCGCCCTCCTGCACCAAGCCTGGGAGGTTCCGGGCTCCTCTGGGGCATTCGATGCCTGTGTCGGGAGAAAAGGAGAGTTAGTGATGAAAGGGGGCCCCCAGCCTTAGTGCCCAGCAAGGACGGTCCCTGTCCATTTCGAATAAGGCAGGCACTGGATCAGAATGCCATCATATCTGAGACGAGGTAGAGATGGCGGGAGAGGGAGTTACTTTGCTCCAGGTGAGAAAAACCACTATCACAGTAGCAACATAGGGGAAGAGCTCTCAGTCACAGCACCTTGGACAGGAGGACCCAGTGGGTTCCAAGTTAGATGTGAAGGGAACACCCCCCCAGAGGTGGGGTGAGTCCTTGCCTCGGACTCCTCACTTCTTATAGATCTAATCCCACCACTTCAACTATCACTCACATCAATGGCTCTCTCACCTAGATTATACTGATAGTTCCAGCTGCCCTGAATCCGCAGAGCCATTCCAGCTGACTCCTACACATTTTCTCTTTACTATCTGATTTTCCCATCAAATTCAAAGTGTTAACTCAGTGTCATTTTCTTCTTCAAATAAGCTTCCCCTTCCGTCCTCTGGCTGTATTTTAGACAATAGTACCATCAGTTTTTCATTCAGAACCAGAGACACAAAAACAAAATACTGATGAAGTATCAGGTGTCTGGACGCAGAGATACCTGCATTCACACCCTAACTCTATTACTTATTAGCTCTGTGCCCTTGGCCAAGTTACTGTACCACTCAGAGCCCCCAATGCCCTACTTGTAAAACTTACATAATAATACATCTATTTCAATGATGGTTGTGTGAACCAGGGGAGATTATGTATGTAAAATACTTAGCACAGTGCCTGACATAGAGAAGGGTTCGGTGCATTTTAATTCTGATGAGCTGATCATTATTATCATTATTGCTCTTAGCAGTTATGCATACTTAAAATCTCAGACATCTTTCACTCCACAGCTAGCCTGTGAGATCCCTGAGGACAGAATCTCATCCTGCACACTTTTTTGTACCTAGAGACAGTATTTCATACGAAGTCAGTGCTCACTATCCAATTTAAGACTGCCTCTATGCCCTGGCTGGGTAGCTCAGTTGGTTAGAGCATCATCCTGATGTTGCTAAGGTTGCGGGTTTGATCCTTGGTCAGGGCACATGTAATAATCAACCAATGAATGCATAAGTAAGTGGAACAACAAACTGATGTTCTCTCTCTCATCAATAAATAAAAATAATTAAAAAAGGCTGCCTTTTCTTCCAGTCTTTGATTCTCTTTGATTCTATCATTGACTTTGCAAATATATTTATTGCTAACAGTGCTCATCTGTGGCAGGCCATGAAATAGGTCACATTTTGATGTATAAATCAGACTTATAAATATTTCTCCCCAAATCATATTGCAGTAAAAAGCTGAAGTAGGCTAGAAAAGACAGAGAAAAGACACAGAAAAGAAAACGACCAAATGAGGGGAGGACACATTTTGGGGCCCTATCTCTGATCCACTTCTGGTGGCTCCTGCTGCCGCAAGGCAGAACTGCGAGGTGTTACTTCCTGTTTCCAAACAGCCTCAGGGGCAGGAACAGGAGATCTGGCGTGGGGAGACAAAGCAGCAGAGCATCGAGGCTTCTGCATACACCTGCTGGGGAGCCTTTGGTGGAAAAGGAGCCACTGCTGGCACAGAACGTACATCTCTTATGGATGAAGCCAGGTGGCTGTATGTGTTTCTGGCCACAGCACAGATTCAAGGTCATAAAGCTCAGAGGAAGAGGAATAGTTTACACCTTGGGGTTTCAGAAGCTCAAGAAGAGAGCTTTCTCTGAGCCTCAAGGCTCGACAAAAGGAACACGTCAAATCAAATGAAAGGCCAGACGGGGAGCAGAGCATCAGGGGGAAACTACGGCAGGAGAGCTGCTGGAGCTGATGGCAGGGCCCTCCTCCCACCCAGGCCAAGACGGGACAGCTGAAGGCTCCCCCCAAGTGTCACAGAGGTAAGAAAGTCAGCAGGGCTGCCTTGTCCCCAGCACCTCAGTGCTAGGCTGCAGGGGAAGATGAACTTATTTTTGTAAGACAGCAATAAACTCATAGAGCCAAGGGGCCTGAGGTTAACCCTGAAGGCAGAGATGGGGCAGGAGTAAAATAGAATGAAAGATAGCCTATGGTTTTTACAATACCAACAGTCCAAAACACTTTTCACTTTATATCTGCAAACTAAGCAAGAAAAGAATTGTCAGAGAGAAAAATAAACAATTCTATTAAACTTTTGGGCCACATAACTGTAGTAGATAAAGCATCACTGCAGAAACAAGAATAATGCTAAAAGAGGCGTTCACTTTGTTTCTGCCCTGAGCAGCCATTTGGCTGGGGCTACCCGGCCTGCTGTTGCAGGGCTGTTACGAACAGAAACCTAGACTTGGGATGAGGCTAGGACAACTCACTGGGCTCCAGGGACTAGGGAAAGGAACTTTCCCTAAAAGGGCACAAAAGATAACTGAGTCTCACTGGGTGAGTAGGTGGACATATCCTTTTCCCCTGTCATTTTCCTGGTATTCTAAGATCTCAGGAGACCCAAGCAGCTCTCTCTGAATCCTAGGAGGCCACCAAGTGTGATTCCAGAAAATAAGATGGCTCAATGAACCCGGGGAGCCAACCAAGGCAAGCTGAAATGCACTCAAAGGGTCTTTCAGAGGAGAGTGGGACTGTGGTGACCAAAGCCCAACCACTCCCTGCAGACAAGAAGGAAAGGAGGGCCTTTGTGAGGTGCTCCCCGCTTTCCAGCCCAGCACTGAGCTCCAGCTGTTCAAAAGGAGGGAGCTGGAGCAGGCCGTGTCCCTGCCCTTTTTAGGCGGAAAAAGTAAACACATCTATACTATCAATTCCTGTCAGGAAGGTAGGCGAGAGAAAGGAGGGGGGAGGACACAAAAGTTGCTTGAGAATAAGAGTATTATGTCTGTTTTTATCATGTACTTCCTTTTCTTCTGAACTGACCCTTACTTCTCTTTGACTTATCTTCTCTGAAGTCATCCCTTCCCAGTCACAACCTGTCTCACTGTTCCATCTGAGCTCAGGGCCAGATGTGGCTTAGCTGACACTCCTTATCAGGACAAAGAGACGTTGCATCTTAAAAGCAGAGCCGGTGGAAGCAGGTACCAGAGTTAAACCCAGGCCCAAATCTAGAAGCACAAAGAGGGAACGTGAACAGTTACTGAGTACCCATGAGTACCTAAGGATTGACGTAAGGCCCAGGATCATAAAGCTAGTAAGTGTCCCACCTGAACTTCAGATTGTCAGATGCTAAAGCCACTGAGACAAAGCACAGTTTTAGAGTTAACAACCCTGTAACCAAGGGGTATTATAACCTGAAATGGAGAGTAGGTAGGGGTCCGGGCACCTGGTGCACTCAATTTCTCATTGGGCGGGTGAGCAGAGTCAGGGGAGTCCAGGAAGGAACAGCTGGTGTTCAGACACACAGTGAAGGGGTCCTTGGCAGGGGGTGGCCATGGGGGCCGAGTTGGAGGCACTGTCAGACTAGAGCACTTAGGCAGACTAGAGCACTAGAACCCCTCCATACAAGGGGAGACCCTAGGCAGAATACCAAGATGGGGGCTCAGACACGTGGGGTAGGCAAGGGAGGCAGACTCCATTATCGGACTAGGAGTCAAAGTCAGAGCCGGGACAGCAGGGTTTGATGATATTGAATGTCTGCATGTCAGAAATCGGTGTGCCATGATAATTCTGCACATGAATGTTTTTCAGTCTTTATGACCCACATACACATGTACATATGGTCTATACACTTTGTACAATGTAACAAAGTTTCCACAAAATAATGGTTAATCTTGACTCCATGTGCTGTGTTGTCTCTCTTCTGTTCTATTTTATTAAAGGAAAAAAAAGATGGTTATGACAATGAATAAATTTAGGCCCTTCAGTGAAGCAAGACCCACAGGTTGAAAAACACTGGTACAGACTAAAGTGTGAAGAAAAGCTGGCAAAGATAGGCAGGGATGATGGCTTTCTTGGAGAGTTCAAAGGCCTTGCTGAGTATTTATCAGTTTCTGGACTTGCTCTTGTGTCCAAAGGGATCAAAGGACAGGGAAGGAAATATGTTGTCCACTAACAAGAAACCGAACAAGTGTTAACATTCTAAAGCTCAAAAGACAGGTGTCACTGCTGAAAACTAGGTGAGGACACAGGCTGTCAGCAAGGAGAGTTCCACTGTGCCCTCCTTTCCCAAGAGCTTGGTCAGGAAACAAACCCCACCCACGCTGCACCTTGACCCCAACAACTGCAGCACCGGGCAGGCGTCTGGTATGTGGCTTTGTTACCAACATAATGCACCTTAAAAAAAGGGAAAAAAAGCCCAAAAACAATCAGGAGAAAGAAAGAGGGGTTCTCAGAAAGCGAACCCAAGGCTGCAGTTACTGTGGGCAGGCCAACGCTGTTGCAGCAATGGAGAGATCCCAAGTGGTAAATACAAAGTGAGGTATCTTTGGAGTTCCAGAAGCTCCCCTGCAAGGTGAGGAAATACCTGTGACGCTGGCTAGTGACTATTTCCGATATTGCCCATCTTTTCAGATAATGCACCGGTGCAGAGCTGCCTGCTTACGAACTCCACTTCAAATACCAACTTCCAATGAAAGTGCAGGTCAACTGCCCAACTTCCCCTGAAACTGACCAGCCATTCAAAAAACAAAAACATTCCAACAACAGTAATAGCCTATACCTAAAAAAACCCCTAACAAACATTCTTGAACATTTTTCTTGTCTATTATGAGCTGTGACAAAATGACTGACATCATGCCTGTGGGGCCTTTTTAGCTGACTCCCACTAAGGGCAGATACAGAAGAGCAAGACAAGACACCCACTTACCCCTCAGTTCCATGTGGCCCCCCGAATGCTTTAAAGAGCCCTACACAGCCATCTGCCTACAGTCCCACAGAACTATAAGTAAAAACTCATTATTTTTCACACCTTTTCTGTGCTTTATGGACATGATGTTGAACAAGACCATTCAAAACAAAACAAAACAACAACAACAAAAAAGGATTTGCCTCACTTTGTAGAGTTTAGGAAGAGAGCATTCAGCACTAGCTTTCAGCACACTGTGTTTACAATTTTTGTTCTCCCACTGACAAAGTATGAAATCTCTCTGGGCCTCCCGGTCTCTGTCTATAAAATGAAGGAGTTCCCAAGTCTCCTTGGCCATAAAACCCTACAAGTTTGGTTATGGCCTTTTAAGATCCCTCACCAAAGACTTGACTTGTGGAGTACAGGGTACCTCCTTTCAAATTTAAAATGCTGGGCTACAAACCATTCTATTAAAAACAAATCATATTTTTAGAAACATTGACTAACTAGGTCAATTAACACAAACACTTTGGTCAGTCAGCTTTGGAAAAGTCCAGATTCTTGTTAATGATACAATAATGGCCATGAGAGAGATTCTACTGATGGCTATGTAAGAGTCATGCATCGCTCTATTTTTACATTGTATGTTGAGTTTTATGATAATTAAGCCTCTGGGCTCAAAGTGCATTTGCTTTTTCTTTATTGGGAGCTAAAGGGAAGTGTGGCAAATCTGCCTCAGCTAAAAGTGACAGTTTCCTAATGGTGCTTAGTCCAGCAAACAAGAGACCAGCCATTAGGTGGAGGAAACAAAATTCTAGTGGAAACAATAAGCAACTGGAAGGATCTGTCAACGGTGCTTACTGCATGTCCACTGTGTGCTCACGATCCTGTCAGACATTACTGAGGGAAGGGCATAAACGGCACACCGAGGTCATCTTTGCCTTCTGCCGACTTAGATACCTAAAAACGCCACCGTCCACTTCACAGACCGTCCCTGCCTCCATTTCACAAATACATATCAGTGCCTACTCTGGCCAGGCACTGTGTTGGAAGTTGAAAACTCAATGATGAAAATGGAAGACTCTGTGCCAATGAATCACCATCATGAAAACATTTCTTTCTTCTAACATTGTATAAGGTATGTTATTGGTGACTGAATTCACCATTTGGCCTGTATGGTGCAGAATGGTAATTGGATTACGTTAAGTGCAGCACATGTGTCTAGGAGACTGTTGGTAGAATGTACCAGATACGGGGCCCACTGTGCCACACCCCTTGTTAAGGTCAGCCTCAGCCATCTCTGCTCTCTTGCACGTGACCCTGGCCTCTGCCCTCTCCCCTCACCACAGGCTGGGGATGGAGGGAGAGCTGCTGCTGCACCTGACTGAAGGGGAGCCTGCGGTCAGGCTGGCGGAGGGACAGAGCTCTGTCCGAACAGAAATGCAAGGTACCGGGTGAGAGAAGTGCTGTTTCTGGAATTTGAACCGGGCTGGGTATAAAAAAAGCCCCTCTGGAGCTGGGGGGAGGGGACTACCTTGCACCAACCTCAGGAGCCAACACTGGGTATCTACAGAAGTCCCTGGAACGAATTCAGGCCCACAGTCACCTCCAGGATCTGTGAGATCTGACTCTATGACAGATCTGACGGACGTCCCCATAATCTGCTCCCTCCCCTCACTGCTACCATGAAGCAAGCCTGCATGAGAATAAAACAGTCCAAATAAAACTAAAACTAGGTTGCTCTTTAGGATGGATACTGTATCATAGAAAGTTTTTATTCTTTCTAGCATCCAACACACTGCCTAGCACATGGTGGTATTGTAGAGCTTCAATAAATGCTGAGTGAGTATCAGTGAGAAATACTTCACAAATGAAGTAAATATACAGAGAAGAAAATGGCTAATAAACTGTCAGGGTTGTAGACCTAACACAAATACCAGGAGAGGGGTTGACAGAACCCCTAACTACATACATCCCACTTTCTCATGGTTACATAGTACTTTGAGGAAGGAAAAAGGGAAAAAAACCAACAACTCTCAAACAGCCACGTCTACTTGCCACATGGCCTTTAAATGAGCACATTTGGGAAATGCAGGTTAAATACAGAGAAGAAATGGTCAGCACTGACCATCGATGTTAGGGAGACCTGAGTCAGGAGCGCTGCCAAGATGTTTAGTTCTCAGTGTAACGAAGGGAGGAAACAATCGCCACGTGGACGCTGTTTGGCACTAGGAGGCTATAGAGCCACATGATAACGCAGAAAACTGTAGCACGCACGACGAGAGCAGTAGAAAATGACTGGGGTGGGGAGCTGCCTCTAAAGGAAAGGTAAAAGGTGCTCAGCTAAGCGGTGCCTGAGGGTGACGTGGTGGCAGCCTGTGAATATCTGAAAGCTGTTAAACACAAAAAGGAGGGCAAGTGTTCAGCTTGAGAACAGGGAACATAATCACTAGGGGAAAGAAATCTGCACAAATAAATACTGGAAAAAGTCAGCACAAGGATGACTACCAAGTTATAAATAAGTTTCCCAATGAAAATTAAAATGCTATCATTTGATTCCAAAGATGAGGGTGGCTAAGAAGCCTGCCCTCTGCTTATGTGAAAGCAGCCCAGACCAGGGAGCTGTGACTTTATTTTCTACGTTCAGAGAAAGACTTCTTCAATGACAGTTAAATCTAAATGCCTTTGCTTTAAACACTGCTACCCTAAACTCCAACACAGTGTTTGCTAATCAGACCACAGAGGAGGCAAAATGGCAGTTCTGGTGGGACTTTCAAAACAAACTCAGGCTTTATTAGCTAGCATGCGGTACATGCCAGGCTAGCAGATAAAGAGAAGCTGAGCATAGAGCCAGGGGACAGGCAGCTGGAAAAGGAGCAGGAGACCAGACTTACCACGTCTAGTGGGGCATCTTCACCCCGGTCTCTAAGGCCCTAGGTAGGAACTCTACGAAATACTGCAAGTTTCCCTCATGGGGAAACGGAGACACCTCTCCCTCCTTTCTACACATGCAGCAAGTGCAGAGGACACCGAAACAGGCGCCCTGCCACGCTGACTGCACTGCAGTGCCTTTGGCCTGAGTTCCCACTGGTGCACCTCGACAATTCATAATCCAGACTCTCAGCAGAGACTTTTACCCCCCGATTCAATTAGTTCCATTTTTATACCTTCTCTTGCCATGCTTTCTCCCATAAAAAAACACCCCACTAAACATTAAAACAAAGAAACAAACAAAGCCCCTCCACTACACATAGAGTAATGCTGTATTCAGCCCAAGAAAAGAAGAACACATTTAACTATACCCAGGTCAATTTTAAAAATTCTTTGGTGTTAACAACATTTAGATAAGCTATTCCTTATCTAAGCATCAATCACAAAATCCAGAACTCAAACCAGTCGTACAAAATGCAGAGGGGGACAGGCCATCTTCCTAATTTTAAGAATGTGGTTATCACCTAAATACACATGCAAAGCCAGAGCAATTCACATTGTGGGTTCCCAGAAGTGTAACACATCTCACATATCAAAAGCTTTCTCTTAGTTCTGTCTCATAAGGAGGTCTCAAGTTGCAAATTCTGCCAATGAAATCAGTCTACAACTGAGAACGGCAACCATCCCACTTTGGAGCTGCTGGTCCTCTACTTTCATGTTCCCAAAATGGCCCAAAAGAGCAAGGAAAATTGTAAACCAGTTGGTTCCTAAGGGTTCGTTCCACATGGTATGAGGTCTCAATTTGTATTGAAAGGGTCAGAAATGAAACAAGAATTCTGCATTGTCTCAAATTCTGTATTCTCTCCCTTGTTCATGAAACCTGCTACTTTTTACCTCAGGGGACAATGTTTTGTGGCCAATTTTGAAACATGTCGCTGCTAAAGTTCTTTCAGTTATCAGAATAAAGGAATAAAAGAATGAATGGATCCTAATTAAAGGGATCAAATTCCTCAGGTAATTGCAGTCAGGGAAGTCAGAGCTGGTCAAGAGGTGAGACTGAAGCTGTTTTTAGTTCCCAGTTCCAGTTGTGCAGGTAGACTTTTGTTAGGCTGTTATGATTTGGTAATGTTCGATACATTTGCTCAAAGACCAGAAACGGAAGTTAACTGGGAATAGGAGAGATAAGACACAGTCTTCAAAATACAGTGCAGCTCCCGGTGAAGAAAGGAGCGGGGCGAAGGGGAGGCATTTGCGGAAAGGTGGCGCAGTCCTTGGCTTTAAATGAGCCTCTAACATTTTCTGGTATGAGTCACCAATGGCATGGCCTATAGGAGAGAGGTGACATCTCAGGCCTCTTCTCCAGTCATTGTTAGCTTACTAATGGTAGACCCCCATTCTGCAGTAATTTAGGGTAAGGGATATATGCCAGTTCTCTCTGTACCCCAAGGATCTTGCACAGAATAGAAACTCAATAATTATTTGCTAAAAGAATGACAGAAAAAGGAAAATCTCACAGAGACAGACACAACAAACTCATTCTAACAGCGCTCTATTCTGAATTCCAAATGCACGCTAGTTAACACTTGGTGAGTTCTTGAGAAATTCTAATAACTCTTATTTCTGGACCAAAGGAGTGAGTGTTAAATGCTAAATCACTGACCATTATCCAAGGTGACAAGGAAGAGACGGCTTAGAGGCCTTATTCTGTTTTTCTGGCTCTTAGTCTAGCCAGGCAGTGTGCAGAACTGGCTTCGCCAACTTGATTTATCATTGGCTTTAAATACCAAAGAATCATTCCCAAAAGAGAGAACAAGTTTGAGCTGGTACAGCAGATAACAATCAGGCCAGCATCAGAATAACCTCTTATAATTCTCCCCATTGCAGAGTGAGATCTGAAAACAGTGATTTCCAAAGGAAAAAAAAAAAAACCCTCACCCTGATTAACGAGGCCTTTCCCTTCCCTGGCATCCCGAAAGCATGGCCATAAACAACCCGGCCAGGCGGTCTCCGGAGTGGGTTTGGGGAGGGTTTGTGGAGGTTGGAGATGGCAGGATATCTGCTCCCCAATCCACAGGTTCATCTTGGGGTCTGCTACAAACAGCAGCTGCAATAGTACTACCACCACCCAGGAGCGGAATGGAACAACTGGGCACGAGACAGACTGTGCCCTCCAAAAATGTTTTCTCTTCATTGTCTGTGTCAAAACAACAACCTTGTATCTTTACTACATAGAAAACAAGGTATTTGTGGTCAGAAGCTAAGGCAACAGTGGTCTTTCCAATGACAAGAAAGCTACGTGGCTCAAGCTTTTATGTAACACCCTGGCACTATGGAGACAGCACCTAACAAGCACAAACCCCAAGTCTGAGCAACGAGGGGGAGTTGGTTTCTATGAGAACCTCAACTTTTGCTTTTTCTGACTTATTTTAAACATGTAACATTATCTTTGAATCAAATAAAACTTAGATTTATTTTTTTCCCTCTTTCATTTTTGGCATTGAAGAATTCCAATTATGGCCTTTTAATTCCAAGTTAATGGATAAAGAGAAAAATTTGAATCTACTGGCCAGGCTGGTAGAGAATAATTACAGGGTGGTAAGGAAGCCACAGAAAATACCCAGTTGAGCGCTGGCTGGGTAGCTCAGTTGGTTAGAGTGTCATCTCAATATGCCACAGTCTCGGGCCTGATCCCTGGTCAGGACACATAAAAGAAGCAAGCAATGAATGCATGGATAAGTGGAATAGTAAATCACTGTTTCTTTCTCTTTCTCTAAAAAAAATAAATAAATAAAATTAAGGGGAGGGTGGAAAGAGAGAGAGAAAGAAAATACCCACTTGGATCTTGCAAGCACAAGCTTCCAGAAGGCATTCTGGCACACACCTGGCAGCCAAATGTAAAAGCTATTTACTTGCATAAATTTAGAGTAACCTTTTCTAAACCAAGCTGTGTTGTTATCTGCACAAAATGGTTTTGATATGAGTGGAGTGTACTTCCAGACCAAGGGACTTATAGAGCTTCCACTCACAGAAAATTGCTCTGAGCTTCCCCTCCCGAGGCAAGTGAAATTGAAATGTCTAGAGATGAGTATACTCAGCTGGTCAAACTGGAGAAGAAGAAACCAGTTAGATTAGGGATACTAAGACCCCCAAACCAAGGAGAACAAATACAACACTGAGATCTAAGGAACTCTTTAAGAGCCCCTTACCTCACTAACTTTACTAATAAAGAAATACATAGATATATAGATACATACATACATACAAGGCTGGGGTAGGAGGGATGACAAAAAATGGATTTCTGAAAAGCTAAGGTCCTTCAAGAGCACAGGCTGATCTTGGACATACAAACACATCTTATCCTGATGAGTTACCTGAATTCTGGGCTGTGCATGAATGACAGCATTTTTCTTGTTGTTATCGTAACGTAAAGAGTAAACAGACAACTTCTGCAGGCTAAGTCCAGCTTGAAGCCTGTTTTTGTACAACCCATGAGTGAAGAATGGATTTTACATTTTAGAAAGGTTAAAAAATCAAAGACTTTTGTGACACGTGAACATTGTGACAGTCAAATTTCAGTTTCCATAAATAAAGGTTTATTGTCAGAATATAGCCACACTATGTCATCGATTTGTAACAGAGACTATATGTCCCACAAAGCCTAAACTGTTTACTATCTGATCCTTCAGAGAAGAAGTTTTCTGACTCTTGCTCTGTAGCATACTGCAGGCTGATTCAAAAACCCCCCAAAAAACAAAACCCAGGCAAGGAACAGAGTTCAACTTCCCAAAACTAGAACATCAGTACAGGTGCACCATAAGAATATCATTAATAATAATAAAAATAATTCTAAAAAAAGCTTATGACAGTGCAATCTAGAAAGTAAAAGGGAAGGACGCATGGCTCAAGAGCAACGGTCTGAGGGAGCTGGGTGCCCTCAGTCCGCCTCTCCTGCACTCTGTTTCAGAAACACCCCCCCACCCCGCCATACTTATGCTCCCAGACTCAGATGTCCCCATGCAAAACATGTACCATGAGCACAACAGACCTTTGTTCCTGTGATTGTATACCTGGACTTTACCTTTCTATAGTAGAGTTTTATAACTCTACTTGGAAAAGCTACCTCCTCACTGACAACTCCGATAACTTCTTCTCTGTGAGAGCCCCACTGGGTCTCTCTTTGGCATTCAACACTGTGCGCCAAACCTTACTGAAATTCTCTCCTCTCTCTGCGTCTCCGCAGTGCTGTCCTGTCTCTCTGGGCTGCTGCTCTGGTCTCCTGTTGTTGCCCTCAGTTTTGTTCTGGGCCGTTTCCTCTGGACTCTACGCTATCTCTCGAAAGGCCCACCCGTGCTCATATCCGCCATCACTGTGATTGGGTAGAACCCACAGACATGTAATCTTCAACTGTCTTCTCATCTCTAGAACCAAGTCTCAAACGTCTGACAGACATCTCCCTCGCATGTCCTGCCAACACCTCAATTCAACATGTCCAAAACCAAACTCATCTTCCTAAATCACATCCTCTTTTCCCCTCCCCCCATTCTGGTTTCAGTACTTTCCAACAACCTCTCAATCTGAAAAACTCACCTATCTTGGATTTGTCCCTCCTTTATCCACGTAATCCAATGACAGCTATGTCTTATCCATTCCATCAATTTCACCCTGGTGGGTGGTTGTATAGTCCGTGGACTCCTCTCAATTTTCAGTGTAACTCAGCTTGTGCAGCCTCCTGTCACTTTCAGCCAAGAATCTTCTGATCTACCTGCCTGCCACCCATGTCCCCGTATACTGATTCTTCCCACACACAGCTACCAAATTAATTACTCTAAAGCAAAATGTTCTGCTTAAAACCCTTCAGTGGCTTCTGTAGTTTACCATTAAAATCAGAACTCCGCAATCTGCCATCTAGGCCTTCTAAGATCTGGTCCAGTTCCCTGGGACCATATAAAACATCCATTATCTACCTGACAGCCCTTCAAATACCTGAAGACAGTACAACATCTATTTCCTCTCATCCTCATATTTTCTCCAGGCCAGGTCCTCACAAGACATGGGTTTTGATCTGCTGCCATTCTGTTTGTCCACTTTCAGCCTACATAATACGAAGGAATCTTTAAACTGGAAATACCTTTCTAGTTGATTCAATGAAAAAGGTCTGATGGGTTGGTGGGGGTACATCCCTTCTCACGGCTTTGAGAGCCACCTTTGGAGACTTAGGCAGAAAGATCTGCTGCATTTGCTGGATTGAAGGGGGAAGGGTGGGGAGACACGGCACACCAGTCCTCCCTCCCTGGGACCAGGCAGAGTTAGACTTTTACTCCAGGCAGGATGCTGCAGTAAGAGAGATAGCTCCATTAGTGCGACAGGAAGCCCTCAAGGGACTGTGTGGGAGAGGCAGAGCCCACCCGTGGAAGGCCGGGCCTCCAAGGCCTGCATTCCAGCCCACTCTCATCGTCTGCTCGGCAGCGGCCCCAGGCACCGTGGAGACCCTGGTGGTGTTGTGACAAGCAGTCTATTCATTTCCTTATCTCATTCACTGGGCTGTGAGGGATAAAAAAGGTACCACAAATCCAAGACACTGCCGAGAGTGCACTTTGCAGAATTCAGGAGGAGAGTGTTCCATTGAAGTGACTATTTTCCCTCTTTGGGAGACCAGAGGGAAAGAAAAGGATATCTGCCTGGATATCTGCATCCTTTACTTTTCGAGGACTGTTTCAGCCATCACTGCGGTCAGTGGGACAGTGAAAGCATGGCTTGCACTTAATTGAGGCTTTTCAGCTCCTGTCGCACTGTGCCAACAGCAGGACACCCAAGCATCAGGATTTGAACGGTGACACTGGATGCAAAGCTTCAGTGGGAAAGCAGGAGAGAAGGGAGGACAGCAAGGGAGAAAATACAGCACCCGACAAATGATTTTTTGCAGCCAGACCGGAGACACCGGCCTGCCTCCCCAGGCCGTGCCTGTCTTCCAGGGAGCGGCAGCTGCTCCCGAGTGCCCACGGAACAGCCGGAAGACCACATGAGGCACAAGTTGCTGGACAGGAAGCTTGCCCCAAACCACGAGTTCTTTCTTCTTCTTTTTGAAATCCTCACCCAAGAATATGTTTATTGGTTTGAGAGAAAGAGAGACAGACAATGGGAGAGAGAAACATTAATCAGTTGCCTCTGTACATGCCCCGACTGGGATCGAACTCCCAACCTTTTGGTGTACAGAATGATACTCCAACTAAGTGAGCCACCCAGCCAGGGAAAAATATCATTATTTCTAATAAGGGAGTGACTGGTGAGGAAGTGGTGAGGGAGTGTTTAGGGAGGGTGGGAGTAGAAACTTCCCAACTCAGCTGGTGATCCAGCACACTGCCTGATTCCTGGTGCTTGTGACAACCTGGGTGTGCGTGCGTGCGTGCGTGCGTGCGTGTGCAGGTACTCTTGTGTGTGCTCACTAGCTCAAGGAAAGAAGGTGGGCAGGGGAAGGGAGGCTGACAGAGGAAACCACCACCTCGGAGCCTGAACTTGCGTGTCCACGCATATGGACGTGTCCACACCTTTGGCTGCCGTCCTGAAGACCCACACCAGAAAGTGACATTTGGTGGGACGAATGACACCGAGGAGGTACCTACCGATGGGCACACACTCAGTGCCAGTGTCTGAAGTGGCAGAGACATGACAACAATGGATAGACCCCTTGGCACTGCAAACTTGAGAATACAGTTGTATTTCAGGGAAAATGCAGGGAGAAGCCACCCTTTCTGCCTCACACCTTTCACTCTCTTCCAAAGCCCCAGGATGCCTGCCAGTCCCCTGGTCCCACCCGGAAAAAGTCGATGATGGATTGTTTGTGTCTCCTCACTTACTTTTGTTCCTGGTTCACTCTCTATCATATCCTAGCCAGACTCCCTGTCAGGAAGTTCTTGTCCAGTATCTCAAGCAGAAGGACACACCATTAGCTAAACTGTTTGAGACTGTGGGTACCGGCTCATCAGGGATGCAAAAGTGGCAGAGACTCGGTCTCATTCTTAACTCCTCCCACCATGCACGAGCATGAGCACATAAACGAGCACATGCACGAGCACGAGCAGTGCTCCTCCTGAAGCGTGCCCCCTCCCCACCTTCCTATTAGGCCCAGGCTTGGGTATGTGAGGCTTGTGACAAGGCCCCTTAATTAAAATAAAAATGCTGGGGTGCACATCCTTATAGGGAATCTGGGGGACTCTGGAAAGCCTCACACTTAGTTGTTGCCTGTTTTATGTAACTATATTTTGTTTCCAAGTTTTTGTCATTAAAGTCATTGTATGTCCCCTAAAATTATAAAATAAAACAAAACAAAACAAATGGATAATCATGAGTGTTCTTTTTTTCTGTGCCCTCCCTCCACAGTCTAGCAAGTGCCTGGATGCCCTCCGGCCCAAATGGATCCCTTGGGGTCAGAGGCAATTAGATCTCCAGGCACTCGGAACTCTTAAACCACACCACTGCAGACCTGGGGGGAGAAGAAGGCCTTCTCCATTTCAGACAGCCACCCTGGGGAGACACTAGCTCCTGAGTGGCAAAGACGACAGCTGTCAGCCAAGAGGGTGGGGAGTGATGAGGCAAATTTCACAGGATAACAGCCAAGAGCAAAACACAAACAAGAGAAGTGTTTTATATGGAGGCTGTCCCCCCTAATGTCATTAAACTGGGAAATCTGTATTCTGTAGTTCACTCATCCTTAGCAGACAGCTGCTGATGTTTGAGTCAGGAGAAAAGGTGAACGCTTTGAAAGGGGAAAGAGGGATTTCTCCTAGCTAGCCTGGAACCTCAGAAAGGTCAGCCACCTACATAAAGTCAGTATTTTGGGATACCACATAAAGTAGGCTCACTTCTCTACTAGAAAACTAATTTGCTCCCCATACAGTGAATGAAGCTCCATGCAGCTTCAACAGGAGCCCAGCCAATTCCATGGAAAGAAATCTGCATGTGTGATTCCAGTCTCAGGGCAGACAGGGTCCAAGGAGTACAAGGGAAGCCTGAAGCACCGAGTGCAGTCCCAACCACTGAAGTCACCTTGTGTGGACTGAGAGAACTGGCATTTATAATCTGTGGGGCCCTAGCATTCTTATTTTCCTGTTACCAACGTTCTGGTTGAGACACTGTAATGTATTAATCTTTGTAGATGAGTGAACGGTTGAAAATAGTGCAGGGTTTGGCTGCCATTCTCTCCCCTGGTGTCTCAAAATAACTCCACACAAATCACTTTTGCTAAACACTCATCGGGCAGCTCTCTTCCCTGCCAGAACACACGCATCTTATGTAAGTGAAGGAGCCACCTAACTTGCTGGAAGAGGGCGTTCCCAGAATGTGGTACAGCTGGTTGCTCCTGAGGCTCTGCAGAGCAGGATTTTAAACCCATCTCTGGCCCCTGTCAAAAAGCAAGCACACAGCACAGCTGGGCCTATGCTTCCTCTCAGCAAGAGAGCCCCCAGGAGACTCAGGCAGTCAGGTCAGGGAAAGTCACCCAGTTCAGGGCTGCTGCAGTAACCTGTGCAACCTGGACATTTAGGTACAACCTCAGCAACCTTGCATAGACATAGCAACCTTCATAGACTGGGGGTATCTGACTTTCCAAACCACCCCTGCCCCTCTTTGCAGCAGACATGCAGGCCATATTAAACTATTTGCCCTTTTAAATAATGATGGTTTTTCAAGGCCCTCTTTCCTTAGTGGGTTATGTGATTTTTTTTCTTTCTTCATGTATCTGGAATTTTTTGGAGAGAAGGCCCACATCTTTCTGAGGTGTATAAAAGGCAGTCAGTGACTAACCCAAATAGAAAAGAAACCGAGATCCTGGCTGGTGTGGCTCAGTGGACTGAATGCCTGACTGTTAACCAAAGGGTCACTGGTTTGATTCCCAGTTTGGACACATGCTTGGGTTGTGGGCCAGGCCCCCTGTTGGGGGAGTGCAAGAGGCAACCACACATCAATGTTTCTCTCCCTTTCTTTCTCCCTCCCTTCTCCTCTCCTCTCTCTAAAAATAATAAACAAAATCTTTTTTCAAAAAAGGAAAAAAACCGAGCAACGGGTGAAAGTGACATCTAAACAACTCAGAGCTGAATTCCACCAAAATAATCTGTTAGCAAAGGGTGGCTTGGGGTTGGGCACAAAGCTCAGTAAAGATTGCTGAAGGAATGAATGAATCTGAGCACTTGATGTCCCTGCTCTGTGGTCCTGTGAAAATGATCAAATGGCAATAGTCCACACCTGGGCCTAATCAGATTATTTATTAAAAACTGAACTGAAGATACCGAACACCTATTTATATCTATCATACAAGAGAACAAACATAAAAATTCAAAAAGAATCCACAAAGAATCAGGGGTTAAAGGCAATACCCCTGAGATAATACCCAGTGCTCAACAGAAGACCGGGATGGGGGTGACATGGTTTAACTCAAATTAAAAACATATGCATTCGTATAGTTCCATGACATACAGAATCTAAAGGAAAACTTTGGAAAGAAAAATCACCATGCTGAGGTAATAGGGGTGTTTAATATGTTTTTTCTTCTCTAGCTCATTGAGAGCAATGGAAGGAAGGAAGGAAGGAAGGAATTACTGCCTAGGTTTCTGGCCTAGAGAAAGAAAGGGAATGACAGCAAACTTATCTACTATACCACTTAAGTATTCACAGACTCACATAAAGCTGGAAAGAACCTTAAAAAACAATGAGCCCAAACTCCGTATTTTTTACAGAGGAGGGAACAGGAAACAGAGAAGTTAAATGACCTACACAAGGTCATATGCCAACCTGGTAACAAGGTACAGATTATAAGCCATATCTTTTGACAGGCAGTTGTTCTTTCTATTGTAGGATGTCGGTTCAGGGGAAATGCACTTCATCTTACTCAGGACGTCCACCCTGAGTAAGGCAGGGTGCTCCTGCTTTAACCTATGGCAGTCTGTTACTGGATGTCTTTTCCTGCACAGACAGATAATCCAACAGGCTATGCCGAACTCTTTCAATACATATTAGGAAACAGCTGGTATATTCAGAGCTGAGTTTATATACAATTAAAAGAGACAGGACAGACAGGTCACTAGGAAATTCATGGAATAGTAATAGCTACTATAACTTAAGTGCTACTGCAGTTGGGTTAGACACTGGAATAACTACTTTTAAAAATCATGCTGTATTTAATAGTTAGTGCATCCTTAATTTACAGATGAGAAAACTAAGGCAAAGATAGGTTGTATAATTTGTCCTAGATCAGAGTGTTTATAAATCGCAAATCCAGCCCTGGCTGACGTGGTTTGGTTGGGCGTCTTCCTGAACAGTAAAAGGTCGCTGGTTCAATTCCCATTCAGGGCACATGCCTGTGTTGTGGGCCTGGTCCCCAGCTGGGTGTGTGTGAAATGAAATTGATAGATGTGTCTCTCACACACCAATTCTTCCCTCTTGTTGTCCCTCCTTTCCCCTCTCTCTAAAAATAAATAAAATCTTTAAAAAAAGACCCCAAATTCGAGCCTATTCCTATAATTCAAAAACACATATCCAGAATGAAAACACTCAAGTGTCTCCCCACCAGAAGGGACACATCACAGAAGCCCCAAAGCTGGAGTAACGAAGACATTCTCGGGATGACGTTTGACCACCTCTCTCATTATACACATGAGGGAGGAGAGCAGGGATCAGACGACGAGTGTCCTGTCTCTGAAGTCATTCACTTTTCCTGTACACACACTGCTGCACAAGCTTGCAAATTCTACCGAGACTTGTGGTAGAAGAAATACAAGCTCAGCATTCCCTCTTTCCTCCTCTGGTTTCAGGCACTCACAATGACTGACTAGAGAAATGAAGAGTCCACAATGATGCTCTTCCTCGGGATGCAATGGTGGGGTCAGTAAACCAGTAGACCACCAACCCACCTACTCACTATTTACTGAGTTTCTACTATGTCCCAAGTGTCAAAACTCCATACCAAGAAACAATTACAAGGATCAGGCCATGACAGAGGCAGCAGAAGATGCCACGTGGACACTGAGCAGGTGGGTAGAGGAAGACTCCTAGAGATTGGTCAACCTTACTCTCAGTCCTGATGCATAACTGGTCAGAGGAACACACACCCAGCTGAGCTGTGGGGTAGTTTGGTGACGCTCCCAATGTTCAGAATGACACTACTGTGGCATTCGAGAGGGGGAGCAGAAGGGAAGTATTCACATGTGCCCTGGGGCAGGGCATTGGAGTTCCTTTGCAGAACCACAGCCCAGGGCAGGAGATATGAGAGCTCTCCCTCGGGAGAGAACAATACCAGGCCTTTCTACTATACTCACTTCTAAGTCAGAAAAGGAACCGGCTTAGGAAAACACAAGTGCTTTCTTTCTCCCAACAATTTATTTTTATATTTTCACAGATATCAAAGAAGGTGATAATATTCAAACTCTCTGCATGTGTGACTACTATCATGAATGCAGCTTTTTTATGTTATCATTCGAATTTTTTTAAATTAAAATCAGGATCTACTTGAGGACCACTATCATCACTTTCTTCTTTCCTTTGTCAATATCTAATCATCAAACCTCTGCCAAGAAATTCAAAGGGAGCTGAAAGAATAAAAGGCTGACACTTTTACAATTCATCTGCACTTCACAAAAATGTTTAACTTTGTAGTATGCACATCACACATATGTACATGGTATACAAACACCAGGCAACAGCGACTGCAGGTCTCTCTGCCACTGAGACAACTTCCAAACCAAGAGCACAGAGGGCGAAAGGGAGACAAGAGATACTTGACTGGCAGGAGAGGTCACAATTCGTTGTCAGGAGAAAAAAAGAACTTGTCCCAATGAGAGATCGGAATTGAAATGCTTAAAATATTCTTTAAAAAAATTGTTCTGACATCCAAAGAGGACTAATCAAATTGCGCCCCCCCTCCCCGCCCCCCAGTCCCTGAAAAGGAGAGAGGAAATGATGGAGTACTAAGTGCCAGCTCCGCCCTTAATGAAGCGGAGTGACCTCGTCCAAGAAACAACAGTTACTCAGCCTCAGCGCTTTCACTCGTTTGGTGCGACAACCACCACCCTCCTCACATCACGGCACTGTAGCAAACACCCAGGGGGAAAGCACGTGAGAACACTCTGAAAAGTATGTGTTATTAAACAAATTAATACCTTTAGAGCAGCGATTTTCGACCTTTTTCATCTCATGGCACACATAAACTGATTACTAATATTCTGTGGCATACCCAAAAATGTATTTTTTGCTAATCTGACAAAAATAGGTACAGTTTTGATTTATTTACACCAGATGGCTATTGTGTTGGCTGTTGTCTTCTTTAAATTTAACAATCAAAGGAAAAGAGAACAGTGCCCCTGACTAAACAGCCAGGTTTTACATATTTTAAAATTTGTTGTGGCACACCAGTTGAAAATCGCTGTGCTAGAGGATCAACATCCTGTAAGTTTTAGTATATTATTTAACTGTGGTCTAAAACACAGCCTGAAAAAGGCCACACTGGTAACAAGAGACACCTGTTAGGCCTCTTGAAAAAAATTTAATTTATATTTTTAGATCCTCAGCTGGGGATATATTTATTGATTTCAGAGAGAGAGAGGAAAGTGGGGAGAGAGAAACAGAGACGGAGAAACACTGATGTGAGAGTGAGGCATCAGTCAGTACGTGCCCCAACTGGGATTGAACCTGCAGCCTAGGCATGTGCCCTGACTGGGGAATGAACCCACAACCTTTTGGAGTATGGGATAATGCTCCAGGCAACTAAGCCACCTGGCCAGGGCCCTCTTGGAAATATTTTTAGGAAATTCAGTTACCGGGCAAATGCAGAGTAACTATACTTAAGATAAAAGGGCACTACAAGAAACATTTAATATGGATAAATGTAATTCGAGAACAGTTTTGATTCTAATGAGAATGGCGGGAAGAAGGATCAGCCAGGAGGGGTAGGAAGGAGGGCCTGCATCTCCCCAGGACATGGTTCTGACTGAAGTTTGTGAAGCATGAACAGACAGCAGCTGGGAATTCAGGAAGGAAGTAAATCAAGCTGCTGTTATTTGTGCTCCCGGAAAGCTACAGCATGGATAGCAACAAGTGACAGTTACATGAAAGGAGAAATTGCATTCTTTACTGATTTTTTCCATTGTCATTTCAGCAATTTCTTTTCCCACCACTGCCAGCCCCGCTGCAACTAACTTGTAAATGAGGCATCAGGGTGGCATGGGAGTTCTCTCTGGATGCCACGGTGAATAAAATACCCATCCTACTGAAAAGGGACTGCTGACTCCTAAAGGCAAGGTAGTGACTTTTCATCAGTGCTCCTAAGTTTCTACCTTCTGCCTCCTGCAATTCTGCTGCCCACTAACATCTCTTACTCAGAGACTGTGCAATGCCCCCTGCCCTCTACCCCCATCACCACCACTGGGAGCATCTGGAAAACTGTACGAGAGGCTTATTGATGTTCCCAATGTTTCCAATGGTGGAGGGTGCCAAGGCATTCAGGAGAGGGGGCTAAGGCAAGGAGGCATGTTCCACCCAAAATGCCACTACTGACTGTGTCCTGTTCAGAAACAGGTAATTCAGTCTTACCAACCAGGACTCTCTCCCCTCATCTACACCCATCCAAAGTGAACATCTTATAGCACCCCATAAATGCGTTGCATTTGTTTCAAACCTAGCTGCTCCAATCTCCTCATTCAGGTCAGGATATAAGGATTTTGGCCTAAGGTTGTTGAACTACTTAGAGAAAAACAGATCAAATAGAATACAACCATCAGAGTAAGTTGAAGTAACTGCTTTGACTTGAGGTTCTAAGAAGGAAAACATGGTCCACTCCAAAGTTTTCTACAGATTCCAAGAGGTCACAGTGTCATTCGAATTGGTGCTTTAAAGTAGTTCTGGCTCTGAGTTGGAGCCTGCAGTTCAAAAGGGTGAGAAAGTGAAGATCATGTCATGCCCAAGTGTAAATTGTAGAGCCACGCCATGGGATGAGGCCCCTGCTTTACTACCCAATACAGTCTGTGACCAAAATGGAAAAATACTTCATGTCTTTGTGCCTCTGTTGCCTCATCTGTAAAATGAAAAGGTGGACAGTTTTTAACACTTGCTCCAGGAAGGCTGTCAGAAGCCGCTGGCAAGATGGGAGGAAGAACAAACGAACACCTGGGTGCTTGGCCGTCATGACCCACACCAGAACCTAACCTTCCACGATTGATATACGCTAGCCTGCACAGGGTTAAGGAAAAAACTTGCATATTAAAAACAATAAATAAACAAACACAGGAGATCTGGGGATCCATAAAGCTAGACAAACGATACAAGCCCCACCTACTGTTTGCCAATAGGCTTGTTTACATTTAATACAGATTATTCTTTGCCACTGGAGAAATCTGCTCTGCAGTTTTATGGATGGATGTGACTTTCTGCCAGAGATCTGAGGGCACAGCAGTGGAAACGCACCAACTCTTTGCACATGTCAAGAGAAATATACACATATGTACACAGAGGCGGGTTTTGTCCAGCCTCAACTAAGATCAAGTACTCTTTAGCAAATGCCTCTTTGTTGGATTTGCAGTCAGTTTGCTTACATAGCCCTATTTGGGTATCAAGAATTAATTTATTTGAATATATTCATTCCCTTTCCTCATCTTCCTTCTAGTACAGCAATTCCAAGTAGTGAGAGAATCCATCATACTCCTTTATGCAAAGAGTACTTCAGCTTTGTATCAGAACTCTCTGGAATTACTTTTTCTTTTTAATAATGATGAGAAAATGCATAAATCATGTGCACCAATGTAGTTATACTACTTTTCTATTCTTAATAATTTCTAAAAGCTACACAAAATGGTTTTTAATATGCTCACAGGACTAGATCACTGCACCTCACAGGTTATGTGTTGAGAATGGTCAGGCCCAGCAGCTCTCCAAGGCAAGGCTAGGATACCCTTCTGTCTCCTAAGGGCAAAACAGTTGTTACAGAAGGTTTTGCTGTTTGCTGATTTAACCTAACTTGGTAAGATATATACCAGCTTTCTTCCAAGTAGGTGTCAAAGGCCTGGAAAGGGAGAGGACCCTGGCATTTGAATTGATTTATTTTGGTTGAGAATGGACACACAGGAAATGGTAGAAAAACTTGTTCCAACCCTGGCAATCTTTCTGCTTTCACAAGCCCATTAAGATACTAAAAATGAAGCATCAGAACAAACAGAAGCTGATGATGCCAATAGAAGAAAATGAGGCTGATTAGACAATTTCACATGGCAAAAGTGGTATTTAAATTTTGGTTGTTTTGGTTTTAGGTTTTGCTTTCTTTCCCCCTTTCTTGAAAACAAGTGCTTTTGCACGTGTTTGGTACAGTGGCAAACACTCAATCAAAGAATTTCATTTTATTTGTTTTGCTATCACCCTGAGGTTTCTTCTATTCTCATGTTTCAGCTTTTTTTGCAAGTAGCTCAAAATGACGATGCCTCACCATGTAGCTCCATTTGTGTTTTAAGAAAAGGAAAGAAAAAACATTTATAAGTAAACACCATTTGTAGTTGCTGAGTAATAAAAATTACCACTGATTGACTAAAACAAGATCCTTTAGGTAATGTGATAAAACTTCACATTCCTGACCATGGACATGAACAATGTTGGGGACTGCCTGAGGGAGTGGGGGGTGCTGGGTGGAGGGTCGCAAAATCAGGGCAACTGTAATAGCATAATCAATAAAATATAGTTGAAAAAGATTTCAGTCGGGAAAAACCTCCATGCTGCTTAAATACCAAAGGTGTAATTTAATTCTGCAAAGCAGATACATACACACATATGATTACATTATCCACAAATATAATAACTATCTGGATACAAAGCTATGCCTGTTAAAAAAAAAAAAACCCAGAAGACCCACATGTGTGCAGGTTGATGTGGTCTGAAAGAATGGGGATGAATTTCATGAATGTCCTCTTTTGTTAGGAAAAATGGACTTTTATGGTTTGAGGCATCTCTGCCAGGAATCTACTAATGCTTCCCAAGTCCTTCTGGGACGGAAAGCACACACTGGTCAAGAGAAACCCCCCCAAGACCTGACCTCTGCTGGGTTCCCATAAACGTCGTCCCAGGATGTTCCAGGGTAGCTGGCAGGCCAGCACCGAGCCTCTCAGTGCTGAGCTCTTACTCCGCGTTTTCAGTAGCACTGCAGTATCTGATATAATCCCTCAAAGGCTCTCAGAGTTTGGCCCTAAATTCCCTCCTAAAATATAACTCAGAGAAGATCTGAATATAGATGGCAACCTGGTCCATTTTTCTGCACAGATCAACACAGAAGGTTCCTGGTGAATACAGATTTAATGTCTACCTTCTCAGCAACCGAGGCCCCTGGAGCTGTAGAATACAGCTAAATGGAATAAGTCATATAACCAAGCTGATTTCATTCCATTATTAATTCATCTTTATGCAACCTTGTCTGGGGCCTCAAAAAACAAAACAAAACCAAAACCCCCAAACACTATTATGCTGCTCAGCCGAACTTCTGCAACCCGTCCCATTTTCTAGATAACTGTAATAAAACATTTTCTTTCTTCTTAATCAGGGGCAGTACCCATCCCCAAAGGGAATTTGAAAATATGGAGGGACCACTGTTGGTGGCTGCAATGGCTGGAAGGAGGGGCGCTCCTAATGCTAATCTGGGCACACTCTTCTGTTGGTTGATGTTTGTCAAGCACTGAGGATGAAAGGCAAATCTACACTCACAATGTGACTGCCAACACACCTTTCTGGATCTCCATATCACAGGGGAATGTTGTGGTTATTCATTAGAATTCATTCATTCAGTAAATATTTACCAAGCAGCTACTATGTGCCGAGCATAACTGTACTTGCTGGAGATAGTATGTCATAGAGGGGTAGAGAGGCACTTGTATGGAAAGCCATTGAAAGAATGGCATCCAGTGATGAATACAGATATAGACAGCTACACATGTGGGAATGTGTAGACAAAAGTGACTACAATGTAGTCTGCCAGGGAAAAATCCACCATGACCATGAAGATCTGGCTAGCATGGTGCAGAGTCCCAAGGGCCACTGTCAGCCAAGGTCGAGATATTGTTTATCGCATTTCCTCACAGAAGAAAGACAGAGCACGTGGCAATGCCTGGGGAAGCTCTGGAGGGAATCACTCCCACCTCCTCCGGAACTCGTGGGCTACTGGTATTACAAATCACTACCATTCTAGGACGGTGGTAAATTAGCCAATTCAACAACAACGACAACAACAACAACAACAACAAGCCCCACACAAATGTAGCTTCCAATGGCATACTCATTTTTATTAATTGGTTGATTTAAACTTAACCAATTAGCCTTGGAACTGTAGTGAGAGCAGCAATCAGCAAACACGCCAGCACGCTGCCTCCACATCTGTACCCTTTACTCTCATCTCTGGTCCTGTTTCCTGTGTGTGCAGGGAATCCAGGTGGCCAAGAAGTCCCTGAGTCTAGCCCAGTCCCCTTTCTGATGCCTTCTGAATGCCGACGGAGGGCCTGCTCTTCTGTACCACTCCCCGTCTGCGCATTCTGCACAGGCCTGGGGGAAGGCAGGCGAGGCCACTGCTGATGCGCGGGCAGACACATTTCCACAGAGAAGTAGGTACTTCGGATACATAAGGGCAGATGAAAATGAGGTAAAGAGTCAATCTAAAATGATGTGTTATATTTATCCAGCGGCTTTGCATAGAGGCTTGAACCTCTATGGGGAATCTGAACCGCGGTCTTCATCAGACTCTGTTATTAACATGTTTGCCAACCCTGACAGCCAGAAGTAAAGGGTTCAAGGTTAGTGCTAGTTCAGCCTCTCAGGACCACATGCATGGTTAGGCACTGCAAGCCCTGAGTAATTCTAGCAGTGCTATTTATACAGACAAATGGTCTCAGTTTCCTCACTTGTGAAACAGACATAAAAATTAAAATGCCTTATAGGTATTAAGTCAGAGCATTTACTACAAAGCATCTAGCAGTGTTAGTGAACAGTTAAGTGCCTATTAAAATAATGCCCAACAGTTAACTATTTGGTCCTAAACCCCTGGGCAGTAAGGACCAGTGTGATTTGAGAGGGAGTGTCCAATAGGTAACCTGAATCTTGAATTGTATGGACCCTGTAATACTGGTCTTCTGGCAGATTCTACTGGAACCAGTTGGCACACATAACTCACCCCATACCCTCATGCCCCCTAGCCTTCACCATGGACCCCTGTACCAGCTGAAGAAGCAGCTGAACACATGCTGATCACATTAACTGTAGCCATTTGCTCATCACACAATTCTCAGGCTAAAGAATCCTAAGCAATTCTGCTCTGGAGGACCTGGAACCTCTACTGAATAGCCAAGACTGGCAAGGATGGACTCACAAGCTCATTGCTGTTTCAAAGGTATGTACAAAGTGGGATATTAACAGCCTCCCAAGAAACTCAACATTCAGAAAAACAAACTTAGGAGGTCACAGTCTCAGTGCCTGTCTTGAATCGACAAGGAAATGAGTTATAGTTCATCAAAGGCACTCTCACAGTGACAGGGCCTTCTAACTGGCTCCACAGGACCAGGGGCTCAGAAACACTGGGCTCTCCCTACAGGATGCTGAGAACCTTGGCACCAGAGCACATGAGTTAGTGTATTAAAATGGCTCCAAACATGATGTCATTGTGGTCCTAACAACGTCACATATATTCCCTTGTCTCAGAAGCAGGAGGGACAACATGGCAACATGGGCTCACTTTCTTAGGAGCTGGGGATAGGACTACAGGATCATGCAATTTTAATAATTTTCAGTTCCCCTGGCCACAGAACAATGAATAGCAGACTGACAAATGCCAGGTTGCATATAGAAACCCAGGATACAGAAAGTCTAGGGTAGAATTCCTTGTTTAGGGAAATGGTCCTCACTGATTAAAGGCCCACTGTGAACTAGACAAATGTCCTAGGTGCTGGGTTTCACTCTACGGTAGTGAATGAAGCAGACGGGAACTGCTGCCTTCATGCGCCTTATATTCTGGGTAGAAGGAAAAGATAATAAACAAGTAAATTGTGAGAGAAGCTGATGAGTGATACGCAGTAAAATAAAGAAATTAAGGGACACAGAGAATGTCAGGGAGAAGACAGGAAAAAATGCGTGCATGCACACACACACACATACACACACACCCCATCAAAGTGCCTGATCTGGGGCACTCAGGCCTGGGATGGTGAGGTGACTTGTCCTAAAATGTGGTTTGTCCCTGTCCCAGGAACCTAGTGCCGGCATACCAGGAAACAGTCCCCAGGCCTCCAAATGAAGCTTCAGGCCCTCCACCGAGCTTTCCTGACCACTCCCTCTCACATGAACTCCCACAGATGTTCTGCAACCTCGCCCTCGCCACCTCACAATTTAGTCAGATTTAATAGGTATGCCGTGGTCCCCAAGATGGACTGGTCACTCCTAGGCTGCTACCATCCGATGACTCCTTCATAGCTGTCCTACACACAGTGGTGCAATTGAAGCAAGTGCGCGCCTGGGCTCGCATTTCAGGGAGCACGCAAAGTCACGGAGGAGGGACATGTGGCTGAGACCTGAGACATGTGATTACTGTATGCAAGTCATTGTGTGCTGGCTCCACTGGTTCAGCAAACATGGACTGCATACTGCTCTGTGCCAGGCACTGGGCTAAGGACTCGGCATACGGAAATGAACAAGGAGCACCCAGGCTGGTGGGAAAAATGAACATGTACACAGATCATCGGTATGTTAATCCGAGGCTTCTCTGAGAGCACATACCCGAGCCAGCCTCCTAGGGGTGAAGGGGTGATGACGGAAGGAAGGAGGGCCTGGGGACTCTAAGCTGAGAGAACAGAATATATAAAACCCTCAAGCCGGCCTGGTTGGGTCTGGATACTTCACTGCCCCTGTTCAGGAGGGAGCTTGGTGAGGGTACAGAGTGGAGAAGCCATGAAGATGAACAGGACTAGATTGTGGAGGACCAGAAATGCCTTATTTTGAAGGCAGTGGAACCACTGAGAAGTTCTAAGCAGGTGAACGCAGATAGGCGAGGAGGGCAGAAGCAGGAAGACTCATTAAGGAGACTGGAATCCTGTCTGGAGAGAAAAATTAGAACAAACAGATTCTACAAACATTATGGACACTGATCATATGCCCAAGAAATGGGTGGGTGCTTTCCCCTAAAAGGCCTGGTCTCGGAACTGCAAAAGGAGCCCTAAGTTTCTGTTCAAGCACAAATCCCAGGGGCCAGTACCAAGGACAATAAAACAACAGAACTCAGCCTGCCTTTTATGCAGCACTCTCTCCATTCAGTTTTCTATTTTTAATCTCCTTTAAATTTACCAGTCCTGTATTTTAAGGGCAGAGAAACAGACAAGTTAATCCAAGTTACTGAGGACTCTTGTGTAAGTTCTGGAGATCAAACCAGGTCCTTCCTGGCTCTCAGAGTGAGCAGGAAGCAGGCCGAGAACACAGTAGGAATGAGTTTCACGTAAAGGTTGGAGATTGTTTAGAGGACGGAAGTAGAAGCAATTACTCATTTTTAATTTTTCTATTTCTACATATTCCTTAGTAACGGTGTATTTCTTTAACACACACACACACACACACACACACACACAGAAACCAAAGTTTCCTTTTAAAAACAAATCTATAGTTTTTTAAAAAAGGAAGGGAGGGCATGCTAAGAAGCAGGTCAAAACATGCCCCCAGAGGAGAGCTCGTCAGGAACCACAGCTCCCTCTCTCCCGTTTCAACCCCAGACAGCTCTCCACCCAAGTCTCCCTCGTCTGCTCACTCACGTGCCACCCCTCTCCGCCCTGCTCGCAGGGGGCGAAGTGGCTCGCACACCGACAGTCCGGTGACCAGGCAGCATGAGTTATGGGCGAGCTCTCATCGCTCTCTCAAGATAAGGCGCAGCTCTTCGAGGGAGATGGGAGCAGATATATATCAGCACCCCCACCGACAGAGATAAATGTCATAGCTCCAGCCCCTGCCCATAAATACACAGTGGCAGGAACAACCTTAAACAGCCCACTGTGCCCAGAAGCAGCAGGATTTAGTGGGCCTCCTTACTTGATCGTGTGCTGAAAAGCGCTTTTAGGAGGGTGTTAAATAGGCACATTACGCAAGCTTGTGGACCCAAAATAAACGAGGCAGTCTCGTTATGTGGACGCCGCCCACACGGGGAGGCTGCGTGTGCCCTGCCTGACAAGAAAGGAGCGGGAGAGATTTTCAGGGCGACCATTCTGGAGCTAGTATCCTTCAAACCAGCACCAGCTTGCGTGGCAGGAGGGCAGGGGAGGAGACTCCTGATCCGGAGGATCCTGCTGCAGATTCTAGGGCTGCTCGTTCTAGGCAACAGCACATGCTGCCTCCTCTCTTACCCTGCTGCCTGCCTCTCCTAGAGACCTGCGACTCCTTCAGAGTAACCGACGGGCTCCTTCCCGGCGCAACACCCTTTGTGATAATGGCAATGGTCATGCTTTAACCACCTCCCATCGCCTGCTCCTGCCTCTAAGTCCAGGCCATCAATTTAGCGTTTCATACGGAGAACTCTGCTCCTAAACAAGCAATGGACTCATCTCTTCAAATCAATGAAGCTCTCCAGCTCCCCAGAGAGGGATTTATTAACTATCAATCATGTGCATTATTTTACAATATAATTGCTCTGGTGATTAATCTTGAAGAAGTATTGCTCTCCAGGTTGGGGGTGGGCAGGTTAGGGGTAGAGGGATCCAGCAAAAGGGAAAAAGGACTCACAGACACAGACAACAGTGTGGTGATGGGAGCGGGGAGGAGGGGGTATAAAGGGACTAAATGGTTAATGGGAAAAAGCACAATAAAGATTAAATTTAAAATATTAATTGGAACTTCATCTAAATGTAATTTGCTAACTTATATCCACATTACTAAGTGCTAACTCAAAAAAACGTAAATGCGGTTCACTCTCCAGATCCTAACTTTTGCCTTTACAAACAGAAAGCTCTCGGAGAACGGTCACAGGGATGCAAACTGAATTTCCAGAGGAAGGAGATGGAGCCGAAGACGGAAAAGATTAAAGGATGAGATGAGTCTTCCTCCTCTCTCTCTCAAATCCTTGTTTCAGGTGGCCAGCAGGGCCACTGTCTTATCACAGAAAAGAAGAAATCAAGCAGAAATGGATGCCTGACAATCCTCCTTGAACAGGTGGTAACAACAGCTCCTGCTCTCAGGAGACTCAGAGGTGAATTGTGAGGAACGAAGATACACATTTCCCCAAGTCACATCTCCAGTACTGCGCCCTCACTCAAAACCCACCGACCGTCCCGTGAAGGAGTGCTTTTCTCTTGTTCACTGCCACGTCCCAGAGCGGTGCCCACAGGGTCCGCCACTCACTCCATCGAGAGGCACTCACCTACCTGCACTTTCTGGTCTGCGTCCATCAGCCAACCCTCTTTGCTCACAACACCAAGAAGTACTTACAGGACAGTGGATTTTTAAAAGTCAATCCAATTTCCCAAACCTAATTGCCAGATTTTACACATTGCTTCACAATAATCTCATTAAAAATAAGTAGCAGCATATGCTTCAATTTCATCACCTTTGCCCTTTACTCTACGGTGGAGGAGGAGCAGTGAAAGGGCCAAGAGTAGCAGCAGGAGAGGGGAGAGAAGGAGTGGTAACTGCCGAAATGGATGGGCAGCCTCTGAATAACTGAAAATTAACCACACTGTTTCCCCCAATAGCTTCAAATCTAAGTGGGAAGGACTCTCACTGATGGCATGAGGGAAAAAAAAAATTTCATTTGATTCAAAACATGTACGACTTTTTCCTTGATATTTCATTTACTGTCCCAAAGAGAATCATTATGACAATGAATTAAATAAAGGGCAGGATGAGAGAGTTAAGGGAGAGTTCAATGCATAATCCAGGTAAAAGCAGGGAGCACAGGTGCTAGTTCAAAAGCCCTAGCAGAGACATTAATCTCCTGTGTGCCCGCCTTACCTGTCGGAGGGAACAGGGAGAGAAAAGAAATTGAGGAGAAGGAAAAAAAAAGTAATTGGAATAAATACAGAGGAAACGCAATTAAAACTATGTAAGACTGAATGAGGAATGATTAAATAAGAAGAGTTTGTGGCTGGTGAAGCTGGAGGGAGAAAAACCCGCCGGGAGGGAAGAGAGCCTTCCGGCACACAGCCTCACCCTCAGCAGACCTCTGGGGCTGAGGGCGAGGAAATACGGGAGCGGGTCACACGCCTTGGCACAGGCATTTTCTTCTCTTTTAATTGTGTGCTTTTCTTGTGTTATAGTCACCCATAATTGGGAAAAAGGTCAAGATTATATTGATAAAGATGTTTTACAAGCATCTACACAAATAAAAATGTTCTCATTAATTACTGGCCTCAAAATATTGGGTTTCTGACACTTTCAATTTTGATAAGCAGCTTCAGAAAAAAATCTGGATTGCTGTAAACTGTCATGTCAACAATGAGTTACTAGCATGGAAAGCTAGAGCAAATAGCCATAAAAATCTAACATAGCTGCTTTCCGTGGTGGCTGATGAGATCTGCTCAGGAATCTCCAGAGGCTGCTAAGGCCATGGGGTCTGAAAAAATGAGGAAAGCTGAGAGTTCTTAATTTTCAGCCTGGAGCTAACAGTCTCAGTAAAGTTTGCTCTCTCCTGTTCTTGAGCTTGTTCCGTCGATTTGCACCCTCTGTGGCTGCTGCCTGCCCTTTGAAAATCAGTGATGATCTCTATTTATATACAGTTCTGGTTCCTGGAGGTAGAATATACTCTTAGAAATGCATGTTGGTGCCACACAACTGACTACAGAACAAAAATCCACAAGTATTTTGGAAATAATATCCAACAGAAATGAAGATCAACAGCTGCTATATGATGAGCTTATATGTAAGAATACACATAACTTTTCTGCTCCTATTCACTGAGTAATGCATGCATGGCTCAGGAGTAAGTGAAATTCCCACTTATTCAGCACATATTTATTGAGTGCCCACTATGTGCCAGGGACAGTGCTAGGTACTGGGGATGCAACGGACCACCAGCAACACAAACTCTTGAACAGTTCAGAGTCTACCGGAGAAGACCTACATTCAATGAGGAATAGAAAGCAGCATATAAAGTTGGGAACTGCCGAAAACTTCAGGGACACATATAATGTAGGGGAAGGGCTTACTTTAGTCCAAGGATCAAAGCTCCTTGGGAAAATGGGAGAGACTGAGAAGGGAAGGATGAAGAGAAGCTGGCTACTTCAATGTGACCAATGTGGATTTTCCAACAGGCAGGCCAAAATAAGGCCAAATAAAGACAAAAGGATCCTCTGGTAGAGAAAGTAGCTTTTTTGTTTTTTTCAGTAACACAAGACAACACCTGAGGCCATCTGCTGAAGTTGCCACCCTCTCTACTAAGGAGGGGACCAGGACTGGTGAAAGGCCCTGTGGTGCAGGGCAAGTTCGTCATCGGATTCAGCCCCACACTTCCACTTTCCACTTTTAACCATCACATTCTGTCCCAAACAAATTAGCTTCACACCCTAGAAGGAATTCCTTTTCAAATGCAGAATCTCTCTATTTTAAAAGTCTGTAACCTTATACACAACTGAGATTTAACCAGCAACCTACCACTGCTACTGAAAACACTGCTTGGGCACCCTTCAGCTCCACGACACAGGACCAGGGAGAGGGATGAAGACTGAAAACACCCATTTCAGCTCCATAAGATGTGGCTACAACGGCAGAGGGGCCAGGGATGGTCCACTAAGGATCCCACACCTCTCAACAAGCAAGGGCAATGTGAGCAGGAAGAAAGAGAACAAAACAGTAAAATATAGTTCTAGTTTCATGGATGGAAAGGAAAGCCAAGGACAGTGCTGGCTGAAGTAGAGCACTGCCCTAAAATGTCATAAATGCTAAATGCTACATTTTAGCATTTCTGTAGCTAGAATTCAAGTCATGCATCAAATCAGGACACAACATAGCCACTTGGGGTTTTGCTTGTCACTGGTTTCTTTAAGAAGCACCTCATAGGCATGATGTGCCCGCCACAGCACACCACTATTCTATCCCCGCTCCAGTAACAGGGAAACCGAGTTTCACATATCTAGCAAGTGGGGGGAGCCTAAATCCAGACTAGATGGAACTGACTCTAAAACCTGCTTTTTTAGCTGCTAAGACTTTGTATGTGCACTGGATATTTCATAATTTCCAAGCTAGGGAAAAAAAGAGGGAAGGAAGGCGTCTAGATCACTCAAACAAGTAGTCTGCCAATCAGCAGCGCTGGCATCAATCACCTGGAAACTTGTTAGAACTGCAAAATCTCTGGCCTTAAACCAGACCTACTGAGCAAGCTTGGGACACCAGGCTAGAACTCATTGGGAGTGATGAGCTTTCAGAAAAACCTGAAAGCGCCAGGGAAACATCCCACGACTCTAAGGAAACATTACTGCCCACAGCAACAAGTAGTCAGTACCTGCCAGTTCACATCCGGGTCCTGGTGATTATGGGCCCCGTAAGGCTTCTGCTCTAAACTGCAAATCAAGAATTTCTGACCCAGCATTCCAATTTTTTTAAAGTGCAGTGAGAGGAGGAAGAATGAGAGGGACGGGGAAGGATAAGTAAGCACTCTTTACCTTCTATTCAGCATAAAACCAGGCCCACCAAATACAAGGGGGAAAAACACAGTGATGGAGCACCAGGCACAGCTGGCGATTACCGCTGACAAAGGCTGAGGGAAGCACCTTTTTCTTCTTTAGAGAATCTAACCCACGCTTAACCCTGAACTGGGGCCAAATCTGAGTAGGGAGGGAGCTTGGTTTGGAACAGGAATTTCTTTCTCGGATGAAGTTCAAAACAAGTAACAATGACTTCTGAGCTACTTGTACACAGGGTGCTTTCTTTCTTTTTCTTAAATTCAAGATTCCACACACAGGCACACGCTATAGATGAGATGCTTTTTTTTTGGCCCCCAAAACACATCAACAATAAAAAAACCCCATGCAGTCTTTTTGTTTGTTTGTTTTGGTTCTTAAATGCTGCTGGGACAGTGATTCGGTTTCAAACGCAATAGTTAAAGCTGCACAGTTGGTTTCTCACTGTGCATGCACACTTACATCCTTTCAAACACTGAGAGATTAAAATCCACCTCTTCTAAACATGGACCGTTAAAGGCAGTCTTCCTGTTAAGTATTGAACTTGAACTGCTTTGAAGCTTGATAAAAATAAAGGTCAAACTGTTTTCCTTTCTTCTTCAGAATTTAGGGAAAACACACTTCCACAGGGAAAGAGGAGGGAGAACTCTATGAGCACACAGCATTACTACCCCCAGTGACTGGAGAGAGAACCGCGTTTCAATGATTTGCCAGCTCCGTCTTGTCATCCCTCCCCTTCGAATCTCTTCACATTTGCATTGTTCATGTACAATGAGCCAGGGAACGCAAAAGTTAAAGTTCTCACAGCAACTGCGAACAATCCCACACCGTACATAAGCAGTATCGGCAGTTACTAATTGGGCTGTTGCTAAAGGTGAACCCTTAATATACCTTATGTGTGAAGTGGGCGAACCAGCACTCTAACAGAGTTTTAAACTTATGTATTTCCCAACTTGTGTGTTTAAATCTGTAGCTTTAAAAATGGGCACGTGAAGAGAAATAAACCCCAGGGAAGGGCAATGTTTAGCATATTGATTTTCTAACCACACTAAGTAGGGAACGAGAAACAGGACAGTTGGGCCACATAGGGGCCCAAGTTCTACATGGACATGTGGGAGACCTCTGAGTGCAGGGGGCACCCCAAATAAGCAGCCTGCCCCAAAGAAGCTGGTAAGACAATTCAACACAGCTTTCCGACTTCCCTCTGACGCTATCATAGAAGCCTTTGGTCCTCATCTCATCAGGGCCCTAATTGCTCTTCTGAGAACTGGATTGATGGCATTGCTGTTAACCTTTGGGTAGCTCACCTTTGAGCTCAGGATACTTTAAAACTGAACTCCCATCCAGTTAAGAGTGTTTATCTGATGAACTAAGGGAAGACATTGGCTGTCTTCTGAGTGTCATCCCCATCTCATACAGACCATATTTATGTCAGGGCAAAATTTCAATCAACTCAATTTACCGATCAGCTGACTTGATTTCAAACTCAAAATTTAAAACTAAATGCAAGACTTCATAAGGTCATGACATGATAGGGCTTGAGAGAACGACTGCTATCATTTAATATAATTCAAAGCCACGAAGCTAAAACGGCACCCTGGAGTTAATAATTGTGGGGTGGAGCCTATCAATACAGGTAACAAGCCAGGGAAGGGGCAGACACCCGTGTGAGCTCGGTTAGAGGTAACACACTTGAGCAGTAGCCTGGCGAGAAACAAGGTTTTCCAATTTCTTGTCCAACGAGCTCTCTATCGTCAACTTTCCTTTAAAATACTTCAAAACTCACCTTTCGCCTGTTTGATTCCCCTATAATTGGACTTCCTATCCCAGCTCTGCTAAGCGGAGCATTCCCTGCTGCAGTGAAAGGTTACAACCTCATTTAAGGCCTCCACAGGGTCATGGAAAGCAATGAAGGCAAAATGCTTGACTAAGAAATACCAATGCTAATAACAGGGTTATCATTAATTGCGACAATTTTTGCTGTTATAAAACCAAGGCCACTCACCAATGGATAAAAAAAAAACAGAGCCTACAGAAGTTGAAAGAAACAATGAAGACATATATACATACCAACCAGTATTCATTTCAGTGAAAATTCAGGAAGACATGAGATGGAACGGATGCAGAAAAGCAGATATGGTGAGACTGTGCAAAGTTGAAAAAAAAAGATGAGCTTTTCTTTTAAAATTCTGTGCCATGAAATGTGAGGCAGGCAGGCAGGGCCCTCCCATGACTTGTCATGCTTTTCAGTCGGCACGACGGGAAGCCTCAGCCTTGAGAGCCTGCTTCCCCCGGTGCCCAGGGCTTACAGCAGGTGAGGATTCAGGTAAATTTAGAGTTCACCAAGAAATCACTGACAGTCTCAGAGCACCTTTAAATAACAGAATCCAAACATGTTTGGTGATACATATGAGTGAATCATTTTGCTTTAATCTGATCCATTATTTACTGGAATATGAAAGGAAGTAAGAGTATAAAGCCCCCATCATCTCTAGGGGCAGCATGACAACCTCAGAGAGCAAACATACAGATAGACCGAGGGGGGGCATGTTCCCAGTGGCTTCCAGACAGAGCTATAAACTACCTCACGTAAGTGCTTTCAGGTTTGCCTCTGGAAACATCTGGGCCTGACAGAGCCCCAAAGATCTATAATGTTATCTTCTGAACCAAAAAATTCCCCTGGCTTGACACTTGGCCTGAATGCTGAACAGAGAGCACTTGAAAGCAGGAGTTTCCCTGGAGAAGGCCAGGATGTACCATGGCCACAGCTCACCTTCCAAACAGGTGACACCACGGTGGCTGCCAGGGAACAAGATTGGTACCCACACATTTTTTTAAAAAAGTACGTGTATTTGGAATGGAAAAATTATTTTATGCTATTTATAGAGGTGAGAATCAATCTAGTAAAAATCTTCTGATTCTAAAAATACAATGATAGCAAATGGGGCAACAAGTTAACAATTCAATAAGTGTAAACAAATGCCCTCTATATTGTTTTTGTAACATCCCTGTAAATGCGATATTCCAAAATAAAAAGTTGTAAGAATTATTTTTTAAACCCCGATGACTTCTAATGCTTAAACGTAGGCTATTCTGGGACATTTAATCACCATATCATAACACTCTGAAAGGTGCATCGGGTGCAACAATCAGCCCAGGGAACCTTAGTAGAAAGCCTGCAGATCTACGATGTAAGCATTCCAACACCGGTTTCACGCATTATCTCTTAAAACTCTGCTACTCAAGGTGATAGGTTTAACCCTTTCAACTCCAAATTAGAAAAAAGTGTTCCCCGGTGGTTAGCAAATATCCTGTCCCTCTAACCTATTCTATGTTACACTTAAATATCACCACACACTAGGCAAGTTGCTTGGCCTTTTATTAGTAAAGCAGCTGAATAATTTATAAGGGTTGCACAGGGCCCATTAGAAGTGCTACAGCAGTAATAACTGGCTAAGGACATTGCTTATTCAGGGCTAAAGTTTAATTTGTCCATAAACGCCCCAGCGCATAAACCCACCCCACAGGTCTGATAGGGTCTCTCCCTCACACACTCTCAACTTGGTTGTGTTCCTACTGGTGTCATCTATGGGGCCAAAAAAGCAAATCTAACTCCAAAACAACAACTAAAATCTCATCCTCACGTCATTACAATTCCTCAAGAGGGCCAGTACTATCGTCCACCTCACCAAGCAGAGAGCACTGGCAGATACAATGAACGGAAAGGGGACTGGAGAAATTGAAGAGGTTAAGACCCTGGTAACAATATGCTCAGTGTCAATCTAGGCATTGCATTCTAAATGTGAACACATACACAATCAAGAAAATGTACTCTTCTATACATTTAACAAGTTCATTAACCTTCCTAAACCTTAGTTTTCTCGTCTATGAAATGGGGATAGTAATGGTATCAACCTATTAGGGCTGGAAATCCAAATTAACTCACTTAAGTGAGTTAATGCACAACACATAATACACATTAAGTAAAAGCTATTATTATTAGAAATTCAGACCTGGAAAGAACCCTAGAGAAACCTAATTCAACTCTCTCTATGAAGACATTTAAGGCCAAGAGAGGCTGTGTGACTTCAGGAAGAGTTCCAGGTTTTAATCCCAAGCAGAGTTTGGGCCTGTTTGTCATTTTAGGGCTGCTGTGGCTCTAGCACTTTCTCCATGGGAACGGTGTTGTCACCTTGCTTTCTGAATTTTAAAATAAGCCAAGTGTTAGCCCAGAATCAGTGTTCATTCATTCGTCCAAGAACTATCCAGTGAATGCTGACTCTGGGTTAGGCACTATTCCAGGGTTTAGCCATTACAGGAAAGACAATTTCCCTGCCTTTGAGCACCTTACATCCTGTTGAATAAATAAAAAACAAAAATAAATAAACTAGATAACTTCAGATAGTGGCAAGTGCTATAAAAGAAACAAAAAGGTGACACGAGAAAGTGATAATGGAGGCTGTAAGAGGGAGGGAGAATCAAAGTCTCTTAACAGAGGTTGTTCATGCCAGTTCCTTTGCAGTTTAATCTCTAGGAAGATGGCATTGTAACAGTGTTTTGGTATATGCATATATGAATATACATGACTGTATGCGATAAAAAGAAATTATACAAAGAGGCATGACACCCTAAAAATTTCACTTGGGCAATCTTATCAGAAATGAACACAGTAATGATTAACGACTTTATCAGAATAGACCCTTCCTGGTCTTTGGTCTCACCTCCCCAGCTAATCTGGCGCAGATGAGTGGTTAAGGCAAAAGGACACCAAGGTTCAGGTCACTCTCTTTCAGGTGAATCCATGCCTCTACCCTCTACCGCCTTCTTAGCTCTTGGCATCTGTGTTATATGCCACAAAATTCCTGCCCCAAGAACTAGTTCAGGGGATCAAAGAGCTATTATTAATGTCTCCATTTAAGCCAATTGAGGAAGGGGATGGCGGTAGAGGCAGGCCACTCACCCCTCCATTTAGTCACCCTCCTCCACAATGGGGCCATTGAGCAGGCACCACAATAGAGTGCTGAGAAGAAAAGGCCGAAGGAAAGCATACAGAGTCTGCTTGCACAGACACAGTCATTCATCACCAGGCAAGTGCCAATATCTGGGAACAGCGATCTCAATTTCTGCAAATCCTCCAACCTGCAACAGCTGCTGCTTACTCGAGTTTCCAATCCCAAGCCCTGGCCTGGAGCCAAGTCGACATTACTTGGGTTAGAGACACGCTGGCTGCAGAGAGCAGCAACAATGGACTTCACAGCTTATAAAGCAGCTTACAAAGGGCTCCCGTGTATTTCAAAAGGCACTTCAGATAGCTGGTGAGAGAAGCTATCTGCGCAAACGCATTCAAGCAGTTTATTCCTAACCCACTTAATTCAAGGTTTCTGCTGGAAGCCAATGATACAGTGGAGGGAGAAGCGGAGAACCGCGAGAGGGCTGGATGGTCTGGCAGCTGGAGGAACCCAGTCAACCTCATCTCTCCTCCTCTGGAGCACCAGCTCAGCGGGATGAGGAATGACTGGCAGCAATCAGCCCTTCACCTGGATAACAATGTAAGGGCAGAGTGAAAGAGAGTCTGTGGGAGTCCTCGGCTTCCATTAGCATCGTTAGGTAGTATTTATGAATGCTACTGAACACACACTCCACGTGCCATCTAGATGCCTCCACCACAAAACCCAAATGCACCTTCATCTGACCACACAGGCGGCACCAGCCAACTACACGTCTTGTGCTGCCTCGGTACTCGGAAGTCTCCTGGGGCCCAATCATCTCCACGGTATCTACGCCTGACTTGTTATGTACAACTCAGTTTCTGAAGAGCAATTTTGCCAGGTAACAGGCACAAAGACCAAAAGAGGATAGAGACTAGAATAACAAACATAACAAAAACAAAACAAAACACAGATTCAGGCTCAAAGGCCTGTGTTTGAGCTTGGGGCTCACGGAAGCCACTAAAGGGGATAGCAAACACAGACCGTCTCCGTGGAAGAAAAGAACAGAGGAAGGGAACAGTTCTTTATCAATTCTGTCTTGCCCATTAACTTTTCAGAAGAACCTCATGAGTGCTTTACTTATGAAAAAAGAGCTAATGTAATGATGTGAGGTGGAACTCTATCTGAAGTCTTAGATGCTTAAATGGAAGGATCCCTCACAGGACTGTGGGCCCCGCACAGGGCTACAGACCCCATTTGGAGATCTGAATCCAAAGTTTGTACTGCTTGGTGTGGATTTCTTGAAAAACTGAATCAGCAGATTTCAGGGCAAGAAATTCTTACAAAACTAATAGAATCAAAGGAAATATGCAGGCTGTATCAAATGTGAAGTAGGGTTTGGAAGTATTCAAGTGACAGTATAATGAAGAGAAATAGGTTACCAACCCTCCGGCACTCATTTCACATGGGTAAGACCTATTCACTAAGGGAATAAAGGGAGTAGGACATGGCAGGGTTCACGGTGAGGCCAATCTCAGAAGGTCAGTGCCTTCTGTGAGGCATGAAATGGGTCAACATGAGAGTAGGCTTGGAATACCATTACCACATCATTTCTTTTATTATTGTATAAAATGTCATGTGTGGCAACCACACATCTAAATGGTGTCTGGTTCTAACCTGACATATTGTATATACTTGGACCATGAGCCTCAAAATGCACCTTTTCATATCTTGGTTACTCTAACAGCTCACTAGCAGAATGAGGACTACAAGGAAAAAGACCTTTTGTGAAAAGGGGGTAAAATAAAAATCTTTCATACCAATTGCAGAATTTTTGCTTGCTTACTCAAAATGCACATCTACTATTTCCAGTGTGACATCCCTCAATTTTTCATGATATGTTTTAAGTCAATATTCTTCCAAAAGGAAGAATCCCTGCAACATGTCTCAGATAACCAAATTCAAGATCATAAAGAAACAGACATTGAAATGAACGCAGACCTATCTACCAGAGCTCTGCTTTCGAGTCAGAGACCAAGTCTGCTGCCAAAAAGCAGCCAAAGACTCTTTGGCAGAGCTGGGCACACCCAAGCCTAGGCAGGCTCCATTCCCAGGTCCACGATCCATGACTGGGCATCTGACTCGGTCCTTGTGATCCAGGTGCTGAAGTCACCATTCGCTACCAGGAACAGTTCCCCTAAGACACGGGTGGCAAATAAGGCGTGTGGGCTGAATCCCGCCCTCCACCTTGTTTCATCTGGCCTGGCACCTTGTTTCTACCTGGCAGCAGTGCTTAGCTCTCGCTTAACTGTTAAGGAGTAGTTACATTTATACAGCCCTAAAATGACATTCTGCCCTTTGAAGGCAACTGAGAGACTGATGTGACCCCTGGTGAAAATGAGTTTGACATCCCTGCCCTAACAGAACTTAACCACTGACAACTCTCACTGAAGAAGCCCACCTCTAACCTGGTTTCACACTGTTATCTTTAAGCCTGTTCTGTACTGTAGTGCAATCTAAATGTTTCTTGTTAAAAATAAGCTCTCTAAAGGCATGCACTCTTTCCTTTTTTCCCATGCGGCACCAAGAGATAACAGATATTAATAAATAAATGCTGACTAAAAAAGTAAAGATGGGAGCCCTGGCCGGTGTGGCTCAGTTGGTTGGGCATCACACAGGAGACAAAAGGTGGAGTGTTTGATTCCTGGTCAGGGCACATGCCTGGGTTGCAGGCGTGGTGCCCTGCTGGGGTGCATGCAATAGGCAACTGGTCAATGTTTTTCTCTCCCTCCTTTCTCCCTCCCTTCCCCTCTCTCTAAAAGTAAATAAAAAATAAAGACATGAGAATGAATACAAGCAAGAACAAGTATTTGCTACCATGTCTCCCCACCCACCAAACTGGAGGAGAAAATTCCCTCCTCTCTCATCAAAGCAGACTGCCCACCAGGAGCACAACGTGACAGGGAAAGATGGCTACTCTACGTAACATGCCTATTTTGATACAAAGGTCTGGTCTGTCATCAGCACTTCCCAATCAGCAGTACTCACAACTAGGTCTAAACTTGGAAAAAATTTTAAAAAATCCCCATCAAACAATGAGAATCAAGAGTAAAAGGAAATAAAGACTAAAATACATCAAGGCCTGAGAGGAGTTATTTCTGCATTCCCTGCACATACAACATCATTCATGAAGAAGGCAATGGTACAAATATAGCATAAATGTCGTCTGCTCTAACTGGTAATTTAAAATGCAAATGCTAATGAGCGAACTGGTATATCAGTGGAGTTAATAACCGCATGCCTAGCACAGGGGCTGCATCCAAAACACAGAGAAGAGACAGACACCATGTTCCAATTTAAAAATAAAAACACCCAAATTAACCCTAGAAAAATCACTAGCAGATGTACAAGATCAGAAAAAGGAGGCAGACCAGGGCAGGGAAATGGGAACTTCTTTACCCATCGTAGACTAACTAGTTTATTTAAGGAGCTTGCTACATACAGTGAAGTTATGCACGGGAGTCACTGGGGTTTATTCAGGATTGCTATTGTGCAGCCCAAGTACTGGGTTGGCCAAAAAGTCTGTTGCATTTTTATCCATAAAAGACACATTCTTTATTTTCACCAATAACTATATTAATTGGATATTTTGAGTATCAGTTATCTCCCACTACAGGCTTCTAATGGGTAGAGGCCAAGGGTGCTGCTAAACATCTTCCAATGCATAAGACAGCCTGATGGCAAAGAATTATTTGGCTAAAATGTAAACAGAAACTTTGCAAACCACTCGTGACACATCTGATCAGTTACAGCACCTTCTCTGTATACCACACAAAATTTTTTCCACATTTTAGCTGCATTTTTACCTTTCTTGAAATAATAAAGCATAACAGGCTAAAAATGCTATGTATCTTCTTCCACCATCAATATTAAAATGATTGCACTAAAATTCACCAATTTTGACACTTTAAAAAAATGCATGCTGATATAACAGCTGTTACCATAAAATCTAACAAATATGTTTTGAATGAAGTTAAAGACAACTAAACACTACGAGAACCATTATATGGAAAAAAAAAATGTTAACGGACTCTTTGGCCAACTTGATATAATAAAGCAAACTACAGGGAACCCAGAAAGCTTAAACAGAAAAGCTCAGCGAAGTTGGACCCAAGGAAGCACACACCAAGGCACATTAAAATTACATTATCCATGATTAAAGACAAGGAGAGAATCTTAAAAGCAGCAAGAGAAAAGGAGGCAGTTACCTACAAAGGAGTTCCCATGAGTGTCAGCTGATTTCTCAAAAGAGACCTTATAGGCAAGAAAGGGATGGAAAGAAGTATTGGAAATCATGAAAGGCAAGGACCCACATCTAAGATTGCTCTACCCAGCTAAGCTTTCATTTAGAATGGAAGGGCAGATAAAGTGCTTCCCAGATAAGGTCAAGTTAAAGGGGTTCTTCACCACCAAGCCCTTATTATACAAAATGTTAAAGGAACTTATCTAAGAAAAAGAAAAAATATGAACAGTAAAGTGACAACAATCTCACAACTATCAACAACCAAACCTAAAAATACAAAAACAAAAACTAAGGAAACAACTAGAACAGGAACAGATTCACAGAAATGGGGATCACATAGAGGGTTCTCAGTGGGAGAGGGGAGAACAGGGGAAAAAGTACAGGGAATAAGAAGCATAAATGGTAGGTACAAAATAGACAAGGGGAGGTTAACAACAGTATGGGAAATGCTGGTGGGGGTGGGGTACAGGGTGAAGGGGAATAAAGGGGAGAAAAAAATTGGACAACTGTAATAGTACAATCAATAGAAAATATTTAAAAAACTTTCTTCAAAGCTCACTTAGAAGCTGATAAGCCAATCTTGCAGGGAGCTGTTTATCCAAAAATCAAAGGCCACTGAAGAGAGACAGAGATAACATATATTTTATCACAGGTAAAGGGTGGTTAAGAAAGAAACCACAAACTTCAGAGGTCTAGACTAAGTGGGTAGTTTAAATAAATAGGAAGAAGCTGTCATGGTAAAAAAACACGACTTACGAAGAATGTGGCCGTGTGTCTCAGAGGCATTCCAAATATGAAACTTCTGTGAACTGTTCTTGCCCCTATGAGGTCTGTTCTGGCAGCCCTATATCAGAATCTGGGACCAAAACCATGGCACTGAGGCTGAGAACAACTCCTTGGGTTTCCTCAGAGCCCCTCACACACGGGGGGGTGGGGGGGGTGGGGGGGTGGAGGTGTGTGAGGAAGGACATTCTGTGGCCAGTGGTCCTGCCACTTCCTTGAGTTAAAACCCACAGTGCCCCCTCAGGGCACATCCACAGTGAGGGGCACATCCATAGTGCCCCTCAGGGCATTGTGAGGAGGGTGTGCTTGAGCTGGCTGCCCACACTGGACACCTAATGTGTTCTAATTCCCATGTCAGTGTGTTCTAATTCATTCACAATTTATAAAAAAAAAACAAAAACAAAAACAGGAAGAGACTTGCAAATCTAGCCCATTAGCTTGGGGGAAGCCTCAGAAAGATTTTCTAAAATGAATCTAAGGTGAGCAGAGACCTGCGGTTTGGGGCAAAGACACACTGTCAGTGATGAAGAATCACTTCTTAACTGCCATATCTCTGCCTGAGAAAGGGGGGGCTGTCAGAGGGGGTTCCCACAGTAATGAGGATTAGTCTTACAGGAACGCGGTCTCCAACCTTTCTGGCACCAGGGACCAGTTTTGTGGTAGATAATTTTTCCACGGACGGGGCAGCGGTGGGGTGGGGAGGGATGGTTTCAGGATGATCCAAGTGCATCACATTCAAGCTCACCTCCTGTCATGCTGCCCACTACTGGTCTGAGGCCTGGAGGCTGGGGACCCCTGTTACAGGTAGCGGGCACTGTTCGCCCCAGGGCTGCCCATCACATGATTTCCAAGCATTTCTCTTGAATTTCAAATGACCACACCATTTAGACTCTCTCTCCTGCATCCGGATCCTGCCACTCTCCACTATTCCGCCGGTCAGACACCCCCCCCACAGGGCAGAGGTAGGGGTGAGGAGCCCAGTCTTGAATGGTGCTGCCTGCCACCACTGCTACTAAATGGCTACTGGGAAACGCCAACAGGGTGACGAGATGGCATTGAAAAATGGACAGTGAAATGCATTTTTCTGGGAAAACCACAAGAACAGGACTAGAACTGAAACATCTGGCACAACCAAAGACAGGTGCTGGTATTGGAAGACTCCCACAGACAGGAGCCATCAAATCGCTGTAAGCTTCCCACTCCTTCCCCCGATGCCCGCCAGGTGGAAGGCATCCCAGACGACCTTTCACGGACTCGGAAAGAACCTTCACACGGAAGAGGTGGACAAGGAAGGGAAAAGGAACCCTCAGGGGGAAGGAAGGCCTAAGAAGTTAGTCCAGAGGTCTGAATTCCAACTATACTCCACTGGCTCTCATTAGCTCTGCACAGAATGAGCCTGATCCTATCCAGGATAATTTCCCCTAGTCTCATCTGTGTTAAAACTCCAATGAAGGAAGAGTAAAAAGCAATGGTAAAAGGGAGAAGTGAGAGTACCTAGAAGGTGAGCATCATTTCATTTAACTTTGACCTGTCCATCCAGAGGCAATCAATGGGCCCATCATACAACAGCTAAGATATATATACCAACATCTTTCTTTTCTTGGCACAGAAAACCTAGCTGAGACAGTGTGTGCTAAATACCTCAGTTACGAGGCTGCACCGTCCTTAGACCTTCTTGTCAAAAGGTAGTGCCACCACTAGGACTGTCCCTCCCTCACCTCTTGGTCCCAGCACCACGCCAACGCATGCACAATGGTCTGACCGATGTTAACTAGGGAGCAGGAGAGCCGTTAAAACATGCCAAACAAATACTATTTTCATAGATGTCTTTATTTCTTACTCTTTCAGTCAGAGAAAAATTTGAACAACTTCAATCTCTGCCCCTTTTACCCTAAAATATTCCACTACGTCCTGGAAGTCTCCTTTGATTCCTACTAGTTGGCCTACTGGCATTTAGGCCTCTTACCATCCTCGTCACTCTCCTCTGAACCTTCTGCAGCGTGCTAATGTCTGCCCTTCCGAAGAGAACGATCCCCGGATGGACTGTCACACTCCAGGCGCGCTCTGCGCCAGGCAGAGCCAGCACTCGACTCCGCCCCCTCTGGACCCTGTACTTCCTGGGTTATGACAAGGACTGCAGCCCTTCTGACAGCATCACAATGTTTACTGCTATTGTTTTATAAAAATCTGAGTTGTTTTCATTTGTACTGCATTTAAAACATGTTTCTTGTGCTCTTACCCATCTCAAAAATGTATTTTTTTTTACGCTTATATGTTCAGTAACAAGAACAGCTCTGTGAAGGCTGGAATTCCATCATATGCATTTTTATATTCCCAGCATAGTGCCGAGTGGAAATAAAATAGATTATTAAAATAGCCATGCAACTGAATGACCCACAAGCATGATGAAGCTCATTCTGGGGATGATTCACGATCTCAAGATGGGAGATAATCAGGCTCTACTCATAGGCTTGCACTTTCCTCCACATGACAGGACAGTGGGTGACAGTCTCGTGTGCCTGCAGACTGGGAGCTGAGGGCAGAGCCCCACACACTCAGTGGCAGGAGAGCTGAGAAGATTTACATGCCCGCACAAAGGCAGAGAGCAAAAGGACTGATGAGTACATCCATTTCTTTTAGGCAACTTGTCCTCAGGAGTAAGGATACAGCCTAAGTTGTTTTTGCCTAGACGAATCACAGCCAGCCTACAAAAAGAAAATGTTCCAGATCTCCTTGGATTCTCAAATACTGTCTTCCCTGGGAAGCCTTTTCCATTCCCCAATTAATTGTGCTTTTATCTGCACTCTCATGATGTTGCATCTACTTTTCATAACTCATTGCTATTTTTCCTTGTTCAAGTTTCTCATATGGTTGTTGACACTGCACTAAAAGCTACTCAAGAAAACAGAAACCAGCTCATTAATTTCATATCATCCATCATCTATTTAAAAACTGCCTTTCTTATAGTGGGTTTACAAAAATTTTGGCCTAATAAAGACAGGTGCTCCAAACCAGTTCTCGTGATGCTCTAGGATCTCCTGACAAGAACCTAATTTGTATAATTCATATAATGATATCTTTAACAGCAGGGAATTAGAACAGCCTTAGAAAGTTTCATGTCAAGTTGCCCATTTCCAGTAACGGGACCCAACTGAAAGTAAGTAGGCGGTGGAGACAGACTCAAACTGGGAAGTCCCAAGAGAAAGAATACCTTACTTTACAAATATCCATTAAGTTGCAATTCAATTAAAGCATCTGAAAGGAATTCATAAGTATCAGTAGACCCTGTAATTGCTTAATTAAGGATAGAAGCCCAGCAAATGCAACAACAATAATGGCCTGATTCATTATCACCTCTGTGATAGCAGAATGGAATTTCTCACTTAAACACACATTGGTTTTAATTGCTTAATTTGGTTAGGCTCTGGTAATCAATGGGGATCCACCATTCCTGGGGCCAGGAGATGAGGAGGATATTCCTGTTTACCTTTCCTCTGCTCTTTCATTAGAAGCTGATATTCCTGTAGGATGGAGACATTAAAGTGAGAGAAGGAAATGAAGTGCTTTCCTCAAAGGCATTCAGGGCGGGAGGACACACAACCAAACCTCTAGTTCGCCATCCACATATCCACTACCACCACCACTCGCCAAATCCCAGACATTTAGAACCTTTTCTCACTGCCTCCCTGTCATAATGCAGCCCTGCCATTTCCTAGTCTTCATCACGACTAGGTAACTAGTTAGTGGTAAGTCCCTGGCTGTGATGTACATGGGACCCCCACCCCTGCCAGGTAGTGCTGCCTTCTGGGTGGTTTGTGCTATGAGTTCCACACAAGGTGACTGACATCCTGTCTCCCCACACCAAACCTGCCTTGGTCCACAGTTCCTCATACATACTGCTGCCCGACCTTTAAAACACAGAAATACAAATGGGGTGGGCCCACTCAGTGAGTTAGCAGAAGACTCCAAATCTGATACGAGACTCCTAGACCACGTACACTGCATTGAAACCTCTGATTATTCTCTTCCATTTCAGGCATTTGGTTTACAAGCACTAACTTGATACCTGCTATGCTTAGCCAACAGGACAACTTCCTGAAATGTGCCCTCAGCATGACCCAGATACCCCAGAGCTAAGAAAGAAATGCAAAATAAGGAAATGTAATAAAAAGGTCGCAGTAATAAAACACACACTCCATGCCTGCTGGTGCTATTAAATAAAAATGTGACTCAAGGGCCAAGCTATTTACCAATATATGCTTCAGAATCCCTTTAGACAAAAAAACTAAGTAAAATGGACACACATGACAAACGAAAGTAAACTAAAAATAAAGACTGCCAGTAAACTGTTTTTGTTCTTATGAAAGGAAATGGAGTTCACTAAATACTAGATGAGGAAAAAGAATGCTTTTAAACAAATGCAGGCTGCCCGGGATCTTGACTTCCTGTTCACTCAGGACAAGAACTGACTGAGTGCCTCCGAGACTGCAATAAGCGTGCATAGGAGGAGGCCACAGCAGCAGGCGGAGGGACCTTGAGCGGTCTCAGCTCTGACAGGGTAAGGTCACCTGCTCACCGACCAAACCTAAGCCAGGTGCTCAAAGGACTAAAGGGCAAGAGCCTTCAGGAGGCACTAACCTGTTAGCTACAGCTGACGTTGCCCAGCCCCACCTGCTATCCCATCTGACCAAACAATCGTTCCACGTACAGGGGTGCAGGAACCATGACAGAGAGGCCAGCTGGCTTGGGCCAAATGCCACTCCCTATCAAGCTGTGGGGCCGTCTGCCCAAAAGAGGCCACGTAAAAATGGAAAGTGTCCACCCCACCTTGAAGTCCAGAGGGCTCTCCAAAAGTCTGGGATTAATGAGAGAGCGCATCACACACAGACTGCTGAACAATTATCTTGACTTTCCCCTTGAGAATCACAACCTCACCTCTCTCCTGGCTGCACACATGGGTTCCAGCCGTTCTTACTTACATGGTGTGGAAAGCCTCCCACAGAGAGCGGTGAAGCAGTGCCGTGAGGATCACTGTCTAGGCGAAAACTCCAGAGTGTGAATGTGTGCTTGTGTCTCCGCTCACCCTCTGCTTTGCAGGTGGTCTCAGAGAACCGCGGGGGCCGTCTCTCTGAGGACACTCTCCCCAGCCATGCCCTCCACCCATCTTATGCATTCCATCTCTTCCGGGTCAGGACTATCTTAATCATTTCCCTACATCCTTTCTTAGTTCCTTCTCCTCAGAAATCAGACTAGTACTCATGTTCCCTATGATATTTTCTCACTCCATCTTTTTTATATTCTCATTTGCCAAGATTTGTTGAGTTTTTACATTCTGTAATTGGTATTATGAAAACCATAGGTATATCGAATAGCTTTTCCAAGTATATGTGCCACATTCTGTCCCAACTTTGAGTAAGAATTAGTTATAAAAATACTCAAATTCTGACATCCTTAGAATGTTACCCTGACCCTTTGGGTTTCCTTTTCAGCATTCCTTTTCCATTCTCTGTTAGATTTTTGTGAAGAGTAGTCAATTTTTAATTCTGTTCCTTATTTCACACATTTATTCCCCCAACTGCCTATAATCTGCCTTTGGCTGAATCAACTTGGACAAAATTGTACTCACAAAGGTCATCTCTGACTTACTAATTGATAAATAAGAAAATGACTTCATATTTTTACCTACTTGATCTTTTAGGTAAAATCTCACACTGCTAAGTCCTTGGAATTCTAACTTCCCTCGGCTTCCAGAAGACTGCTCTCTTGGAGCTCTCCTTCTACTGCTCTGTGTTTTCTCCACCCATGTATGAATGCTTGGCCTACTCCCCATAGGCTGGGATTCTCCAGGGAGTTTATTCTTCCTAATTGGTCCTCTAGGCATGGAAATTGTTGGAACTGTTGCCTATCTGCTGATAGCTCCCCCCATGAATAATATGCCTAGGCCCCTCTGCTGACCTGGACATCCCCATGGATACCTTAAATAGTACATGCCTAAAACCAAACCAGTGATTTCCCCAAAAACCTATTCTTACTTTCGTGTTGCCTTTGGACATCACATTCTGTTCAATCACTCAAGGTTGGATGCTTTACTTTCTCCCCTACACTTCAACATCATCTCCTATCCTTGAACAAAAATATCCAGTCATTTCCCAAGTTCTCAAGTCTCCCTCTGAAATATTTTTCAATATCTTCCCTTCTCCACTACCAAATTTCAGGCCTCTATCCCTCTTGCCTCTTAACCGTTCTCCCAACCTCCAGCCCACTTAGTCCAATGTACCCACCAGAATGACGTTTCTTAACCCAAGACGACTAGCTCCTACCTGCATTTCCAGCTCCGCCCCAACACCCCTCTCCTCACTGTTGATATTCCACTGGTACTGAAGCGGACACACTGGGATATATCATACCCCTATAGCTTTGTACACGTTACTATCTCTACTTAGACCTTTCCTCTCCACCTCCTCATCTCCCCTCCCCCCACACTGCAAACTTATATTTGTCCTTCAAAACACAGCTCAGGTATCAAATCCTCGGGGAAACACTGGTTTCCTTGATCTTCAGCTAAATAACCAATCATTCCTTTTTTGTGCTGCTTCTGAGCCCTGCAAATGATTCTATGATCTCACCTAGTACCCAACACTGCAGTTGGTTTACCTGCCTGTCTTCCCTCTGGAGCTTCCTGAGACCTCGGACCCAGTCTTACCAGGATGATACGGCGCTCCTTGCTCTAAAGCCTCAAAGGGAAAAGCCAATCTCCTTCCTTTCAATGATCTTGCCCATGAGGAGGAGACTAGAACAGCTCCTTTTCACGATTTGTTTCCATCAGTAGATAACTATGGCTCTACAGTGGAGACTTTCACCTACAGCCAGCTCATACAAGAGTTAAGGACAGTTGTGGTTATGAATTCACAAAATTTTTGTGAGGGCCTGAGGAAGGAGATGCATGTACTGATAATCTACTTTATGGCAGGCTTGTTCTGAACCCTTTTCCTCATCTCATTAAACTCACAACGATCCTGAGAGACCTGACGCTCTTTACAGTTAACTGACGTATAAATGAGGCTTGCATTGGGTAAGTAATCTCCCCAGGTCCCTGCCTATACAAGGTAGAGCCATGATTCAAACTGAGGTCTGCTTTCTCTTATGACTTTTCAATGTCCTATATCCTTGCCAGGTTTCTAAAGAAACCAGAAGATGTATAATACAACTGCATATAGAATGGCAGGAGACAAATGTAAAAGCTTATATTTTAATCATGGATTTGCTTCTGTAATCTATCTTTCAGAAGCAAGTGAACTCAGACAATGCCTTTAGAGTTGTAAAGCTTAGAATAATGCCAAGGACACAGAGGACTGGCTGATGCCAAGCCGAGTGATCAGACGGCTTGTATTTAGGCAAAGTACAACTGAAGCTTCTGCAGGAAAACTCCTGCCCAGATACGTCCGATGTTCCGAACAGGCTCCATTCAGGTAGTTTTGAGTTTATAAGCCAGAATTACAGTGTTTTCTTCCCTTACAGATCTGTGGCCAAGTTTCCCAGAAAAAAGAATACTGCTTCTCTTTCACTCCCCCGGGTGAAGCTCTACAATGCCAAAAAGATGCTCTTGTTGGCAGGTGTTGAGAAAGGATGAGATGATATGCAGGGTCCGGCAGAAGTAAGGCTTGCCTGGGTGTGGTTAATGGTAGGGTACACGACTGCCTTGCACAAAATGGACAGCAGTTTGAACATTTCAGCTAAAATGTCATTGTATGATTGAGGGTGATATTGCTACGTGATAGAATTACATACATATAATTTTTTAATAAAAGTTTCTGTAATAAAAAAGGGGCCTTACTTGTGCCACACCCTGTATACCTCAAACTCTATAACAAGCAGTTACTGATCTAAAACTTCTCTGTGATAGAAATCTTTTTTAAAAAAAGATTTTATAGAGAGAGGGGAAGGGAAAGAGAAAGAGGGAGAGAAACATTGACGTATGAGAGAAACATCAATTGGTTGCCTCTAGCACACACCCCAACAGGGGACGGGGCCCACAACCCAGGTATGTGCCCTGACCAGGAATCGAACAGGTGATCTTTTGCTTTGCGGGATGACACTCTGAGCAACTGAGCCACACCAGTGCGGGTGGCGCTACAGAGCACCACCCACACAAATTTTAAGAGCACAAATGGCTGCACGAAAGGACTCTCGTACACTTCTATGCAGCCCCTCTGTACAACTCACATTCGCAAAAACACAAGCACTGCAGCCCTCCAGTGAGGTGTGATTTGTCACGGTCTATCTTTTCTTCAGCTGCCCTTGAGCTTCGTGTCAGGCTTCAATTAGTCCCTTCAGAAAGCCTGCAGAGCTGTGGAGTGATCATTAACCTCTTAAGAGTGTGCGAGAGCGCCTCAACCAGAAGTGACGGCCCAGCAGCAGCAGTGAGCTTCATGTGTCCAGTGGGTGATTTATCTCACACAACAAATCCACTTATTTGGGGACGGAGGGAGACCCTTAACCAGAGAAGAAACTACCAGTGCCTTCCAGGAGAAGGAGGCTGAGGCAAGCAGGCAGGGACAACAAGCATGGGGCCCATCTCTTCTCCGCCATGGCAAATTCTATCTGCGAATCCAAGAGCAGTGCTGAGTCAGCAGGACATGCAGTGCGCTTCAGGAGAACTCAACAGCATATCCCTTGTGAGGGAGTGAGTATCTCTGTGTGTATCGGGTGGGGTACAGGCTGTTGAAGTAAGATGACACTTTCTCTTCAAGACCACAGCTTCTTCAAAGTCCTGACTGGAACTAAATAGTTATTATTTGCCAGTAGGGAAGAAATGTGCTCCTGGAGTACATAAATGTACACTGCTCAAAGAACACAGTTCACACATGGTCTTGCTGGCTGTGAAATATTCAGCTACCAGAAAAGATAGAATAAGAAAGATGTACATTCAGTCAGCAAAGAAAGAAAGGCTTGCCCTAGTATGCCAACCTTAGTGCAACAGACAAATATGATAGACGCAGGAGCCTGTGAAGGTAATGTCACGTCTGGGCTTTCATGAAGGATCTGGACCCTAATGACATTTGAAAAGAATAAAAGAAAGACAACAGGCACTGCCTGGGGAGCTGTAAGGGCAGGGTGTCTCAGGTCCTCTGCCATCTGCTGTGACTAACACGGCGGGGTGGTCTACTCCAGATAGGGAACGCCAACCGTGAGAATCCTCCCGTCACTATGTTTCTATGTCTGCAATTCCTCTCTCTCAGGCTGGCGGAGGATACGTACTGTCTCATGGTCGGTGGAAACGAGGCACAGGAAGAGAGCCCAGTACTGGGTCTGCAGTGACACTGGGATCAAATCTAAAAATTTTGTGTTCAAATCTCAATCAGAGATGAAAGCACCTAGGTGGACTCCAGGTCCCAACTAAGACACAAGGGAAAGAAGCGCACGTGACCTCCAGGAAGAATTTTCAGAGTAACATGTAACACATAAGACTTACCTGCAAGCAAGAAGGTGATAAGGCAAGTTTCCTTTGGCAAATATAGCTTGAGACGAGAACCACTGAAGACATATTCCACCACAGCTTCAGAACGACCTGCCCGCTGGAGAAAGGGCAGGAATTGCTTTGCTTTCTGGGTATCCTGGTAGAGAAAAGAAGAAAGGAATCCTTAGAAAAGTAATGGGTTTCAGGTAAATGTTTCTTTCTCTCTGGTTTAGGACACAGTCTAGCAGACCACAGGAAGCTAAGCAAATAGCCCTATAAAATTAGCCATGTCTAAAACCATGACACAGATCAGATATCCATGTGACTTCCACGGAAGAAGTATAATTAATCAAAAGTTTCCAGAACATTCTCATTGACTCTTTGTTTCCCTCTACCCAGTTACTAAGCAATCAATGGATATACAAGTTAGGAAGGTGCTTTGAAATGAAAATTTCACCCCTTCTCTGGGACATGAGAGTTCCTCTTCCTGCCACAGGAAATGGAGAGAAGACCAATACTAACCTTTTATGGAGGTTAATTTAACCTTTAATTTTCATTAAGAAAACTAACTCTCAGGCTATGTGATACATTCCCTAAAGCCCTTTCCCAGGAAACCCAAAGGAGTTCATCTTCCGTCTTCAATGGGTTACACAGATTCGGAGCGCCCTGTTTCTCAGTGAGGAGATGAACGCAGCCCCTTTGGCACCAGTACAGCAAGCCCACTCTATGAGCTTTCAGGGATGAGCCTGGCCCTGGGCACATGGCTCCTGTTCCTGGTCTGGAAAATATGGCCAATCCTATATCATGACAGCATGAATAATTATAGAAGCCATAAAAACATGAAACTGTACAGCAGTTTTAAAATTTTTTTCAAGCACCCACACAAAGTGCATGCATTCTATCCTCAAAGGTACCAAATATGGACATGTCGAACCCCAGAGCTCTGAGCTACAGAGGAGCTAAGTAAGAGCCTTCCAATTCTTTTAGTCTCTCCAAGCTACTTAAACAGATGATACAGTAAGCAAGCATCAAAATATCACATCGCATATGCTGGGGTGACAGTCACTGGATGTCAGAATTTCTGAGGTTTTGAGCCCAGACAGGAGAACCGTAAACTCCCTTTGAGGACAGCAAGCCCTGCACGCGCCTGACGCCTGTGGCACAAGTCGTCTGCACTCCCAGCTCTTCCTTGCGAACTCCGCTCCTAGCAACAGGGCTATTGTATCTAAATTAATGCACATGAGGTAATGAAAATTTAACAAGCCATCAAGTATTTGAGAGTTTTCATAGCAGCCAAATGGGCTCTGCTCATTCAGAAGCAGTGAGGTAGGCTGGGATGAAAACAATATTTATAATAAGGAGATTCATCCTCTTCAAACAGATTCTCAGAGGAAAGGAAGGGCAGTCACCCACGTGCCATGTCTCTAAAGGCACACTAGTGAGAGGGAATGGCACAATGGGCCTTAGTGCATTGGAGACTCCCCCCAATAAACGCTTAAGAGACACATATTCCACTACACACACTCGGTGGGAAAAGGTCTTCCTGGCAGTCGGCTGAGGTCCAGGACAGCAGAGCAAGACAAATGCTCCATGGGAAAGAAAGGACTGCCTGATTAAACTCCTTTGGCCATACTAGTCTAAATCTGGGACGTTATTCACAAGCTGAGCCGGTAAGTCGATAATTATCAAATTGATTACTGCAAATCACAAGGCTACTTACTGTCTCTAAAGAGAAGACTCTTTCCCTTATGACTGCAATAATCTATATTCTTCCTCAACAGACTTTTGCTCATCACTGTTGTTTGGATATACTTATCCTCCCCCCGCCCTCCCCCAAAAAAGATGTGCACACATACACAGAAGCATGTATGCCTTTACTATAACACGACAAAGGAAGTTGTACCAGACTGGCCCTATTTTGCTGCACGACTACCTGAGAGACAACTGCTGACCCGTGACTGACATGGGTTTCAACTACATGGTCTACTTATACACAATTTTTCTTCAATAAATATGTACGGTATTATAAAAGTATTTTTAATAACACTTTATTTTTCTAGCTTATTTTATTATAAGAATATAGTATATAATACATATAACATACAAAATACGTGTTAACCAACTGTTTATGCTATTGTGAGCCTTCTGGTCAGCAGTAGGCTATTAATAGTTTGGGGGGAGTCAGAAGTTATACACAGATTTTTGACCATGTAGGGGGTGGGAACTCTTGACCTCTGCATTATTCAAGGGTCAAGAGTACTTACTCAGAATGAGATCAAGAAGGAACCTTATTCTTAGCCATGTAATCATCAGCCTCCTCATCAATACATATTCTAAAATTTACATTATATTTTATTGTTTATGCTACTACAGTTCCAATTTTTCCTCCTTTGCCCCCCTACACCCAGATCGCTGTCCATGTCCATGGGTCATGCATTTATAATATATTCTTTGGCTTCTATACTCCCTATGCTGTACTTTACATCCCTATGCCTATTCTGTAACAACCAATTTGTCAATACATATTTCTGGCTCCTTCTAAGTCTCAACCTATAACTTAACAGTCCTACTCGAGAAATAACATCTGGGAAGACAGCAAAGAGATTCTGACATGCCATTGATGATGACAAAGACTAGAAGTGAAAGCCAACTATGACAACTGAAGGCATGAAAGCAAATTTTAAAGGCCTGCTAGAATTGGCCACGTTTATTTCCAGAGGCAATACTGTAAGACAATACATGGAGCTCCCCTAGCTGCTGGAGGGTAAGTGTTCCGAAGGCGTGAAGAAGATAATATGTCTACAGATCATTCATTAAGGGGCAAGATGGAAATTTCAGCCAGCTGATAGGATTTTAGGAATAAAAAAATTCTCATAAAGTCAACCAAATTGAATGCAATCACCGAAAGATGTCAGCTCTTTCAGATGTCAGTCACAGGCAGACAATAATGTCTCTTTCCTTGTCATCTCAAGCACTTCCTTTGCTTGGCATGTTCCCTTTCAATATAAAAACTCCTGCAGCCTTTAATATTTGTTTCAGTGGTATAAATGAAAAGACTGGTAAGGCCAACTGACAAGTTCCCTCAGGTGATGTAGCCCCAAATCATTCCCTGCTAATTTAGCTACAGAAATTACTCTTAGTAGGAGTTTTGACTGTATTGCTATAAAACTGACTAAATGTGGTTAAATGATTCGCCTTCCAAAGAACCTCTGCAAGTAGAGCAATATGCTTCAGTCTCTTTCTAAGGTTACAATTAGAGGTAAATAAGAGGACACCTGATTACGAGAAACAGCATAACGGAGACTAAATTAGGCCCTACGGAGATGAAGATACCACGTGGATCTTAAAGACAATGGTGAAGTGATAAAGTACATATGATGTCACTAACATGACATTTTAAATTCTCTTCCAATAATCCTGAAGGAGGACCTACTGTGATTCGGTGAGATGAACAATTTCTTTATACATTTAGAACTCCAAAATGTATTTTATTTTTAATACAGATAAAAAAGATTTCACTATTTTTTGAGGTTACATAACTTATTCAAGGCCACAAAATTAATATGCAGCACTTGAATTCAAATGTATCCAATGCCATACAGTGTATAATTTTTTAAAATAATTTTTTAAAATCCTCACCCAAGAATATGTTTATTTATTTGAGACAGAGAAAGAGAGAAACAACGATGTACAGTAATGTACAACACATGAGTTGGTTGCCTCCCGTATGCACGCCAACTGGGGATTGAACCCATAACCTAAATATATGTTCGGACGGGAACTGAACCTGCAACCCCTCTGGTGCACAGAACGATGCTCCAACCAACTGAGCCACTAGGCCAGGGCTAATTTTTACCCTTGGGAACTACAATCAGAGTAAACTCTAAGAGTTGTTTTTTTGAGGGATGAGAGTGAGGGGTTACATGTTTGTTCATCTTATTTTAATTTTTTTCTGACAGTGACTGGGTAGATACTTTAATTTGGGTGGCCTTTTCACCCCCAATTACAGTTGACATTTAGTATTTTATATTAGTTTCAGGTGTCGAGCATAGTGGTTAGACAATTATGTGATGTATTTAAAAATAGAATTAAAGGCCTTAGATTTTAAGAGATAACACTGAGACTTACTACCGAACACTCCTTTTATGGTAAGACTATTAAAGATCCAATATCTCTGCTTCCAAGTCTAGTCGCAGAGACGCTCAGCCCCAGGTTTTCTCTGCTGTGATTTATTTACAGGAGGTCTGGGAATCTACCTGCCATGGCTGTCTGGTACTACACTGGCTCAAGGCCTTGAGAATCCGAGCAGATAAATTAGCCACAGTTTTCTGCTTTTTGTACCAATATTCCCCCTCTACTGTTGTAAATAATCAAGAAGCAACTGTACTTCTGAGAAGATAAGTGTTTTTGGTTGCACTGGTAGTTTTCACATTACCTGTGTTCCAAAACAAACTATACATTAAGCATTTTCCTGTACTGTTAGAAAAGCTAATTTAAGGATACATTAGCTACATTTAACCTGCTCTTGTGGATGGTATCCCCTTAAGGAATGTTTCTCCCTCCTCAATGCACCTTGAAATTGAGAAAGTAATGATGCAACAAATGTGCCTGGGGTGACTTCATTTCAAAGGATGTTAATATCTATACCTCAAACCTACAGGAGCGAGGTTCATTGACCCTGAAGAGAGCAGGATGGTCCTTAAAAAGAGAAAGTAAGGTTATAAAGACACCTTAATTACACCCTTCTTTTTCTTTTTTAACATTTTGTTTATTTATTTTTAGAGAGAGGGAGAAAGAGAGAAACGTTGATGTGTGAGAGATACATCAATCAGCCTGCAATTCAAGCACGTGCCCTGACTGGGAATCGAACCAGAGACTTTTTGGTTCGCAGGCCTGCATTCAATCCACTAAGCCACACCAGCCAGGGCTAATTACACACTTCCACTCTCCCCGCATTTTGTCCTTTCAGCCCAAACCTCTTCCAAATGCGGGTACATGTATCAAGGCCTGAAAGAAATCCCCTCCAGTAATTAGACTGCAACTTATATCTACAAAATATCTTGCTGTGTTAGCAAATATACATTTACAACAATTTAGTATTATGAATTATGAAGTTTGGGAGAGTGAGAAAGTTTGCAGTAGGTTAGGGGGAAGGCAGGGTATTCACTCGGTAGGTACAGGACAAAGGTCCTGAGAACGTGATGTAGACAGCCAGGTAACATGCATCCTAGAAGAATAGACTGGACATAGATCCAAGTTCTGTGAATTCTGGAACAGGGTTTTAGGCTGTTGGTTTATATAAGATGTTAACAAAATGAAGCCCTGGCTGGTGTAGCTCAGTGGATTGAGCGCGGGCCTGCGACTCAGATGATCGCGGTTCGATTCCCAGTCAGGGCACATGCTTGGGTTGCAGGCCAGTTCCCAGCAGCGGATGCACAAAAAGTCAACCACACATTGTTGTTTCTCTCCCTCTCTCCTTCTCTTCCCCTCTAAAGATAAATAAATAAAATCTTAAAAAAAAAAGAGATGTTAACAAAATGAATTCTATGATTTTTCCACTGAAAATACCCATTACATCTGGCAATGATACAGTTAAGACTGGTAAGAGGGGAACATCACAACACACAAAACAGCACAGGGAAACAGCAATCAAAGTAAACCTATTAGTTAACTATTAACCACTCAGGATTGTCATGTGCTAGTCTCAAATGGGAACTGTTAATAATGAAGTTCACTAATTAGTTCTCATCATCACAATCACTCTTTGATTAACATCACAGGAAAAAGAACTAAAAACAAATACATGCAAGAGCTTATTATGGTACCATGGGAATACTCCATCAGCACTTGAGAAGCAGAACTGGAAAGAGCATCAAACCTGATGAAGCTTCCTGGATGCAGAACCATGTCCTGTGCTCGCTACTCCAGTAAACTAGGGTTCTCTGTGTATGGGCAGACAATCCTGTCTTTGCAGGGCTGACCTGAGGCTAAAGGACTCCAGAGCACCATGCTGTTTGGATCCAATCAATCTCAATGCTGAAGCAGAAAAATCTATGTGTTCAAAAGCACAGATATACAGGAAACCCAGGGTGTGGAGATCAGAACGAATGAATAGCTAAGGATACTGAAGCAAACACACTCTTTCATTTTAGGGTGCATGGTGATAACTCATCACCATAATTATCTCTTTGCAGGGCTCTCCAGACCAGAATTACTTCTGCAGCTTAAAACTTGGAAGACAAGTCCTAAGTATGTCCCCTACCAGGAAGGCAAAAAAAAGTCCTCCATCACTCCACACACTTCCTCCTTTCCACAGCCCAGGCTCTATGGTCCAAGCCACGAGTTTATGATTCCCTGTGAGAAACCAGCTGTACAGCAAGATAATCTCTTGATGTAAATGGGACCTGGGAGGTAGACACTTGGGGATGTTCTCCGTACCTGACAACACCACAAAGCACTAAAAAATTTGAAACCAATCTTGTCTCGCTGGTAATCAATGTTCCATGGTGAGGTTTGTGTGAGGGGGGCTGAGGGGCCATAAACTTCAGTGAGGTGCAAGTTTAACAGAAATAAGTAAACACAGGAGAGAACCCTAGAGAAGAACATTGACTGAAAAACAAATAAAATTACATGAAAAAGTGGAAAAAAGGCACAGCTAAGCCATCAATAACCTTTCATTAAGTGCTCTGCATAGTTTACGGTTTCTCAGTTTCCTTGGCTGGCACAGCAGCTGGCTCAGGTTCTTGTTGGAGGGCAGGAGAAACCATGTTTCAGGCTCAGGGCTCTACCCCGAAGAGCAAAGCGTGAATCAAGAGGACAGTGGTAGCAGCACTGAGCCAGAAGAAAGCCCTGAGTGTCGGAGGCTGGCATTCTCATCTGCATTCCCATCTGCATCTCTTCTGCAGAACAGAAGCCCCGTTTTCCTTCCTAACTCTACCCCCTCACGAGTTATTGAGGTAGGATGGCCTGGCTGAGTAAAGTTTCCAAACTTGCAAGCTAAGGACAGACCGAAGGGCAGAAGGAGCTGGCACGGTCTGCTTCCCAAATGGGAGGAAGGACGCTGCAGAGCATGTCACTGCAAATGCAGCTTCATGTCCCAAATGTGGAGGAAAATGGTTTCTCTGCCACCAGACCCGAAAAAAGCCTAACTTTTCCAACACTTTAAGAATATGCTTGCCCTCAGGAGCCCTGCAAGACACAGGCATCCATAAATATTTTTATTTGGTTGGTCTTGCTCACCCTCTATTTCTTTTTCACATGGCACAATTCTGAGAAAAGAAACCAGGACTTGGCAAATGCTGAGAGAAGAGGTATAAACCCTGTGTTTATAATGTGAACATGCAGAATAGCATTCCGACTGACAATCACGACAGTCTAATTAAAAGAAAGTCAAATCAAGTTACAGAAACAAACCTAGGGACCCCTGGCATATGACCTAGAATTTACCTGCACTCACCCCAAACTGGAAATATCCCAAATCCCCCGCATCAGGGGAACGGACAAACAAACTGTAGTATACTCACATAAGGATTCACTACCCTGCAATGAAAATATAGGCAACAACATAGATGAGTCACAAATGCATGATTGCATTTACACGATATTTTTGCAAAGGTTAAATTGTAGGGACAGAAAACAAAAATCAGTGGTTGCCAGAGGCTTGGAGAAGGGCTAAAGCAGCATAAGAAAGTACCAATTCTTAGGCAACAGCTAAAGGAAACCATGATCCTCAACTGGCTACACAGGGGATGTTCTGTTGAAATAAGAAAAAAAGTATTACTGAGTACTTACACTTATTGACATTTCTTTTCTACCTTGACATATAAAATCATGTGATATGGCTTACATGATTAAAATAATATCCAAATTTTAAAAAAATTCCTCACCTGAGGATATATGCACTGATTTGAGAGAGACAGAGACAGAGACACACAGAGAGAAAGGGAAATATCTATGTGAGAGAAAAACATTAACATCGATCAGCTGCCTCATGTTACTTGCCCTAATGGGGGACAAACTCACAACCGAGGTATGTGCCCTGACTGGGAATAAAATCCATGCCCTTTCAGTGCACTGGACAAAGCTCCAACCAACTGAGCCCCCTGGCCAGGGTGATAGCCAACTATTAATCAAAGGAAAATTCTACACAGGCTCAGAGATAATTCTTTTACCAAAAGACTTTCAGTTTCCCAAATTTAACCTGCTGAAATTATGCTGTGAGAACAATTCAATCTTTAGAAATAAATTCATTGTATTTTAGTGGAAAAATCTACATTTCTATTATCGACAGGAAATACAATGCCCTATAATCCTTCTTTTGTACTATAAATTTAGCTTAGAAAGCTCAGTGATGGTTTATGTGTGTCTCATGTAAAAAGGGTAGAAGTAGGAGGGGGCCCCCCAAGCCCCCAAAATTATCTTCTGGAGGGTGGAACCCTTGTAGTACACTTACCCACTAGGTGAGTGTTTTAGAAACCCATCTATATCAGTGTACCAGCTGGCACTGTTGTGAGAGGCTGTGTTTGGCTTCAGTGAATTTTTTAAAGACTCTTTCAGCATGTTTGCGCCTTTTACAATAGGTGATTTGTGAGTGCACCTGCTCATACCGCACTGAGTATTCAGCAATTTTTTGACCAAAACCAGCATGACCACTATATGTCCCACCCTCTGTATTCACCCAATCTCACTCTGAATGACTTTTTTTGGTTTCCTGGATGAAAAAAGTCCTCAAAGGGAAATGTTTTGCAGATGTAGAAGAGGTGAAACAAAAAACTACAGAAGCACTCAAAGGCATCAAAATCAACTGTTTTGAGTAGAGAAAAAAATGTCTTGATAGATGTATTTCATCAAATGGAGAGTACTTTGAAGTTCAAAATGTAAGAATAAATACACAATTTTTTAATAAATAAATTCTTTGGGGGGCCTCCCTCATACATACCTAATTACAAGAAAGTATACACGTTTGTTCCCTTCCCATACTCAGTCCTTCTTCTCTCCTTTGTTTGAGTGTGTAGTCCGCCAACACAGTGCCACAGAGTGTCCTTCCTTAGGTCTGCCTGTCCACAGAACTACCTGAAAGTTTTGGCTGACAATTTGTGGGATCTAGAAAAGTTTCCACAAATAAACCACACTCTAATGTCCTAGTAGACTACTATAATTTTTTTTATAAAACTGATATTTAGTGTTCATAAAATTATGACTTTGTAAATTATAGCCTTCCCTGGAGAACTCCCACCTTCCTGGCTGACTCCTGCACGGTGGCCTGTAAGGCCTGCCCACAGCAGATGTCCTGGGCGTTTCTTTCACCAAAACCTTGGAAATTCCCTGCACATCCTGGTCTTGGGTTATTTCCTAAGTCCATGCCTTCCCCTTTCTTGGTCTACCCTTTTCCTTAAAAAAACAAAACAAAACAAACAAACAAACAAAACCTTCCATTCCTATTCCACGGATAAAATGTCTTATCGCTCTGAGGTTAGGTAAGTAAATATAAAATGGCTTTGCAGTTTTATTCTGTAGAAAGACTATCCTATGACCACTTTGACTCTAAAAGATAAATAAATTCCTTTCATTATCCATCAGCGTAGAAATACGCTCTGTGTTTTGATACCACTGGCCACTGTAGTTATGATATGAAGAAAACATTTTTTATGAACGTAAATTGTAATTATTAAAAAATATAGACATGAGAGATAGTGATTCAGAGATACCAGTTTGAAAGTAAGAAAGGAATATAGGAGCTTAATGTACTAGAAGGCATACCTTCAATTTTTTTCATATTAAATATTTCTCTAAAAACATGTAATTTATCCAATTTATAGACATTTAATTTACAGCAAATAAATCATTAAGTTGATAAGAAAATAGTTGAAAGTGGCACTTCTATTTTAAACTGATAAAGATGAACAATCAGTGATGAAAGAAAGAGACCATTTAACAACTATATTGTTACCTCTGTAAGAATCAAATAATGATTTTTTTAATCCTCACTATAGGATATATTTATCAGTTTCAGAGCGAGAGGAAGGGGGGAGAGAGAAAGAGAAAAATTGAAGTGAGAGACATTGACTGGCTGCCTCCCATATGTGCCCAACTGGGGATAGAACCTGCAACCTTTTGGTGTACAGAGGATGATGCTCCAACAAATAATGAATTATAACAGGAATACAGTTAATGCCATATATAATGACGTTTCAGTCAGTGGCAGATGACATGTACGATGGTGTGAACTGAAAAAGTCCTATTGCCTTGTGACCGTGTAGTTGTCTTCATGTTGCAAAGCATTACTCCCGTGATGCTCATGTACACAAACCTACTGCCCCTCCAGTTGTAGAAAAGTGGAGCACCTACAATTACGTGCAGGACATAACACTTGATAATGATAATAAACAACTATGCTACTGGTTTATGTATTTACTACAGTATACTTTTATCATTATTTCAGAGTGTACTCTTTCTGCTTATACAAAGCAGTTTGCTGTAAAACAGTATGCTATGTTATGCCAATAGTAGCCTCATATGTCTTGTGCTTACTATCTCTTGATTGCATCATTTTCTTTTGCACTTGATTTAATCTTGTGTTTTATTGTTTAGTGTAGCCTAACTGCGCAGCATTTATAAAGTCTACAGACATGTATGGTAATACTCGAGGCCTGCACATTCGCTCACCACTCACTCACTGACTTGCCCAGAGCAACTTCTAGTCCTGTGCGCTCCAGTCACAGTACATGCCCTAGACAGGTGTACCATTTTTTATCTTTTACTCTGTATTTTTACATTTGTTCAGATATGCAAATTAACCACTGTGTTACAGTTGCCTACAATATTAAGTACACTAACATACGGGACAGACCTGTGGCCTAGAAGCAACAGGACAGCTGCACCATAGAGCCCAGGTATGCAGAAGGCTAGACCACCCAGGTTTGTATAGCTACAGGCATTTAAACAACAACAAAATCGCCTAATGACGCATTTCTCAGAATGGATCCCCACTGTTGTGTAGGACTGTATGACAATAAACAACTTGAACATTTCTGGGACAAGGACACAAGACTGGTCTAAAAAAAATCTTATGCATGGTAGGTAACAGAAAGAACATGGAACAAGGCACATTAAGAAGAGCCTACTACTGCTCTGGATATCAATCATAAGGCTATGATTAAAGGAGCCTTAGCTGGTGTGGCTCAGTGCAGTGAGTGCCAGTCTGTGAACCACAGGGTTGCTGGTTCAGTTCCTGGTCAGGGCACATGCCTGAGTTGCAGACCAGGTCCCTAGTGGGGGGCATGTGAGAGGCAACCTTATGTTTCTCTCCCTCTCTTCCCCTCATTCTAAAAATAAATGAATAATAGCTTTAAAAATAATAATAATAATTAAAGGCTTGAAATGCTATTTTTTAAAGAAGTTTTAGATCAATTTTTATCACTTTCAAAGGCTCTACAGGCAACAGGTAAGAATTTATTACAGAAACAGAAAATTACTTGGGAGATAATTAAAATAATATATACAGAGTAAAGAATTTAAAAGACAATCTGATGAAGCACAAGTTTCATTTCATGGGTAAATCAAGAATTCAGGAGCGAGGAAATTGATGTCATGCTAACCTCTGCCCCACATGAGACAAGAATACAACTTCAGAAAAGGATAAAAAAAATCTGCAAGGGACTTGTGACCAAGAAAAAAAATCAAAATATCATAAAAGGTTAGATAACTAAAATAATGTCCACATCCCCTAAAAGTATTATGAACATTCATTTGTTGCCTGTAGTCATGTTCATTTGGGTCCAATAAATCTGAGATAAAAGTTTTATTATGCCTAATTACTCTTTTTAAAACCCTACATTGTTATAGCTAATAAAAAATGTAATTACAAAAAACTTTTAGTTTTTGAGGTATGAAAAAAATAACAGCTATTATAGTAGATATTTATTACTAATTAAGAGAGATGGTTGGTGTTTTGAAGAACATCAAGTGCATCAAACTAGAAACCTAATTATTTTACTCAATAAAGATGTATGGAATGATGATATTTAAAAAAACCCCACACAAACCCATATGCTATATCCCCTTTGGCATATATTCCTTATGGAATTGTTAATAAAATAATTACAGACTATGAATTAGTTGAAAGAATCACTGTGGTTTATGAAAAAATATAATCCGAACAACCAAAAATAGCCAACAACAAAAAGATGATTAAATAAAATTATAGTACATTAATAAGACAGACTACTAGGCAGATAGAAGTTAAAAGTATGGTTCAAGAGTATTCATATGGAAAAAGAGAATTAACAGAAAAAAGCAATTAAGCACCTACTATATGCCAGACACTGTTCAATGCACCGAAAAAAGCTTATAACACTTAAAAAAGGAGCCAGGGGCATGGAGGGGGACTGGTGGGTGGGTGAGAGAAAAATGAAAACTAAAACCCCCACATTTTGGTGAGATGTATTTTTACTGAAAAACTTCTGATGGTGGTAGTAGAGATGATTTTACTTTCTGTCTTATTTATATTGGATGCATTCAAACAAAACTTGTGACAGAAAATTAGTGGTTAAAAAAGTAAGTTTTTGTTTTTAAAAGAAAAAAGATTAACATTTAGTGCTCATTCAGCTTTGCTTAGATACACTTACAGTTGGATAACTGTCTCAGCAGTGTTTGAAAGCCCTACGTTCTCCAGAGTAAATTCATTCTTTATAATTGTTCTGTATTTTTTGAGATAATATTATGGACACTGAAATAAAGTCTGTGAACTGACTTGGAAAATATTTCAACTTGAAACTGGATGTGAAATTTGTCCCGTGATTTCTTCACAAACCAGCACGAAGAGCAATGCTCGGGGCACTGATGCTGCTGGCCCCCTTAAGGAGCACTTTTCCTTAGGAATGAAAATGTAACTTAGATAATGATGGCTCAGAGCCAAAAAGAATGTTGACAATGGGAGGAAAACAAAGATCACACATTAATTTGCATGATACAAGAATAAGAAGCAATATGTGTTCCTAGTAAAGCAAGCAGCATGATGTAAAGAGCTCCATGTTTGGGCTTAGAAATTGGTTTAATAAAAACTACTCAGAATTCCACAAAGACATTAAAAAAAAGTGATGCCGGCTAAACCATAATGAAATTACCCTCAGAGAAAAAAGTAGTTAGAATTGTAGTGTTTTGTGTATATTTGGAAATTAAATTCTTTGTAAGGAAAAATATAGACTTAACCCTGCCCCATGTGGTGTGACTTTCTGGCACGATACACTCACATGTGAATACGGTATTGTGGTTCTTAGAAGTGAATGTCTAAGTATCCGGCTTATCAGTGAAAAACCATATACCCCAGAATGCACGAGTGATAGCAGAGCTTTGGTCAAGATAACAGAATAACTGTTTTTTCAACCAAGGCTCTTAGATCATTGTCATTCTTTCTCCACCAGTGCAGTTTATTATGGATGCTCTGAAGCTTTCTCAGTCATTGAAAATTCTATAGACACGATTATCATAAGTATCTATCCATTTACCATTGCTAGAAAACTTCTGCAATTGAAGGTATAGATAGAGATGTGAACCTTCCTGGGGATAAACCAGTTGGGAAGATACCTAGCTCTCATGCCCCACCCCTTCATTCCACAAAAACTGCTCTAAGGTCCTCAGTAACCCCCGTAGGTAACTATATCCACTGGACAGTTCTCAGTCTTCCCCTGTCTCAACCTGGATGCAACGGAGTCAACTCCGACGTTTGAAGCTCTGCCAGCCCAGGAAGCTCTTAAGTTTCTTTGGCCAGTGACTCCCTATAGGGAGTCACTTTAAATTTTGGAGATAAAGGCTTTGACCTGGGGGCTCTTCTTTCTCAATAATCCCAATAGTACTAAATTCATGCATAAAGCCTGAGCCCCTTTTCTGGGCTAAGGACATCTGAATGGCTTATGGGTAGCTCAATCTTAACATGTCCAGAAATTCTTAATTTTCCTCCCAAATCTATACCACCAAGTATTTACCATGTGAGAAAAGTAGCACCACCATCAACTGTTATTTGTACTCAGACACACTGGATGCTCCTATGTGACAGCTGGTTTCACTCCCTTTCCCTGACCCCTGATGCGAAGACCAAGTCCTACCAGTTCTACCACTGATCTGGATCTCAAACATCTTTGCATATCCACTGTCATAACCCCTGTTCCAGCCACCCTTCAGTCCTTACATAGCGCACTGCCATGTCCTCCCCTAACCAGCAGAGCCTAAAGCCATGCTTGCCTCAAGTCTATCTCCAAGAAGCAGCCAGAAAGGGGGATGGGGAGGGTATTATACATAGTATATATAAAATGATGACCTCATTACTCCATTCCATTCCAATGACTTCTCATTGTTCTTCAGCCAAGTTTCAACATCCTTATCAGGAACTACAAAGTGCAATGTTTCCATCATTGACTGTCATATTTCCAATCACTAGACTCACATTATAGCAACACTGGCCTTGCTTTTGAACCCAAGCAGTTTTCTATCTTAGGACCCTCCTGTACTGAGTTTTATCATTAACTACTTCTTTAGGACTCATTTTAAAATTATTTAAAAGAATTTCTCTGACCACAGAGAATAAGCCATGGCCCTTAGTATATACTCTTACAGGTCTCAATACTTCTATCACAATGGTAATTACATAACGAACTGTGCATGCCCTGTAAGAACTACATCTGTCTTGTGTAATGTTTTATCTTCAACACCCAACACTGTGTCTGGCATATAATGCTCTCCTGATAAGTACATATTATTTGATCATTCATTCACTGACTCAACATGAAAAATGAATTTCAAAAACAAGCCAGACAGTATATGTTAAATATAAAATGGGAGATAAAGAGGCAATTACAGGACTCGGCAGAGGGAGGAACGGGATTTGGGACTTGAAGAAAGCATGAAACAAAAACACCGCTGATGGTGATGGCAGCTGTCACTCACAGGGGTCCGTAAGTGCTGGGCAGAGCGCTCAGCAGTTGGACGATAATCACCACCATGTGATCCGCTGCTCTCTGCTGAGGCCTGAACCATGTCAGCAGTTACGTATGGACTCATTCAATCACACCACAGATCTAACGAGGTAAGGGCCATCATTATTATTAACTTCACAAATGGGGAGAGTGTGGCACCGAGAGATTATACAACTTCCTCAAGGAAACAAAGTAATAAGCAACAGAGCAAGGACTTGAACTTGGGTGATCTAATATTGGAGCCCATGCTAATAATCACGACTCCATACTGCTACTATTTTCTAGAACAGCAATTTTCAACTGGTGTGTCACAACAATTTTTAAAACATGCAATACCCAACTATTTACTCAGGGGCTCTGATCTTTTTCCCTTTAGATTGTAAAACCACACAGACAACAGCTAACACAATAGTTGTTCCATGTTAATGAATCAAAATTATATCTAACTTTATTGTCAGATCGACAAAAAATATAATTTTGGTGTGCTGCAGAATTACAGTAATTAGTTTACGTTGGCCACCAGATGAAATAGTTTGAAAATCGCTGACCTAGAAAATATGCCTGTCCACTTCTAGTTCCTATTGCCACAGTTCACCCTGTAGCCAGGAGTCAGGGTCATGCTTTCCCTAAGAGTATCACACCGTTTAAGATCATCATCTGGCAAATCGAATCCAAACCAGGTTCTAAAGCAATATAACGCAAAGATGCCCTTCCTTGTTGAGAAACCAGTGAGGAAAACCAGTGCACACACATCAACTTGACAACTGTTACCGATCAATACAACACCTCAACAAGTGTAAAATCATGGTAATAAGTGTTTATGTAAATGCTGAAGAAAGGGATGATCAGAAGACAGTGAGGACAAAAAGGAGAAGTTGCCTGGAAGGAGTCATGCCCTGGAGGAGGAGGATGAAGGCACGGTCAGGAGAGAAAAAGTCAGCCATTCAAGAAAAAACACTACTCAGAAAGAGCTAGCTAACAGCAGAGTCATTGGAACGAGAACTTGAAACCGTGGGGTAAACCGGATATAGGAGAAAAGAGTCTCGACAGTGGATGAGGTACCTGGGCATGCTGCAATCATGGATTTTCTATCAATCGCACAAAGGCTTTCCTCCACAGTCAAACTTAAATAACAACTTATATTCCCAGACACCCTCCAACTCTGATATTGTGTTAGGAACTTTATGATTTCTTCCTGAGAACACCATTTTCTTAGGAACTGAGACACAGAATTACTAGGAAATTCCAGGGCCACCCAGAGCTCCAATTCAAGGATATTCCGCTGGACACCAACACTGCAAGGAGTGCCCGACATTTTGTAAAACCCATTCTGTAGGGAATATAGGGAATATTTAAGGCATGCTAAATAAAGCCTTAAAATACAAGTAAGCAGAATGTCTATGTTAATAAAATGACTTACTTTGTGGTGTTTATATAAGCAATAGCCACAGGACAAAATGAGTTCGATATAGGACTTACGTAGTGTTATGGTGAAGTGGAGAGCAAAGCAGGGGCTAGGCAGAAATATTCCAAGTTTTATCACACCACTGAGTAGCCACGGGAGAGGTTAAGACAACCCAATCATATCTGAATCTGGGAATCAGCAATTTTACCAACTGCCTTCAAAATACCCTAACATTCACTTGGCCAAGCCTGTAATGGACTCGTTGAACCAAGCTGGAGTCGTGAAACCGAGTCACGGAACAATAGCCACCGGCACCCTGAGAATGGGAAAGGGAACCGAAGAGCACAACCCGGCGAGAGAAGAATCTATGCTGCTAGAGACAAGTTTCTTTGGAAAGAGACGCCACTTTGGGAAAAAATGCTCTTGGATTCCCTCAATTTCCTTTCTCCTTTTATCAAATAAAGAGAGTTTTAAAAAAAATCACTATACCTCAGGACACTTAAATGAAAGCTGGGACCCTGTTTCTGAGGGGCTCGGGTGCATGAACTCCTGTGTGTGAAGTCACAGTGAAACGAGGAATCAAGAGAGAACCAGAAACACTTGTGACAGAAAATTTCCTTGAACACAGAATTTACTCCAGTGACATATCAAACCTCCTGATTATTTTGGGAAGATGTTTTATTATAAGAAGCACCAAATGAAGAATCACTGTCTGTAACAGTGCTCCACCTCAGGCAAGTCACCAGATGAAGCACGTCTTCAGAGGCGCCCAGCAGCAGAGCTGGGACCCTGTCTGCAGGGTTCCCACACCTCTACCTCACTCTGCAGTGTGTCTGAATTTTCCTAAGTAAAAGCCTGTCAGTAAACAAAGGTAGACCAAGTAAGGTACAGGCAGGAACCGGGTATTCCGCAGGTGAAAGACACATAATTCACGTTAGAACGGTTTGTTTTTTAAAGAACTTTCACAACCAAATGACTCTTCATTTACAGGTACAGAAGAGACAATAAAACAAAGATATTCAAAACACATAATTACAGGATCTCTCACTGCCGGTGTAATACATGTTTTTGTATTTCTCTGGTTTCTGCAATTGCTTCCTCTTAAAGGGTACTTTTCACACAAGTAAAACCACAGCTTTTATACAAATCTAAAACAAACACATGTCAAAAAATTTATTTTAACCTACTAATTAGTGAGGGAGCCAGAGTGACATTACAACTGATTCAAAGGCGAATCTGAAGAACAGGCATCTATGTATAGGCAACAAGGAATGCTGAAGTGAATTTAGTTAAACTATAGAGTGAAAATGTAGTGTTTGAAATAATTTCTTTTACAGGGCAGAAATCTATGTGGGGTCACATCTGGACAAACAGGAATCACTGTGTGACCGTGAGGCCTTCATAAGTTAAATCTTAAAAACTAAGCAGCCCTGGCCGGTGTGCCCCAATCTGCTGGAGGGCTGTCCTGAACAGAAAGGGGCAGGTCCCATTCCTGGTCGGGGCACCTGTCTGGATCAGGGAGCACACAAGAGGTGACTGACTGATGTTTCTCTTCCTCCCTCCCTCCCTGTCTCTCTCAAATCAATAAGCATGTCATCAGGTGAAGATAAAATAAAGATCTGGCTAGTCATAAAGTCATTTATCTCAAAAATGCATACCATAAGCTTCTGCACATCTAAAAGAAAAAAAATCAGTGAACCTCAAAGAGTTTACTAGGCAGTACCCAGAATTCCAATGAAAGGGTGCCCAATAATCTTCCCAGGTGCAAAGTCTGTAACAATTTTTCCCAATCGCACCTAATAAGAGAGGGGAGAAACTATGTCCTAAATTTAGTACTTTATGGTATAAAAATTTACAAAAGGAATAAACTCAGTTGAAAAATGGGTTAAATATGTCAAAGGAGGTGCTTGGACACAACCACTACTTACTGTGGTAAATGCTGAAACACAATCTTCACAAAATTCCATTCAGAAACATGTTCGACCTAATAAAGATATACTTCTCTCTTCCTATTTCCATGGAAAACATAAATGCTTTTAGATTTCCCTTTAGAAGGAAAGAGGATATCTCTACACTTAGCTTTGGGGATCACAAATAAGAGAATCTGACAAAACAAGAACCGGCCCCATGGGACTCCTAAGGCTGAAGGAACTATGGACAAAAGATGATAAAGCAATGCCCTCAACCATTAGAGAGTGCAACCCGAGGAGAACCAAAGTCTACGAGAAGATCAAGATCTCCTTAACAACATCCGACTCTTTTTTGGAGAGAGGGGGGAGGGACATGGGAGGAAAAGGGCTCAGGGGAGGAGAGGGGAGAGCCTGAAAGACAGGCAAAGGAGAAAGAAATGAAGAGCCTGAGAGACACTTTCAGGGTAGTGGCCACTACTCACAGCACAGGTGCCTTGCACCACAGGGTGCGCTGCGTATTCCTGTGCTGTGAGAACAAGTCAGTGAGCTACACGCGGCAGTCCAAGAACCTTTAGCTGGGGAGAGAAAGAACAAAACAGAGAAATACCTTCCCCTAAACTGGCAAAAACCTGGGCTGCTGAATGTAGGAAACCACATGAGAACCCACCTCTAGCACTAACCACGGCTCCCTTGCAGGGCCCGTTGTATTTACGGAGCACACGATGCCTGCTCCAGAGGGCACGGTCAGCAGACAGTGAGTGGGCTCTTGCAGGATTCCTCTGGGATTTTCCCACAGTAGCAAATGCAGAGCCCGGCCATGGGCCCAGAGGTTAAAGTGTGAATGGAGCTCTAGAGCGAAGCAACCCTTCCAGGTCACAGAAACCTACCAGGCATTGACTTTGTGGGTTTGGCACAAAGGGGCATTAGAATGTGATTTTAGGCTAAGGGAGAGTAAGAGAGGGAAGTGCCATCAAAACAAACAAAACAACAAGTAGGAAAGGAGCATTTGTGCCACCAAGTTACCAGGGGTTAGAAAGGGAGCTAGCTGAAAGGTACTTTAAGGCTACACGACAAGACGACGACGATCTAACCAAGTGGGCCTGAAGACACACAGGGGAAACTGCAACTGAACACAGACCTAACTCACAAAGCCTCTGAGTGACTGTGGTGCTTTTACACCTTGTTCAGAAATACTGGGCCAACTACTTTTTACTTCTCTAAAGCCAAAAACAACATTTTTAACCTCTTCCATTGAGGCCCAACTCACTAGGACTGAACGGGAAAATAACTTCTGTACAGGGCCACAAATCTCTTATAGAAAGGACTGCTTCAAATACCCTGAGGAAAAGAGAACGGTGCTACTGAAGTTCAAGAAGGCACTGAAAAATCAGAAACTGAAGGAAGAGGTCAGGAGGAGATGCCAGAGAAAATCCTACCTATTTATTTACTTATTTATTTTAAAGGAATACTTTCGCCCTTTGTAAGTTTGAATCCCACCGGTCAACCCTGTAAGTCTTCATGATATGATGGAATAAAAGGGACCCAAAAATCTGACTACACACCCCCAGAACTAGTCCTTGGATCACTTCAGGCCATGGTTGAAGCAATAATACTATGCATCTCCACTAAAATCAGTCATGGATGGAGCTTTCAAAAAAGTAGGCAACATGATGAAAGAAAGCAATATTTAAGTGAACACAGCAGCAGTTAACAGGGGGGAAAAAGACACAAGGACTTAAAGACAAAGGAATGAAGAACAGAAGAAAAAAGAGCAAAATTAACAGACAAGTTGTCAGGACTCAACATCACACAAAGGCAGGTGTTTGGAGAAGTACAACCCCATTCTAGGAACCTGGCCCTTTCTGGGACCAAAAAATATGACTGGAGGGGACAGGACGCTTGTCTGGCTGTCTCTTCTCACAGTGCTGTCAGCAGACGGACATCGTAACTCTTCATGCACCAGAGAGGACAGACACCACAGAAAATGGAGGAGAAGTGGAAGAGCCAGCATGGCCATTCCACACATTCCTACTCACACACAACGGAAGAGGAAGGAGTGCAGGGAGGTACAGTCGGAGACTGGGGTGTACTGGCTGCACCCTGAGAAGCGGGAGCTCTCTCACTTCAGAACTACAACTGAGTTGTCTGATTTACCAGGACAGTGGTAAGCCATGCACCAGATCCATTCTGTTGCCTCTTTTACACCCTATCTGCGGGAGATTGCATTTACTACAGAGCAGGCTCCAGCAAAAACAATAATAAATCCAAGATAAGCAACAGCCTTATATTCCACTGACATGCACATTCCAACTTTTTGTGTGCTGGTGAGGGACTGGAGACAGGATCAGGGCAAAAAGAACCCACTAACAATGAAACTGTGGGTGTATGGCGTGAACCAGTCATCACAGAAACCATCCTCCAAATCTAATCAGATCTGCTACCAAGTCAGTTAAATCCTTGGTTTCACGTTCATAGGAAAATCCCGGCCTAAAGGAAACTGGACAGATGATTAATTAGGAAAGCCAATGACCAGGACTTGTAATGCCCACTTCCTTCACCTTGGAAAATTAGAACTAAAGGAAACTAGTAACTTCTTCAGGATTCAAATAATCAGACTGGCAGTACGTTTTCCCTTAGTGATTATCCTGCAAACAGGTGCAAAAGATGCAGAAGAGCCAAGTTTTTAAAAGCCCTGGCCAAAAGGTAGGGTTCATTCAGTTGGCATTACACAGACACTGTGTACCTTATGGAAAAACACCAAGTTGACATTAATGTCAAAAATCATCTGTACTAATAGGCAAACAGGAAACAAAACCACAAATTGGGAGCAACCAGAACAGTTTTTGAGCTTTCAATATGGAAAGGGACGTAACAGGAGGCTCCACTGGGATAGCAGAACACAGAGCCAGAGACACACTTAGTCCTGACTGCTGTGGGTGGGTTGGGCATCATCCCACGAAGTGAAAGGCTGGTTTGATCCCCGGCGAGGGCACACCCGTGGGTTGTGTGGGTTCGGTCCCCAGTTGGGGCACAATATAAAAGTCAACCTGTCCGTGTCTCTCTTCTTCTCTTTCTCCCTCCCCTTCCCTTCTCTCTAAAAATAAGTAAATAAAATAAAAGAGAGAAAGAGAATGAATGAGAATGAACACTTAGTAGCAAAAAACGACCAGTCCAGTCCCAGGGAAAGCCAATGAATGGACATAAAAGGCCTGCTTGTTTCATCACCAAAGAGGCCAGCACCTCACCTGCCAAAACAGGCAGCCATCCTCTCACTCCTGCGCTTGGATCACTGGCTTTGCACCATAGGAAGTCAGCCGGGCACCCTGCACTTGCTAAGTCTCCATACGAGGCATTTTAACACACTCTGACCCTTACCTGTTGAAATCCTTTTCTTGTATTTTTAAAAATACAAGAGAAGAGATGTAGACAGTGAGGCAGAAACTCAACACTAAATGCCCAAAGCCATTAAAACTAGAACATTGTAGGTGATTTGTTCATTTGTCTCATAAGCATGATATATAATATAGCACATTTCTTGAGAGTGTTTAGGAGACAAAATGTGAGGAGCTCATAAAAACAGGGAGAAGGAAAAGTAGGTTTACAGTTGTATCCACTTTCAAATACGACAACTAATACATTTTGCCCCACCCTATATGTCAACCCCCAAGGATGTGTGTACTAAGCGGGGAAGTGGTATTATGCACAAACACCAGTTTACGGTCAACTATCTTGGCAGTATATTGCATATGCACCGTCAGCCTCGCCAAAACTAAGATGGGGGTCATGAAAGGAGGAGAAAGAGGAACACGTTTAAAAATTACAAAAAGGTTAAGAAACTCCTGTGAAACTATTACATGTGCGTATTCCATGGACTGTACTCCAGGTGTTTTGTCTTCATCTGGCTATAAGCTAGCTGCCTGCCTGACACCCATATGCCTACCCATCTCTCAGGCGCTAATCACCAGCATGCTTCAGAAAGCTAGAGACAGATATATGTCACTTAAATGGCACAAGGGACACCTAACACACACGTATTTAACATGACACTTTGACAGAAAGAAGGGAAGGTTGAAAGGGGAACAGAAAGATCTCCTGTTATAGAGGACAAGGAAGGAAGAAAGGAAGGAAGGAAGAAGGAAAGAGAGAGAGAAAGAGAGAAAGAAGGAAAGAAAGAGAGAGAGGGGGAGGGAGGAAGGAAGAGAGAGAGAAAGAAAAAGAAGAAAAAAGAAGAGAAAGAAAACCTCCAATCTACAATGAACAATGTATGATGAAAGTAGACGAGGTCATTCCGACATCTTTTTAAATGAAAGCTTGTTCATTTTCACTTGCTTAAGCCTTTCTCTTTTATTTACCTGCTGAGGCAGATTTGATTGGCATTTATTTTTAAAAAACATAAGAGCAAACCAATTCTTCAATATCCATACAGAAAAGAGAATAAAGATATGCATGAAACTGAGCTACGTATAGGGGGAGGGGTGCAGACACACACACACACACACACACACACACACACACACACACACACAAAACTAAAGAGGACTATGAAGGCAAATCCGTTGCTACCAAAAAAACTGAAAAACGCCAAAATGCATCAAGGCTGGAGGCAGCATAAGATGCACAGATAGCAATAAAGATCATTAGGAAACTATACTGGCAGGTGCCAAAAGGACGTTCCTGAAGAAAGTATGTGTCTGCCTCAGAAAACTGTCAATGGGAAATCTTAGCAAGAAAATGAACTCTACAGGCAAAAAAGCGCACCATCCCCAAGGTTTCATTCAGCTTCTAGAAGGCACTGGATTGTAAACCTAGGCTCATCTGGCCCTAATGTAGAGGAATGGTCATTGTGTTTCCCAAAATAGGTATATACAACTTTCCCCCCTGCAGCTGAACAGTCAAGAAAGAGCCTTTCGATTACTCCAACATCTTCACCCAAAACAATGACACTAAGGGAACTACTGTTAAGAATGCCACAGCAGGCACATATAGAAATTAATATACATACATTGTAACTCAGCAAGGTAAGCCGCAGGCCTGATAGCATCCACAGTCAACAACGAGCAGATACAATTGAGTCTCCTGTGGCTCAAAGGCCATTAGCAACAAGTCTGTGGACTGCTCAGAACTCTCTGCTATGAAGAATGTATATCAATGTATCTCACTCACTAAGAGAGGCAAACTTCTTGACAAAAGTCCAATTAATGTAGGTAACAGCGTTTAATCTATAATCTGCAGTAACTGGCCACAGAGAAAGAAAAGCTCAAAAGAATCCCATTGCTTAGTAGAGACAAGCTACTACTACATCTAGGCAAAGGTGAGCTGGCAAGACATTTATGATGTGCAATCACAAGGAACATCAGGCAAAGTTTCAGCCAGCTTGGGAAGACAATATAACAGGAAGATACAGTATTATATTTCATTCCTGCTATGCGTTAGGCTGAGCTCTAGCATTTTTTGCTTATAGTTGCCTTTACTTCCAGGTACCCAAGGCAAGCTTCCTGAGAGTCCACGCTAAGATTTACTAGCCATTCCTCTGTCACCACCCCCAGGCAATACAGTCCTCCCTACACATGACCTGAATCCCCTCTTTAATCATCAGTGACTATGGGAGTTGAAATGGATGGTGTATCACAGGAACAGAGGGTGAACTGATGAACCAAGAAGCCTTTTTGGGGCAGATGATCAAAATCAGCACCTCAACTGCTCACCATCCTCCCTTAGCTGGTTTTACTTCTCTTTATAGCAATGGCTGCTACCTGATTTTGCCACTGTCTCCCTTTCCCACATGCATGTGGGGACTTTATCGGTTTTGTTTATTGTTACAGTCTCAGTGCACAGAAGGGCACTGAAATACCTGTTGAATTAGTGAATAAATCCGTCAACTAACAAAGATATCTATTCAGCCAAGAGATCATAATTGTGCAAGGGTAGAGTCCTAACCCCTGAACACTCGTTCAGACACAGCCTTTGGGGAGCTCAAAAGTGTGTCATCTGTTTTTATGGAGTACCTACATACTCAAAGGATGCTCACACAGTTCTCTCACTTAGAAGCAACCTCAGAAAAAATGAAGTTTGAGGAAATGACAGTCCTTAAACTTGTCCTAAAATCTGTACTTGACCTTTTCCCACTAAGATGTTCCAGTCATAGTGAGAATTAAACAGGGATTTTATGAAGAGATAATTTTAATATAACTGGAAAGAAATATCTTCTAAGTCATAATAATTAAAAAAGGGTAAAGCAACATAGTGACAGTTTAGGTGATGAGATAGGAGGTTAAGTGTAAGCCCTAGTTTCAATCCTGCCTTTCCAGAATATAAAACAGTACCTCTATAGATGCATAGGCAACAGCCCTGGAAAATTTCACATTCAATGCCTGAAAACAAAGGAGCTACAGAAAACACATAAGCTGAAGTACTTTGGTGAATCAGCAGCTAAACTCCTGGGACTTCTGAGCCACACAGGCTCTATTCGGGGACACGACTCACCCCAGATATGTCTGCGACACGGTGGATAGGCACTTCCTTCTTGCTATGCAATCCTTTGCCATTCTTAATAGCTCTGTGGAAGAAAAAACCCAATTAAAAAACAAATCACAGAGGGAAGGGGTAGGAGGGTGAGAAAATGGGGTGAGAAGAAAGGTCATTCAAGGAGGGGTCTACCATTCGCTGCACAAAGTCCACAGACTGCGGAGTCCTGTGCACTCTGCACAGGACCGAGTAGCCAGTCTCTGCGAGAGTATTTGGTGGAGGGAAATGACAAGCCTGCTCTTCTGAACCCAGTTATCAGCACGTGGCTGCTAGTTTCAGCTAACAGTGCGCCTGGTAATCAGAGAGCTCCCGGAACTTGTTTCCAAGTTAGAAGCATTGTTCCAGGCACAACAGAATCAGTTGGAAGAGTACAATCTTAAGACACAGAAGTAATAATGTTTCCTTCTGTGTTTAATCACATGAAACATTTAAAATGCAAAATATGTAACTAGTGTTTCAATTCTAATGGAAATAAGTTCCTTCCAGGTAAAAAAAAATTGCTGTGAATGAAGCAATATTGTATGGAAAAGCCATTTACAGTAGAGGGAAAATTAGCAAAGGCTACATAACTGACATTAAACCTCATTTTCAATCAGTCTCAGTTTGTAATAACAGTGGACTTAGCAGGGGACTCTGGGACTTTGTCACATATCTGACCACCGGTTGGTTTGCTCCAATCTCCCATTTTTTATCTCATAATTCCCTGAATGGTAACAGGGACAGAAGCCTAAGCATCACTGGGTATATCACTCATGTAACAATGAAGGACTGGTGAATAAAAACTGATGGGTAAATCATTCAAGTCACTACACTATCAGATAAGACCTTCTTGTGTCCTGCCAGTCTGCAGACCCAAGCAGGGGACATTTCTGAGTTTGGAGAATAGAGGTCCAAGGGTGTGCCCACCCTGTGGACCAGCCTTTTTAGAGTTTCTGAATTCCAGACAGTGAAAACTGTCCAGACTGGGGTCAATATTTCAAGCCCTCACCCCAATAACCACAATTCTACAGTCTTCCCACCAAGTTCTCACTAAATAACCAGCAACAGAGGACACTGCTCTGTAGGGGTTACTTTCAGGTCTTAACTTTCTCAATCAAACTCATAAACCGAATGAGGTGAATGTTGTTTGGTGCAAAGTGGAAAAGTGTGGGGTCAATGGACACGGCCCTCCCCACAACCATGACTGAGGGCTGTTCAGACTGCCACTGGCCAGAAGGAATGTGTATTATTTTGGGAATGGACTGTAACTCCTCCTTATCTCCTTTTGGGAATGTCTTCTTGTCTGGTGACTGCTTCTCGGCCTTTTCCTTCTGCACAGGCACACTGAAGTAATGTAGCTACAGGCCACACGTAGGTTTGTGCAACCCGGACCCAGGTGCCTCCGCCTGGGACCCTTTATAACGAGCCTCAGACTGGAGGTCGCTCTCACTCCGACCCGCCGCTGTTGGTGCACTCCCCTGCCGCGCGAGTGGTAAATGGCACGTCCACATCTGCTAGTCCTCGGGTGGTTTTCTTCAGAGGATCACGAACACTCAAAACAGACCCTGGCTTTGGGCTCCTGTGTTACAGTCATATTTTGTCATATTTCTTACATACTTGGGCCATCACCATTTACTCCTTACCCTTCCTCCATTACAGGGTATCTATCTGCCTTTCTCCCAACTGATATAAAATTCTTCCTGTTCAGGAACAACAAATGTTTCCTTTACTATCTGGTTTTCATTCCGTGATGATGGTAAGATATGAAAGCACAGAGTTAACAAGAAAAAAAACACACCATCATATACTCCCTCTGAACTGAACTGCTAACTGGAAGAAAGCATTTCCAAGTTCCTTGAATCCCAGGGCTCCCTCCTGAACTTGAATCAAGGGCTTCTTCAGCTCTAGAAATTGCAAACAGGTCAGATGCTTCCTTTTTACAATTTAGTCCAATGATTTATCATTCTAGGAGCCTGTTAATGATCATGGACCAGGGCTGGTTCTCAGGGTCTGTCCCAGTCCCTTGGGATTTAGAAGCTAACAGGAGAGGACCAGAGGGCGGTTTATATGGGAAACCACTGGCTGGAATCCAACAAGAGCTCATACTCATCCTCTGCCACCAACAGCCCCCTTCCCCATTCTGCTTCCGCGAACTCCAGGGAGCTGCCCTGGGAAGGACAAAGCCTCCGAGGCAAGTGCACAGCCTCCCTGATTGCAGCTCGCCTTCCTTCAAAGCCAGGCCCACTAAGCTTTCTGCAGGTCCTCTCGGGGCCCAAACTGCTTACAGCCTCATCTTCTTCTAACAAGGACAAGTGAAATAAATGGACCTGCCCTGTAACAGACAACGTGTGAGGGCACTGCTGAACGTGTGACCTCTCCTGGAGGCTAGCAAGCATGTCATGTATGAGAAAAGAACTGGGTCTGAGCAGTAAGTTCGAAAACAGAGGTTCTCCAGGCAAAGGAAGTAAGGCGATAAATCAAAATTCTTTCCTTTTGTGACCCCAAAGTAGCTCTGTGCCACAGGCAAAAATCCAAGACTTCACTGAAAAGATTAAGCGTGCAAAGGAAAAAACATAATGCCTCAAACCAAAAACCATGAATGATAGTGTGCATAAGGCATTTTAAAACATATAAACTAGAATTCTTTAAAATTAAGTCTTAAAAAATGTTTATGATCTACTTTGTTTCTAAAAAGGGTATTATCAGACACTTATTTACATTCAGGTATTAATTTTGGGAAAACCTTCAAAGACTATCTTTTCATACTTATGACTGCTAAATTAAATCAATTCAGGTTCACTCAAGAGGCAGCAAGAGAGTAATACTATAACATCACATATAAACTGAGAAACAGTTCTCATTGTTGTTAACAAAACAGAGGCAAAATTAAAAGTTAATAATTCATAAACACTAAGTACAAATTACGCCCGCCTACGGAGCACTCTGAAGTGTGAGTGGTGCACTGGACCCAGGCTGCAGAACGTGAGGGCTCTCTGAGAAATGAGCTAAACAGTATACAATTCAGTCTGGGTCTCCTTCCCTGTGCTGGGGTTGCTTTGGTTCTTGTTCCCACACTGCTGTAGAGATGACCTGGGTGAGTCATCCCCAGAACTCCTCCCCCTGCCTGACACAGGCTAATAACGCCACAGCCAAGAGCTTTTCCTTAAGACAGTAACTGGGGGAAGTGCCCAGTGTAGAAATTCACACACGTATCTCAGAGAGGAAAGGAGTAAACACCGAGAGTGGCAGGCTTGCCCCGTTCTTTGGCAAAGGGAGTACACTGGAGTGTGCATCTCTGTTCCCGGACCAGGAGGCCATAGGACATGACTGCCTCCTAACAGCAGAATAGATGGTACAGTCAAGACCTGGGTTCTGCTGCCCTGTCACTGCTTCTCAGTGGGGCTCCCTGTGCATCTTACATAACCCAGTTTCTGTGGGACAGGTTTGGGGAGTTCTGGCGTTGAGACATGGGAGGGCAGTCGGCTAGCAGGTCTGCTTCCACTGATAACCTGCTCCACAAAGCAAACACCAGCACCCCTCCGCACATTCCCTCTCCCTGCAGGCTGCAACCACAGCTCAACATCCCTTTTCATTAGGCAAGGAATGAAACTTCTGACTTCTAAACTTCACCTGCTGCGTCTGCTTAATAGCTGCTTTCTCACAAAGGCAGGCTGGTGCTCAGGCCAGCCAGCAGAAAGGAAGCAGTGGGGCAGAACACAGCCTGCTCCTCTCAGAAGCTTTGTCTCCAGGAAGCAGCAGTGCAAAGATGGCAAAGACCAGCGGTATCAATAACGGACAGAAATCATCACCAGCCGGGAAAAGTGAGCACATGTCCCCATTCATACAAACGGGCAAAGGTCGGAAGATAAATTAAAAACTCAGCTTTCTAGGTTGCTTCTAGAAGCCTTCAGAAGCTATACTTGTGGGAGAATTTCATTCCAATCACTAGAAACACTCTTCTTTCTTTGAACAGCAAAGTTTAAAATTCCCACACAGGAGATGCTACTGCCTCCCCACTAGATAATAAAGCCCTCATCTATTAAACAAGATTACCCCCACCGCCTTCGCACAGCAGGGTTAGAACGCCAGCACACTTTATGCCACAGGCGGCAAACACAAGGCCCGTGGGCCGCATCCGGCCCTCCACCTTGTTTCTACCCAGTGGCAGCACTGAGCTCCTTGCCCCTAGTTAAGGAATAGTTACATTTACACAGTCCTAAAATGACATTCAGCCCTTTAAAGGCAACCACAAGGCTGAGGTGGCCCCCCAGTGAAAATGAGTTTCACACCCCTCCCTGCTTTATGTGATGAAACTGAGTTTGCTCTTAGGTTTTGGGGTTCCTTACTCGGACAGGAAAACCTACAGACCAACCCTCTTCAAGGCACCACTGACTTATAAACAGTTCATATTGGGCCACCAAGCCAACAGACCATAATCTCAATCTCAACTCAGTGATGGTAGGTTGTCATTCTGAACAAATCTTCTTGAGACTAAAAGAAAGACAAAGGATCTACGGATAGATGCTGCCTGATGCCAACCACAAAATAGCTGTCACATCAGGAATTCTTAACCTGGAGTGAGCTTCACACATAGAATGCTCAAAGTATCTATGAACCCTAAAATGAGAAAATTATATGTGAATTTTGCTGAGGAATAGGAGCATCCAATAGTTTCACAAAAAGAAAGAGTTTCATTTATAAAGAAAGTGAAGTGATGGAAAGCAAAAATGGCACACGACAGAGAATTAGCAGAGAAATAATGGGGCAAAGAAAGCTAGAGAGCTGAAAGCTACAGTTATCAGAAGCTCCGGAATCCGTCATTTCCCTTAAACAATGCTTACATGGTAACCAGAAACCAAAGTGTTCCGAACTCAGTTTCTGCTTCACTGCGCACATCCCATACTTTCCTCCTTCCCAACTGCGCTCACCTGGCCCTTCTGCCACCCCACGGGGCCGGATCCTCACCAGTTTATCCCAAGATAACATCGAGGACATTTCACTGAATTCAACCCACCCCTCTGATGCTGCACACTACTCTGAGTCAACATTGTGCCCCACTGCCGTGTGACTTCTCACAGAAATCCAATCCATCATTTTGCTCCTTGACGTCCACCTAAAACAAAGACCACCAACCCATGACGGCAAGTGTGAATTTTAGTGCTTGGCTCTCTGGGACCTCTACCATGGGACCCCAGTTTACATCTTCACATGGTTTCTATGTTATTCCTTCCAATCAAGTTAGGCCCATTTTCTCCAACTCTGTGAACGAAAGTCATTCACTATGCGTGTCCTTCCAGGCCCAAAGTACAGAATAAAAAGGAGTTACAGTTACCACATCAGGAATTCTTTACCTGAGATCCTAAGTAAGCTATAGTTTGTATGATGGGAGTATTTACACATGACTTTGAAATGGTAGTGAAATGATATGAATATACATATTGGGGGGGCAGGATGAATTCAGCATAGAATTATAAACTGCAATATATTACTTTCAAAGTGCACGATGTGTTCATCTTCATTTCTATGGCTAGAATTCAGGCCCTTTGAGGGTTCGGATCCTACCCTTAATATTTGCTATCGTATTTAACACAGAGCTCTGTTCACATAGTTATATAAACCCAAGGCATCTAGTTCAGTTATTGTGTGCCTAGTAAAGCTGAACAAATGACTGGTGACTGACTAATGCAGAACACTGCAAGTCTTTCGGGTTGGAGACATGGATAATGCCAAAGTGACCGCAGGGCGGAAGAGTGCGGCTTGCTGGCTCTTCTGGATGCCCTGTGTCAGGAAATACGCATGTTTTCAGGCATGTTGGTTTTACTTGCAATGGTCACGGCAGAAGAGCCTGGCCTCTGAAGAGAAGCAGAGGGTACACCAAGGATGAAAGCATCGCATCTCCCTCAGCAAGTCTCCTAGAACTACAGATACAGATAACAATCTGAATGGCAGTGAGTGGGAGCAAAACTCTGACCACCATAAACAACGAACAATAAAACAACCAAGTGGCAGGATTGTACGAAACTCCTACTAGACAATACGGGAGAGGTTAAAAAGCAGAACAAAGAGTGAATAACTTGCTAAACTTTGAAGGCACCTCTCATTGTGTTTCAGGTCACACTGATAAATAGTGTTTCCGCATGAACCAAATACAGGCATCAATGAAATATAGCAGCAATAAACAACTCCTTTGGCCTCTCTACTGGTTCCTTGCCAGCTGGAGGAAGCAACAGGGTCCTGACACTCAGAAAATAAGATAACAGAGCAGGCACAGGTGCAGAATGGTAGGTGGGGGTGCTAAGATTGTGTGGCTGCATTTTCAACGAAATCAGAATTACTGGTAAGAAAGAAAAGATGGAGCTTACACAGACTGGAAATGAGGAGACTGAGTCCTACAGCCAAGGGGGAGGTGGGCAGACTAATGACTCGGTAGGTATTACAAGGCAGTGAATCAACTAACATCATTTCATGTAAAATTAATATAAGAAATGAAGACCCGGTGCGCCAGGTGTGACAACGGACCTTCAGTACTTAGTAGAGAGAGGAGGAAAAACCAAGCTCTGTGGCAGAGAACCACCAGAGAACAGGCATAACAGTGCTAGACTGATGGGAAACACGAACAAACCTGCTGGCCCTGATTAGGACCACAGGACTATAGTGCTGGGTAGAAATGGTCGATATCAGTCCAAATATTCTTCAGAGAGCAAGGCTTCAGAAAGGTGGGATCAGATGCAATGACAGCTTCAAAGTGCCTCAACGACACTGGTTCTTTAGTTTCTCACATCTTAGTCACAAAGGCCAAAATAGCCACCAGAAAAAAAGTTGGTGTTACAACGATTCATGAATTCTATTCCAAGATAAAGCTATTATTAACATAATTTCTAAGTGCTTAAACACACAGGCCCATCCACTTGTACATCAAGAAAAAGGTAGGAAATGTTTTGTAGTCTTTCCACCCCCAGAAACAATCACGTTTTACACTATTTTTGAAAAATTATTTTATTGGCCCTAGCTGGTGTAGCTCAGTGGATTGAGCACGGGCCTGTGAACCACATGATCGCAGTTCAATTCCCAGTTAGGGTACACGCCTGGGTTGCAGGCCAGTTCCCAGCAGGGGACTCACGAAAGGCAACCATACATTGATATTTCTCTCCTTCTCTCCTTCCCTTCCCCTCTAAAGATAAATAAATAAAATCTTAAAAAAATATTTTATTTGTTGTTCAATTACAGTTGTCAGCATTTTCTCCCCACCTGTCCTCCCCACCCCAGCCAAACCCACCTTCCTCCCTTGCTTCCACCCTCCCCCTTGATTTTGTCCATGTGTCCTTTACAGTTATTTCTGAAAATACTCCCCCCATTACCTCCTCCCCCCTCCTCTCTGGCTATTGTTAGATTGTTCTTGATTTCAATGTCTCTGGATATACGTTGTCCGCTTTTTTCTTTTGTTGACTATGTTCTCTACCTAAAGGTGAGATCATATGGTATTTGTCCCTCACCTCCTGGCTTATTTCACTTAGCATAATGTTCCCCAGTCCCATCCACGCTATTGCAAAAGGTAGAAGCTCCTTCTTTCTCTCTGCTGTGTAGTATTACATTGTGTAAATGGGCCATAGTTTTTTGATCCACTCATTTCCTGATGGGCACTTAGGTTGCTTCTAGCACTTGGTTATTATAAATTGTGCTGCTATGAACATTGGGGTGCACAGGTTCTTTTGGGTTGGTGTTTCAGGGCTCTTAGGATATAGTCCTAGCAGTGGAATTGCCTGGTCAAAGGCAGTTCATTTATAGTTTTCTGAGAAAATTCCATACTGTTTTCCACAGTGGCTGCACCAGTCTGCATTCCCACCAACAGTGCACTAGGGTTCCCATTTCTCCACATCCTCACCAGCACTTGTTTGTTGATTTGTTTATGATAGCCATTCTGACCAGTGTGAAGTGGTATTTCATTGTGGTTTTAATTTGCATCTCTCTTACATCATTTTTAATAGCTGCAAATAAAGCCATCATATGAATCTATGTTCCATAATTTAATCAACTGCCTGCTGCTATATATTTATGTAAATATAATACTTCTAGTAATATAAATAATGTCACAAAAAATAACTTTCCAATAAACTGTTGGGTCTTGCTATTTCTTCCTTTGGAAAATTTCACAGAAGTGTAACTGCTGTGTCACAGGATAGCAAAGCACCACTGTTTTCCATTTCCAAACAGAACACGCCTTGCCTCATGGGTTCTATTTGTGGTTAAGCCTTTGATTTAGGTGCTCCTTCCCCATGCATCCCAGACACCCACTTACATCTCCATTCTCACACAATTATACTTGCAATTATTTACTTGCTCCTCCAAATCCCCACAGAATGTGTATTTCTGTTTATATCCCCAATGCACCTGATAATGTATTTGTTATTGTAACATGAACAAGTCAGACAAAATGTTAATGTGTCTTTTGACTGACTGAAAAGCAACAGACTTACTGTTTGGAAATGGTTTTTCCAATGTGAGCTACATTTACTGGGATCTGCTGGAAAAGATTCATTGACAGCCACTAGAAATTTGGATCCCTATACCTAATGCAGAGGCAAAGGAATGAGAAGTAATACATTTCAACTTCTGAGCCTAAAGCTGAAGTGGGGAGTCAGGGGCAGCTTAGGATAAAACAGAAATGCATGGAGGAGTTTATAAGAAATTCAGATGCTAAGAATCCTGCAAATGAAAGAAAGCTATGAAGTGGATTTCCCCTTCACCGGTAGCTATAAAATTCTGTTTATGCATTGATGTATCAGTGATTAATTATTCAAAATATAGTCCTCCTGAGAGATTCCCAAGGCTTACAGCAAAGTAGGATAGGGACATCTGTGATACAGACTCAGCCCTCTGACCCACTCAGCCACGTCACATTGCAGATGAACCAAATCAAGCAAGCACAGCAACCCTCAAGATGATTTCACATTAAATTAGCCAAGAGCTGGTGAAAGCTACTCAGAAGGAGTTGAATTAAAAGGCTGTGAATGCAGAGTATGAGGAAGGGGACAGAGATAAGAGTCAGGGGGAGTAACGAGCTGTTCAACTGACTTGAGGGAACAAGGAGGGCTGTCACCACAGGGAAGGCACTGTGAGGACACATACATGCAAAGAAATCCAAAGCCTGTTCATTCCATGCCGTACTCTGTTACTTACAACCACGACTATAATTCTAATTGCATTAAGACTATTCACCTGGCATAAAAGGACACACACTGTGATTTGTTTTACTCCGGGGAGTTACAGGTTAGTGTGGCGGTTCTGCGGCCTCAGTGTGCATCAGGGGCACCTGAAGGATGTTTTAAGCAACTGCTGGGACTCAGCTCCAGAGTTTCTGACTCAGTAGGTCTGGGGTGGGGACAGTTTAAGAGAAACCTTAGAATTCACATTTCTAACAAGTACCCAAGTGCCTATAACGTTGCTGGTCTGGGGACCACGCTTTGAGAATGACTGGTTTAGGGAGTCAAGTTATAAGGCACTGAGAAGAGTCAAGGGTCAAGTGTTATTACTCCATTGTTATGAACTATTTGGGATTAAAGTTATATCCCCAGTATGAAAATTTTTGAACATATTTTGAAATACATATTGAAAGCTCAAATATTTAGGACTGGTGTGAAAGGAGCAAGAGCCATTTGGCCAAGAGAGCAGTGAGACCAAAGGGAACAGACAAGGTGCTGCGGACAGAGGAATGGCCGTAGCTGCACTGGGCGGGGGTGTGTGGAGGGAGACCGACAAGCCCAATCAGCTAAGGCTGTCCCTCTGAAGGAACAGAACAAGTGCAGATTATTAATTACCAAAAAGATCAGGCAAAGAGGTCTATTTCTGACTATGAGTTCATTATCTGACCAGGACCTGGCAGAACCACCCACAGCTTTGTATTCAAAATAGAAGAAAAACACAATGAGTTCCAACTTTATCCCAACCCCCTCACTAGTCATCAAGGTAAGTCTCGCAGCTTGAGTTCTATCAGAGGAACTAGGGGTAGGAAGGGAAGAGAAGGATGGGATGAAGAGTGAACAGATCCTCTTAATATCCTGAAGGAAAAAACTATTTGGAAATGGAAACATTACACAGTGCTCCAGAAGTGGCCATTTGTGCTGCCTTAAATGCAGATTGATTACTGCTATTTGGATGTTGAGTGCATCATCTTTTCTGAAGAAAGGGAAAAGCTAAATTTCCCCACATTCAGCTGTGTCGTCCAATCACTTCCCCACACCAGCTCTTTTAATGCATTTTCCTGTTATCACAGGCTCTTGTAATAGCTGATCTACCCTATTCCCCAACAGTCAAACACCCCACACTGACAGGTGCTATAGCCCATTAGCAACCTCCTGACCGTGATACCTAACTGCAAGCCCAAAATGTAGTGGGGTGTGCACCTCCAGGGTTAAGAGAAGGAAGCTATCAGCAGACTGAAGAGAAAGAACAGCCTCCTTCCTCTCCACTGGCCTCCAACCTGCACTGGTCTGACGTAATGCAGCTGAGTGAAGGGGGCAGAAGGTCACCCTCCCAACCCCCGCTTTCTATGAAGCGTGGGCTAAAAGCCCCACTGTATCCTGGTGTTACAGGAATCTACAATTACAAGAGAGGGAAAGAGGAAAACTCCAAATCAAAGCTCTGTTTTTAACAGTATTCAGTAGGATCTAGTTTTATACAAAAAGGAATTTCACTTGTAGAGGTCATTAGATTGAAAGTGAGAAATCTTGGTTTATTTAAAGCTGTGTCATTAAACTATTGAGAAGATGAGAACAGAGGCTGGAGAGAAGAGATGATTTTCAAGGAGATGCTCTCCTGGGAAAATTTAATAGAAATGAGAGATGGAATAAAAAAGATGAACGGCAGGCAGTGTTAACAACACAGAGGGAGAAGAGAGGAGGGGCTAAGAAAACAGGTAAGAAAAGAGAAGAAATAGGAAAAATAGCAGTATCTAGAGACACTCTTAAAGTTATTTAATGTCTGTCCGTCTGGGATGGCATGCTTTGTAAGGCTTGAGTCTATTACCTTTTTTCTTTACCACTATTATCCCCAATGCCTAGGCACCAGGATACACTCATAAAAATGAGAATAAAGAAAAGGAATGAATGCAAAGCTATCACATACAAAGTAAACTAGCCTTGAACAACTGTTCCCAAAAGAGGAATGATTTGCTTTCTTGGAGAACTGGTTAACTCATGTAATCTACACCCTGTGATAGGTATATTAGTTCTAAAAATTTTATACACGTGCTCAAATTCAACACGATTTTCTCACTGGATTGGTATGCAGATGAAACTTGCTTCTTATTAAGATATTTAACAAATCAGTACTGTCTCAAACTCATAGTACTGAGCTCTTGCACTTAAGAAGCGTTGCAGCATAAAGTGTCGGCAAGTCTTCACATTACATTCATAATCAATACTATAAATGCCAGTTTAATTAAAGATGCAGAGAGGAAGGACCTTATCAAAAAGTTGTGTGCCCTGGCTGGTGTGGCTCAGTGGCCTGCAAACTGAAGGGTCACCGGTTCAACTCCCTGTCAAGGTACATGCCTGGGTTGCGGGCCAGGTCCTCAGTCGAGGGTGTGTGAGACGCAAATGGATTGATGTTTCTCTTCCTCTCTTTTTCCCTCCCTTCCCATCTGTCTGAAAATGAATAAGATCTTTTTTTAAAAGGTACTTTTTTCTCCCATTGAAATTTTGAGGAAAAAACTTCTATAAATCAGAAAAAATATGGAAAAACTTCTATAAATCAGAAAAAATGGGAGACTGGGAACGTCTTTCCCAGTAGCACTGAAAAGCAACATACCTTTACAAGTCACCGCTACAAATGCATGGAAATTGGTAGGCCCATCATGGCCCTGTGTAATTACATCACCAAGAGAGACTCTTACTTAAAAACAGGTTGACAGGACTTTAATCAAGAACTGGCACTGATGGGGTTTGGAGCCTGGAGATGCAGAAGTCAGCAAGGCAGGAGTACTAGTTGGTGGTTTTTATTTTTTAAAAAAAGAAATGTTGCAGGGTTGCTCAATCAGAAAACAGTCATTGTGGGGCCTGGGAAGAGAGAAAGCCAAGGCAGAGCTGAGAAAGGGGCGGGCTCATGCCTGCTTCTCAAAGGTAGAGGACAACACCACAGTTCTCTTAATCCGCAGTGTGCTGGGTAAGAAAGAGAAAACACAAGGAAAGATAAGAGAGAGCCTGCCCTTTTCTCTTCTCCCAAGATAACCCTAAGCTCATTATGTATGTCCAGAATGACTCTAAATTTATTTAAATTGGCTAGAACACTAGACTGTTCAAAATAACTGCTTTCCCACAGTCAAGCTGGGGCATCACTTTCTTTTTCTGAATACATATATCCTATCTTGATGTCACCAAATCTCAGGATTAAGAGGTGCCTTAAAGAAATAAAGCCCCAACTTCTGTGTTTTCCTGCAGTGAGCCACAGAGGCTAACAGTTTCTAGGAAACCTTAGGTAAGTATTACATTTTAAAATATAGTTACTGGTGGCTTTTGAAGAAGGCACACAGCTAATTTTCCCCAGGTATGATGTCCAAGAAAAGCAAGGCACACAGCAGGCTCTGATTAATTTCCAGCACCACCAGCTCTTCTTCAGTGTCCGTGATCAACTCAACAAAAGCCCACTTGGACGACCTCTAGAACGCTAAGGAAACTCACATTCTAGCCTGTTTAAAATCATACTGGATGTGGCATAACAGATGTATAGTACTGAGTATACAAACACCTCAGAAAGTAAGATGGGTCTTGATAACGACTCAGTATCTTGGAAAGCCCTCCGAAGGACATGAGAGATTGTCTGAGGGAGTCAAAGCCCTGTCTTAAGTTTGGTCCATCCATCAAGACTCAGCAGGCCAGTGGACTGAGACAAACCAAAGTTAACCAAGAACTGGGAATGTTGGAAAATCAACACCGAGAAATGAAAAATTAGGATGGAGCATAAAAGACATAACGTGTCACATTCCCTAAAAGAGCCCACATGACGTCCTTAAAAAGAAGAACCAAGTTCAGGAGTGTCACCAAGAAGTGTGGATTAGCTGCTAAGTTCTTTTTGCTAAAAATAAGAATGACATACACTAGAGCTCTCAGAACCCCAGACAAAATCAAGGGCTTTTCAAGGAAGCCCAGAAGAGAGCAAGGCCCGAGAGTACATACAAAAATGCCAAAACCTTATCTTGCCAGGACACAAGGTAATGAGAGAGGAGGTAGCTGATGACAGACAACTGAACTAGAAAGGAAGGTTCACGTGTTGGGAATTAGGGACTTATTTATCTGTGGAACAAAAAAGATTAGGCTTCCTCTAGATGTGCCATGTATTTGAGGCACAAGGGTTTCCCAAGAGCAGACAGGCGTCTACATGAACGAGCGTGGAAGGGCTGACAAACTGGACAGAGCTGCTGAAGTGGTGTGAGGGTGTTTCTGGAGGCAGGTGAATATGCTTGGAAGCAGTAGGCAAGCTGCAAATTGGTATTCTTCTTCCTTTTCAGGCTCACCTGGTCTCCCAAGGGGTGCATACCGCAACACTTCCTGAGCTCCCATCAGATGATCTGAGAAAGGCTGGCAGATCATACCCATTTTGCAGAGGAAGCAGCGCCGCACAGCCCTGCGAAAGCTCATCAGTTCCTGGGCAGGCAGGTCCACTAACCGGGTTAAGTCAGACTTAATAGGCTGCCCTTTCCTCAAAGCTTGTAGTGTTTCTCTGAAAGGATTAATGACCAAGCAGTGCTCTGAAAAGTCAAGTCAGTGGAGGAGTACTGTGCACCACGCTGGTTTCACTAGGGATAGACAGAGATCCAGGGATCAGAGACAAAGAAATCCTTGGGATCAACACCCTTGAGGGGACGGCCTAAAGAACCACTTACTGTTTACCAAACAAGTTCCAAACGGAAGGAGATCAACACAGCAGATATTATTAACTTGGCCTTTGCATTGACACAGTATCTCAAGAAATTTTACTTGGGAAATTAATTGAAACTGGCTTGGTTCAGTACACAATCACTGAAGATTAAAACGTGGCTAAAGGATGACAAACAAAAGACAGTTGTGACAGTCTATGCAGTGAGAGACTTGAGGTCAACACCAAAGCCATTCTTGTCAAGGGGTTCTATTCAGGGCGGAGGAAGGCATAAATAACTCACTAATGAGATCTGCTGAGGACACTAAGCTGGGAGATAGAGGAAGCCTGTTGACACAGGCATAAAATTACAAGGCAGAGTTCAACTGGAAAAAAATACAGTTAATCTATCTTGGGGAAAACAACCCTAAACTCCCATAATATTCAACAGACAGGCAGGATAAGGGGCGGAAGAAGCACGTAAAAGAGTCTGACATGCTGTAATGTGACAGAGGAGAATGCTCAGGGAAAACCAGGAGTGAGTTATGGGGAATGGAGCACTTCAAGTTGCAGGCAAACCAAAATAAAGCAGAGTGTCAGAAAATATGGGGTCTTGATGTGAGGCCAACGTTATCATTTAAAATGGGGAGAGGTCATTCTACACTGAAAATATTTTTAGTGGCTACAAAACCTCCTATCTGGCAGGTGGTGCCGTTGTTCTCAGGTCTTAATTCATCTCGCTGGGGGTCAGCACCTAGAAGGCGGCACTGGGCTGCCATTCTGAGGCCCCGTGACCATACTGCTCCAAAGGGAGGCTCACAGTTCAGGCTGGCCACTGCTCCTACACCTTTATGAGGCCCCTACTGCCTCAGAGCAGTGCCTCATAGGTCTGGGGAAGGAGTCAATTTCTCTCTGCTGACTCAACCTGCAACAGGGCAGTGACCCTGAGCCAGTTTTTTCATCATCGGTCTGAAAGCAATGGCTCAACACAATTAGCTCCAGGCAGCTCACTGCTTTAGCAGGCAAGCATCCTGTTACCGTACATTCCTTCAGCTCAAAATGAGTACCAGACTAAAGAGGCTGTTTTCTTCTTAAAATCTAAAATTTTTAAAAAAATCCACTCTCTATGCCTATCCATTAAACATTAGTGCACAACACAGCTACTTCCAACAGCACAATCAGAGAGCTCGTTGCAGCCTCACTTTCCAGAGCAGCTATGCGAATTACTTGCACGTTCACCTACTGGTCAGAATTAAACACCCACTAGCGGCAGAGAGAACGCAGGGCAGAAACGGACTCTGGATCTCACTGTACTGCTAAGTGCTCTTGCTACCCTGGGAACGCACAACCTGTTTTTCATGTCACCACAGATCAAGCTGAGCATACACAGCACGGATTCCCCCCCCTCCGCCAATCCCACCTTAAGGATGGTCTAATCATTGTCCATTTCGCTACAGTAACTAGATCATCAAATAGTACTTAAGAGATGTGAAGCCACATTTCCCACGATGGGTTCTTTCAGCCCAGTTGATTTAGTGATAACATAGGCAGGGAGAGAAAAATGAGGAAGTGAGAAAGGATTAGAGAAACACCATTTACGGACTCCCCACCATATTACTTTATACTGACCATTAATGAGCCTTCAACAACCAAAGATAGTGGTATTCTCACTGAATTCTGTGTGCTCAAGAATTAGGTCCTCGACTAAAGAGTCCATTGGGAAAAACCCACAAGAAGGAATCCAAAAAGCTGCAGCAGACTGACAAACTGATTTCTTAACTGACATTCTGTGTGACATTGTACAGATGCTCTATCCATCAGGATGTGACATGTGTGAGAGGTAAATGTCACAGGGCAGGGCAATGTTCTGGGCCGAAGAGCAGGAGAAGTGACCTCAATAACGAAGTCTGAAGTGTACATAACAATGTGCCCAAACTCATTCCTCCTGTAACTATAGAGCACAACCTGGCAATCACCACACTTCTGAAACTAAGTAAGCACTAGATGGCAGAAAAATGGCTGAGTGAAGCATGCACCTGCAGTCACTTTGAAACAATAGACACATTTTGGTCAAGTTTAACAGTCTGCTGAGCTTGCCAAGTCAGTTCAGCAACGGTAGCTCAGTCCTTGTTCTGTTTCCGGGGAAGTCTGGGAAACACTCAACTACCTGCACCATCCAGTGACAGACGTCTCAGTGAGTAAAAGCCTTGAGGAATGTTGCTGGTAACAAATATTGCCGAGTTAAATACATGTCCTTCGGGCAACCAGCCACAGGGATAAAGGACAAAAGTAAAATGTCACAGGGCTTCTCAAATGCCCTCCTGCCAGCTGTCAGAAGTGTGAAGGCAAAACTCATTTCCTAATAAATGTTTTCATTTCCTTTGTACATGACAAAAGGCCCAGAGGTGATAAACGGGAGGGTTAGGGAGCAGAGGTCTCTGGAGGCAAGAAGTAGAGGCAAGTGTCCTGTACATGAAAGCAGGGCTTCACCGTTAGTCCCAGGGAATGATGACAGCAGTGATGACAAGGGTATCTTATATAGTACTTGAGCTACATCAAAAGATCATCTCTGATATATACCTATTATGCATATCTTAAAAACAGAGGCCCAAGTATACTTAATCCAGGTTTGAGGGCAAGTTTGAAGTGAGCCCCTTTTCTTTTCACAGGGAAAAACTCTAATAAAAGAACACAAGTTTTCTCAGCATACTATTTCTCATAACATTCTGCTGCCCAGGGTTAGGCAGGATATTGTGGACCCGGGAGAGTGGGGTCCTGGATCCCAGTGGTTTAATGATTAGTCATCTCACCTGGCCTCTGCAGCCAGCAGCTCATCATAGTGAGAGGATCTCTGATCATCATCCTGCCGGTATCTGATCACCGTGGCCAGACCTTTGCTGACAAGGGCCTCAGCAATGTTTCTGCAACAGAAAAGATGGGTCAGTGAGCACTAGAGGTGCATATGGGACTCAGTCAACAGAAATAATAACAATTAGCACCTGGAGGTCTTAACACGTCCTGGTAGAGGGCGGGGAGAAGCTGAGGACTTTAAGAGCAATGAATTACTAAGCTAGAAATCCAAATACAAGATGGAATAACACAGTTCCCTAGCTCAGCATTTTTTTGTCTAGTACAGTCAGATGCTGTATCAATCTATACATAAAAACGAGCAGAAAATATCTGTTAGAAGCACACATTAGGCCAGGCTATTTACAGAATGTTATAAACAAGCCACTACCCTCAAGAAAAGTCTGCTCTAAAACATCAGATACACAGATTTAAAAAAAAACATAAAAGCATGACCTAAATTTCTTAAAATCTCCTTTCTAGCCTATACTATAACTAGAAAATGTCTTGTTCCAGTTTGGCAGGGTGAGAAACATTGGTTTAACATAACACTTGGCACACTTCTCTCATCAGAATTCCCGACTGCAGCCCTCCCACCCAAAGGCAGTGCAGAAGGTAAGGCAGTGGGGGTAAAGGAAGGTGCTGCAGTGGAATAAAAGTTCTTTATGAAAAATGGCATAAAATGGAGGAAAGAACAAACTCTTGAGATGACCAGCTTTGGAGTAATACTCCAAACAGCAATACTCCAAACAGTCCTTTAAGGACTACAGAATACATAAATGAGAACCCTTTACAGTTCTCAATTATGTTGAATCTTCTTTCTTTCCCCAGAGTTAGAAAGAGGCTCCACTACAAGTGACCTACATCTAACTAGAGAAAAGTGCACTGGACATGACTCTTGGACAACTAATGTCTCACATCTGCACATTTATGCCCCATCCTGGGAAGGGACCTTATTGCAAAGCAATCAAACCACAAAAACAAATTTTCAAAACTCACCTGTAGCAGGTACCAGGATTTAAGAAGTGTATTATTGGGGGAGAGTGGTGGTTATGTCTTTCTTTGTGTCTGTCATAATTACATGAGCGTCTCCACTCAAACCATCTGGTTAGCTGCCCTTCAGGGAGGGGGTATGCTAAGCAATAGACTACTGTACCATATGCTACAAATTAGTGTTGTTTGGAAATGGAGTTAACCCTTAACACACTGGTGTTCTCAGAGACTCAAACTTTGGACATGCTGGGAGAGGAACTAACAACTTCATGTGCATGTTTAAGCCACTTAAAGCAAGGGTTCTCTCCATTAAAACCCAGCGACTTACTTTTTTAAAAGTCTAGGAAACAAATATGTGCAGGAAGGGGAAGGAGGAAAAGATGCTGTGGCTGATTCCCTTCTCATTTTGTGCCCCTCTGCTGCCTGTTTATCTACTGCCAGCATGATATTAATATCTCCAAACCGCCACGGAATTAGCACTTCTCAAAATCCACTCCCACAAAGAGGCTGCTCTGCTGGCCACCCCGTCTCCTGAGTCACCGCATAAGCACGCTGGCAAACGCTGTCATTATCACGGAGTTGGGTTTGGCAGCACGAAGAATGCCAAGAGCCCCAAGTCGGCAGATGTAGATGTTGATACATGGTGAGAATTGGACTAAGGGTGTCACCGTGAAACCCCAACAGGACAGCAGAGAGGCTCCACCCATCGAGGAGCCAGAGAGAAGATAGGGGGACAGCTCCACTTGTGACAGGCTGAGATGTCTGAGAGATTGGAAATGGCCAGAAGAACAAAGACATATTTGTTACTGCATTTTGAATTACTGAGCATTGACATTTTAAAGTCAATACACGGGGTCTGGAGGATAAAGCTGGAATGACAAAGCAGGGTAGAAAAAAATCGCACAGACAAGCTTCTATCTGAAAAGCTAGAGAACATGAAGCAAAACAGCACAAATGTTTAGTGATCCACTCTCATTAATGCTGCTCAAATCAATTCACAGAATTACTGAATTCTGGCATGGTCAACAGAGAACCGAGGGCACCAGCATCCCCTACCCCTTCATGGTTGTTGTCCTCAAGTATCCTGTCAGCAAATGTCCACAAACCAGGTAAGGCCACCGATTCCTAACTCCACACCCTGCCTACTCCCCTGCTCTCCTTTCTCTCTGAAGCCATATTCTCTTAGCTTCATATCCCTAATTACAGATTCTCCTGGAGGAACAGTTGTGGCACTGGTGCTTGGCAGTGAGGAGAGTAAAAACACATGAAAGAATAATAACAACCATCATTACCGGGCATTTACTATGAGTTAGGCATGTGAGAGTCGCATGACATGTATTTTCTTCTTAATGTGGCTCCCCTACGTTAACTCCCTCAGTGTCTATCTTCCGTTTTCATTACGAGGGCCGAGGGGGCAAGGCTGCCTCGTTCTTGCTGGGCACCATAGGGACCAGCACCACACCTGGCATGAAGTAGACAGTAAATATCTCCTGGATGAAATATTTTAACTCATTTAGGATAATTTTTTCAATGTGTGCATCACAACACATTCTTATAATTTTGTTTTAATACCTCCTGAAAATTCTGAGCTACTCTCTGAAATCAGAGTAACACCTAATCATTTTGGAAATACAGCACTGAACATTATTTATTATCCTAAGTACATATTAGCCGAGCTTGCCGAGAATAGAATTAAGGACAAGAGCTTTCTAAGTATGCCTTACCAGCTTCTGTCTTTCTCCTCTCCATTATCTAAGACTTGAATTTAAACAGAATGAAAGAAAGACAGAAAATGGAATTAGCCTAGATCCATGTACTTGACTCTCTTATTCATTTCTTTTGGCTGCTAATGAAAGGTCAGGAGATTTCCCCTGGGGCCAAAGATGGCTCAGAAACCAACACTAGTATGTTGCTCACTTGCCCAGCAAGAAAAGAGAACATTAAATTACATGCCATGACATTATGCTGCTTTAGACAAATTCAAAAGTTCTGCTTTCTTGAGTGTATCAGTAATTCTACTCCAAATACACATGTCTGCTTCGAATGGATAACTCACAGTCAGCATACAAAAAGGGCACATACAAAAAGGAAGTCAGACAGGAAGTCGTCTCTCTCTGTATCAGCTAGAAACACAAAGAGAGTTAGTGCTGGGACTGAACTGCTTTTCCAAACTAAAAGAGAAATTTAGATTCTGTTAAAAGTGAACAGTTTCCCTTAGACAAGATCAGATATTCCTGATACTAACACAACCAACAAAAGTCTCACATACAGGCTTTCTCAAAACACCTCTAGCAGCTGAAACCTTCCCCTCCCACTCATTTCCACAGCAGGCAGGTTGTTTAACAAGCACATACTTTCCAATAATAAAACAGCTTTGAAACTATGAGGTCCTGGTATTTTTCCAACATGGAGAAAGGGTGTTCTATGCTCATACATGAGAATATGACCCTTTAAGTAGATTTCATTTACAGTGCATTATAATTGTCTTACCACATTTTTGTGAGCCTTCCTCATTCTTAGCCCTTCTACCCCAATATGGAGGTAACAAACAATATATGGATACATCAGATAATTGTCTAAACTTACCTAGATTACTTAACTCTGTGTGCGTGTGTATGTGTGTGTGTAACTTTGGAACAATCTAAACTGACAAAAATACTGCACATACTATATGGAGTACATGCCCTCCCCCCCCCCCCCCAGAACAATTTCAGAGCAAGTCACCAACCTGGTGTACACCAATCACGCCCAAATACTTTGGTGTGCATTTCCTACAAACCAGGATATTTTCCTTTATCAACAGGGACACATCACTACCATCTATAAACCCTAATCAAATTCTTCTAATTGCTCCAATAGTTCCAATAAAATACGTAGGAAAAAAAGGATCTAGTTCAAAATCACGTGTTACATTTAGTTTTCTTATCTCCTTCATCTGGAACACTTCCTTGGTCTTTTTTTCTTCTCTTCCTCTGTCTTTCTTGACACTGTGAAAAGTGTAATCCAGTTATTTTGGTTTGTCTGATGTTCCACTCTGATGAAAGGCAAGGAGCACCACAAAAGAGAGCTGTATTGTTCCCGTGACCACCTAGGAAATGATGTATAATTTACTGTTCGTGTCCACTTTGCTCACTTGATCAGGATAGTGTCTACCAGGCTTCTCTACTGTAAGGTTACCCTTTTTACTCTTTATGCTTAATACGTATTTTGAGAGAAGACACTCTGAACTATGTAATTTTCAGCTGTCAAGCTCCCAAGTTATTCATTTATTTATTTGGATAAGTATAAACTCATGGGATCTCATTTCATTCAAAGGGTTATAATCCACTACTATGATTATTTATTTTGATGCTGAAATTGTTCCCAAACTGTTTGATGGGAACTGGATCGATCAGGCTTCTATATTCTAAGGACATGTCTCCATCATTCTTTGAGCACTTCCTGATTTGAAGAGCACATTTCAGGCTGCTGTTTTCTGTAGCTCTGATATCAACCATTTATCTAAGTCACCCACATTTACATCATTATTTCTGTACGGTTATTTCTATAACTCTTGCAAACCACGTGTAGCAGTCATGAAAATGTGCCTCTCAGAGCCCTGACTGCAGGAAGCATAACTGACTGACAGTCCCAGCTGCTGTGCGCAGAAATCCATCACTATTTCAGCCAAGGTTATACTTCCCACCAGCTGTTCCCAGCCAATGAATGAGCGCAGCAGAGATACTAAGGCAGGCCAATTGCTGAGACCTTGGACTTCTGTGAGGGGCAGCTTTGGCTGGAGGATTCCTTGTCAGCTTTGCAGAAAATCTTAGAACTACCTGCCCCACAACTTTGATTTTTCCTGTTCAACCTTCCCTCTCCTTGCTTCCCTACTTCTCCAGAGGGCTAAGGCCCACAGTGCAGTCTGATGAGTCTCCCAGCCTCATCCAGATCCCTGAGAAGAGTTTTCCTCCAATGAATCTCTTGCACATCTAGCCCTATCTTGGCATCAGCTTCTCAGAAAACCTGGACCAACATACCGTAAGTTCACGTAGATATTTACAATCCCAATCCAATATTACAGGATTCACTTTAGTTTTCTTTCTTTCCATATTTATTTATCTCTCCCTTCTCCAACTGTGAGAAACCTGGCTTGCATTATCCTGAACTTTTTACTTATAAGAAAAGACTTCTTTGCCCTGGCTGGTGTTGCTCAGTAGTTGGCTTGTGAATCAAAGGGTTGCTGGTTCAATTCCCAGTCTGGGTTGCAGGCCAGGTCCCCAGTAGGGGGTGCAGAAGAGGCAACCACACACGCTTTTCTCCCTCTTTCTCTCCCCTCCACTCTGAAAAACAAAATAAATCTTAAAAAAAAAGAAAAGACTCCCCTATCTATATACATACACTTACTTACTCAGACATTCTGTGACTTCCATGATTTGGTGCCTAACAATAGAGCTAATTTAAAGAAAATACACTACTTCTTTAAAAAAAACCTGAGTTAAATGGATAAGTATTTCAAAAGAGCAGGCACAGGATAAAATACCATAATACACACACACACTCTTCATTCTCCATCTGAACAAGGATAACAGATAACTGGCAATCTTATCTGTTATCCTTGTTATCTAGATCTCTATCTCTCTATTTTAGCTTAACATTTTCCACTTAAAAACCATCTACATTTTATCAGTCACTGAGATGTCTATGGAGATTATAAAAGCAGAGTATTTTCCTTAAGGCAAACATGAGCACACATTCAGAATAAAGCAAGCCCATAAAGAAATGCCTCTACAGTCTATTTCAGTCAAGGTTAAAGGAAAAAGGCCAAAAGATAATTAACAGCTCAATTCATTCATAACAGTATCACCATCGATAGCAAAGGTACCTATCTCATGTGTACATACCTGCACAAAAATACATATACTCCCCACATGATCTCTTCACAGTAATTTCAAGGCTCTGTGGTCAAATTTCATAAACTGAGCACAAAACACATCCCATGACTATTTACTATGAGAGAACACACACCCGACAAGACATCAGGCATGCAGCCTGGGCCTCTGTCATCTGTGGCCCTCAAAGTCTCCACTGTTTTGTGCTGGAAAACTGCTACTACTTCCTTTTCAGACCGGTTGTCTCTTTGCCACAAGGACAGGCTTTATTGTAAGTTCTGGGATGGAGATCCCCAGCTGACAGGGTTCCCATATTGATTTCTAACCTACCAGATGGCTCATCTGACTTCTCAGCTATACGGGGATGTTCTGCTGTGGGGCTGAACCACAGGGAAGCTTCACACTGCTGATGTCTTTCTTTGCAACTAGGTTAGAACGAGCAAGGAGGAAGAGGTCACCACGGGATTCCATAAGAAGGTAGGAAGCCAGGAAGACTGGAAAACTCTTTTCTTCAGAATATTAGGTCCACTTTTACTCACATATGTGGAAAATGTGGGCTTTCTACCCTAAGAGATACTAAAGAAATGGGAAAATGATAAACAGCTAACAGGCCCAAAAGCCTTCTTTCTCTACAGGTTCATATGAAGACCTCTGATACCCAAGCTCTTCGGGGCAGGAACCTGACAATTTCAGGCTTGAGTTTGACTTGGCTTTTTATAAACTGAAAAGATGAGCCTGTAGAAAGAGAGAGTGAAATTCTGGATGAGCAGAATCTTCAGACAATGGGCAATAGTGAAGTACCTTTTATTAAGTTACTGTTTTCAACTAGGAAAAATTCCTACAGAGTGACAGGTAGCTTCCAAAAGCTTGTAAGATGACACCTCCAAGAGGGTCACACTTCACCTCTGCCACCCACTGTCTTCTATGCTCCAATCTCCAATGACTGGGTACACATGAACCCGAAACTATGATTTCCCCGTGTTTTTTCTTAAAATACACCCAGGAGGTGCTTACTATGTAACCACACAGCATATGTAGACCAGAGATTCTGTTTTAGAAGCATTAATAATTAGAAACATCTGAGGTGGGACAAGATCCTTTATAGATTTACCAAATTTCTCTCCCATTGTCTTCCCTATTTTTTCACTTCTCCCTTAAACTAATGTAAAATTCTTAAAATAACGAATATCTCTTTTAAAAAATCTTTTTATTCTTATCTGCTCCTTTATCTGGTTAACAAGTCCTGTCACCAGAATGGCAACCAGAGGATCTGCACAGTGGCTAGGGACTTTCCCAGAATGTGAGACGGGCTGGTTCAAACAAAGAGGAAGATTCCAACGCCTCCACACCCCTAGCCAGGCTCTAGACACCAAAGCAAACTGGCGAAGGGGGGGAGGGACCAATGATTATCAAGGGCTGCATTAAAGCACACTGAATCTTAGGGCAGAACATCCTTGTTCCAGGCTCTGAGAACCAAGGGTAACTGCTTTTGACAATCCACCAACACAGCTGTTGTTATACGGAACATAGCACAACCCAAAAAGAAGCATCACCCCAGAAAGCCAAACTTAAGGATGGGCAAGTATGGAATAGGACTCATCTGAATAGCCTTAGAAGCAAATCAAGAAAAAAATACACTCTTCAGAACAAAACCTCCCAACAAGTTTAGTTTATATTTAATGAACATTCAAAATATATACAGGTTCTAAACACAACTGTTCTTTTTCATGAGAGCATTTTCCAGAGACTGGAGTTGAGATATGAAAATCAAGAACTCTTGGGAACAATAGACTCTGCCTTCTCTTTGCATTTTAATGAACCTAATCATTCTTCCTCATGGAGAGGGGGATGTGGAAAGAAAACAATGAAGACTGACATGGACTTAGCCTAATGGACTCAAAAGGATGCATGGTTCAAATGAAACCAATGAAGAACCAGAAATAAGACTGGAAGAAAGGAGAAAGGAAAGAGAGAGGGGAAAGGAAAAAGAAAAAGTCACTCCATGAAACAATTACTGCTTTGTAGAAAGAAAACCTCCTGGACCCATTTATCCTACAGCACACATTTATCCAAACTTCATCATAAATAATAGGCTTACTCCTGAGCCCCAACAAAACCTCTCTGGCTTCAGAGAGGCCATGTCCCACTAAGCATCAACAGTACTCTTCAGTTTGGGAAGAAAAGAAATAAAACCAAAGATTCCTGCGGAGCAGGTTTTACAAGTGGGTGGTGAAGAGATGGTTACTTCATACTCAACCTGTCAAGAATAGCTAATTCTCTGCTCTCGGGTAGCTCTGGGCCATATCACAGTCATCATCTCATTTCCACTCATCCCTACCACCCCTTGATCTCCTGAAAGAAAAACTTCTCTTAACAGAGAGCAAAATACAATAGAAATATAGAGTAGTCCCTTATCTGAAGGGGATGAGTTGCGAGACCCCCAGTGGATATCTGGGGGGGATTACTCTCCCTGAAACCAGGGACAGTAGCGAACCCTGTATGTACTGTTTTCTTCCTATATAGATACTTACTATGAATTAGGAACATTAAGGGGTTAACAACAATAACTACTAATAAAACAGAACACTTATAACAATGTACGGTAATAAAAGTTATGTGAAGAGGTCACTCATTTCAGGAGGACCCTTGATGAAGTCTCCCTACAAGCCTCAGTGCTTTCTGGTGCAGCACACTGCTCTCAATCTGAACATTTTCTGGCTGTGCCTTCCACCCACAGATGTAATGCCTTTCCATCCTAACTAAGCACCTATTGTGCACCAGGACTGTTAACTTTTGCAGATGGAAGTGCTCCAGCAACACTAGCACAACTTTATTTTTCCTCCTTCACACTTTAAGTGATAGGAAAATTCGTCCTTACTGTTGATCTTAGCAACCTCAGCATAGGCTTTTTCTCCCTTTCTTATTAAGTGGAAAACTTCCACCTTTCCACTTAAAGCAAGCACTTGAGGGTTCCTCTTCGGCACGTCCAAACTGCCAGCCATCACCACTCTTGCACTTCGGGGCCATTAAGTAAAATAAGGGTTGGTTGAACTAAGCACTGCGATGCCATGACAGTGAATCTGATAACCAAGATGGCTATTAAGTGCCTAACAGGCAGGTAGCATACACAGCGTGAATATGCCAGACAAAAGGATGATTCACATCCCAAGAGGGATGAAGTGGGACAGCACAAGGTTTCATCGCACTATTCACAACAGTGTACAATTTAAAACTTATGAATTGTTAATATGTCCAGACCATTGTTGACTGTGGGTAACTGAAGCCACAGAAAGCGAAACTGCATATAAAGGGGACTACTGCACTGGGAAGAAGTAGAATTAAATGCCTTACTCACTTCATAACTCTAGCTAATAGAGAGGATAGTGATGAAAATATAGGTCAAAGCGAATTTAGAAAAGGAGGGGGAAGAAGCATAACATCAAATAGCTCCATCAAATTGTTATACTTACTAAACAGACAATTTTATTCTGCCCCCAGGATTTCTGCACTACTGTAATCTTATTGCCACCTTTTATATGATACTTTCATTTATTCAGCAATATTGTGGCTTGAAAAGACAAGGAAAAACCGGTATTATACTCGATTACACCAGCCCCTCTCTGAGTATCATTGCACTTCCAAGTCAACAAACTACTTGAGGAACTTAGGACAATGATGAACCTTGGCTACATGTATGAGGAGCACACGAAATGTAAATGACAATAGAACTATGTCACCTTCAAATACCTAATATTTCCCCTGATCTCCAATACTCAAAATAAGACAGAAGAAAAACAATGAGGAAAAAACATCTGTTTCACGGACAGACTGCATGAACGTATCTGAATCCCCTTTTACAGCAGGGCAGAATAGGGGGCATGTACCCAGAGTGATGCTCCTCTCTCAGACAGACATCTTTCCCAGAAGGAGACAAATAGATCCTTCAAAAACAATTAATATAATCAAGTCAATACTGGATATAGCCTGAAGAAAGCAAACGGTCTAATTAATATGCACTTCCAATCCAGCCAAACTGGTCCACTCATTGCTAAATATGCCACACAATTCCAGTTCCAGCTATTTGCAGGACATGTGAATCTGCATGATTCATCATCACGTAAAACTCAGCATTTCAAAAATAAAACTCACTTCTTTAGAATAAGCTTTTCAGAAGCCTACCAAATCAGCTCACTCCCCTAATATCTCTTGTTAGGAACCATCATATTCTCGGTCAGCTAGGCCTGATGTCTCTCTCATTCCCATATAAAATTAGGTGTCACAACTCTGAATTCAAATCTCCAATGTCTCCCCCACGAGTGTTTTCTGGTCTTTCTACCCCAGTTGCAGCTTCCACCAACTCTCACCAGTACTCCTTACTGCCGCTTCCCATACCTGGTTTCCTTGCAGTGCTGACCAAATACTGACCGTTTAATCCTCATAAAGCACACGTCTGGCAAATAATCCTCATTCTCAAATCTACCATGACCACAGAAAACTTCTTAGACATTTCCCAATAGAGAGACAACATGAAGTTATCATACATGCAATGAACATAGTGAAGGGGAAGGAGAGGAGGAGGAGACAAGAGATGGGGGAGGAAAGGAAGAGGGAGAAGGATGGATGGAGACGAGAGGGTTGGGGAGGAACACAAGCATTTTTTGAGCACTATTCTAAATGCTTTACATACATTAAACTATTTAATGATCACAGAATCCTGACAAGGTGGGAACTGTTATCATCTCTACTGAACAGATGAGAAACTTGAGGCACAGAAAGGTACAAAACTCGCAAGTGACAGAACTGGAACTAACAAGAAAGGCTACATGCAGAGACCTGGCATTTGGGCAATGAAAAGGATCTTGCTAATGCTCCTATCCAACCCCATAAACATCTGATAGCAGAACTATTTCTTTAATTTTTCACTCAAAAGATAATTACAGATTTAATGAAGATCTATTGGGTGTCTGCTATAGGACAGGGACTTCAACACACATAAACCTAATCCTTTCTAGCAATATAAGGGTGCTAAGGATATGCTAATTCGATACACTGACAGGAAAGAGTAAACCCTTTCGGACTAGCCACAAGTAAGCCTGTTAGTAAGTGGCACAGCCACAATCAGAAGCCAGATTTTTAAAACTCTAAATTCAGTTTTCTTTTGACTACGTGCCACAAATTGCAGGGGAACAGACCACAAAGGCATTCCACAGTGAATCCCTCATGTCTCTAACCCTGTTCCGTCGAACTCCTTTCAATCTTCTGCTTAGTTTCAATCTTCTGCTTAGTATATAACCAGTCAACCTGGCTGCCCACCAAGCCTCACATTCTCTGCATCTCATGCCTTTGGCTGCACTGCTCACTCGGCACTCACCTCTTACTTCTGTAAATTATTATCTTCCTGTGTGTACATACCGTGTCTGCCCAATTAGATCATATTCCCTACTGGTTCAAAAAGAGCCCAATACTTAGTAGGCACTCAATAAATATTTATTGGCTAGCTGACTGATTTCACTCTCTGAGTTCCCAGAGGGTTCTGTGGGCTGTTGGATGAAAACAAAGTAATAACCGAGTCATAGAATTTTTGAGCAGAAAAGAGTCCGTGGAGATAAAATAACCCCAAACCTTCCTTATATAAATGATGACAGAGAAAACCCTGAAAATCTTTACATGAGTTATCTACAAAAACATAGAATGACACCATCGGAAAGGGCATCTCAGATCCTTTGATTCTCATCCTGTTTCCCTTTATTATGCTACTGTCCTTTTAACATTCTATAAAATAGGAATAAATATATTCTGCACATGAACTATCCAAAATGTCATTAATAAATTAAAATTGTATTGGATCATTAAAATCCGTATCATAAATGTGATCACTCTAAAACTACTAATAATGCCAGCTAAAATACATATTAAGCACTTAATTATAATAATTGCTCACCTTCTAAGGATTCTGGGGGAGGGGGAGATAGTATGTGAAAAAGTCTGATGACTTTTTGCTCTATATTCTAACACAAGGTAGAAATGCTCATTGTAGACATGAGTATGTTTTCTCTTCACCCCTTATTTCCTATTCTTTTCTTTCCTTTGAAAAAACATTGTACAAAAGAGCGGTGTGAAGAGCATGGTATAGGTGTGAGGAGAAAACATCCTCAAACATCTCTCCCTCAGTAACAGTGGAGGGAATGAACTGAATGTGCAGTCAGCTGGGGCTCCTTCCCCTACCATCACCCCCAGTTCCTCAATCAAGTCACTGACCTGGGAGAGGTCCCGTGACAAAAACTGACTGTAGTCATTCCATATTTGTGTGTATCACATGGTCTTTACATGTGCTTGAAATGAAAGTATCTACATGTTAAACAGTCGGTGTAATAAGTAGGAGACAACTGCCACCCCCTTTCTACATAGGATAATATTTTATTGTTGAATATTTCACTTCTATACTGCAGAAGATGAAAATCATCAGATGCTCACCCTTGCCCTTGACCCTGGCAACCAGTGTACAGACACAGTGACAGTGGCTCTGCCAATTAAATGCTCCTGCTTTTGGAGTGAAGGAGAGAAGGCAGTCCGAATTCATTACACGGCGACCTACCCGAGTCAGGGCCTCCTCTGCGGGTGACAGTGTCCTTAGGCTGCGCCCAAATAAAGACACTTATTTGCTTCCTGCTTCTTGGCCCTTTGGAGCCACCCAGGTCCCCGTCTATTTTCCAAGTCTGATACTCCAACCTTAGGTCAGTTCTTTCAGTCCTTCAGAACTTCCCAATCTACTTTCTTCTTCAGGTCAGTCGGACTTCTTGCTGTCCAAAACACCTTAATGGACTTAACTGACTCTTTCTTGAGGTTTTTTTGTTTGTTTGGGGGGAGGGTTTTTTGGTTTGTTTTTCTTACAAAGTCCCAAAGCATGGGTTACAAAGGTCACAGTTTCCTCTCAATCAGGAAATCTGGGGGCTTAGGGTCAGAGGTGAATGTCACAGTAAGGCTTCCAGAATCTGCAGGCCCAACCAGAGCACTACTGTATTACACCAATGGCACCCCTGTCAGAGGGTCCAGAGCAGATGGTAGGAAGGCACTTAATCTTTAACCTTTTGCTTAGGCACTTGGCATAGAATAAATGAGCACAAGTTCTTATCTTGCCCCATCACCTCACTACTAGCTGAGTAGGAGTGATTACAGTGTTATCTCTATCAAGACACTTGACATTCAATGAGGTTCCCACAACCACCCTGTAATGTGATAGTTGCGGCTACCCTTGCAAGTAAAATGAGAAGTGCAGGAGAAGATGAACAGTGAAGTAAGAATGCCCTGAGGATTTTGCCACTGGGTAAAGAATAAAAGTCATTTTAGGAATACCCATGATAACATTAAAGTATGGAATATATGAAGATGAATATCTTAAAGTCAAGAAAACATGTATTTATACTTTCATAAGGATCCTACTATATTCAGGTGTAGTGATCAATTATATGTGCTTACAAGAATGAATGAACAAGGTAAGTGTGAAATAGGTCTATTGTTAGTATTATAAAAGAGATTTTCCTAGTAACTTCAATTGTGTTTCTAAACAAAAATGATGCCCCAACTATACTTACCAGTTACAACAATTTCTTATCTTTAGGTACTAAAAAAATTTTTTTTGGTTTAGTTTAGTTTGTTGTTTGCTTTCCAAAATGCACATAAGAGGAAACCAAACCAACCCTGGTGTGTGGCTCAGTGGATTGAGTGCTAGTTTGCGAACCAACAGGTCACAGGTTCAATTCCCAGTCAGGGCATGTGCCTGGGTTGCAGGCCAGGTCCCCAGTAGGGGGTATGTGAGAGGCAACCACACGCTGATGTTTCTTTCTCTTTCTCCCTCCCTTCCCCTCTAAAAATAAATAAAGTCTTTTTTTAAAAAGAAAACAAACCAACTTTCTTAAAAAAAATACAGTCACAGCGTGGCAGAGTTTTTTAAAAAGAAAGACATGACAAGCCATTACATGTCCAGTACAAGACATTACCTCATGCTAACACTTTAACAGAGAAAAACCATCTAAATTATAAAAAATGACAGAACAACACAGTAACACAGAAGCATTAAGAATAAATGTTGATCAATTCTCCTTCATTCAACAAAGGAGAGATGTTACACACAGCATTTATATTCATTCTTCAATAGTGAAAGCCAGTGAATGTTTCTCACTTCCTCCAGCCCTTTGTGGCCATAGAGAGCAATTATGAGCTCACTTCATAAAGAACTCATAGCACAGAGCAGTCATTCAGGGCAGAAGACCTGGGTTCTTTCCCCGGCTTGCTGGTTGTTTCAACCCTCGTAAGGACACTGGGTCTGTACCAGTTTCTGAAACTGCAAAACGAGGGGGTAGATCTAAATGCATTACACGATACATGCTCTGCCTCACACGCATTCTAATCTAATTTTTAAAATGAACTAGGATTGCCATGGGGTGAAGAATAAAAGCCAGTTTAGTAATGTCCACAATCATATTAAAGTGTGGAATATCTGAATATATAGCATATAAAAGCGATATACGTGTGGAATATATATCTGTGCACACAACGCAACGGTAGCAAAAGGTGGGAGGCCAGGTTACTCGACGAATTTTGAGAAAATATTTTTTCAATTCTTCATATTTATTCTCTTCAACTCTTTAATGTCCACAATTTCTTTAAGATACAATGTATTGACCCAGTTCTTAAAAGAGGAAGGAAAAATGAGCAAATAATGGATATATAGGATATTTTTTACCATGGAAATGACTGACATGCTAATTATTTTGATTCTTCACTGGCTAATTCCTTCTACTTTGGCTAAGTTCTTTATTTAAAGACAAAAAAACTGACTTATCTCATTAGTGGAAATGTGTTTAAGGGACTGATTATGCCCTGGACAGGTAGCTCAGTTGGTTAGACTGTGGTCCTAATACACCAAGGTTGCAGATTTGATCCCTAATCTCAGCACATTCAAGAACCAACCAATGCATGCATAAATAAGTGGAATAACAAATCAATGTTTCTCTCTCAAATTTAAAATAAAAAACACCTGATTAAGAGTAGAACTGACATTTAACATGAGAAGATTCCATTTTTTGTACTTCCGTGGTTCACTAGGTTATGCAGACCAGGAAGTTTACTTCTGTATGTTTCTTTTCACTGAAAATAGTGAAAAATCAGACCTGCTTTCACATTTACATGGCTTGCCAAGTATTATTTTGGCCTATCAAGCTCACAGCTCATTCTTAAGAAATATAAGTAGTAGCAATGTCAATGAGATGCTTCTTCAGGGTTCCTTCTGAGACTATAGAAGATTACTGCACAGTAAGTACTAACAAACAAGTGGACTTCACTACTACAGCCGGCAAAATCAGAAAGGCTTCATTCATTATAATCACAGAGTTTGGAGCCAAAAGAATCTGCCTCCTCAACTCCAATTCCCTCACCTTACAAATGCCTAATCTGAGATTCAGAGATATTACAAAGCACTTAGTGACTGACCTGGATAGAGCTCAGATCTCAAGTTATAAAAGGGACATCCTCCACGACAGCCCGCCTCCAACTTCTGCATATAGACTGGAAAACTAATGGCAGACACACAACACCTCAGATGCATCTCAATGGCATTGTACTACATGAAAAAAGTCTACCTCAAAGGATAACACACTATATGATTGCATTTATATAATGTTCTTGAAATTACAAAATTATAGAGATAGAGAACAGACTAGTGCTTGTTAAGGATCCTGGGTGGGGAAAGACACAAGGGAGAACTTTATGATGACTGACTAGTGTTCTATCTTCACAGTGGTGGCAGTTACACGAACATGTGATAAAACAGCACAGGCCTATACACAGACACTGTAATATCAATGTCAAGTTTCTGGTCTGGATGACATCCTATAATTACGTAATATATAACCACTGGGGGAACTGGAGGAAGGGTACATGGGGTGAACCTATCTGTGATGCCCTTGTAACTTTTTTGACTTTATAATTACTTAAAAATAAAGTTTTTTTAAAGTCAAAGAATTTGAACTTATTAACAAGAAAGGAGAAAAACACCAAAGCCTTTAAAAGCCCATTATCAATCGAATAGTCAAAATAATTCTCAGCCAGAATAATCTTTTAAAAATTAAAGTCAACAGATGTCCCCATCACTCCCCTGTTCAGAACTCTGCAATGACTCTATCTCACTCAAAGTAAAAGCCATATACTTATCATGGCTCACAAGGACCTATAGGGTTCTGCTGGCCTCCTTCCCTACCACACTGACCTGGTCTCTCACCATCTCACCTTGTCTCCCTCAGCTCAGACACAAGCATTCTCTATCCAGCCACGCTTGCATCACTACACTTTTGTCACTGGTGTTACCTTGGCCTTCGTACCACTTGCTCCTTCCCCTTTTATCACTGAGGTCTCCCTAACTACCCTACTGACAATTGTCCTCCTCCCAACCCTTTGCCCTTCCTCACCTTTACTGTCTCTCTAGCACTTGGACCATCTACAGATTTCTTCCTATTTTGTGTCTTTATCTGCTTGCTACAATGTGGCTCCACCTTCCCAACCCTCCCCAAACAGATTTATCTCTACAGTAGTAAATGCTGTATCCACAGTGCCACGAGAAGTATCTGATGCATCATGTACAAAACAAAAAACAATGGGAGGAAGTAAAACAAACATGTTCTGTTCATGTGGCCTGAGGAAAGGGTACAATTTGGGAATTATATATACATGAAGTTGAGTTTCACTTAGATTTGCAATCACAAGACTTTGGCTTCATTCTGGCCTGAATTAGATAAAACTTAGGAAAGGATACATTTACCTTTTAAGTCCCATTTTCTGTTTATCATATGAAAGGGACTACACTGAAGAACCTCTAGGGTCCCAGACAAAGCTTAAGTTCTAAATGATTCCTCAAGGTGCACAGTACATCTGCATTTCAGGTCTAATTCTGGCAAGCTTAGAAATAAGCCCATGGAGAATCACGGAAGGTATTTCAGCATTAGTTAACTCAAAGACCCTCTACATGGCAAAAACTGTATTATGCAATGGGGATTTAAAAAGGGAGAGAGTGAGAAAGAGATCTGTGACCTAGTGTTCTAAGTGCTGTGAACCTCACAAGTAGGAAAGCACAGGGTGCTGAGGAAGCACGTGCACAGACATCCAATTAGGATCCTGTTCTGGCAGGTGCCTGAGGTACCGCTTCCCTAAGACAAGCAGCGCTGAAGGATGCGTGGGGGCTGGCTTGGGGAAAATGATGTTCAGGCAGAGACAGCAGACTGACTTCGAGAACAGTGAGGTTAAGTTGTTTTTTTTTACAAAAATGATGGATGAGAGCCAGGGTATGTTAAATTTAAACATGGGGAGTAGGCAAGGGCCAGATCATGAGTCTGTATTAATCCTAAAGGCTGTGGGATGATTAATGAAGAGTTGTAAGCAGGAGAATAACAATCAGATTTGTGTTTCAGAAAGTGAATTGCAGCAATAGTGTGAAAAATGGATCGGAAGAGAGTAAGACAAGAATTAAAAGGTCAGTAAAGAGATTGACAGCATAAAACAGGCAGTGAGAGAGAAGAGAGGCTGGAAAAAACCTGAGAATTACCAGTAAATAATCAGGTGTGGAGAGTGAGAGAGGAGGAGATACAGATGACACTTCAACTTGTGGAATACTAGACTAAGTAAGATGACACCATCAATCAAAACAGGGTCATTAGAATAAAGGAAGAGCTTTTAAAGGGAGACCATGAACCCAGTTTTAGCCATACTGAGTTTTGGTATCTGAGAAGTGATATACAGTCAGGATATACATATATCTATACCTGTGTACACCCCACACCCATGGAGCCTGGTAGAGACAGAGATTTGGGAATAAGCAACATCACCATGAAAGCTGAAGCAGGGGATGTACGAGACCACCCACTGAGACTGAGCAGAGGTCAGAGGGACCAGGACAGAGCCTCTGAAGCACAGGTTATTTAAGAAGCACCCACAAGCTGACTGAGGAGAAAGCATCAGAGTTGTAGAAGGAAATGCAGTCAAGTATGCTATACTGAAAAGAAATGAGAAAAAAGTTTTCAAAAAAGACCGTGATAACTTTTCAATACTGCAGACATACCAAGTCCATTTAAGGACTGAAAAGTACCTTTGAAGGAAGCATGGGGTCTTCTAGGTAAGCTCAGTTTCAAAGACATGGATAGGTCAAAACCAGATGGGAAAGGAATGGATAGCAAATGGAGGCAATTGAACTCTCTTTTAATTAAGTTGGCTATGAAGAGAAGGCAAGGAGAGAGTACACATAATAAAAGAGATAAGTGAAAAACCACTTTTAAAAATTAGTTAAAAGGGGATAACTGATGGCACAGAATTCCCAGGAAACAAAAAGAAAGGATTCAGTGCACGTGTGTAAGAAAAAGAAGTTTGGAAAGAAAGCAGAGATGGTTCCACAGAGATGGGAATTAGGAGATAAGAAAGCAAGCAGGAGGGAGATACGTTTGGAACCGTGAGAACAACTTAAAGGCCCATATTTTCTCCATCAAGTAGGAGAGACAGAATAGAGCAGGAGACTTGATTGAAGATGGTTGTGAAAATCTAAAATAGCTGTTGTGGTGGTGAAATAACAGCATGAAAACAGCGTTTATGGAAAATTAATCCAGCAGCATTATGCAGAGAGAAATGGAGATGGGAAAACCTGCAGTTACAAAAGGCACATCTAGAGAACTGAATTAATTTAGATTTGAATTGTTGAGTGCATGGAAGTAGAGTGATGGCAAAAAGCAACAGGAAAGACTATGTAAGGGAATTCTTCAACAAATAAACAACTAACCCACTACACCTTCCCAACTAAATTCTTTCTCAAGAGACCCCAAGGGTGACGGAGGTAGGGTCAAACACCAATTATTTTAGCCTCTGGTAAGAACTAAAGCTATGGATAGCGTGCCCTCACTCTTTGGCTTCCTAGTCCAAAATGCAGTACTACTTCTTGAATGACATCACAGACCCCTTAAAACTCAATGGCCATGCCTATTTATACATCTGGGAGTATACCAGTGACCAATTCTGATACCTGTTCAGCCAGCCTAGTCTAGTCCAGATTCCTGGCTTCTCTCTAAGCTCACTGTGTCACAGACTGATATGACAAAGAATGGAATCAACTGAGGAAAGACTGTAATTTAGTGAGAACTACAAAAGCTAGGCCCACAACCAGTGTGTAGAGTGGTTTTTAATAAGCTACACAGGTGATTCTGGGGTAAGTTTTTCTTGAAAACCATTTTTTAAATCAACATTTATGTTAAACACGTTGTGAGAGTGAGAGTGAGAGTAAGGCATACAAATGGAAATAAAAGTCGGGTATAAGGTAAGTCAAGAGTAGGAATATGCAAAGAGAAATAAAAAGTTGGTAATCATTAGCACACAAATAATAGGTAAAGCTATAAATTAACAATACCAATGGAAATCATTTACAGAGAAAATTACAGCAGGATCAGGTTCGACCCTTAGAGAATGTAAAGCAAAAGAACTTAATTGTATCTTTAAAAAATCGTATCAAAGGCAAGATATGGCAATTCGAAAGAGCACATCCACTTTGCTGCTCGTCCTTTTGGCTCTGAAGTTCACTTCTAAAGACTGACAAGCAAGAATATTTTCGATACCTTTACAGCACCTTGTCTCTGAAGAATAAACAGCACGGCAATGTTTTGCGCCACACCTACATAACCTACATCAAATTTTATCTTCCTAAATCAACCAAATGGAGAGAAACCAACTCAAATCCTTCATATGTAGGAGCAAAGAGGTTCAGTAACTTAGAAAGGGCCATGGTCAAGAATATGTGTAAATGACAGAGAAAGTCAAGAAACCCAGCATATGTGCGGATGTTCTGAGAAACACTAATGTAAGCACCAGCAGTGTTTGTCTCTCAGTGGAATTCCTGCCTGACTGGTGATCTGGGTGCAGGCTAATTTCCCCCTTGGTGAATAGTGCTGTTGAGATGCAGAACTCACCGCCATCTGTTACCTAGAATTAGCATAATGACAAATTATCTAATCCCTTCCATTTAACAGATACAAATGGTGCTCTTGTAACACCAGTTCAGTCATATTCCCATTCATGTGGTCTATCTTCACCCCACCCCACAAAAATCAGCCTTCCCACCCTGCTGGTGGTAACCTGTTCAGGAGTTCAGCCCCAATTTTGCGGCAGAGTCCAGGTGCTTTACCATGAGAAACTTTCCTGACTCGTTTTATTTAGGAGTTGGAATGCAGCTGTTATTCCAGACGCATGTGAAAAGGGGCCTGCTGAACATGGAGAAACACTGTCTCTAGGGGACCAGCAACTACAGTGCAGGGCTTCGTAAACTAGATCAGGTTGAAAATTTCAATAGGGTAAGAAAGATACAAAAAAGGTATGTCAGTGCTGAGCTGGTGAGAATGACAAAAGGGAGAAAGGGAAAAGAAAGAAATCAGAAAATTAAATGGGTAGCAAGTAACAAAACTCTAATGGGAAAGACTGTTGTTTCATAGTTCTAGATAGCAGTATGTAGGTAGCATTAAACGCCGAATGAGAATGAGACACCTAGAAAAACAAAACATGCTCATGGGATCAAATAACCGGAAGAGCACAATCAATAAGTGGATGGCCGGCTGTCTGGGGCAGCACACAAAGGGCGTGAATTGTTCGATCCCCAGCGACCAGTACAGACACAGTTCAATCAAAGAAGTGAAAAGCCAGCAAAGTAGGACATTGTATTGAAACCAATGTCCGAAGTCAGCCAGTTCCTCCCAGACTGAGCTTTTGGTAGGGGTCAAGACAAGACATGATAAAATGCATTTAATGAATATGTTTAATGAAATAATGGGGGGCAAAGTGGGGAGAATTTATTGTTTCTCTTAAATAAATAACTTTTTGGATATATGTGGAATCACCAAATATTTATCACACTTATTAGTCTAGAAGTATTGTTTAAACAACTACATTTCAGAAAGACCGGTCTCAAGCTACACTCTGGAGTACAAGTGCTCTCAACCAGGAGGCACGCCGTCATCCGAGCTACAGTTTTGTCTTCTCCATCTTAAAATTTTTAGACATAGCTCTTTTGAAATCTATGTAAGATGCTGCCACCAGAAATTCTTTCCTTAAATCACAAGAATTCATTTTTATAACATTAGAATGCCTAGTTTTATCACTTGTTCTATAGGTATTTATTCATATTTGCACAGGGTAAGTCCCATAAACTCTTTGCCTTTTTTTTGTTGTTGTTGTTGCAAATAACGTTGTATTGGAACCGAGCCACACCCAACTGTTTGCATATTGCCTACGGACACTTTAGCACTGCAAAGGCAGAGCTGAACACTTGGCAACACAGACCAGATGGGTTTCAAAGTGGAAATATTTACTACCAGGGCCCTTCACGGAAACAGTTCTCAGCTCTCGCCTTAAGAGCACCGCTCTTTAAATTGGACTTGAAAAGGTCACTTCCTATAACACCTAACATTTGCAGTGGGAAGGGGGTCACATTCACCATAATAATTGCTACATCTGTATAAAAAAAATTGATGACTTTTTAATGATTCTGCCATGTGACTTTCATACTGCATTGACTAAGGTTGAGTCAGGCTAGTTCATGTATTCAAAATAAACAAAGTGAGGAAGCACTCAGACTCAAAGCAGGAGACTTCCTTTCTCCTAAGCAGTAATTTTTTTGGGGGGATGGGCTTTGGGGAGAACCTGGCAATTTTTTTCAGGCTATTACCACTCTGGCCACAAGACTCTACAGTAAATAAGCTAGGCCCTCTCTTCAAAAGAGCACTCACATGCTCCCATTAAGAAAAAGGAAAGCAGGTAACACTGCCATCTCTGCTTTCAACGGCAGCAGGAGGTGCATAGAGAAACTGTGTGGAGCACTGGGCTTGCTGTGCAATGCATGTTACCTCACGACGCTGCTGTGAAAGAAACAAGACTACAGTTAGATTCTGCCTGGCACATAATAAGCACGGAATGTGTCGGCGATCATCCCTCTCGTTGATTTCACCATCATTAGCACGGGCCTAGTTGTGTCACTTCTCCTGGACTAAGCCACCTTGTTTATAAATGAGGAAGGTGGGTTAAACAGTCCTGAAGGTATCTTCCTCCTATAGTGACTTCATTAGAAGAAAATGTTCGAAGTACCAACAATAAGGTACATGTTCTCAAAGAAAGCATCTTTTAGGATATAGCTGAAAATGTTAAACTTGATGGTACAAAGTCCTGAGATTTGTCCAGTGGACACAGCTGTCAGTGCACATTCTCACTTCATACCCAGCGATGCTGGGAAGAGGTCACCCTGAGCTGATGAAGGCATCTCGTTCACCTCTCCGCAGCAGTGCACGGCCAGGGGGAGCACCCGTCCATCTGCAGCACTCAGTCACACACGCCACGCAGAGGCAGGACTCACGGCTCCGGCAACAGTCCAGTGTTACCCAATATGCATGTAATCAAAGGTTTCATCATTTCCAATGGTCAAAGGCCAGTGAGTGTTAAATCCCAGAGTACCAGGATTAATGAAGGAGTCATTAAAAACCCAGCATTAAATCACTTCTGTAGCCAATGCTGAGAACAATGTCTGTAATACATTACAAGGCTGATTAGAAAGAAACAAGTTCCAATTTAGAAATGAATTACCTGACTCAAAAAACCGCCCCCCAAAACTGGTTAGATGGCTATCAGCAATTTTATTATTACAAGGAAAAAAGGGTGGGAAACATATAAATTATGTCACAAATGGGAAATTATCATTCTAAAATTACAGGAAACAGAATTCAAAGGAGAATAACCTCCTAAAGATGTAACAAGAGTGAGAAGGAAGTCCTGACACCAATCATGGCCAGATTTTACTTGGTTTTCTCTTTTTGTTTGTTTGTTCACTTTTTTTTTTAAATCGGGGTGTGCACAGGTGGGCCAGTAACACCTTATGCCCAGGAAACAAGTTTAATCTACGCTTCATTTTAGAATGATCACAGTCTGGTTAAGGCCCCACTATCCCTGCTACACCCTAGGAAAAGTGGACTCCTTCTTCAGCTCATATTTTTTCGACATGCCATAAAGAAGCACACTCCCCCCCAAACTACTCAGCTATTAAATGGAAGATAAACTGTGTAAAGGCCTTGATGGGGGGAGAAGGGGAAGATGTGTGCTAACCCTAATGAACTATCTTCCAGTCCACAATGAGTTATGTCTTACTGCTGAACATAATCTACCAGGAGGGAAAACAACAACCTCCAACAAATGCTCTAAAGATAAAGCACCCCAGAGACTTCTACTCACTTTTAAGGTGATATCCTAGGTCAGTGCACTAGTTAGAAAAACAAATGCCACCAAGTAGATGCTCAGACTCAGAGCATCTCTTACAAGCAGAGATTCTCAACCACATCCTTTCAACCCACAAAGCTCAGCAATGCAGGACAATGTGTAGGAAATAGTTCCAGTTCAAACAATCCAAACCAAAATAGGAATGCTTCCTGTCCTTGACTCTCCCTTCTTTGCCAACCCACAGTAAGAACAAGATTGACAATCTCTCTCTAAAAACAAGTCTTGAAGAGCAGGTGATACAGCTCAAATTATCATGTGTTATAATCAGGGGTGATATTCAGGATATTTAGTATTGTGACACTGGCTGGTGCGTTATACCTATGTATACTAGCTAAGCCCTGATTATATACAGAAAGAAGGGAGGAGGGGAGACAACAACCAGCGCCACAAATGGTGCTATAGCTACTGTAAAAGAAAATCAACATAAAACAGCAAATCACTGAGGACATGAGTTTGGATTAAAGGCCAAATCATTAGGCTTCAGTCATCAAAATACACATTATTAATTTCAGATGTATCAGTCTACACCCAAAGCACAATAAACTCTAGGGCTTCTTCAATATTTAAATACTGGCCTAAATCTTTAATATACCCACAACCGGCATTTATTGAATCTAACAAATGGATATATTATACTTGAATTTCTTTGGTCACCAAAAGTATTTAAAAGATACAGTTTTGTTTACTTACCAACAAAAAAGTCATTAATACCTTTTACCATCTTAGAGTTCCTTTCAAGGAGGGAATTTTTTAACAACAATAATACAACCGTTAGCAACCAAAGTCTATGACCTTGAAAATTACAGATAGAGATAAAAGGAATATTCAATTCAAAGCTCTCTCCAATGTTGTATATTATTATTCCTTCAGGTAAACAATTTAACTCAAGGTCATGTCCAGGACTAATGGCAATGGGTCCACTGGGTCAAGTGGAAGTGATCACTCCCGTTTGGGCAAAATCTGATTTTGCAAATGCACAGACATCCTATGAGACCTGGCCCACAACCCACACATGTGCCCTGACCAGGAATCAAACTGAAACCTTTCGGTCACAGGAGGATGCCCAATCCACTGAGCCACACCACAAACATTCATACATGTATTTTAAATACAGGGCACCATTATTTTTTTAAGTGCCTTAGGTGGGTCTATCACATAGTTTTATGAAAAACTGCCAACACATGGGTTCAACTAACATATTCTTTTTCAGAATTTAAGGGCCCAAGAATGACCTAATGTAACTTAAGGCCCCCAGAATCATTAATATGTCAAAGAACTTGGCATTCCCTCAAACACCAAGAATTGTGGTTAGGAAATACATCAAACTTTGGAATTGGTTCAGAATCAGCAAATTCATACCCATTGGTTCTATTTAGGTCATAGAAAGACAAGAAATCGATTGTGGGGGCAACCAGAGAGAAAATGCCTCATCTTTGTCTCTTTAGAATAGAACTGCAAGTTCCACGCTGCCTTTTCTAGGCAGCTGTGATGACAGGAGCCCTCTCCAAACTGCAGGCATCACTTGGGGAGGGGGAAACTCTCTGCCTCTCAGGAGAATAAGGGACAAACAAGCAAACTCATGGCCATTATGACAAAACCAGGCCTACGTATCCAGTTTATTATTAGCCTGACATTAAACACCACTTAAAAACAAAACTACCCGCCCACACAAATACACACCCCAAGACAGAAAATTATATAATGGCATCTGGAATGATCTCCTCTGACAGTGAAAGCAGCACCAGCAAAATCAGAGTGGTCTGGCAGAGACCAAAATGGGGGAGGGGGCAGCCTTGGAGAGCCATTTTTACATCCTCAATAGTTCATGCAAATGCTTGGTTTAGAGGAACAAGTTCAAAAACATACTCTCAATTCTGGAAAGCTGTCATTCTACTCTCAGAAATTCTGAGCCACTATTAACTGGAAGAATAACTCCATGTACTTTTACCAAATTCATTATTCTAGATAAGGAAGAAGGAAACTGTTTAGACACATGTTGCTTTTTCTAGTAGAAGCTCAAGTAAGTTTTCTCACACACGTCAGAGAGGAAAAGGGGGCCCAGTAAGAAGAATTCCACTACCTGTCCCATTATGGTTTTTGCACTACAACCAGCTAGCTGGCACCACAGGAACACAGCAAGTTATGTTTTTGTTACCCAGAATGCATCAGCAACTGGACCAAGCCCAATGTCAGTGTGGCTAAGGTCTAGAATGTGGCAGCTGCTTGAGACATTCACTGCATAAACAAAGTATAGAATCTCTGAAGGTGAAACCTCTAGAAATGAGTCTCCACTTATAAAACTAAGTTAAAACATATGTTTTCTGGTGGTCGACATTTGTTCCTAAGAATTAGAAGCCATACTATTTTTCACTCAATTATTCTGAGCTCAAACATAAACAACAAATGAGCCCAATGAAGAGGCTGAAGGTTCTGATATTTCTTTTTCTCCCCTACCCTTTGTGTAATTCTTACTCAATGGTCAGCTCTCATGCTAAGTGACATGAAGAAAAAGTTTAAGAGGGATGTTTTTAAGAAAGTCATGACAAGAATAAATGACTTGCACAGTTGCTTCTTCATGTTTTCTTTTAAAGGTGATTTGCAATCAACATCAAAATAAATTTTTTTGGAAGGAGGAGGGATGGTGTAAGAACTATGGTATAATTGCCCTTGCTACTGAACTGATGTGTAATGGTTTATAAATCACAATTTTTACACAACAGAAGCTCACATTAAGGCAACGTTGCCTGCTGAATCACAGCAATATGTAAGTGTATGCATCAGAAAGTTGTAAGGCTCCATGTAAAACCCACACTGAAAACCCGATGGAAGACAGCTCCTAACTTATTCCTTTACCATTTATGAAGCTCATGCTATTTGGCCATCTCTGCATTCTTCTACGTATACTGACATCCAAGTTCCACTTGTTGTAAATATAATTTTACTGATGGCCCAAAAATTCACAAAGACATCACAGCAGAAAGGGTCATTCTGTAAGTTCCACCGAACAGGCCTTTCAATAAGACTTTACAGCGGGGCTAGAGAAGAGCGCTTCCTGAAACACCAGCAGCCTCTGCCTCTTCATCGCTTCAGTTACACAGATGCCAGGTGGGGAGCAGAGATCACTAGCTAGAGTATATCCATGCAGGTTGCTTGCCACACACCATTTAGTTTTAAAGATATTATTCAATATATTGCTCTCACTGAGGGATAAATTGTGTGCCTATTCAATGGTAAGTGTGTGTGAAACTTCTTGAAACATTCAAAATTATTCATGAAAATCTATCACTTCTGCCTTTATACAAGCACTTATCAATCATTACTATGTTAAGTTAATAGAGTATACATTCAATATTTAGTGGAAAAATGGATGTAATTTAGTCATCATGACAATTCAGAAAGTGAGAAAAGAGATAAATCCAAACCAAAGTGCCTGCTGTGGAACAGTAAAAAGGAACTACTACCACAAAAGCTAAACCATAGTAATCCAAGGGGGCGATTCTGTTTTGTTTTTTATTTAACCTTTGGACATTTCCTGTATCTTATTTAAGCTAATACTTAGAACATTCAGTGAGGTAGCAGTATTATCAGTGAATGAACTTGGTCAGGGGCTAGTGAGAAAAATAAGATACTGGAATATAACAATATTCAAGAAAAATACTTACAAAAGGAAAAAAGTATGAGCAAAAAGATGTAGCTGGAGATGCTGGCGAGAGGACAAAGGACAGAAGAGACCACTAGATCCGAAATCTGGTCAAAAGCGACCAGTTCCATGCAAAGGCACAGGGCCGATTTCAGTACTTGACTGATACATCTTAGTAACTATGTGAAACATTTAAGGTTGCATTAGCACATTTTAACTTTACAACAGCCCTATGAGGAATGAGATTATTATTTCGTACACAAGAAAAGACAAAGGCCCAAGATTATATAGCTAAACAGGAGTAGAACTGTGGTTTTTAGCTCAGGTCTGCTCACGTCCAAAACCTACTTCAAAAAAATATCCACAAAATCTTAATAACCAACTTGCCTTAGACTTCATCTCAACAGTATGCCAAGTGGTCAAAGTTTTCCCATTCCTAAGTTCTTAAAAACCGACCAGCACTCAAAAGGAATACCTCACAAATAATAGCTATTATGTTATTATAAATTAATATGGGTAATTGTACCCTATTTTCTAAACTTCTGAAAAAACTTTTTTTTAATTCACTCAGTATGAACTGGAGCAAATTCCTGTTAAGGAGCATCACAAACAGGAAATACAAAAATCTATAAAAACTCCAGTCCTATTCCTTTACCACTTTGTACTCTGCTCGCTACAGGAACTGTAGAGAGAAAAGGGCTGAGAAATGGCATATAAAAGATAAAAAATTTTTGCTTATTGGTAACCATGTCAAACGTCCCCTCTCCTTATCACATCAATTACACTATCCAAAGGAATAAAGAAAAAATGCTCAAGGGAGGTCAGAGTGGCAGACTGAGAACTTATGTCCACATGACATCCTTTACAAGGTCCCACTGAAATGACAGCGAAGACAGATAGGGACAAGAATAATGCCCTAATGGTGTTAAAAATAAGAAAGTGTGTTAACAGCATATCAGAAAGTTTGCACAAATACTGAAAGACAGAGAGCAAATGGTATGAGATGGGTGGAGAATTAGGGGCACCTCAAGGACCTTTATGGACAAATAGGAAGCACCACAGTGAGTAGGCTGTAGGGACATCATCTGAACAACTGATCAGGAACACCAGTCATAAGAACTGGGCTAGCCAGCCTCTTCCTGGCCCCTATGATGCCCACAGAGGTGTTGAGAGGGTTTTAACTCTTGGCAAAAAAAGAAAAAAAACCCCAACAACAACAACAACAACAACCCCCCTCCCACACACACACACACAAAACAGAATAACACAAGGCCCTGGTCAGGTTACTCAGTTGGTTAGAGCACTCTTCTGATACCTCAAGGCTGTGGGTTCTATTCCTGGTCAGGGCACATACAAGAAACAAGCATTGAATGTGTAAGTGAAACAACAAATCAACTAAAAAATTCTGAGGTGTGAAAAGGTGCCCTTTTTTAAAAATTAAAAACAAAAACAAGAATTACTCTACCAGCAGTACAGACATTTCCTCAATTAAATATTTTTATAAAAGATTTTATTTATTCACTTTTAGAGAAAGGGGAAGAGAAGGAGAGAAATATCAGTGTGCGGTTGCCTCAGTTGCCTCTCCCAAGCCTCATACTGGGGACCTGATCCACAACCCCGGCATGTGCCCTGACTAGGAATCAAACTGGTGACCCTTCGGTTTGCAGCCTGCACTCAATCCACTGAGCTATGCCAGCCACGGCGATTTTAAATACCTTTTATATGTGTTCCTGACATTGCAAAAAACCACCAAAACCCCTAAACAAACAGGGCTTGAAAGGAAGAGCAGGGTCATTGTTAGACCACTTCAACCCTATGAAATTTTCTAGCCTAAACGCCAGCAAAAACCCACCTAGGGTCACAGTGAAATCGCTACTGGCAGACAGTCTTTAACCTGGGGGCTCTCGTGCTTCCTTCTCCTTCTAGGTGAGGTAGCAGGGGGCTTTTTGTCCCGGTAGAGACCATTTTAATCAAGACAGAAAATCTGATGCAGGACTAGCCTTTCCTCACTAATCCAGTCTGAGCACTGGAGGGGTGTCTTCACGGCTTCTCCCACCGTACTTGCAGGCTTTGAACACAGCAGAAAGCTCCAGAGCACAGAGCACGAAGGCTCCTGAAGCCACTAAAGCCCACAACTTAAACTACTATAGGAAGTTACTATTATATATTTCTAAACTTTACATTTTCAGATTTCTTTGTAAGTCTTTATATATTGCTAAAGTTCTCCCTTTAGCTTTTGTTGTTTCAACACTTTAGTGTATTTGGAAATGTCACTTATAGACCAACATGACTTCAACTTTATACCAATGAGATTCCCCAAATTACCAATGTCATATGAGATACTTCAAAGAAACAAATGTTACAGAACAGAGGGCAGGTGACTCATATGGGGAAAGGCCTTGGATGGAATCTGCAGCCTGAAAGAAAAGCAGAGTACACATTTGATGCACTTAATCAGTACATCACAGACCCTATCTGCTATGCCACCCCAGAGAAACACACTAAAGCTCTGTACCAGCTGAGGAAAACCCCCTTCGCCTGGACAATTTTAGTCGTATCTAAGATTTGCCTGCTTTCTGTATGTTCCAGGGCGACACTTTCAGGCACTGGGTATGGAGGGCTGCCTCTGATAACTCCCGTGACCCTTCCATGAGAGACATGTCTTATGGAAGCATGTTCTGCAGAAGAACAACCATGCCAACCCCAACCTGGCCCTCCCTTCATAAATATCGATCAAGGTCCACAAAATACTTGAGAATTTATTAAAGAAAACAAACGAACAAAGAACAATTAGTCATGGGGAAAACTAATTCGATGGAAAAGGGTAGTCTTTATTTTTAAATAATATGCTCAGATATCAGAGAAGATACTATATTCAGAATGCTATGAAAATAGAACACTTAAAGATCAAAAAATTTAAATATAAATGCTGAATTTTTAAAAAGATTTTATTTATTTACTTTTAGAGAGTGGGGAAAGGGGAGAAAGAGAACGAGAGAAACATCAATGTGTGGTTGCCTCTGTACACCCCATACTGGGGGCCTGGCCTGCAATCCAGGAATGTGCCCTGACTGGGAACTGAACTGTTGACCCTTTCATTCGCAGCCCTAGCTCCATCCACTGAGCCACACCACCCAGAGTTAAATGCTGAATTTTTTAAAAATGGGCTAGAGTAAGAGAAGAGTAAGAGAACAGTCTCTGTAAATTTTATGAGGGCACGAATCATTTCAGTTTTTAACTACCAATACATTCCTGGTGCCTAACACAGTGCATAGTACATACCACACATTCTATAAATACTTCATACATGAATTAATAATGTAAGTAAATGAATGAGGAAGGTGAAAGAGACTGGGAATGCATGAAAGTGAATCAATATGCATGGCTGCCCGGCTAGGTAAGCAGGAAAATAATGTTGCAGACATCTCCTTGATTGTAGATGAAAAATGCAAAGGAGATCTTTAAAAAAAAAAAAGAGAGAGGTATGATGCATAAGATACAATATATTGATAGAATTTCCAAAGTCAGAGGCAAAAAGACAGAAATAAGACAATTCAAGAAGTAACAAAAAACAAATCTCGAGTTGAAGACAAGAGTGTTCAGATTAAATAAGCCAATTGAGTAAGTAAACATAAATAAGTAAATAACCACCAAGAAATATTTTAATAAAATTTCAGGAAACCAAACAGAAATAGAAAATTTCCACAGCCAGAAAAACTTCCATGTACCACCCCCCCCCCCAATCAAGGTTCTTCAACAACAAAAGGCAATCCTACACAAAAAACCTAACTTTCTGAGATACAAGTAGCAGGTTAAGACGTGCGAAAAAGGAAAATGATAGACATACAGAGAGAGATGCACACAAAGAGAATTAGTTTAACATATCTTTGGGGGGTTAACAACATAGGATTCTTTTTCTGGAGGTCTGCTCACACCACCACACTTCTGGTCCAACAGTGACACTGTCACAATTGTAACTGCTCTGGGGATGAGAGTGGGTTAAATTTTTCGGATCCACTTATAAACAAAGCTTAGAAGGCAATTATAGTGACATATAGAGGAGAAATGCAATAAGTGATATAAATCTTGATAATAGAAAAACATAACATTTTTAAAAGCAGGAAAAAAAGTGCATGTATTTTAATTCCCTAATCTTTTGTATAAAGTTCATCAGAATCAGAGTAACTGAATATTACAAAGTTTGCTATCAGTAAAAGTAAAATAACAAAATTAGGGGATAAAGGGTGACAGTAATAGTGCAAATACTCAAGAATCCCAATCTTTAATATAAACTAATAAGTAGATACTATCTAGTGCAAAAAGTTTTAAATCTGTAGTGTTAATTTGTGAAGTTATAGGGCTAACCATCCAAAATGGTGCAAAGCAAACCATGTTCAAGAAGTTAGCGTCTGCACCTCTGCCAGGTGAGGCAGGAGGAAAGCAAGCAGTCCATTAGGCCCCAGGAGAGCATGGACCAAGGGGGAACCACAGGGCGCTGTCAGGATTCAGAGCTCCATCAACACTGAATGACTCAAGAGCTATAATGGGAAGAGGAAAGGAACAGCTGGGCTCCAGAGGGTACTCGCTTGATCATTTCATTTTGTCTACTGACAGGTTAAGTTACTGAATTATATATATATATATGAGAGATTATCTTTTATTTATATTTTAACTTGTTTCTTGGTGGTAAAGTCTCTAAAAGTCCCTGGGAAAACCTAAAAAGAAAAAACCCTTTGTAGGCAGTGTTTAAATAAAGTCATTTGTGTCTCTTAAAGCAAAAATCTACATTAACACAGTCCTGTGGGTGTCAAAGCCAGTGAATACCACCAGGACTCTGTGGCCTCAGCAACTAGAGCAACAGGGTCTCTGAGATTGTTTTGAACATACTTACCTGTGTCTTTAAACATTACAGAATGCCCCACCCTTATAATGAGCTCCCCTTATTTGGTGGAAAGCCTCACTTTCCCCCAAGGCTCTCCATGTTACACTAGAAGGAGAGGACACACCGCTCAGCAAAGGATTCTGCTGATTCGTATTATCCAAGGCTTCCATTATGAAAAACTTAGTTGAACTTCCATATAGACATGATAGTAATACAATAATCCGAACCCAAGAGGTCTTTAAAGAAATAAGATATGGCTGTATGGGTGGACAGCCATGAGATACTTGACTAAGAGAGCTCTGTTGAAAACCAAACAGTGGTTGGTTTCCCTGACTCTCACCCTGAACCTTTAGAGAAACCTTTAGAGAAAGCCAAGTTCCTTCTTACAGTACATTTATGGGACAAGTGTCTTAAAAACGATTACTATACGAGGTCCATCCAGAAGGTATCCAGTCATGTGATATAAAAAATAAAGAGGCATTTACTGAACAAGATACAAGAAACACTGTACCTAAGAAAATGATGCTTCAGTCCCCTTCAAAATAGGCACTTGGGACCTCACACAGTTCCCCCAATCCCCATCAGCTACCCTGTCCTAGTTTCCTGAATATCATCAATGGTTTGAAATCTCTTCCCTTTCAAAGCTGATTTTAGTTTTGGGAAAAGCCACAAGTTGCAGAGCACCAAATCTGGGCTGTAGGAGTCTGAGTCACCTGGGTGACCTAATGCTTCAGGAAAAAACCCTGCACAAGACGTCATGCATGGAATGCTGTTATGATCAGGCTGCCAATCACCAGTTACCCATAGCTGAGGCCTGAATCATCCAAATAGTTTCCGTGGAGGAATGTCCGAGCTTAATGCAAAATCTGATGCAGATTTATTGCTCTACTCAGTCATTTTGAATGCAATGGCCATACAGTACACATGCTCACTCAAGGGCGTGTACTGCCCCCACTGACTAGTAACAGTGAAGTCATCACTGTTATGCAAGCTCAATTCAGTCCACTCTCTTTGGCTGACATGCTACATTAATGTCGTGCAAATCATTCTCATTATATTAGCAATGTAATATAGCAATGTCTTTTCCAGACAGACCTAAGCTTTAGATGGCAGGAGATAGGTGCAGTTATTCAATTATTTCCTTCCAAGGTATTCCAAACTAAATGTCAAAGAGGCTTCCAACAGCCTCAAAATGGGGGACAGGAATACTTCTACTATTAACAGAGCAGAAGTAGCACATGATTTATAGAAATCAAGCAGCCTATGACATCCAGAAAACACTGTAAGGTACCCTTTTTAGAGGGGGGGGTTGGACAGGTGTTTATGATTTAAACGACAAGGGGACGAGGAGGGCCTAATTGTGGTGTCTTCTTTTTCTTTCAAAGCAGAAAAGGTTTGGGGTGGGGGGCTAGATGAAATGTAATCAGTAAATTTGGAGAGAAAGCGGTTGTTACCACCCAGATTCCACTTCCTGGTTGAGCCCCTGACATTAATACTGTCTCTGTACTTCCTCAGAAGCCAAAACAGTACTTTCAGGATGCCGTGGGCCACTGTGGGTAAGAACACTAGGCCAGAAAATAGAGTTTCAAGAGGTCGTTTTCTTCCTATGTTCAGCTTAAAACTCAGATATTAGTGTGTTTTAAGATTTGAAAATTCTAAGAGATAGGAGTTTTGGTGAGACAGTGAAAGCACCGAGGCTACGTAACTTGAGACAGAGAAGCTGGGGGTATTCTGGGAGGGTAAGACCGAACCTCGTGCTTCAGTCATTAATACAACAGCTGAGAAAAGAAGTATTGCTGCAAACTGGGACCAGTGAAAAAGAAAGAAGCAAAAGAAGTCTTATTCCTTATAAGTTTTAATAATCTGGCTTATATAAATACAATGAAGACAAACTGTATCTATGAAGAATCCAAAGAGACTCAACAATGTTCACAAAGATGGCTCTGAGTCGGCTGGATGATAATCCTTACAACAAAAGAGAACTAAAACTGCCCAAGCCCGTCAGAGCTTTGACAACACCCCTGCCAGCAAGGCCCTGAACTCAAACTGCCATGCAGGGGACCCGCAGTCAGTGGCTTTGCATGGATCCTGTTGGGGGAGCACAGATGGGCGATGCGGGGAACCAGGAGATCGAAAGCGGTTCAAAAAGCACTATTACAAAAAAACAAATCACCTCTCAAAAAAAATGTGTCCTTGTGCAGAAAATAAGCAGGCATTTTCTAACTGTTCCTAGTCCACAGTTCTATCTCTGTGACATTCACTTTCCCAGAATGGACTGTGTCTATTGTCCTCTGTTACTGTGAAACACTTCGCATAATGGGAAGCACTGGGGATATCTTAGTGACACTGTATCTACTGGGCATGTGACAATTTTCCACGGATGCGGGTTGGGGTGGTGCTAATTATGAATGTGTATGTGTGAGGCTTGACCCTAAGTTATATATTTTAGATGCCCCTTTATAAATGTGAACAAATTTTCTTTTAGCATCTTTCTTTGAAAATGTGATATGCAAGAAGACATGAGCAATCAGTTAATAGATTGTACAGGTTTGCCAAATTGGAGATCAGAGTAATTGGGATGTCCAGCACAAGTAAAGGTCACCCAGAAAAATTTCACTCCTCAAGAATGCTCTGGCAATAACTAAAGAACGAGATTTTAATCACTGAAGCTAATTACATAGAAAACTAAATCACAAGAAGAGTTATTTAAGTGTCTTAAATACAATAAAAAGTAATTAACAGGAAGAGCCATCTCGACAACTTCATGTCACCAACTAGGCCTAAAAGGATCAGCTCATTCCCAACCCGGGAGCCACAGAATGAGAAACAACTCAAAGTTTGATCTTTTTATATTTTATTGAAACTATTTTGATCAACAGATAACAACTCTTGCCAACTCCACAGTGAAGTTCATCAAAAAAACGTAAATCTATTAGAGGAGTGACGAACCTTGTTTGATCCCCCAGAGGGAAAGAGAGACAGAGAGTTGAAGCCTGTCACCAGGAGAGGCCTCCCGGAGATCCTGTTGTTTGACTCCCTCCCACAGATTAAGAGGAAAAATGGAAAGATGGGACTGGACTTTATCCAGGATACAGATAATTCACACACCTGGGCATGTAAAATATATTTAAAAATCTGCTTTGAAATAACCCTGTGAGAATCTCCATCTCATTGGCCTCCTCTTTCTCATCACCCTTGAACCAGCAGTGGAAGAGAAGCTCTTCCAGAGTCAGAGAATCCCAGCCGATCTCTCGAACAACAGTAAAGCCATTAGATGCTATGAAGGCCGATATGGAAGGGGATAAGCCTACAGATGATGACAGACACAATTCAGATTGGACTGCTTCTTAGTTCTGCAGCATTTCTATGAGCTTGGACAAAAGTCTGTCTTTGAAAGAGGCAATGTAAAAGAGTTTTACTACAAGAACTCTCCTTGCTAACCTCCCCTTAACTGTCCTGGACATTCTATGACTCACTAAACCTACTTGCTGGTGCCAATTAAAGCGACTGAGGGCCACTGTGACACAACTGTGCACTTCTGTTGCAATCTGTTGTACCATTTGTTTCTGTCTTCAGATTTATGTACACTGGCTGTGTTTGTTATTTTCATTATGTAATTCATTAAATGCTAACATTAATAACTAAAATGAGGCACTTCAGGCCAAGATGGAGGCATAGGTGGAAACACTGTGCCCCCTCGCACAACAAAGTTTAAAGACAACAAAGTTTCAGTAACAAAAATGCAGCCAAAACACAGAAAACTGAACTGTACAGAAGTCCAACAACAACGAACCATTCAGCCAGACCAGTAGAGGGGTGGAGTCAGCGGCAGAGTGGGGTTGAACAGGAAAGATCAGCTGGACTAACCCAGGCGCCCAGGAGCGCGGGCGGCGGTTTGCGGATCCCAGGTGTGGGGTGGCAACGGGCAGACCTAGTGAGTTTGCAAGGTGGCTGGCTGACCACGGTCACACATTTGTGTGCAGATAAACCAAACAAACGAATGAGCAGTGAGACAGACCGCTCAGGCTAAGGCCCCAGTGACAGGAATTAGAGCCTGAAAGCACCAACTGGAAAGACTTCTGGGGCCAGGGTGCTGGAAGAGGCTCCCAGGCTTATAGAGAGTTTGTTGGAGAGACTCACAGGGTCCTGGAGGGTGCACAGGCCCACACAGGCAGGAGCCAGAACCGGGGATGGGGGGCTGGGGGCAGGTTTGCTTGCAAGAAGCAGCAGAGGGGACAGAAATCTGAGAGAGAGCAGAACAAACACCACTGCCCCTCTCTGACCCCGCCCCCACATATAGCATCACAACCCAGCAACTGGGTTGTCCCACTCTGGTGAACACCTAAGGCTCCGCCCCTCATATCTAACAGGTGTGAACAGACCAAAACATTATAGCTCGAGAATAGCTCAAAGCCCCAGAGCCGATACTTCTAAGCAACCAAGAAATAGCCAACCTTTCAGATGCACAGTTCAAAACACTGGTCATCAGGATGCTCACAGAACTGGTTGATTTTGGTCACAAATTAGAGGAACAAATAAAGGCTAAACTAATTGAAATGAAGGGAAATGCACAGGAAACCAATAGTGATGGAAAGGAAACTGGGACTCAAATCAAGGGAGTGGACCAGAAGGAAGAAAGAACCAAACACAAAAGAATGAAGAAACAAGAATTCAAAATAAATGAGGAGAGGCTTAGCAACCTCCAGGACATTTTTCAATGTTCCAACATCCGAATTATAGGGGTACCAGAAGGGGAAGAGGAAGAGCAACAAGTGGAAAACTTATTTGAACAAATAATAAAGGAGAAATTCCCCAGTCTGGCAAAGGAAATAGACTTCCAGGAAGTCCAGGAAGCTCAGAGAGTCCCAAAGAAGTTTCTAGAAGGTATGCCCGGCAGTGTGCTTTTTATATTCCAGTCTTACTGATAGCTTCTCTTTGTTTTCCCTTTGCCTTGATTTTGTTTTCATTTACATTTTTCTGAATTTTCTATACTTAGACAATGCCAAATAATATTGTGGAAAAGTTGAATTATTAGTAAAAATGTCAAAATACTCACCTTATATTCAGAATTAAGGTACTCCAAAAATATTCCATCTGACTTTAAAGATTAGTTATCAAAAAACATTGGTTAGAGAGGGGGATTTAATGTTTTATTTCAAACATTTTAATTTCATTTTAAACAGAAATATACATACATTTCAAATCTTTGATATATGGGCAGTGTGGACCCAAGAAGGAACACACCAAGGCACATCACAGTTACATTAGCCAAGATTAAAATGAAGGAGAGAATCCTAGAAGCAGCAAGAGATAAGGGGACAGTCACCTACAAAGAAGTTCCCATCAGACTGTCAGCGGATTTCTCAAAAGACCTTACAAGCAGGAACGAGCTAGAAAGAAGTATTCCAAGTCATGAAATCCAAAGACCTACAGCCAAGATTGCTCTATCCAGCAAAGCTTTCATTTAGAATGGAAGGGCAGATAAAGTGCTTCTCAGATAAGGTCAAATTCAAGGAGTTCATCATCACCAAGCCCTTATTATATGAAATGTTAAAGGGACTTATCTAAGAAAAAGAAGATAAAAAACAGGTACAGTAAAATGACAGCAAACTCACAAATATTAATAACCGTACCTAAGACAAAAACAAAAACAAACTAAGCAAACAACTAGAACAGGAACAGAACCACAGAAATGGAGATCACATGGAGGGTTAGCAACAGGGGAGTGGGAGGAGAAGGTGGGAGAAGGTACAGAGAATAAGTAGCATAGACGGTAGGTAGAAAATAGACAGGTGGGAGGGCAAGAATAGTATGGGAAATATAGAATCTAAAGAACTGGTGACACATGGACATGAACAAAAGGGGGGAATGGTGGGGGAGGGGTATGTAGGGTGGAGGGGAGTAAGAGGGGGAATGGGACAACTGTAATGGCATAATCAATAAAATATATTTAAAAAATAAATGATTAAAATGAGTACAAAAAGAATGTGTATGAAAACAACCGAATACTTTAACAAGGTTTAATAATGAGAAATTGCTTTAAAATGCTGCAAAATGAGGTTCAGCAGGACAACTGTAGTGGAGAGAGGTGTGAACCACAAAGATCTGAGGCTCCGCAATTAGTGTCTTCAAGTCCTCATGCCGAGGAGAGCGTTATGCAACACTGCACAGTTGATCCACACTGCCCATATATCAAAGATTTGAAATGCATGTATATCTGTTTAAAATGAAATTAAAATGTTTGAAAAAATAAACATTAAATCCCCCTCTCTAACCAATGTTTTTTGATAACTAATCTTTAAAGTCGGATGGAATATTTTTGGAGTACCTTAATTCTGAATATAAGGTGAGTATTTTGACATTTTTACTAATAATTCAACTTTTCCACAATATTATTTGGCATTGTTTAAGCATAGAAAATTCAGAAAAATGTAAATGAAAACAAAATCGAGGCAAGGGGAAAACAAAGAGAAGCTATCAGTAAGACTGGAATATAAAAAGCACACTGCCGGGCGTACCTTCTAGAAATGCACCCTTTGGCACCCAGCCCCAACAGTCAAACAAAAGTGAAGACCTGTCAGAAACAAGTTTTGAAATGCTGATCAGACAAAAAGAAACTGGTAAGTCCAAAGAAACATCTAAGTACTCCCTGGTATGCTCAATAAAGGGTCAGTTTGCAGTACAGTAAACACATCATTCACAAATTCACCGAACTCTTATCAAATAAATGCTGAGTGAGACCACACAGGGAATTAAAGAGACAAAAATCACTATGTTCGGGGAGCTCTATGTCCAGCAAGAGCTGGTCCCAACAATATCACTAAGTCCCATATTTCTGCAGCTGAGTAGTTTGCTCTAAAGTCTAGCTTAGTAGAAACAAATCTAAGATGGAACTTTATGGCTCCCTGGGAGCTTGCCAGGTTGGTCTAATTCAAGGTAAATACTTTGGTAAATCATAACAAAAATATTATTTCTTACAATCTAACGACAATGACCAGGAAAGAGAAGGTCAAGGTTATCATCCCTGGCAGGAACCTGAAGTACAGATACACGATATTGTTATTAAGACCAATCAACTATGGTAACTGACCAAACTGATTAAAAGGTTGGCATCTTCTTCCCAACAATCTAACCAAAATGTTGGCTGGAACCGAGTCACCTGAATCTCTGCAGAAAGGCAGGCTACTCTGAAGGAGGTATCTTGGTCAAAGGCAGGATCAACGCAGTTGAAACCTCAAGGTTTCATTGCATGGGCATGGCTGTAATACCCTACACTGGAAAAAAAATTAAATCAGCTGTCTCCAAAATTGCCTTTAAAAAAAATCCCCATAGAACACTCTTGGAAAAGAAAAAAAGGAACAACAACAGAAAGGACATTCCCAGAATATCTATTTTTTTTAGATTTTTATTTATTTATCTTTAGAGGGGAAGAGGAGATAAGGAGAGAAACATCAATGTATGGTTGGTTGCCTCTCATGAGTCCCCTGCTGGGAACTGGCCTGCAACCCAGGCATGTGCCCTGGCTGGGAATCGAACCGCGATCCTTTGGTTCACAGGCCCACGCTCAATCCACTGAGCTAAAACTAGCCAGGGCAGAATATCTGATTTTAAGCAGTATAAATTTACGTTAAAAGTATGCCTCAGTAGTATCTAAATAAAAAAATAACCCACTCTAAAAGATTGTTTAGATAAACAGGAATGAAAGCCATCTGCCAAAAATAAAGATGTGCATTTTTACAGTAGTGATATTGCTTTTACCAGTAATTAGATAGGAGGAGCAGTTATTTACTGAAAGGATTCATTGTCTGTGACAGTAAAAATTTTAATATAGGGAATAATAACTTTCCAGATCTCAGAGTACAGAAGCTTGCATCAAGCTCCTGAGTGGTGATGAATTAATAATAAACACTGCAAGTTATACAGATAGAGAATGACCAAAATATTTCAAACATTCTCCCATTTCAAAAATTAGCTGATTTGTCAAGAAGCTGCTTCTAACAAAACATGATACCTGTGATGGTGTTAAGGTAACAACATCAAAAGTCTATATCAAGTTCCTCTCGGCCAAAATAAAGTCTCTTATTTGTTATAGGAGAGGTAACAGTGCCTAAAAAGAGTTATCTCCAAATACGATGACATGAATGAAGGGAAAAGGTTCCCGTCTGGTAGGAGAGCTTCTGGAAGGTACATTTGCTCCAAGATCCCCTTTCCTTTCAGAGGCATGCTGGGACTTAGAGATGTTTCTCCTAATGGGCTTCCCTGTACTTTCAATGAGAAAATCCCCATTTTGATGAGAAACCTATTCTTTTCTTCCCTTCCATCTTACCCCCTTAAAAGATAAGAGAACTACCAGCTTGGAAACAGCATTTGAGACTGTTAAATAGAGAAGGAAACAATTATCACGCTGGTAGGGTTTATGCAGAGTAAGAATTGCTACTGGGGACTGACTGTTTTAATATGTATTGTGGAAGCATTGCCCAGCAGGCTGCCTCCCTCCCCCATCAGACGCTGCCCTTGAACGAGTATTCATCAATCAAGCCTTCAAGAGACTTTGGAATATAACCGGGAGACAGCCAGCACAGTACAAGAGAAAGACCCTGTCATTTACTGATTACACACATCTACACAAAGAAAATGTCCAATTAACCTCTCTTCTTCTTCCCTCTCTTTCTTTTGGGGAGTCGGGGAAGGGGGGGTCTATAATAGAACTTCCTAAACTAACATGCAGAGAATCTTTCTAACTACTTTCGGATAGTACCTAGGGCCTGAATGACACTGAATAAATGGCATTATTAATAGTAATAATGTGTGCTACATAGTGCCAGGTACATGGAGTCCAAGAAACCTTAAATAACAATACTAATGAAGTACATGATTAGCTGGTGAGTGACTATAAAGCACTGTGCAAACACAAAGTGCTACGCAGGCACATGATAATCATACATCATTGTGTTAACAGCAACAGGAAGCAAATCAGGGTGAAAGGAAGGAGAGACGTGAATGAAGAGAGAACTCTCAGTTACAGCTGAGCACTCACATTCCTCCGATGGTGACAGTGGCACAGGTACGCTCTGAAAAGGCAGGCACCGTCTCCGTGGCTGGGCTGGCTGGCCTGATGTAGTCCACAGTCACATTGACCTGAACATAAGAAATCAAGGAAGTTAAGGTTGGGAGTCTGCAACACAGCTCACTAGTAGAAACTCACATTGGCACAATTATGAAATCTTACCTCATTTATACTTTGATTTTCTGGATCTAATATTTTAAGAAACAACGACTGAAACACAACTGAACCACACACTTGTCAAAAATATTTACAGAAAAGCTGTAGCTGATAGAGGACTGTTATCCAAAATGTACCCAAAACTCTTAAATTTTAAGTCAAACATGAGAAAATGAACAACTCAATTTAAAAATGGGCAAAATACCTGGACATCTCACCAAAAGACTTAGAGATGGCAAATAAGTACATGTAAAGATGTTCCACTTGCCCTAGCTGGTGTGGTTGAGTGAACTGAGTGCTGGCCTGTGAACCAAAGGGTTGCTGGTTCAATTCCCAGTCAGGGTACATGCCTGGGTTGCAGGCCAGGTTCCCTGGGGTGCGCAAGAGGCAACCACACATTGATGTTTCTCTTCCTCTCTTTCTCCCTTCCTTTGCTTTTCCTTAAAAACAAATAAAATCTTAAAAAAAAAAAAAAAGATGTTCCACGATGTATGTCATTGGGGAAATGCAAATTTAAACAACTGAGCTACCACTACAGGCCAATTACAATAGCCAAAATCCAGAAAACACTGACAACAACAAATGCTAGTGAGGAAATAGAAAAGGAATCCTCCTTCCTTTTTAGTGGGAATGCAAAATAGGACCCACTTTGAGACACAGTTTGGGGGTATCGTACAAAACTAAACATACTTTACCATACATTCCAAAAGCAGAAAACTTACACAAAAATTTGCACAAAGTTGTTTATAGTAAGCTTTATATATAATTGCCAAAACTTGGAAGCAACCAACACGTCCTTCAGTAGTTGGATAAACTGTGGTTCATGAAGTCAAAGAAATGTTATTCAGTGCTAAAAAAAAAAAAGAGCCATGAAACCATGAAAAGACATGAAGGAAGTAAATATTACTAAAGGAAAGAAGCCAATCAAAAAAGACTGCATATGATATAATTTCACTGTGACATTCTGGAAAAGGCAAAACTATGAAGAAAGTAAAAAGATCAGTTGTTGCCAGGGGCTAGGGGAACAACAACACAGGGACACACAGGCACAGCAGCAGATTTTTCACAGCAGTGAAATTACTCTGTATGACACGGCAATGAGGGATCCACGTCACTGCACATGTACCCAAACCCACAGAAAGCACCGCATCAACAGTGAGCACCGAAGTAATAACCTGTGGACTCTGGATGATGATGCATCAGTGCAGGTTCGTATAGGTTGTAAGGAATGTACCACTGGGGGCGCGGGGGGGAGGGGGGGGCGGGGGTTGTGACAGTATCAGGCGGGGCTTGGGGGAGGACAGGAACTCAGTACTTTCTGCTCAATTTTGCTGTGAACCTTAAAAAAAGGTGAGTGATACCAAAAGAGAGACCAATGGTTAAACATTTAAGGCCCGTAAGAAATCTTACTGGTCAGAGCAGAGGTTTGGAGTGTCCCTGAAAGCCCCCTTCGTATTACAGTAAGACAGTTCTTTAACCTTCAGACCTCTCTAAAGTCAGATTTTAAAACATATGAAGTGCCTCTACAGAAAAATTGCATGAATTTTCATCTGCCATGAGTTCTCAAGGGCCAAGTTAAGAACTATCAGGAAGAATAATAAATAAGATGACCAACACAAAGAAAGATGTGTGGGACTGGTTTCGCAGTTTTGTGAATCAAAACATATGGCTAACTATACCTAATACCAAAACAACAAGATTAGAATGGACCAGAAGAACCTTTACATGTTGAGTTAGGAAAGAATACGTGCCCTGGCTGGTGTAGCTCAGTGGACTGAGTGCGGGCTGTGAACCAAAGGGTCACCAGTTCGATTCCCAGTCAGGGCACATGCCTGGGTTGCGGGCCAGGTCCCCAGCGGGGGCCTTGTGAGAGGCAACCACACATTGATGTTTCTCTCCCTCTCTTTCTCCCTCCCTTCCCCTCTCTCTAAAAATAAATAATAAATAAGTAAAACCTTTTTTTTTAAGGAAAGAATATGTATACAAATGGGTTAGAAAGTAAGGAGCCTAAAATAGGAAAGCTGGTTAATTCTAGTTTACACTAAATATATAGATTATAGACATACTGAGCAAGGCTTTTTCTTTATGAAATCTTTTAAGATAAACATGTTTGTCGAAAGAAATAAATATGTAATAACCCTTAGCAAACATATGAGGTCTGTTTCATAATTAAGGCATATGCTTGGCTTGGGTCATGGCCAAGGTTTCAGACCTGTACCAAAGAGACACATTGGGTCAAGCAGTCTGAAGCCAGCCCCACAACCTGAAAGCCCAGAATCCCGTTTTCTAAACATGTCTTTAGTTCCCAACTGATCAGCTTAAAGACAGCCTACAGCACAAGCATTGAGTTCAGCCACACTGCTAGTGGGCACCATTAAAAGCCTTTGAAACTGTTCTTCAGAAACTCATTTTAAAGTGAATATGGAAATTTTGAAAAGGACAGCTGCCTCAAAATTCCAACTATTAGATCACTCAATTACTTGAACTCTCCATCTGATGACCTATTTTAAAATTGATTTTTAGAGAAGAGTTGGGAGGGGAGAGAGACACACACATCAATTTATTTTTTCATTTATTTATGCATTCATTGGTTGCTTTTTGTATGTGCCCTGACCAGGGATCAAAACCACAACCTTGGCGTTATGGGACAACGCTCTAACCAAATGAGCTACCCGACCATCTAGTCATGTTTTAAAAGCAACAAGGAGCTATGCTAGCGAGAAAGCCAACTAAGAGCCAGAGGTAAAAAGTACTGTCATAATACAGTAACACAGAAAAGAAGACAACATGGAGAATGACTTCTACAATCAGTTGTCTGCACTGAAAGTATTGCCCCATCTTATCAATTTGTCTAAAGCTAAGGAGATGGGTACAGGCGAGGAACATGACCAGAACTGGGTGGGGCTAAGGCTGAGCAACTTGCACCTCCAACAAAAAGGTTTCAGTAGTTTCCCTGTGTGTAGCCAGCCAGAGGTAGAGGAAGAAGCAGGAGGTCTACACACAGAGACTCAAACCCTGCAGAGGGAAGAAGGTACCTTTGCATGTACGTTGATACACTTGACTCTCCTCTGGCAAAGCCTTACAACAGATCTACAGAAGCGGGAAGAGGGCCAGGAGCATACTTGGATATCTTCTGCAGTCATGGCAAAATCACACAGGAGTGTACAGAAGCTAAACCTCAAGGGTGCCCACACCACGGAATGTGAAGTAACTCAGGGCCACAGTATGAAAGGGGCACAGTCATAGTGTATGGTCCAATTTGGGGCATTTGGTGGGAAGTCAAACAATATATGGAGATAAGTAAGGAGGTCCATATATCTGTTCACTTAATCCATCTAACAAGGCCAAGCCTTCAATTCTATTACCACAGGAAAGAAATACATCCCTGCTTAAGAGAAAACTAAGTGAAACTTAAAAGTTACCTTGCACCTATCCATGCCAAGCCCCCTCCTCAGCAGACAGGAGTAAATAGCAGCTCTTTTGTGCCAAATACACGGCACAAAGTCACACTAGCTCTCTACTCAGAAGGAATGCCAACTTACCAAGAAGGCCACTTGAATGGTGGTGGTGGTGGTGAGCACGGAGGTGGGGAGTGATGGTGGAGGGTAATGATAATTAAAAAAATGAGCACTGAGCATTTCATTTCCCTCCAGAAGGCCAAAAGACATGATACCCCAAAAATGTCTCTCAGGGAGATCAATGGGAAGAGAGAAGAAAAAAGTATTTAATCTTCAATAAAAAAAGAACCAAAAACTACATTTACCTGCCAACTACTTTTTTCCTATAGCTAGAGAAAGAGAAATGAAAATAAGTAGAAAATTAAAGAGCTCACTGGGGAGGCATCATTATTAAAGAAAATCTCACATACAAATGAGGCCCTGAGAATAACCCAGAGCCAAGACACACACCTGCAGGCAGCTATGACAAATTAGGAATTAAAGTCAACGTGTAACTAGCATTTATGTCCCTCTCCTGTGGATTCTGAGATCTGCCTCCCTACCTTGGAGTTTTTCATCCTGAGATACTCACCAAGTGATTGGCTTGTCAATCACTTGGAGAAACAAAAACCCACACAGTTTAAACAGTTTCAACTAAAACAACTGCAAGTATTACCGATGTCTTTGTCTGAATAAATGATAGCCTGAATTTTGTGGCTGTGGGTAAGTACATAAGGGATGGCAGAGTTAGAGAGAAGTAATGGGATAATGCAGGTGAGGTCCCCATTTGTCAAGCAAAGACACTCCTGGAAGGTCTGGTATACAAGTGCGCATTTTACACGCTCCTGACGCAGAAGCAGGTCCTGATCCCTCTTCACACCGAGGACTAGGAGCCAGGGGCTCTTCCTTGGTCCCACCGTCATTCTCTTTCCTATCACATCTTTGCTCTTACTTTTCCTCACCTGGAAAATGAGCACACTAGAATAGAACTTTAGAGCATGACTACACTCTAGAATTCTAAAAGATGACTTAGTTAAAAATTGTGTTCCTTGGATCTTTGTAACGATGAAGCAGGCTGAGCCTCTCTTAAAACAGATGGAAGTGTTCTTCAGTTATATTTTTGTGAGCCTCTCTTAGACAAGATTAAGGTTTCTCTTCAGGTACTCCCCAAACCAAGGCACCTGTGTCAATCAACACCAGCCCACAGCGGGAACCGGAACAAAGAGATCCACCCTATGCCGGTGTGATCCACTCTCTCGGGCCCTGGCCCAGCTGGAGTTAGGGGAGCCATACCCTGTGAGTGGGCTCCTGGGTGCTTCGAGCTCCCTCCCTTTCTCCTTTGCCTCCATCTTGTTTTCAGTAACCCTTCTTTTGAATCTGTTTTGCCTCCTCTCTTGATTTCTATACTGAGGGGTAGAGAAATCAAGAGATTTCTTGAGGGGTGGGGCAAGAACCCCTTCCCAGGTAACAATTCCTTAAAGTTACTAGAATAAACTGGAACACACAGATAGTAAGTTGCCAGAGAAAGGGCAACCAAGTCTTTTATTCACCGAAATTACTGTAGAAGGGTGTATAATAAATATCTGTTTTATGAATAGAGAGATATATGTACTCAGGAAACTAAATAAGAAAATTCAGAAGGACCCTTTTGAAACGAGGGGGTTAGGCATTCTGAAGACCACTTTATCAAGCTGCTGACAATTCTGTTGCCTTATTAACAAAAATACATTAAGGCATGAGGGAGAGGAGGAGTAATTGAAATGTAATAAAGCTTTAACCAAAACCATTCCTAGCAAAACATATATAATTTCCCACATTATTTGTTTTTCAAAGAGTTTCAGGAGAGAGGGAGGGAGGGAGGGAGGGAGGGAGGGAGGGAGGGAGGGAGGAGGGAGGAACGAAAAGGGTAGTGGGCAATCTACTTCATACCTGGTCCATTAGATTGTGGGAGTTTTTCTTAAAAGCAATTTCAAGAACCCTTTAGAGGAACTAAGATGAGAATTAGGACTGAATTTACATCTCAATCTCTTATTAAGACTGGAAGCAGTTTAGTACAAAAGAATAGCTTTGGGCCACACATAAGAAATTCTAAGGATCTATGAATAGTCTTCAAACAACTAATCGCTACAATTCCCTCACCTGTCAATTCACCGAAGAACTTCAACCTGATGATGCTGATGATAACGAAATGACAAAATCTGAACTACCCATGCATAAAAGATAAGGTGGGGGAAAAAACAACTGCATACCCACATTTCCAGGACAGAGCCTGAGTTTAGTTTTCATGGAACTAGGGCTACCATGTGTAGATATTTGCATAATTGACATATAATCCCACCCACTATTCCACATGGCCAATCATATGGCCAATCATACAGCTCCATTCACGAAGAGCTGTAATAAAACCCTGTCTCTCAAAATGAGCTCTTACATGACCTGTCACTTCCAAGACAGAACTTCCAGGTAGCCATGAAAAGCCTCTAAGCAGCCCCAGGTACAGAAAAGACAGTATCACCTAAGGGAGTGCAGCTAATGCAGCCAGGAGACACAAACAGGCAGGATACAGTGATTCACACAGCTTAGATGAGGGAACAAACTCTGGAGGTGCTGAGCTGCTGGGTTTGGTTCTCAGCAACTCTGTGTGTGAACTGTGTGAACTGTGTGAACTTGGGCTAGTTATTTAACTTCTCTGTGCTTCAGTTTAACATGGATACCTCTGCCTATCTTGCTGTTATAAGAAGAAGTGCATTAATATACATGAGGCATTTAGAGCAGGGCCTGACTCATAGTAAGCTCTGTGAGTCAGTTATTTTTAGATAAACACATACTGATTGTCTTAAAGGAGAGCCTAGCACACAGTAACTGCTAAATAAGTATCCACGAGATAAATAAAGATGCGTGTATATATATATATTATACACACACACAAATAAGATGAATATTGACTTAAATCATTAGACTACTAAAATCATAAGGCAGAAAGAATCAATTAAATACACTTTTCTCCTTAAGGAACCATAGCAAACAAGAATATACACCTCATGCATATTCATTCCAACTTAGAAATAAATAGGGCTTATTTTAAAGAATGATACACTATTTAGTATTTATTTAGACATTTTCCAGATTAATTTTGCAGTACCAGTTAACAGATATTTTATTTACTGAATATAATTGAAGCAGAGTATAGGGAATTATCTCAATTAATAGGTTAACTAAAGATATTTTGGGAGAGTACTCTTTGCCTTACAAAATTAGGAAGACAATGAACAAAAAGACTAAGTTTCCATTTGCTCTGAACATGATAGAAGCTTCCATAATGCTCCTCAATATTTATGTATTCTCATTCTTCTTTTACTGCTAAAAAGCACCTTATGTAATTACTCTAAAAATATATGAGCTATGAATTTTTCTAAAATTTAAAACACATTTTAGTCACCGATTCATCTAGATATAGGATGAGCTTCAAAACAAACTGCTGGGGAGGCTCATGCTTCTGCTTCTAGACACGCTCTTGGCTTACCCCCCAGGTGAGCCGCAAGCACTTGAGGGGTTGGCTACTCAGCCCAAGAGGATGTCAAGCCTACCTCCTCCTAGACAACCAGTGTGGCAAGAAAACAATGAGAGTCACAAATGGGAGCAACACATGCAACTTATTTCCTAATAATGACATTTAAAAAAGAAAAAAAGAAACAGATGAAGTTATTTTTTAAAACACTTCTTATTTAGCTCAAAATATCTCAGACATTATCTCCATTTGAACCAACCACAATTCAAGCGCTCAACAGCCGCATATGGCTATCCTCGCCATGCAGGACTGTGTACGGCACAGGAAGCTAAGCCTCACTCCTCTATTATATTACCTAGCTGGTGCAGTTCTAACCTTCTCTATTTTTCCCTGGGAACTTTTGTTATCTTCTATTTTGTGAATACTTGTAAACAGTCTTAAACCATATATGAAAAACCATGGTATGCAAAACCAGGTATAAAATGTTTCACCTTCAGTTTATTTTAAAAATACATTACCTTACTCAAGTAGAAAGATAAGACAATTACTTTTTTAGTTTCAAAAAAGAATCTGGGGTGAAATAATAAATTTTAGAAAGGAAAAAAATCCTCAAATTTATAACTACCAACAGTATGATGAAGATACTTTTCAGGAACTTCTATCAATTCAATGGCTGTATTTTATTTATTCTTGCTTTGCTGACACAATTCTAGAATTCTTTACCTTAGTGCCTGAAATTTATTCTAATAAATGGATGGTGACTAGAAATTCAGCTGAAAGAAATATGGTTTTGAAGTTATGAATAATGCTTCTGCTGACTACTGATATTATTAAAAAGAAAATAAGCAACTGGTAGATGTGAACTATTTATTTTTATAACCATAATCCAAAGCTGAAATTTATATGCCCCATTAACACATCTTTGAGCTCTGGTATCTCTTAAATGAAAACTTTTACAGATACACTGACAAAAGATTATACAACTACACTGCAAAGATAAACCAATGCCCCCTCCTTCTCCAGTGCAGCCTAGATGTGTTCTGTAACAGCCCCTTCAAAGTCATTGTAATCAGCTGCCGAGGCTGGCTGTTTACTCACACGTATTCATGTTGCTTTCTCCCATTTACAATCATATTTCCAAACTCCCCCACATAGTCAGAGCTATTTTAATCACATTTCATTTTCATCAACGTGATGTTAATCTACACTGCTCACAAAACTCTATAAGCAGAGTCAAGGGACTTTCTTATTGATATATTTGTGGCAAAATGAACCCCTTACCACCACTCCCCACCCCCAACTTCCCTGCTGAATGAGCAGAGGCTTTTTTATACGTTTTGAGGGAAGAGGTAAAATCCAGCTTAACACAGGGCCGCTAGAGACATTAAGAAATTCTATCTGACATTAGGCATTCACTGAAGTGGACATCAATGCTCTACAATAAACATTCAGTTTGGTAAATATTTAATTAGAAGCCTACACTGGCATGAGACCCACATATATAAGTGAAACCATTTGATATGAGGGGCCATTAGAGATTGATATCACTACTTCTGGAAATCTTTGCCAATGTGACCACAACCATGTCACTAAAATGGACCAGATATATACTGCACCATTTATAGTATGAGGGAAATAACAGGCACATATAAATCATTATGAAAACAGTCTGACAACTGAAAATATTTCAAGTAAATCTAATAGAATCAGAGAAAAAACAGAGGGCACTATTTGAAAATAACCTTGCAGCTGTCAGAATTTTCTTTAATCCTCTTGATTCAAGTGCTTATAAACCTACAAATACATTTAATAAGTGTATTTGTGCTAGTGCCCTGACCATTATCTCACTCACTACTGTATCCTGGTGTAACTCATCCCAGTACCTAATTTTAACACAACTCCGCTTGTCCCTAAAGAAGAACGCTGGGGCCCCAGAAGCGCTACTGAAACTGCCCCTGTGCCCCCTGCATGTGTCATCTCACTCCTCACGAGAGCGACAATCTCCTCCCTGCCTTCTCTGGAGGATAGAAGTTGAGTGTGGATCTTTTTTCTCCTTTATACAAGTGTCAATCACATTCATCTGTGTCCAAAATTTCCAAGGTCAGCATCAGTCAGGGGAAATTAAATCACTTCGTCCAGAACTCTCCCTGGAGGAGCTCCAGCCACACAAGCAGCACAAATATACAGAGATACTTATGCCTTTGTGAAGAATACACACAATGTCACCCAGTCTTTAAAACAACAACGGAAACAAAGCTATGATGTGAGGCCTAGGGACATGAAGAAAAGGGATGTGCTTAATGACATCTAAGAAAAATCATTGGGGTAAAACGGATATCATTAAGACATGGATAACAGACAAAGGTTACATTACATTTTCTCTGCAAACATATGCCAGTCTGTGAAGCAAATGTCTCCATTCACTGAAAGATGAAACTGGAACACCTAAGCAATAAAAGTGGGGGCTCAAGTATTCACCTTGTGAAGAGTTCCAATAAATTCTACTGCTCTGGGGGCTAAGTATTGTCTGGGTGAGCAAAGTCAGTATAGAAAAGCCCTCCTTCATTCACTACAGTTTGGAGAACACCCATTTCTCCAGCACGCCATGAGCTGGCATGGAAATCACTCAGACAAAGGAAATATACTTACATTCAGGTAAGTTACCTAAAGCCTACACTTAGAATGGTGTATTGAACTAAAAGTGTGCTCAGAGGAGAATTATGAAGAAAAATATACTAATTCTTAAGGCCCGTGAATGGCACAAGGAAAAACAGCTCAAGGATGCTGCTCTTCTGTTACATAAAATATTTTTGATTTTGTCCTGAAGGAAAGATTCCAAGGTAGTCAGGGGTTAACCTCATAGGTCTTTCTTAGGACACACACCAGCCTCTCCCTGTATTTCACACAGCACATAGAGGCCTACTAAATGAAATGAGGTTCTTTGATCAAAGGCCAGTGTGCACAGAGCACTAGCACTTCAGGTCAATGCCTGAAACTCCACACAGACACGGATCAAAGACCTACCTGAGTTGCATCTGCATCCACCTCTGAATTCACGTCTCCTGAATTGTAGCTATTGTTTTAAAAAACAGTATATATGCATATAGCCAATTCTCAGGCCACAAACAAATTACACATTCAGAAACTAGGTGATTAGCACTGAACAATAAATATAGGTCAAATGCAGTGTTTGCATCACAAATAGCCCAAATTCACAAAGTAAGCTAGCTCTAGGCAGCTGTATGGACAAAGTAGCCTTCTCCCAGGCACACAGTTAGTTCTCCGGTGTCCACCACTAACTTACCAGGAACAAGAAAGATGATTATTGCTCAGGTTGTTCTTAAAAATTAAAAACAGCATTACTATAAGACCCAGCAATTCTACATGTGGGTACATTCGACCCAAAAGAACTGAAAGTGGGGTCTCAGAGATATTTGCTCCATTTCACAGGAGTATGATTCACAATCACCAAAAGGTGGAAGCAACCCATAAATCCATCAATGGATGAATGGATAAACAAAATGTGATACAAACATAAAATGGAGTATTATTCAGCCATTTAAAAAAAAGGGTATTCTGACATGCACTGTGACTTAGCTGGACCTCAAGGACATTAGGCTATGCACAATAAGCAGTCAGAAAATCAAACTAGTGTACGATTCCACTGAAGTAAGAGACCTAGAGTAGTCCAACGCAAAGAAACACAGTGGAATGGTGGTCGCTAGGGGCTGGGGGGAGGAGGAAATGGGGAATGTTGCTTAACAGGCACAGACTTTGAGTTTTGCTATATGAAGTTCTTGGAGAATGGCTGCATGACAATGCGAGTATATTTAACACTACTTAACTGTGTGTACACTTTAAATTGGCTAAGGTGGTAAATTTTATGCCATGTACATTTTACCACAATTGAATGTGTACGTTTGCTTGGTAATCCTATCCACACATTCCATAAGACAGTAACTTAGCAGCATGAGCCAGGCAGAGGCCAAACAACTCTCACCTCAACCAAAAGCAGTTTACTGCAAAATCTTCAGGAAATTCAAGCGGATACTCGCATCACATTCCCAGAAAAATAGGTGGTTCACCAAAGGTAGTAATAATTAGAACACATGTCCAATAACCCATTTAAACAGGAAGAAAAGTCCAAGGTAAGATAAACTATTCCCTTTCTCAGTATATGAAGTATCTTTGTTCTCTTGCTTATAAAAAGTGGAGCCAAGTCAAGCAAATGTGAAGGTACCACATGTTTAACTAAACGTACCCGTTTCTCAGAGGCAGTCATAGAGTCAGGTACAGCAGTCTATAGCTCACTGTCTTCCCATAAAATTGTCAAATATTTCTGCATGTCTTGTGCTCTGACCACTCCCACTACGAAGAAGAGACCTCCCATGGAGATCTGTCAGTGCGGATCTACAGGTCTGGGGAATTTTCATTGTGTCCAGCATAATTTTTCCACCTCTATCCGGTTTTCCAGTTGAGTTTACTCACTGCTATTCATTTTTTGGCTAGTGAGCCTTCTTCCATTTTTATGTGTTTTTTCTGTGGTATTTTTCACTGTTAGCAGAAACCAAAATTGGTACACCCTTAGAGGTCAAACTGGCAGTTGTACTAATGGTTAATGTGTGGATGCCATTTGACCCAGTGACTCCACCTCTAGGAATTTAGTCCATAGACACAAAGATACATATACAAGCACTCTGTCCTCTGTATCGATGGTAGTTTAACATAAATGCATAATTACAAATTGTGATCTAAGTCGCATGAGGCCATGAGTTCCAAGCTGGCAGTTGTCATGGCTATTTGTTTTCCACTAGTGTATTACCAGCACTTCTCAAATATACAGTTGCTGTTAAAAACGAGAGCTATGCATTATGTGAAGAGGAAAAAAGCAAATGCACAATGGCACATGTGATATTACCCTGTCTGGTAGGAAAAGATTCAGGGAAACACACAGAAACAGAATCTGAAGGAATATATCTAACACTGTCAAAAGGGCTCACCTCCAAAGGTACAATTATAGGGCACTTTCAATTTTACACTATCACCATGGATTTCTGAAATTAAAAATTTTTAATTACATTTAGAAGAGATTATTTTCTTTAAAAATAAGCAAATACCTGGAATACAATATATAAAGCTATCAGGTACCTTTATTAAAAATAAAACAAACAAAAAACTGGCCTGTTCACAAGCACAAACTTCAGCATTACTATTTCATCACACTTTTTCCCAGGCTGAGGCAGGGACACCACTCGGTAACGTCTGCCAACCAATAAGAATTAGGCAGGGCGGGCTGTACACTGTTAGAAGGACACAATTGTGAGGGCTTCCGGTGCCCAGTGGTATACTGTTTCCATGGCAGGTGGGCATCCCTCTCTGCAAATGAACTGCCAATCTCACTGTGAGCTGATAATGATGCTGCCACCACCACCTGCCTGCCATATGTTTTCTCTACTTGTCACGTAACAAGGAAGTGCATTTTGGCATGCTGATCACTGACAGGTCTGATACTACTGGTTGATGTTCGTCATACCTCACTGCAGCCCCACATATAGCTGAGGAATTGTACGTGAAGAATACAAAATAATATTTTGCCAGTTGATCATTCACCAAACCCCAACATTCTGCAGCGAACTAGCCAGCAGTTCTTCCTTTAGCTCTTAGGCCAGGAGCTAGTAATGTCTAAAGGGCTACACCCCATTCCCGGTTCATGCCCTGTGATCCTGTTTCCCATTAGTACAGTGGATGAAGAGCACAAATTTGTCACTGCAGCAAAGTGAGTTCATTCTGTCTCCCTAAATCATCATAGTGCAGTCAATATGATGTCAGTGCAATCATCAAAGTGATGTTAACCAGATTAGCAAAGAGTGTGACATTATGAGTCACTATCTCATGGCAGCAGATAATCTGAACTTAATGAAATATGATAAAAGATGTTTGGAGTACCAATAAACTGCCTCTACAGCCACTGCCCCTATTAATGGAACTCAGAACAAAACAATAGCCACTGTTTAGGATGCCAAAAATGATGCAGATAGAAGCTACTGGAAGAGTTTCCCCCCAAAATGCATTATCTATAGGCTTTACTCTCTCAATGGCTACATTTGCTTTCTAGTTTCCTTGCACACACTCAGTCAAAGTGAACTGAGCTGTAATACAGGTTTCAAGGACTCTCATATCTTCATTAGAGTTAGTCTGTCTGAATATATTCTTGGTAAACGCCACAATGTATCGCTCCCCGACATGTCATGTGTGGTAATTTCTACAGGCTGCTGACCCAACTCCTCTCCTGCCCCCACCCCTAAGAGCCCACAGAGTAAAAACCAGTGGCAAACTCTCCAACAGCATAGCTGTAACGGGGTAACCATGAAGATCCAATGAGCTCTCCTCCATCACTGAGCATGGAAGGAACTTTTATTCTTCTGCTTATGAGATCGTATCTCAAAAATACAAAAGTTGTTTTACTCAGATAACTTTTTGAGCTATAAACTTGTTCATCTAATCATCAAAAGATTACTCTAAGAATACAGTGATATTTACACTAAAAAATCAGCAACTGAAGTTCCTAACTAGACAAAAGAGTTTACTGCAATCGCTGGCCAAGAACTTCATGTAGACCACCCTAAGAAGAGACTTTCAGACAATCTCAAAAGAATAAAGCCCAATCACTTAAAGAGTATATTCCAGAACAACTTACAGTTGCAGCAACACAAACTTTCTGTACTAGAAAAACAGCAAGCAAAAATCTACATATACATATTATATATATTGTGTAATATATATATACACACACACACATATATATAACAGAACAGTGAGACATTAAATACATTAAAAAACAAGAGTAAAGTTTCAGGTTAATTGTGTGCTGAAATAGAAAAGATAGATCCATAAATATTGTGTCTTTATTTACTTTCTCTGCAAAATACAAGCCAAGATGCATAGGTATGTTTTAATACTGATGCACTTATAGCAGGAGAACCTGTAATAAGAAATGGTTGTAACTGACATGAGTTTATAAACTGAAATGTTATACCATGTCTAATGAGTATTCTGTTAATGACATTTGATAAAATTCCTGTGAGCAAACATCTCAATAAACTTAAGAATACAGCAATTTGGAGCAGCTTCAGGGGTGTGTGTAGAAGTTGGCCACATGGCAAACCATACCAAGACCAAGATGAAGAACTACAAGGTGGCCCCTTTTGATAGCTGCTCCCCCAACCAGAACCGCACCAGGACTATTAACGAAACTACCTGGACTTCCACCCGGTCAGAAGGCAATGACCACTAAAGAAAGTCTCCATGTGTGAATGGTACCAGCGAGTGTACAAGTCCCTTTGTGTTGGCCTGGGTGAGAGCATGGCAGGGGGCACATTTCCTGGGAAGATCTGAACTGGCTGCACCCTACCTGTCCTCTGTCCTCCATCCTTCTCCCAGGGAGGTGAAGAGGGACCTAGGTACCTCCCACCCTAGGATCCTGAGTAATGGATTAACGAATAATAAATACTCATTGGAAAAGCATTAAAAAGCGGCGGGGGGCGGCGTGCTGACTGGTGTAGCTCAGCTGATTGAGTGCAGGCCTGCAAATCAAAGGGTTGCCAGTTCAATTCCCAGTCCAGGGCACATACCTGGATTGCTGACTGGGTCCCCAGTAGGGGGTATGTGAGAGGAAACCACACATTGATTTTTCTCTTCCTCTCTTTCACCCTTTCCCTTCTGTCTAAAAATAAATAAATAAAATCTTTATTAAAAAAAGAATATAGCAATTAAATCAGTAAAATATTCGATAAGAAGTATAGGCTTCAAAATTCTAGAAGAACATCATACAGTTGTTAGGAAACTGTAGGCATGTTATAGACACTCTGATTAGAAACAAACACAAAGAAATGAGACTTCTGGCCAAGATGGAGGTGTCAGTAGACACACTGTGCCTCCTTGCACAACCAAAATTAAGGACAACAACAATTTAGAAACAAAAAACAACCAGTACTGACTGTATGAAAGTCTGACAACCAAAGGGTTAAATTAGACATACTCATCCAGACTGGTAGGAGGGACTGGTTGGGTGGCTAGATGGAGAGGGGTTTGGGCAAAGAGGTGGCTGGCAGACCCTGGGCACGCAGGCAGCAGCTGGCAAATCCAGGGAGGAAGCAGATTGTAAAGGGGCGTGGCACATAAGGCAGCTGGTGGACCAGACGGTCCCAAGTTCGTGTGCAGATAAACCAGGCAAAACTGGGGAGCAAGACAGACCTCGCAAACCAGGGGCCTGGTGCAGGAAAATAAAGCCTCAAAACACTGAGGAAAACACCTGTGGGAGTTGAGGTGCTGGGAGAAACTCCCAGCCTCACAGGAGAGTTCACTGGAGAGACCCACAGGGTCCTAGAACATACACAAGCCCACCCACCCAAGAATCAGCACCAGAAGGGCCCAATTTGCTTGTGGGAAGCAGAGGAAGGGACTGAAAACCAGCAGAGAATGGAGCAAGTACCACTGTTTCCTCTCAGATCCCTCTCCCACATACCGCATCCCAACCCAGTGACTGGGTTGCCCTGCCCTGGTGAACATGTAAGGCCCCGCCCCTCACTACATAACAGGCACATCAAGGAAAAAAAATGGCCTAAACAAAAGAACAGAAAAAAGCTCCAGAACAAATACAACTAAGTGATGAAGAGATAGCCAACCTATCAAATGCACAGTTCAAAACACTGGTAATCAGGATGCTCACAGAACTGGTTAAATTTGGTTGCAAATTAGTTGAAAAAATGAAGTCTATGCTAAGTGAAATGAAGGAAAATGTACAGGGAACCAATAGTGATGGGAAGGAAACTGGGACTCAGAGCAATGGAGTGGATCAAAAGGAAGAAAGAAACAACCAATCAGAAAAGAATGAAGAAACAAGAATTCAAAAAAATAAGGAGAGGCTTAGGAACCTCCAGGACACCTTTAAATATTCCAACATCCAAATTATAGGGGTACCAGAAGGGGAAGAGGAAGAGAAACAAGTGGAAAATTTATCTGAACAAATAATAAAGGAGAAATTCCCCAGTCTGGCAAAGGAAATAGACTTCCAGAAAGTCCAAGAAGCTCAGAGAGTCCCAAAGAAGTTGGACCCAAGGAGGAACACACCAAGGCACATCACAGTTACATTAGTCAAGATGAAAATGAAGGAGAGAATCCTAGAAGCAGCAAGACAAAAGGAGACAGTCACCTACAAAGAAGTTCCCATGACACTGTCAGCAGATTTCTCAAAAGAGACCTTACAGGCAAGAAGGGGCTGGAAAGAAGTATTCGAAACCATGAAAGGCAAGGACCTACATCCAAGACTGCTCTGTCCAGCAAAGCTTTCATTTAGAATGGAAGGGCAGATAAAGTGCTTCCCAGATAAAGTTCAAGGAGTTCATCATCACAAGCCCTTATTATATGAAATGTTAAAGGGACTTATCTAAGAAAAAGATAAAAGATAGGTACAATAAAATGACAGCAAACTCACAAATATTAATAACTGCACCTAAGACAAAAACAAAAACAAACTAAGCAAACAACTAGAACAGGAACAGAACCACAGAAATGGAGATCACATGGAAGGTTAGCAACAGGGGAGTGGGAGGAGGAGAAGGGGGAAAAGGTGCAAAGAATAAGTAGCATAGATGGTAGGTAGAAAAATAGACAGGGGGAGGGTAAGAATAGCATGGGAAACGTAGAAGCTAAAGAACTTGTAAGTATGACACATCGACATGAACTAAAGTAGGGGGCATGTGAGTGGGAAGGGGGGGTACACGGTGGAGGGGGGTGAAGGGGAAACATGGGCCACTGTAATAATATAATCAGTAAAACGTATTTTTTTAAAAAGAAAGAATTGAGAAGAATTAACTGGTATTGATCTAATAAAATCAACTCCCAAACCAGAAATAAGTAACTATAATCACTTTTTAATAATTCCACATATGTCAGTAATCAATGTTTATCTGGAAAGTTTTTGTTTTGTATTAACATCTTTGCTTCTCCTGATCGGGGGACACTTTTTTTTTTTAGCTGCTTACAGGTAGCTGTGACGTGGAGTAAGGAGAAGCCATATTAATAACATCTACAACCTAACAATTACTCAGAACGCTTAAATAATCTGTTCAAAAATTATGCAAGAAGGGTCTTCTACAATACAATAGGCAAAGTCATACAATTTGGAATGAGGCTGATTTACAAAGAGTGAAGATAAAGAATATATTTGTATAGTAAGTAACTTTTAAAAGCGATTAAGATTTAAATGCTTTTTATATAATTAAAGATTTACTTTTTAACCCAACTCTTAGTTAACTGAGCTTTTGAGGGATAAAGTCAAATGGATGATTTTCATTAAAATCAGAACAAAAGGGAACACAGTCCTACCTAGGACAAGTATTCACTAACATATAAGAGAAAACAGATTCAGTAGAATTATGTAAATTTCCCAAGTTTAAATAGCAATTCAATGGAAGAGTTATGACTAGATCCTAAATATCAGAGCAAGTAAGATCTGAAGGTACAAAAATAGTAACCCACAATAAATTAAGTCATTTCAGTCTGTTATATGCCTAGAGAGAATTAAAGTCTAGGAGAGATAGCCCAAGGATATTCCGAGTCATTTTAGAAACTACTCTTAGAATAAATGGATCATACAACGCAGGTGGCTGAAGGTGCTGTCCATGAGAAGGCTGAGAGACCGAGAACCCACCATCACTCCTGTTATTGACTCTGTTCTCTCCAAAACTACCCAACTTACAGCTGTTCCTCCTGCTGATCTACATACAAGCAAATCAAAACTAAAAATGCAAACGAACTATTTTGTTGCAATGTTGTTTTAAAATAAGGGACCAGTGGAAGGTTAAAAAATTAAGCATTATCTAGGCTAGCCCTGGCTGGGTAGCTTAGGGGATTAGAGTGTTGTCTAATATATCAAGGTTGTGGGTTCAATTCTAGGTCAGGACACACACAAGAAGCAACAAATGAATGCATAAATAAGTGGGAACAACAAATCAATGTTTTTCTCTCTCTCTCTCTAGAAAATCAATAAATAAATAAAATTAAAAGAACTAGGCTAAATGAAATTTAAGAGAAAAAGGAATAAAAAAAAAGTTTGAGAAAATTAGAGAATTAAAATGTCAGGAAATGTGAAAGGCTGACCTTTACAAATGAGATAAAATGCATGGGATAATGGGCAGGGGCGCTGTTACACTTTTTAAATGACTAAGTCCTGTCTAAAAGAGTATTCAACAACATCAATTAATAGACAGAAATGTGTTTTTCTTTTGTCCTTCACACCTCTAAACTTTAGACCCACGCAGATCTAGAAGATGTGATTTGCATGCTTAGTGAATCTGATTACACTGTGCTGGTAAACATACACTATGCCTGTTTATTAAAACATAAAATAAAACCACACTACCATAGCCCTGGCTGGTGTAGCTCAGTGGACTGAGCATGGGCTGTGAATCAAAGGGTCGCTAGTTCAATTCCCGGTCAGGGCACATGCCTGGGTTGCAGGCCAGGTCCCCAGTGGGGGCCATGTGAGAAGCAACCACACATTGATGTTTTTCTCCCTCTCTTGGAATAACAAACAAATGAACAAACAAACACCCCACACTACCATAGTCCAAAAAGATTAAGATGAACATAGCCTGGCAAAATAAATATCATATTATCAAGGAATAAAATGACATAATCACTGAATCATAATATTAAAAATTCATTTAACAATTATTAGAAAATACTCAGGTTTTACTGTCAATTGAAAAACTAAAGTCATACAAATTGATCCAAGTATAAACTTACATAAAGAGAATATTTCAGAATGTTAATGAGATTTGAATTACTTTTATTTTTCAACTCATTATAACATACATATATTGCTTTTTAATGGGGAAAAATAATACACAGGAAGAAAACTAAAGAACATCACAATTAAGTTGTAATCTAGGGTAACATTAGTTAATGACGCCCCTAGACGGCTGCAGGTTATTAACTGTAAGCGGTAACCTGTTAGAAGGGACTAGACTCTGGCTCCGAGTCTCCAGAGGCTTCTAATCAGCTGACCATTTCTTAATGTTTGCATGTTCCTACTTCCCTACTTTAAAAAAATAACTTACTAACCCATGGTGACTGTGTACAACATCCCAATAAAGCGATTAAAAGAATGGTAAATACACAACCTAATATGGAAGTCAACGGGGTTATTCACAAAGAAAAGTCAAGATTAAAGGATTGCAAAGCTTTCCAAAGTCAAGAACTAAGCAAAGATGATGGTAAAAAGTAGCAAGATAGCCAGAACTGCCTAAATAAAGATACTCCATTGCCCATTTTTTTAAAAGCAAGCTTAAAATATAAAATAAAAATGAGATTTTTATAAAAGATCTTTACCTATGGGAACTGCAAAGGAATCCATCCTTTCCTAGCTCGGAGAACGTCACCCCTACTAGAGTGATGAGGACAAGATCAGATATAGTGATTAACACAATGAAAATGGACAAAGACCAGAATTTACATTCTAGTGACTCCTAAACCTAAACTGCTTTAGTCCTCTAAAGAAGCAGCCTTATGAAATTTCGTAACATGAGGAAAAATCAAAGAGTTGGCCTTGAACATTTATACTTGTTCTGCCTCCAATGAACAGTAAGAGAAATATAGAGTCAACTACCTCAGGGAACTTAGCTTAGGTATTTATAAAAACAAAATAAAACTCCACTATTTTCCTAAAAATGAGGCTTTCTATAACTGCCTTTCTATGAAGAATTCAAAAAACTGGCGCATAATTTTTTCTGAGACAAGAAATAACAACAGTGCTGAGTATCTATATAAAATGTGCCCTTTTGTTTTAACCAAAATTTTGGTTAATATGCATTTAATTGTAAAAATGGACACCAGTTAGAATCAGTAGGAATTTAAAGGCAACATTAGGGGAAAATGGCAATATTATAACCTAAAATTGTACCTGCATAACCAGTTTGCCTACATTAATAATAAAGCAGCGTTTCTACCTCATTTTGTTTTCCTTCCCCCCTATATTTAGCATCAGGGCAAATTCTTAATTGCTTAAGTGTTGACTATGATATCAGCAACCAAGAATCATCACTCTGTAATACAAATCATAACAAATCTCTCATCTGAAGTTCTTGAAACAAAATATGCTGCATGAGATTAGAAATAAACCTACTTCATAGTATTACTCAAATTTAATAAATGTCTGAATTGATTAAACTATTTAACAGTTCAGCTTTTAAGAGTCAATGTATCAAAGGCAAATATATAATGATTTGAAATCCTGAATTAACTGACTGAGCATTCATTTGGGGAGTTGAGGAAAAGCAGTATATCCAACACTCACTATTCCTTTCTAACTGATGATCAAACAGCTATGACTGGATTGGTAGATTGAGGAGATGGAGACCATTTTATTCTGAGCTTCGAGTTTGAGGTTTTAAGAGATTGGGGGTAAACGAACAAAAAAAAAAACCCAACAGGACTGCGGGATGAGGCATACTTTCCTTTGTATTTAGCTTCTTTTGGGCCAGATTAAATTAAGTTCTCATCTTCCTGCCAGTTCCCATGGTAACTCTATCAGGCTCTGAAATGTGTACCAAGAATCTCAGAAAAGAAGGAAATGGGATATTAAAAGAGTTCTCTCCAAACTCTCCCTTCCCCAGGGCCACTTCCTCTCTGAATCAAGCTGACCCCAGTCAGGGCCCTGGAGGAAGGGGGAGGGGCAGTGGTGAGCATCAAAAAGGCTTTCTTAAGGTCAAGCAATAGACTAATCTTGTAAGATTGGTTGTGAAGGCAAAAAGGGTTAAGGAAAATAAAATGCTAGCCACCTTCTCCCTCTTCGGATTTCACTCTATATTGCGCCCCTCTCCCTCACTGCTCCTTTACAACTTCCCATTGTCTGTCTCACTCAACCTTTTTTCAGGACACAGAAAAGAACTAGTGCATTTTATTTGTCATTATACACTGCTCCTTGTTCTTAATATTCCTAAACCCTGTCGCAGTACTTTGTGATTATTGATTGAGCTCTTATGCTGTACCGAGCCTTGCACTTACCATATATTACCTCATTTAATGCTCACAACAGGCCTGAGCTAGGTAATGCTACCCTTGAGATTCCAATCCATGTCTATATGGTTCCAAAGCCCGTATGTGGCCATAGGATAGTGATTAAATATTCACCTGATATTAAATGATAAAAGTACGTAATATAGAAGTCTATTTAATGACACGAGAAACCATCATACTGAAGGTTACAAAACACTAAGTACCATATAATTACCAGCTAAGTGAAAATTATGCAAATGCCCAAATGCATAAAAAGAAGACTGGAATAATATACACTCAAGTATTTCAGATGCCATCCCTGGGTAGTAGTATCTTTTTAACTTTTTTTCTCAAAAAATGCTTTCTTTTAGAATAAACACATGATGCTTTTGTGACTGATAACAGAGGCAGTAAATGTTACAATAAAAGAGCAAAAACAAAACACAGTTCATAAACAAAGATAAAATAGACAGTACCATCATCAATATCAGCAGAACTAATAATTGCATCTTCAAGTAGGATAATTACGGCCACAGAGTAAACAAAGTTGAAATTTGTAGGAAAATTGGGAGCTTTCCCTAACTTGCGCAGATCAACGCCAATAATCCATTAGCACTTTTAAGCACATAAAAATGAAATACAAACACAAAATTACTATTTTTGGCCATACGTACAAAATGTAACTATATTTATGACACTAACATTTGTGTAAAATGGGGGAAGAATGTTTACCCACCCACAAACACGTCTGCCTTTACAGGCCCCAAACCGCCCTGGAAAGGTCCCCAAGGAAAGGGAAATGCCCGGTGTCTCCACGCAGGCACTGACTCAGGGGCGTGGGGTGGGGGCCACTCAGAATTAAAATAAAAAGTGAACATTAGTCCTCCCCCCCAAAAAAAGTAAAGGAAAAAACTTAAAACAATGTTATTGGCTTTCTAGTAAATAAAAATATCTAAAAGATTAAATAGATATGTTAACTAATTTAAATATCTTTTTACATAATAGTATGTCAAAATATCCTGTTTCCATATTGACTTTCCTGCCAAATGACTTCAAAATGTCTGTTTCAGCAAATGAAACAATAAAAAGCATTTAGTTTCTTGACTTGCCTTTGAAAATCTTTAGGAGAAAATTAAAAAAAGAATCACTGTTTTACCCATATATGTGCTTTCTAAAAATGCTCTCTACATCTATTTTCAAAGAAGAACATGTTATGTTAAATAAAACAAAAAATGTTTTAAATTATGTCTTTCTGTTTAAAAATTAAATTTAAAACACCCTAAAAGGAAATGTACCTTTGCAAGGAGCAATTTCCGTATGAAAAGGAAGAACTAAGGACCTAAAGACATCAACCCTGCACTACACACATCACCCTGGACCCACAGGGCTGGAAGGACAGGGGTGATGACGTGGAGTCAAGGAAGAAACAATCAAATCCGACTGTGAATGCCAGGAAGCTAGGCCATGTAAGAAAAACACACTTCCCACAGTCTCTGAAGCAGGTCACAGAGTTATCCAAACAGTTATTTTCTTTTCTTAGCAGCTACAACGTCCAAGCATCCAACGAGGTAGCTGTGCTTGGGGCAGCATCAAGCTGATGTGTCATTAAAGCATCAAGCAAAACCCCACATGCCCTGTTCCATCAACTAGAAACCCCCAGGGAAGGGAAATCCAGATGAATTTCTTCCTCATCCATGAGGAAGAAATCAGCAGGAAAGGAAATGATAGTTAAAGTAGGCAGAGTTTAAAATGTACCAACCACAAAGTTATCTCGCCTGGAAAAGTGTGTGCTCATCCAGGAGGGCTCCATCCAGCCCAAGGAACGACTGAAAAAATCAAAGCAAATTAAGTGGACTTTGTTCAGAGAGAAGCTAATGCTCTGTCAACCTTGGTTCTGAACTAAGTTGCATGCTGCTGGGAGGAAGAACAGAAACAAGAAAAGATGACATTTAGCAAATCACTTTTTTCCTCTTAAGGCCAGGAAGGTCCCAGGGACCCACGGCAACGGCCAAGTCAGGTAGTATGGCCGGTGGGTGTGTGTGCTGGAAAAGGAGAGCTACCACAAGCTTCAAATTCGGAAGCTGCTCATGCAATGATCCGAGCACCTTTGAGGAGAGTAATGGAAGATGGAATGCAGCTGGATGGAAAGGGAAAGAAAGGATATAGTAAGAGGGAGAAACAAAAACAAGGACATCAGAGACAGAAGGGAGGGAACAGTCTGCATCTGTAAAGAAGGGACAGAGAGACTATCAATTCTTCACTGCCCGAAAAGTGAGAGACACAGTATATCTACCTAGACTTAGTGATCTCATTTCCATATTCCTTCGGAGAGCTATGATTAGCGACCACCACACCAGAGATACTGAAGAGCAGCAATGTGACTCATCTTTGTCTTTCATCTTCAAAAACTCTCACATGCTGGGGAGTTCAAACTGCCTGCTGTTTTTCTTCTACACAGCTGGCAGCACCATTTGCAATGGGAGAAACTAGTGGAAAATGTGCAAAGGCGCCAGGCCAACATCAAGGAGTCAATCATTCTGATGGATTTGGTTTCTAAAGCCATTATTTCAACACTTAGTGAACTGACAAATGATGGAGGGAAAGAAACACCAGCCCTCAAATGGAAGAAAATCATTTGAAGACAGACATAGGTCCTAGAAAAGGAAGAAAAGAGGTCCTTGCCTCAGTAGTAAACTAGACTGCAACCCAAACCATAACAATGTAAACATTTCAGGTAAAAAGATATATCAGTAACACAAGCAGAAGTAAGAAAAAATGAGTTCAATCTCCTACCTTTCTCTTGTGGTGGGAGGAAGCCGATGGGTAAAGATAATTAGAGCCATTCAGCAGAGGTGGTAGAGATTTACACTGCAGCTCCCTCAATAAACAGGCTGCTAACATCAAGTGTTCAGAGTAAGTATAAAGAATCATGCTATGGTCACAGGACTCAAGGGTATGTACGTCTCACATACTCACACACCCCTCAAACTTTGTCATTTTGTCTACCACAGGTATTCACATTCATTGATTTTTAAAAGAAAACGAGTCTTTGTTGGGAAAAGATTAAACATTCACAACTGTAAAGGTCAAGTAGGTCAATCAGTACAACCAGGTCCAAAACCTTCACTACAGGCTTCAGGAACAGAGATCTTTGGACCGCCACTCGCTCTTCTTCTACAGGTAAGGAAACGAACACGAAAGGACGCACCCAATGGAGCTAGGTGGAAAACAAGGCCCTGGTACACTTCAGGTCTGAAGCTCTGTTGGGAACCGCCCTGCCTGGTTTCAGGAGCTGTAACCCCCTCAAAAGGCTGAGTGAGAGACCTTCAGACCATAAGCCACCAAGGAGACGAAGCTTGTCTCCCTGGCAGGAGCACCGCTTCTGCTCCTTTTTTCATAACTGGCCTCCAATGCTTGATCAGTTAGCCAATGGCGGGTAAGATTCCCCAAGGGGTGAACAACCTAAGAAGGTATGATCACATGGAAGCCCTAAGGAAGGACTTGGGGGGCTATGGAGAGAGAGGGTAATGGACCCTCGCCCCTCCTTTGACATAGCCTGAGTCCTCATTCTGTAAACAAGAAGTCTCCTAATCTCGGCTACCTTGCTTCCTCTGCCTGACTTAAGCCTGGAACAATGACAGAGGTGGTGCAACCATGTGCTGGAAAGGGCGGGTTCCCTGGGTAATCAGACCTAGGAAAGAATGCATAAACTCCTGTGAAACTTGCTTTGCTAAGAATGCTCTCAATTAAATGATAAAGGTCCGAGCAGGAAATGAGTTTGTTTCCCAAAGTTTTGTAGCCTTTTAGCTAACAGACCCTTACTGAGAATAGGCGTTCGTAGTTCTTTGTATGCTATCTATCGTTTGATCCTTACTGCCTGACAATGATTAATGAACCTTACCTATACTCCTGTGCCAAATGAAACCCAATAAAAGCCTGAAAAGCCTGTCCAGGCAAGGGCTGGCACACTCTCCCCTTGAGAGAGTTGCCAGGCTGCTCCGAGGTGCTCCCCCCTTGAGGGAGTAGCCGTGCCATCCCTTTTCCTCCATAGGACTCGGTAGTCCGTGTGAATTTGTCTCCTATCTCATCCATGACACCTTGGGCACTGTGAGCCAGTGTCCGTGTCAAAGCTCCAGATTTTCTTCACTTCCAGCCCACCCTGTGATATGGGGCCCAATGTCAGGAAATGGAAATCAGCCTGCCTCTTCATGTGGTCCTCCCCAGACTCACTACTATGAAAACTACACATTGGTCAGTAAAAGTTGTTACATCAGAATCTAATTAGAGATACCATGATGACTAATTGACCCTTTCTGGATTCTTCAGTAAAATCATCTTTTTAGAAGATAGAAAATATGTTTCTTTACATTTTACATATTAAGTAAGTAAGGTACACTGGAAGAAATGAATTCATCCCAAGTGTAAGAATTTGGACATACACAATCTTCAACTGCCTATCTTCCTGTGTCTGAGATCACAGAAGTGACCTATTGTCTTCATTGCAACATGGGCTGACCAAGTGTGGACAAGGCTGCAGGCCTGAATTTGAGGTGCTACTGGCACCTCAAATCTACTGGCACCCTGAAGAAATTAATCAGTTTCATCCTTTCTGTCCTGCCCCCAAAGTTACTCCTAATGCAGCATTTGCTTCAATTCCCTCCCTTAATAGCACAACCAAAGGAACCAGGGTTGCCAAAATACTACCTCTCTTTTACAAATAAACAAACTGAGGCTTCATGAATGCACAGGCCACACACTTACGATTCTATTTCTCTGCTCTTCAGCTCCAACAAGAAAAGTAAAGAGGCTTCCCTCAGCCCTCCAGCTGCATGTGGTAGCATTTCACCAAAAATGGTCACCTAGTTTCTAATCAGTGTCCAGGTCACTTCTGTGGCTTCCTTCCTTCCTAACATTCCCTTCCCTTCTCATGTTCTTTTCTTTCTTCTTCTTCTTTTTTTCCCCAAATAAAGAGGGTCAGAGTTACAGGTGGCAGAGACCAGGACTCGCGGGAAAAAGTCAGATGCTTAACTGGCCTCTCCTTTCTGAGTCCTCCACCATGCATCAAAGTCGAGCCTGACAGGCTCCGTGGAGCCTTTGAAAAGGTAGGTACCCCATACATTGCAGAAATGGCAAAGTGGAACAAGTCACTGACTTATTTCCTTCCAATTTATTTGGACTACTATTGAAGAACAGGGACATTATGACCTTGAAGCCAGAGGGGGATGGGAGTAGTAGGGAGCAGCCAGGGTTCCTCAGCTTGTCACTCAGAGCTTCAAAATAATAATGAAGGATCCAAGACAAGAAAAAATACTAATTTACTGCCTACTAGTTCAGTAAATTTCCCTGTCAAATCATTTTTAAAAAGAACAAATTACAAATGCTACACATTCTCAATTCTGAAGAAAAGACACAAAAATATCTCCAAACCAGGCCTCCAGCATGAAGGAGCGACTGCTCAGGCGGCTTCACTAAGATGTCAGAGGGCCTAACAATGAGGTGTGCACTACACAAGTCACCCGGCATGCCACTGCCTATAAGGTGGAGCAATAATAAGCGTAATTCATACACAGAAATTTAGAAGAATAACATACACATTCTACCTATTTTCAAAGCCCTTTTTTGTGTTTTAGTCAGACTGCTATGCCTAAAGTCTTGATGAAGCAGGGCTGAAAGTCTACACTAGATGAAGAAATTAAAGAAGGCATGTGACAAGAAAACCATCTGCCTAGCTTAGGGCTACAGAATTAGCTTTTGCATCCCTTCTTGGGCTGGGTAGCTCAGTTGGTTGGAGCATCATCCTGATTGTACAAAGGGTTTGTGGGTTCGATCTTGGGTTGGGGCACATGGGAGAGTGGTCAGGGCCAACCAATGAGTGCATGAACAAGTAGAACAGCAAAGTGGTGTCTCTCTCAAATCAGTAATTTTGTTTAAAGTGCATTCCTTCTCTATATCCAAATACCCCCTTTTAGGTACAAGACAAATCCCACCTCTTCTCTAAAGACATTGGGGACCCGAACCTGATTGCTGACATTAGGAAATGTGAGCTGAAGGAAAGGTAAGACAGACTCTTTGCCCTTTAGGTGCGGAAGAGGGAGGTCAGACCTGGGAAACTGACTACAGAAATGGGCAGAAAAGTATACTAGGTGGTCAGGCTTTACATGGGGAGACAGAACACAGAACAGTAGAAAGAGTCTTACAGAAAAACAAGTGTGAAGGCAAGAAGCTGTGAAAGGGCCTGGCGTGTCCATGGAATGGTGAGAAGTTCTTTGTGACATAATACAGAGGGTAGACGAGGAAGTAAGACTGGAAATGGAAGCAAGATCCTTAAGTGATAGTATGATATTTTTATATGCAATGGCCTTTTCTTTCCTCTTACGTCCATTTAAGGAGTTAGATGCTTTTCTGCAAGTATCAGTACAAATTATTAACCCACACCCTACAGTGTGAGATGACATGACTGTGCATACAGAAGGCAATTCTGACAGCACTGTGAAAGATGCCACGGACTAGAAGGAGGGCAACTAGTTAAGACAGAGTTACAATAGTTAAAGTGAGAGAGAAGGCACGCACAGACTAAAAGTCACCGAAATACTGTGAAAAGGAAGAGCTAGAAAAGATAACTGTGGCAGAATCAGATGAACTTGAGGTGGGGAGACTGCTAATTATAAAGTTCTGGACAATGGGTGGGCGATGACATTACGTAAGGTCAATGACAGAGGTAGCCAAGGCAGTGTGTGTGCAGTGAGGAAAATCATATGAAAGTCATAAAGTATATTCTGGACAGAAGAGATGTGATCCATCTACTGGAATCTGGCTATCCAGTAGCTGGCAGCTGGACACAGATCTGTAGACAGAAAAAGAAGTTAGGAGTGGAAATGTTCACGAGAATCAGCAGTATATGCAGCAGATGACGCTATTAAGTGCATAAGGTCACATGGCTGGTTAGACCTCTCCTTGTCTTTAAGATAGCTATGATTTGTACAATTCACAAAAATATTAACCCAATACTGCCAAGAGACACATTTCTGTTATCCAAATCTGTTCTTATTGAACTTCACAAATTTTGATATAAATCTTACTGTAATTAGCCTGTAAGCAACTTGTGAGATATTTTATTCATATTTCCCTTCTAAGAAGGCACCCAACAACCACAGGTGACCCTTCTAAAATATCAGCTCCATGAGGACATGAATTTGTTAAGGCTTTATCTTCAAAGCTTACAACAAGGTGTGGCACAACGCAGCTGCTCCAGAAATAATTGCTAAATAAAAATAGTAATAAACTGATTACGTTAGGCTATGCCCTCTGGCTTTCTTAATGTATCAGGTGATTAGGCACGATCACAGCAACAGGGACTGAGTCCTCAAAGAAAATAAAACTACTCAAACTTTGTCTTCAGAAGAGGATCGCCTACTCATCCCTCAGCCCAGCCTAGCCCAGTCCTAACACTTTTGGAAGCCAAGAGAGGTGAGAAAGCCGAGCTACAGAAAAGATGCCTTGTGCAAGCTTCAGGGTGAAGACAAACCTGAAATTGCTATAGTTACAGAAGAAAAGTCATGTATAGTTCCACACAGTGTGTACTCCAAGCAGGCAAAATGTTAGACAGACATGGTGCTCCAGAACACAGGCTGGTGCTAATTGTCTCTAATGCTCTATTCATCACCCCTGAATGGAATGAGCATGGTTCAGCAAAAGCTACTGCCAGAAATCATTCCCACCAGGGTGTGTCACATTTCAAAATGCTGCTCATTACTGAAGTAGAAGTGATGGAGGCCCTCTGACTACGGCAGCCTTCCTAAGTGGACGTCAGCATCCGTCCTTCAAGGTACAGACCCAGAAAAGGGGACTCCAGCCAAGAGTCAATGGGCCAGACAGATGAAGGTACCACCCCACTTTCCTATCGCATTACTTTCCTAGGGTTGCCATAACAAAGTACCACAAACTTGTTGACTTAAAACAATAGAAATTTACTCTCAAGTTTGAAATCGAGGTGTTGACAGGGCCGTCCTCAGGAGGCTCTAGGAGAGAATCCATCCTTGCCTGTTCCTCACTTCTTATGGCTTCTGACAATCCTTGTTCCTTGGCTTGCAGCTGCATCACTTTAAAATCCACTTCGAACTTCACATGGCCGTTTTCTATCTGTTTCTGCGTCCTATCCTCCTCTGATGAAGGCACCAGTCCCTGGGTTTAGAGCCCATCCTAATACAGCATGATTTCATTTTAACTTAACTAATTTCATCTGTGAAGACCCCATTTCCAAACAAGGACACATTCATAAGTTCCAAAAGGACACAAACTTTGAGGGAACACTAAGCAACCCTCTATGTCTGTCATCAGGAAAGCAGCAGCAAAGACTGTCCCAGCCAGCAATCCTCATAGGACAGACCTGCAGCATTATAGAAATACCCAAACATTTGTCACAGATAAGATAACCAGCAAAGTAAAAGCAGGAAGGCGACTCTGGGCAATAATAAAAGAACTTGTTTCAAATAAGAACAAAAAGCTTCACTGAGATTTTAAACACATTACAACAAAGAAGCTCATATATTCTGAGCTTATAACTCCATGACCCCAATTATGAAGATGCAGCCCGAAAACACCACTTCTGTCCCCCAGCAGAACAGAGCTGACAGAACTTTCCCCTTAGACCCAACAGACACTTACTACCTTCTCGTACACAGGCAAACTATGCATTCCCTGGGGAAAGAAGTACTCAAGCAACTGGAGGTTGTTAGCCGAATTCCAAACAAAAAAACAGAGATGGCAGAGAAAGAAACCCTGAGAAGTTGGTACTTAAAAATTAGACTCACTACTTCTGGATAATGTGTATTTTCTTATTAGAAAAGTTACATACACTATCCCTGCCTATGTCCTTATTGGAAGACAGAAGTAGTGGAGGAAAAGATGTAAGAGGAGAGCCAAGTCTCCTTCCCAACTGAGCACATCTGTACACAGAGTCGCTTACTCTTCTGTAACACAAAGTGTTCTACAGCATTATTGAGCCCAAGCTGAAAAGAATCTATTCTCTGTAAACCAGGAGGTATAGGAAGTTGGAAGATCTGCAACTCAGCACACTTTATAGGATTGTTGGCACATACGGGTTATTTTTAAAGTGGGGAAAAAAAGCCTGTCCTCTCCCTACCCACAAACATAGCTGAGCTGATTCAGCACAAAGCTCCCCCTAAAATAAAATCCCAGTTTGCAGAGAGTAAGCATGGAAAGTTCCAGCCCCAAAGACGACATTTCAGAACCCCCACTGAAAAGATCAAGATCGGGTGCCTTCAGACAAGCTGACCAGGTAACATCCAGTGTACCCAAGAATGTTCACCAGGAAACCACCAGGGAGCAAGTTGGGAGTCCAGGGAAGAAAGTCATTAATAAGGAAAGTAACATGAGAGGATTACCATGATATTAGGACCTCGAGAATTCTGGTAGCTAACATGGTAAATCATTTCCCACAGGTGAGCATACAGAAAAAATTTCCAGGAATGCTGTAGCTTCTTCATTTAACTTAGACATGCTTTCTAAAGAGGGTATTACAATACACACTTCACCCAAGAGCTCTGTGCTCAGCCCAACACTCTGGTAGCCCCAAATACACAGAGGTACTTCTCACAATCTGCAGATTAAAAAAGACAAGATCTCATTGTCAAAGACAGCATTTAGGTGGCAGCACATAGAAAGCTACCTTGCTGAGAACAACAATTTCCAGAAACTTGCAATTCTGCAGTCATTTCTTTTAATTATTCAACAGAAAACGGAGCTAATGAGTGAAGGATCATTCCCAAACCCAAAGGGTAAAAGGTATCTACAACGACCCTTGGTCTCCAAGCATACTGACACATTCCTGTCATGTTTAAGTGGAGGAAGCCTTGCTAGTAAAAGGAATGGTCAGAAATTACAAGTCCCTCAAAACATTTCACGATTTGGTGAATATCTTCAGTCATTTATTCAAAAAAATTTACAGCCACTTTGACAGTAACAGCTGGCACTAAGAAGGCAAGGACAAGCAACCTCTTATAAACCTGTCGATTTAAATCACATTGCATTCACAACCTTAGGGCCTGTTTTGATCACTAATGTAAAGAACTTTTCCACAGCGTGAGTGAATCAAATTAATATGGAGTGAAAAATGTGGAGATGACAAAGGAAATATTTATAAAAACCAAACTAAAATACATCAGAGGTATAATTAAGAACAAGAATTCCCAACTGCCAAGCTTTGCACTTAACACAGCTAAGTGGCACACTGCAAAAGAAAGAACCACAAATGTTTTAAGAAAAAGCACAGCCCTGTTAAATACCCAGAAAAAGAGTAAAGGAGTCCTCCTCAAGAAAGCTCCGTGCCCTTGAAGAGCTCTCTGGAGCGGAGTGAAAAATGGCCCTCCTGGTAAGGAATGTTATGTTTGGTGCCTTCAGAGAGCCATCCTTGCACAGGGGGAGGAGCACTGAGATTGCTCTTCAATCTCTCCCAGCTCTAGGCCAAGATAAAAAAGCAGCCTGCCCATTTCCTTTTCCCAGAAGTATCGTCTATGCCAAGAGACTGAAGAGAAGGGGGAATCCAGCTTCAACACTGGCTTAGCAATGTCACCTATGACCTCACGTTATTTGTGTAACCACAAGAACATATAATCTGACACTGCTTTCTCTGAAGAACAATTTGATGAAATGTCACTTCACAGGGACATCTCAAAGACTAATGAGATAATGTCTAGAGGGCTAAAAGCATTCAGAGGGCTGATCTATGGTGCCATTCCCACCTGCTGATATCTGTACACTAGGACAATGCAACTGAAGAGAAGGAACGTCTTGTAAGCATGGAGTTGTGTGTTCTATACAAGAACTGACATTATTCCAAAAAGAACTATGACCCTGGCTATCTGCACAGGATTCAGCACACACAAAGGGGAGCGGGCCTTTCTAGATGGCCTCCAATTTAGCATAGCAATTAAAAGCATAGACAACTAGGTAAAATACTTAATTTCTGTGAGCTTCTGTTTCTTTACTTGCAAAAATAGGCATGATATATACATCTTGCAGGGTGGAGGGGAAAATTAAAGGGGAAAATGTTCAGAGTTTACCATAAAGAAGCTCAACAAACGGCAGCCCTGACCCCATTAAGCTGGAATGAGCATTACATAACTTGCATTTAGAAATCTGTCTAGTTCACAGTACACACTGCAATGGCATAAAAATCACACCAAGGTATTCACCAAATTACAAATGAGCCACGTCTCCTAGAGTTGACTTAGACATTCAGGTTATTACATCCCAAGGAAACAAAACCATTAACAGCAGTTGGGATTGCCAACCAGATTCATATAAGCACATTAACCCAAAATAGAGAGAGTATCATTTGCATATAATATCAGCCATTTTCGGATTGACTTGGGAGCCCTGAAATGAAGCGGCAATCTCACACTACTTCTTGCACATAAGGCTCACCTTCTGCAAATCAAGTGGGCTCTACTTCTCCCTTCCCTCGTGTATTCTTCTCTGGATCCACAGCCTTCATCCCAGTGTCTCCCTTACCCCCTAAAGTTAATTAATTTAGTAGAAATTTACTGAGCACCTACTCTACACCATAAACTGTATGTACTGGGCCCTGGAGTGGTGAGCAAAACAGATGTGAGCCCTAATTTGCCTAACAAATCTAACAAGAGATTATGTGAAATATTAACACATAATCTCCCAAATACATTAAGATGTAGAAAATTATGTAGAAATTAATATGTTGGAAGTGTGTGTGGGAGCGGGCAGGGGGGTGGATTATTCAGGGAGCATCTCTCCCAGAAAGTAACATTTACTACTATGAAGCATAGGTATAAGCATAAGATATAAGTATAATTAAAGATAAATAGAAGAGGGAAAATTAGAAAAAAGATATCCCAAACAAACGACACTGTAGGTGCAAAAGCCCAGAGGTGAGAAGGGCCATAGTGCATTTCAGAGACTTAATGAAGACCAGAAAGGCAGCCAGAAGGTGGACAAGAAAGGAGGTAGGAGGTTGCCTCTGAGAAGCAGGCTCGGACCAGATGACGCTGCGCTGTGTTCGCCACAGGAAACAACGGGAAGCCATTAGTCTCAGGCAAAGGAGAAACATGATGTAATTGTCATTTGTAAAACTCCCTTTAGCTGTAGGTGCAGAATGGACCACAGTGAGAAAGAACGGCTGTGGAAAAACCAGTACAAGACTACAGAAGTCCAGCCGAGAGGAGATGTAAGATGGGGTAGCAGCAGTGGAATGAAAAAAAGAGGAAGCATTCACGCACACACCCGGCAGGAGGTGGTGAGAAACTGGAATAGGATATGGGAAGACAGGGCGTCAAAGATGGCTCTGACAGTAACAGATAGTGGTGTGACTCCCAAAATCCTGAGGAGACCAGATTTTCTGACAGGACACCAGAAACTCTGATACAGGGAGATCATTCCCATTCATCCCCAAAGAGCTCCATGCCCCGAGAAGTATGAACCTCAGAAAAGATAGGTTTAGAAGATTCAAAAAGAGAACAATCTAAAGCAGTATGAATTTGAAATAACATCCCATCATCCCATAACTTCCCAAATGTCTGCATTTATCAAAAAAATGCCCAATTTTAGGTGCCTAACAAAGAGTCAGCCTAGCCCCGGCTGGGTAGATCTGTTGGTTGGAGCATTGTCCCATATACACCTAAAGATTGTAGGACACATACCCAGGTTGTGGGTTCAATTCCCAGTTGGGGTGTATACAGCAGGCAGCTGATCTGTGTTTCTCTCTCACACAGATGTTTCTGTTTCTCTCTCTCTGTCTCTGTCTCTGTCTCTGTCTCTGTCTCTCTCTCTCTCTCCCCCTCCCTCCCACCCTCCCTCCCCCTCTCCCCATACAGTCCCTTCTTTTTCTCTAAAATCAATAAAAACATATCCTCTGGTGAAGATTTTTTAAAAAAAGAGCCTAGCTCATGAAAACCATACATTGTCATCTGTTTGCAAATAAGCTTCATTCCCAAATTTTGCTTATTCAATAGAAACAGTGGCAAAAACATTTAAGAACTAGACACAGATTTCTGGGCAGAGGGTGCTGGAGACAGGAGAGCCTGGGCTGAGAATCTACTACCAGGGCAGAAGCTTCACTGCAGTCTGGTTCATGCAATTCCATATTGCCCACCAATTTTGACTCCTGAATTGTCTAAACCAGTCCCAACGTCGAACACAGTGGTTCCCGTGGTGATAACTGCAATTAATTATGTCATCTGTAAATGCTGTATTAAGCAGATAAGAAATATTGAGATTCTACTTTAGAGATGCTCCAAGATAGTTGGGAAAAATTCATTATACCTTATTGTGCTGACAGGAAAATGATAGGCACATAAACTTGCTTTCCACGGGCTGACTTGTCCAAGCATTAAGAAAAACATGTCTGGTACGTACACATACAAAAACTGCCCTCTCAGGAAGGTACCAATCCCACCATCTTATATACTTGGGATATCTTTCTGGAGAACTAAAAGGCATGTTGATATTACCATGGATTCCATTTCTCCACTCTTCTAGCGCCATGAAGAACCCAGAAAAAATTAGCAAAACAGTGAAGACCATGTATATTCCTTTGCCAAGATTTTAGAGAAAGCTCAGATGGCAGGTGATAAGCAGAGTATGGGAAGGGCATTCTACCCAGGCAGTATAGCAGTATGTACAGCTTCTGAAACCTTCCAGAACAGACTCGTAGCCTAACTCTTCCACAAACCAGAGAAAACACACACATTCACAGTCTAGCCTGAGCGGATACTCATTTTGTGGAAGCTGGAACCCTGGTGTCACATCTACCCAGGTACCCAGCAAATCTGTAAAATGGGTTGATGACAATCAAATTAGTTGCACACTGGTTTACATCTCTTGAGCCCAGAACCAGTAAAAAAAGGAAAAGAAAGAAAGGAAAAAAACCCTGAGAAAATAAAGCTTTGGTGGATTCTATACAAAAGGGAAAGTAGCATTATTAAAACAGAACAATGTATCTTCCTGGAATCTAGAAGGGTTAGCATCATCCTAGAATTTCGTAACAACCCCATGAGAGACGGAAGGCAAATAATACTCCCAGTTCACAAGTGATAAAACCAAGACTCAGGAGGTGTATAGTTACTTTAATTAAGGCCCTTAGCCAGAATTAAATCTTGGAAGTGAATCAAAGTGAATTTCCATAACTGAAATGGAGGCCATTGAAACTAACGAAGCACCTTAGCAGTTTACCTTCAATCTTATTTCTCTGCATTCTAGAAACTATTCAAAACTGTCATATTATAGTCTCTCTGAGATGGTCGAATAATAGTCTGGACAGAGAAGATGACTTTATCTCCATTATCATGCTTAAGCTGTGACAGGCTGCCCTAATCAGCTGCCATGCACACAGACACATAGGCACACAGGCGCACATGCTCCTTCTCGATGCCTCTTAATCACCATGTGCCACGCTGAACAGCTGCAGCGGTCTGAAGGGAATTGGCAGAAATGTGCGGTGATGTGCTAGCCACCCCCCCTGAGGCAGCGACTGCCCTGCCTGCTCTCAGACTCAAGAGCACATGGGTGTTTGCTGTCGCAACTGACAGCCCCAGAGGACAGGCAAGTGGTTTCAGGTGGTGAGTCAGGAAAAGCAGTTCGCATCAGGAATGTTCCAGCCCAGCAGAGCTGAGCTGTACCCTATTCCCTGCGCAGGCATACAGTATTCATCATTTACACAATGTCACTGTGGGGGACAAAACTTGGGCTCAGCACAAATAGAATCCCATCAGTTCTGATGCAGAGGGAACCAGTAAATGAGGCTTCGCACACCAAGAAGGAACCTAATTGCTTAAGAAATGCCACCACATCTGACACTCGAGGTCAGTCCTTTTATCCTGAGATAGAGGACTTTACAAAGGCCTGGCACATGGTTTGAGAGCCAAGCCCTGGGCCACCTTGTAGGACCATTCAGCAGCTGCTGCAATAAACTGTGATCTATGTTTCCAGGGATAAAAGAGAATAAGGAAAGAGCAATCTTCAAAGAAACCAGGTGGATGCCATAATGCACGCCACACAACGGGCTGCTCATGAATCAAATGTGCGCTGCCATTCCTTTCAGTGTGACTTTGGACAGATTTCAATAAAACCCACACGTGTGAAGGAATTCCTTATTTGTCTCTATGCTATTGCTTATGAGCCAGTAAATGAGCAATATGATACCAACTTGGTAAAACAGAGGTATTGGACTTCAGATCAGGTAACAGGAGACCTAGAAACTGAAAGAAAGAGGCTGAGAGCCATCATCCGCCCTACACCTCATGAATGAACACAGCATTCTGTCAAGGCTTATACAATGACAAACGAGCCTGTGCTCTGAAGGAACCTGAGGAGATTTAATACTTATTCTAGGGAATCCAGTTTGCTTTCTCTACCTCAAAATTAGTGATTTCACCTTACACCCAATTTCAAAATCTCTTGCTGTAATTTATCATTCTAGTGACTATGGTACACAATAAAATTGGTGATGTATTTATTACACACTATTCTGGCACTAGTCCAAAAGCTAGACCCTTATCAAGCCTGTCACATCACCAGTAGTTTAAAAATCTACACGCAGGTAAAGAAGGTTAAAATGACCTTAATGTGTTCTGGCCAGACCTTAGCAAAATGGCCTTACCTTTCTGAAGATAAAATAAAAACTGGCCCAAAACGTGACACTGTCTGCAAGAACCCCACTGAATCAAAGTAAGACGATGATCACAGTCTCTCCCTGAACAGAGTTTCTTAAATTACCAAAGGAATAATCCCATTCATTTCCTTTGTTGATCCAGAACACAAAGAACTACCCAACATACTCAGGGTGGGAAGGTCAGGAAAAATAAGGGTGAGTTCGGAAGGTCATTACTAGAATGGCAAATTCTGCATCTGGTCATAGAATATTATGCTCTAAGAACCCAAGGAAATGCACCCTTAGAGCTTCTGAGGTGCTGCACAAGACTAGAAAGTCAACATGCTACCCAAAGGGCTCCACAGGATACCACGCACGCATGCACTCCCCACAGAGGCATGCTCCCATTCCAGGAGAGGACCTCTTCTTCTCAAGAGCCAGCCTACCCCTCAGAAACTGGGGAGGCAGAAAAAAAACGCTAACCATTTCTCAGTAGCAAATCCCGCAGCACTGACTTTTAATGGAGGTGACTGGCGAGAACAAGAGAGCCAAGTGATGGAGGTCAAGGCAATATGCAATTACTGAAACTGGAACTGCGCCTGGGAAAGAATGTGCTGTGAGACTTTTGTCAATCACACTGTGGTCAGGGCCCCAATTTTAAGCCTCTCCCAGGGACACTACTTCCTGATACATAGGACACTTCTCTACATACCAGAGTAATTCCGCCTGACTTGGTTGAGAAGTGTCACCTGCTGGTCTCTGAGAGTCCATCTCAAGAGCCGACTTAAAAAAATAATCCCCACCCATTTGCAGATATGTTTGTCATCACTTACCTTTTTCCCAATAAGCTTCTTTCGAAGAAATTCCCGGGCTTCAAACATGTAGGGGATGTCATACAGGGGACGTAGTTTCTTGTTCTTATCCTAAAAGCAAAATAAAATACCACATTAGAAATGAAGAAAAAAACAACAAAATACACAAAGCACTAATGAACACAGCCAATGTACTAAGTAGTAGAGTGCAGAGAGACAGGCTCCCCAATGTATCACAAATATTAAATAAGTGCTACATACACAGTGAATGATTAATATTTGGTTGAAATGCTTTACGGGGAGTAAGAGTATCTTTTTCACATGACAGGCTCAAAAACAAGCAATGAAATGTCTGTATTACCCAACGTGGAAACAACCTAAACATTCAACCAACAGGAAAATACCTATATCAACTGATATAGAAAGACCTCAATAAGTATTAGGGCCCTTCAAATACTTTAGATAGACTGTAAATCTAATTCTACTATTCTGTAAGCCTTTATTAAGCACCTACCAACTACTAGCCCCATAAAACGTGCTCTGTAAATATATTATAAGCATGGATTAAAAATTCTTGTGTCCTAATAGAGTACTAGAAGAAAGCCTACAGAAATGAAAGAGCACCACAAAGCAGTTTTGAGTAAGTACAGCCTGAATTCAGGTAGGGGGAAAGAAGTAATCTTTCCCTTGTCAGGTTTCCCTGACTTCATGTGAGTTTGCAGAATACAAAAAAAACTAGGAAGAAAACTGGAGTTAAAAAAGACAGAACAAATAAAAAGAGAAAGGGAGAAATAAACAGTATTAACACACACACAAATATAAACACACACCTCATTGTCTCATGGGCCTCAGACTTCTCCAACAGTACGTTATTGCTCTAAGCAACGAGAATATAAAAGAATATATTTTGAGAATCTAAGAGAGAGTCTAGATGAGGGTGACAGAACCGAAAATGGGTAGGAAATGAAAAGATATGAGAACCATTTTTAAGAAATGAATTACCAGGAACTGACTACAAAATGGATAGAGGGGATAAAAGAGGAAAAATCAGCCCTGGCTGGTGTAGCTCAGTGGACTGAGCGTGGGCCTGCAAAGCAAAGGGTCCCCGTTCGATTCCCAGTCAGGGCACATGCCTGGGTTGTGGGCCAGACAAGGACTAACTCCTAACCTATTACAGGCTGTTGTTTTCCCCCAGGCTGTCTGGTTAGTCTACCTAGCAGCCTTGCCATCTATTACCCATCTGACTAAAGATTATCTTTGTACAACCCATTTTATATTCAAAAAGTATTTAAATTGTTATCTACAATAGCCAACTACTGCTGAATGATTACTTTTTCATTCTAATAGCCTATACTCAAAGTAATCCTAAAGAAAACATTGAGGTCAAAGGAATGGAAATAAATGTTTCTTCCTAGACCCTAACTTAGCCTCGGGATCCAGAACACATCATTCGAACACTTCGATTCACTGATATCACCAAGAAAATCTCTTATCAGAATGTAGATGATTGAGTTTGAGCTTCCCATTCATCATCATCCAACTGTCTTCTATATCCGGTTAAAAGAAGAAGGAAGCAGCAGCATCCTGATGCCCGACTAAGAAGTTAGGGCGCCTTCGGAAATGACGGCGAGTCTGTTTCTTCCCCAAGATGATGTGTGGGAACCCACGCATTTTACACAGAAAACAACTGGGACGGCCAAGCTCTGGACCAAGGTTCTCAGGTAGCATGATCACAGTCTAATAAGTAAGGTATGACACTAACATGAAAATCCTCACTAACATAACACTGAGATTCTCTTATAAGAAATAACAAGAACAGTGAGACAGATGAGAGTTGCCTGGCTAGCGGAAGTGCTGTGTAACACGGGGCAGATGAACAGAATGATAGATATTTTTATAAACATCCAGGCAGCAAAATGAAATTAGTGGGTCACTACTGAGGAGGACCTAAGTGTAATAGATAAACCACAAAATAAAAGCTTATGATGAAACTCAATAATACAGTAAGAATGCTTGCTAGAAGATATTGGGTGACAGCAATGAACAGGATTTTTAATAAACACAAAATCAATGGTTATCAGAATCAGCCCTCGGGAATAAAGAAGTGCCAATGTATTCATAATCACCAAGCAATAAAGAACAATCTATTTACAGAGAGTAGCTGTGTGATACTCTAGCCTAAAGTGAACATTTTTTAAAATGAACAAAATATCGACATCTACCTTACACAGCCATATGATATGCCACAGATCCTGAGTATCTGAACCTTACCCTACTTATTCTGAAACACAGACAGTACACTCTGACTGAACTCCAAAACACCTGGAAGGTAAGAAGTACAGTTCCAACAAGCACTGAAATGTAGAACATGGGATGGGGTATATCTAAACGTGTGAAAATGGCCGTCTGAACAAGAATCCACTTCGTAAGACACTCCACAGGACTGGACCGAGCCAAAATACCCTCAAAAGAACAAAAGAAAACAGTACACCAACAGACATCCCGGTAAGACACAGGGCAACGGTGGAATCTGATTATGTCTCTCCTGAAACTAGAAAAGAACTAATAACACCAGCTGAAAACAAGATACCACAAGTGGAAACAGAATGATCTCGTTACTCCAACCCTTCTGAGCTAGCATTTATTGACATCTGCAAACATCTTACAAGAGAGATATTAGAAGTCCCTAAGAAACTATAAAATAAAAGCAATTCCTCCAAATTACCAGGTACATAAAAGCCTTTGAAATCTCTAAGAGGCAACTGAGGTATGGAATGTATTGAGAGAAAACAGGACTTAGCTAAATCTTGCCTGCTAAAAAGGACTGTCTAGTTTAAATTCTAATTTACACGAGGTTTTTTAAAAAATAAAAATAGAAAAGAATGCATGCTTTATCTGGTGGGTGGACAATACACAAAGCAGTATGTGCTGCCATCCCTGAGCGTCCCGAGAAATGACAGTGCAGGCAGGCCCCACGGTAACTCACACGAGAGCCAACGGCTGCCTTCCACCGGCTCTCAGGGTTTGGGAGGGAGGCCCAGTGCCCACGTCTCCGCATCTAAAGTCAAGTGTGTCATTTTTATAGGAAGGTCACTTTTGGCTGATTGCCAAAACAAGGTCTCATTTGGAGGGGATGGAAGGGACCTCCAATCAAGGCTTTTTTCTCAACCCTCATTCATTCAGGTCTAATTTTATCTGGCCCATGCAGTTGCCAAAAAACTGTATCCAAATAATCTAATGATCTTGGGATACTGAAAGATTTCTTGAGCAAGGCTGAATAAACACAAACTATGAAAAAAAAGAGATTGTTACATGTGTGTGGCTCCACTAAAATTTAAAAAATACTTAACACATTGGGAACAAAGTGACAGGCTGAAGTACAGACTCTTTCGGTACCTGACAAGCACAATGGATAAAGAAATGGCAGGGCAGAGTGAGGGGGGACAGCGGTGCAGGGCCACAGTTGTTATCATATCACCTCAGCGAGGCTACTCTGGTCACATTACAGTTTAGCAAAGACTCAAAGGAGGTATGAGATGTAATCCTCTGGAGAAAGGCAGAGAGAACAACCAGGGCAAAAGCCCTGAGTCAGGAGCATGATTGTGAGACACCACTGTGACTACAGCAGAATATACAGGGGAACAGCTGAAGGACACAAAGACACAGATCTGACTTAACATTTGAAAGAATTACTTGGGCCGCTGTGTTAAAAACTGACAGTATAGGAAGGAAATGGTAGAGCAAAGGGAGACCAATTATGAGATTATGACAATAATCTGGGATGGGAATGGTGGTAGATGACATCCAAGAGGCAGCAAACAGTAAGAGGAATAAGACATCAGAATCTATATATATTCAGAAAGTAGACAGAAGGCGAGGTGTGAGAGAATGGAAGGAGTCCAGGATGACTCCAAGTGTTTTTCCCTAAGCAAACAGAAATACGGGTGGGGTCGCCAAATGACTCGGGGGAAGACCACACACAGGCAGGGTAGACTAGAGAAGTGCGGCAAGACCAGGAAGTGCAGTAACAGACTTCCAGGCGGAGATGATGAGCAGGCAGTGGGATATGCAAGTGTGGAGTTTGGAAGAAGGGTCTGAACTAGTGATACCCATTTGGAGGTTGTTGATACGTAGCTGGTATATTAAAAGCTAAGAAATTGAAAAGGACAGAGCCTGAGTCTTGAGGCATGATAATATTCAGAGGTGAAAAAAAGAGACTTAGAAAGAGCAACAGTGAGCAGAGTAGGACTAAATGACCAGTGTTATGTCTTAGAAGCCAAGCAAAGGAAGGGAATTCAGGAGGAAGGAACGACCTCCTGTGTCAAATGCAGTAAGGCAAGTGAGCTGAGGACTAAGATTTGCACATTGGATTAAGTTAAGTGTGCGTCACCAGCAACTTGACAAGAATGATTTGGGTGGAGCAGCAGGGGCAAATGCCTCATTGGAGCTGCAACTAGGGATGGGGAAAGAAGAACTGAAGAAAGCAAGTACATGCCCTGCTTTTGAAAACGGTGCTGTAAAGGAGCAAAAAGAGACTGAGTGGCAGCTGGCAAAGTAAACAAGGTGAAAAGGAGGTGCTTTTGTTTTTGATTTTAGGTTGGAGCAATACCAGGCAATGGTCCGGTAAAGAACAAACAACTGATAAAGTACTGCAGAGGAGAAAAATGCTACAGCAGTGGCCTTGAATAGGCAAGGAGAGATGGCTTCACACAGGAAGGAGTACCAATCATTCATGTTCAGGTGTGTGGATGCAGACACTGTTAGGTGGGTAGATGTACAGTGAGTCACTGGAAGTTGTCTTCTGATTACTTCAATTTACTCAGTAGAGAAAGGGAGAACTAGAAAAAGAGAAACAATTCAACAGAAGAATTGGTAAAAGGTATGAACAGGTATACCTGTTCAAAAGAACTCCAACTGGACATTATGCATAAAAGGAGGTATAATTTAATTTATAATCAGGAAAATGTAAATTGAGATACTAGAGGACATCCATTATATTGACAGAATTTTTAAAGGTGAGAACGAGGGAAATGGGAGTGGCCTTTAACCACTGAGGGGGTTCTAAAATGATTTAACCACTGTTGTATCTTGACATGGAGCTACTTGCATTATTTGTGAAAATTTAAGATCTGCACCCCTATAATTGAGAAATTCTACTTACGAGTAGATTTACACCCTAGAAAAGTTCCACATATGCAAGATGAGTCTAACTGCATTCGCGTTAACACTTTTTATGGTACAGATACAGAACAGAATACCAAAGTCAAGCTGAGTTAGAGCAATGCAATAAATGAACAAATTTGAAAAATACTGAGAAGAAAAAAAAAGTTGTAGAATGATATAGTAAAATTCCATTTAAATACGGACTAAAATCAGATACCAGCAACATCCTTCATAGAGCAACAAAAGAACAGCCAGGTTGGAATATAGAATGAAAAGTAATGGTTACTGATGTAGATGGGCAGTGGGAGAAAGAAAAGGAAAGTGGGAAAGAAAGGGGGTAGAGGATGAGTACACAGGGGCTTTCAACTTTATCTGTAAGGTTTTATCTCTTTGAAAGAAGAGGATCTGAAGCAACTGGGGTATAATAGCAAGGCTTAAAGAAAATGTTTGTTATATCATTAAATAACATTCATTTTTTAAGCCAAAAATGTTTAGGAATAGGACACCCCAAGTTTTGTTTGGGCAATCTTTTAAATTTTAAAACATTTTTATTCCCCTCTGCAGCAGAGTAACTGGTTATTCTTTTCCTAATAAAAAATTGCATTGAATTCCTTCTTTTCCTCCAAATAAAAAAAATTTTTAAAGGTTTTCTTCCACAGATGTATGCTTCCAAGAGGCACAGGGAATACTTTATCTACAAACGTTCTCTCGAATAACCAGGGTCAAAAAACATGTCTGATTTCTGTTTTTAAAAGAGACCTGAACTGTAACATATTAAAGTAGCCATGTGGAATTATACTTTCTGAAGATCTTGGAACTTACTGTTGAAATAAGAACAGACGTTATCATATTAAAACGGAAAGAATTTCAAACACTAAATAATGGGCCAGTCCTGGTTGCCCTACCATACACACATGCCATTTTAATAAACAAAGGCTGTGATTTCCATTTGAATCACAGACGTTAAAAACAGGAACACTACCACATGCCCTGGGCATATTTACAATCAAGGACCTTTCAATTCCCTTGGCAGCCAGGAGACGGAATCCACAAGAACATCACTATTTTATGATCCTTAACACAAACAGTAGCACATTTTAACAAAAGGTGGGTGGATAACTAGAAAGCTATAATCAGCAGCTAGGAAAAGTTCAAAATTGTGAGCACGTTGGCCCAATGGCAGATACCTTCCACCTTTATACCTAAACGACCATACACAGAAGATTCATATATCCAAACATTTCCCCAGGAATTATTTTCCAATTAGTTCTATTTCACCCCCCCCCCCCCCCCCCAGAAAACAAGAAAACAACCTCTTAAAAGGTCAATAGGGAGACATGGTGTGGGTAAGTCACAAATTCACAACAATGCAACACAGTTCATATATATCTCCAGAAAGCAAAGAAGGAATGGTAAACAGTAAAAACTGAAATCAAACTGAGAAATAAAATTAAAAAAATAAAACTAAAATGTGATTATAAAAATTCACAGGTGTGAGAATGGAAGGGAGCTGGACTTTCAACACTATGATTATGCACGATACCAGACCCCTAAAGTCTCATTGTTTTTATGAGACCTTCATATTTCTAGATTTTTCTGACAACTCTACTTAATCTTGCTGATCACATGCTTAAGGGTCTAATAACATGTGTGAAAACACTGAATTTAAGGCATCATCGTAATTGCTACCATCAATGGCAGGGTCCAGGCTGAAGGGTTTTAGGAAGCTGCAGGAACAGGAATGTCACTTGGACGCTCCTCCTAGCTATCCCCACTGCGAGAGGTCGCATTTCATAGATCTCATGTGAGAACCGCCCTCCCTGTGTCTAGAGGAAAGGACCCTCCTTCTTTCCAAAGAATAAGGGGCACTGTGAAGAATCCAAACTGACAGGCAAGTTTCCCCTAGTTTAATACACTCCCCTTACACTCGTTGACCCATCTTATTTCCACAGGACGGCCCCCCTTTGTCGGGCCTGGGGTACAACACTCGGATCTGATTCTTCCAGTCTCTGATTCCTTATGGAGGCTCCCATATCACATTAAACTTGTATGAAATACACATGTATGCTTTTCTCCTGGTAATCTTTGTCAGTTTAGTTTTCAGACCGAGACAGGGACCCTATGAGACTAGGAAAACTTTTCTCACCTACAGTAACAACCCTCTCAAAGTGGGCTGAACATGGAGAGCAATCCCACCTGAATGGCTGTAAGGATTATAACCCCCAATCTACAGCAAGGAAAGTGAGGTTGGAGGTTAAGTGACAGGCCTGGTGTCGTGTAAGGAGTAATGGCAGAGGCAGGAGTTGATCTCGGCTATCCCAGAGGCCCAGGCCCATGGCTGCTGAGCCAGACACTGCACTCTCACCGCCAGAAGGCAAATCAGCACCTGCCAGGGGCTGTCAGGTTTGAGTGTGCCTAAGAATCACTTGGGAACTTGTAAACATGCAGAATGCCAGGTACACACCACATATTCTGATTCATAGAGATCTGGTGGGATTTCCACAATTTTGCATTTTTAATAACTAGCACGGAGGGCTGTGGGCCACACTTTGAGAAATGCTGCTGAGCACCATGTCAGCACCCGGCCCCACTTACACCAATGGGAATAAAAGAAAAGGGAGTGCAAAGGCTCAGAAAATCAAAGAGCAACAGTGAGACACTGATGAATGCCAAACGGTTAAATTTAAAAAAGTAATAACTAGGGGATTCAGGTTGATCTCTGCATGGGCAGCTGGAGATAATTCAAAATACTTCTTGAACTTCGATACAGGTAAGACAGCTTGAAACATTGTAGTAAGGATGGCAAAACAAGATTTCCAAATATTCCTCAAGTCCAACTAAAGCAAGAAAATGGGGAATCTGGGAATCAAGAGAGAAAACCAGCCCTGGCTGGTGTTGTTCAATGGACTGAGTGCTGGACTGTGAACCAAAGGGTCGTTGGTTCAATTCCGAGTCAGGGCACATGCCTGCGGCCAGGTCCCCACTAGGGGGCATGCCATAGGCAACCATGCATTGATGTTTCTCTCTCTCTGTTTCTCCCTCCCTTGCCCTCCCCCTAAAAATAAACAAAACCTTGAGAGAGAGAGAGAGAGAGAGAGAGAGAGAGAGAACCAACCCACCTGCACCAGGCACACCCTCTCTGCTGCCCATAGGCACCAGTGCTCTATCAACACCAGCGACTTCCAGCCTGTTCGTCACACAGTGAGACAAGCCAGTAAGCCAGGACAAGCGCAATAGAAAACTGAGACAAAGAGCTGAACACACTGGCCAAGTAATTTATAGTCAGGTACAGGAGGTCACCTCCCCAGAGATAACATCCAGGACTCTGTGACACAGGACAGCTATGTTTCAGCTCCAGGCCCGGAAAAGCAGCAAAACCAGGTGTGTGACACCAGGACCAGCTGCAGTGACTGACGATGCCCTGCCCTGGCACTGACCAATCAGTGAAGACCATGCCCCTGAAAGGGCACACCTGGAAACACTGATGAATATTCTGCTGAAACCCTCCCCTGTGACCTCCCTAAGATTCCCACCTGCAAGAGAGAAAGCCTCAAGACAAAGGACCCAGTCTGCACGCTCCCTTCCTCTTCTCCACTTCTTCCCCCACAGGCACGCACGCATCCCCCAACTCTAAGGGACATCATGAGAGTTGCCGCCAGGGGGGCAATGGCAATAACAGCTCGTCTGAAGCTATCCCCTGAACCTGTCTCCAAGACCCCCTTTTCTCTGACTTCCAGTGAGACAAGAGCACCCCAGCCTAGGTGCTCCTGTTGATTCTTCTATGCTAAGCCCTCCTTGTTTCACTGCCCCGGCTTTAATAAATGTGCCCCACAGTCACAGTCACATGGACTTACGTTGTGAAATCTTTCCTACAGGAAATCAAGAACCCACATAATACCAGCTGGACGTAGGGAGACCCACTAACAGCCAGGTCTCCTGTCCTGAAATAATAGCATGCTAAACGAGTAACTAAAATTCCATGACACAACAAAAATTTTATTTTGCCAATCTGACCCAAAAATAGGTATAATTTTGATTTATTCACACCAGACAGCTATTGTTGTATTGTCTGTTATCATTTTTTGACAATCTAAGAAAAAAGAGGTCAGTGCTCCTGACCTATTAGTCAGGTATCACATGTTTTAAAAATTCTTGGGGCACACTGGTTGAAAATTGCTGCTCCGGGCCTAAGACTGGCCAGCAGAAAAGAAGGCAAATCCAAGAATCAGCCAGGGTTAAACGTCTCCTGGCACCCTGCCAGGGGGAGAAGCGCTTCACAGCATCCAAAAAGGGAAAGCAGCAAACCCAGCCCAGGCAGCCTCACGTCCTTGAAGGGACTCACCTGTCATCCGCAGTGTGCGGCATATGATTACGTCCACAGAAACTCGCACACCCCCAAACCAAAGTACCATTTTCAAGACCATCATGTAAGAGGGGAAAATCTGCCTCTGGAGACTGCTCTTCTACTCAGTTCCATTAGCCAACCAAGAGCATTTCCAGAAATACTTGCTGTTTATTGCTCAGATGCCATAAGGATGGGGGAGAAGAAAGAGGCTGAACATAAGGTCTTTTGCCCCTTCAAGACCCTGTCAATATTTAAAAGATTTAAAGACTAAATACTTTAAAGGCTCTAAGGGCTCTAAAACCATTTATTTATCCAAGCAGCAGACCACAGGGGGTCCCTTAACTTAGCTACCAGAACTTCTGCAGACACAGGACAAAGGGCGGAATAAAGCAGCAGCATCACCCCCACAGACCACGAGGCCAAAGAGAGAAAGAGCTCACACGCACTCCATCAACCATCGCTGCTGATCAACAGAATGGAAGCCTGAGCCCTAAACATGATCCTGGCTGCTGGCTTGGCTCAGTTTCCTCCACGAATCTGCAATTTAAGAATTACCTGGCATTAACATAATTTAAATGCAAAATACCCATTTACTTCACACAGGATGTACTTATAAAAAGTCCTCACTTTGCACAGTTGTGGTATATATGAATTTCGGTTATCACAATTTAATATTAGTCAGCTAACAAGACAGTTCAAATCCCGCTCCACCTAAGACTTCCCTCATTTTGCTTTTGCTAGTGTCGTTATCATCATGAATGGATACTGAATTCTAGCAAACTTATTTTTGGCATCCTTGAGATAATGTGCTTTTTATCTTTAGTCTGTTAAGGATGCACATTTCATTTATTGATATTTAAATGTCAAACCAGGTTTACTTTCTTGGAATGAATTTAATTTCGTGGTGACACATTAAAAGAAAAAAAGAATTACCTGACATTATATATGATTTTGCTATGAAAGCCAGGCAAAATTGCTTCAAAATGCTCTAAAATCAGAAAAGGACTAAATATACCAGTGCAAATTAAGGCTACTCTAAGTTCACATTCAAGGAACATTGTAGGTAACATAAATGCCACAGGAAAACCAACTACATTTTCAATGTTACTAAGAAGCAAAGCTACTTATCTAAGTTTTACAACATCTAACATGGATGTTAACAAGAGCTAAAATGTCAAGAGACAGAAGACATAAGCCAAACTTACAGCACTAATCACTTTCTGCCTTGTATTACTGTAATTTAATTACTTTATATGGCTCTTATCTTTCCCCCCAGACCACAAGAGGGTAGATCTGAGAGAAAAAAGATCTTTATAATACCTAGAAAGCACCTAGTATAGTGCCATAATCCTAGAAAATACCAACACACTGAGAGAATAAAATGAGAAATACAAAAAGGCCTACCTAAAAGATTTTTAAAACTCAAACTACATTTACTGTGATTGTGGACATAAATGGAACTGGCTGGTAAATATAAAAGTGAACCAAAACGAAGGTGGGGCAAGGACATGATGAGCTCCGACCACTGTCACCAAATTCAGCTAATGAGTGCCATTTACACAGCGCTGGTTGAATGTGAACTACTGCTAACGTGCTGACCTTCCAGCTTCTGTCGCCAGATATGGCTGTATGCTACACAAAGATATGTATATTACTGAAGACGATTAAAAGGTTATAGACTAGGTACCTCACTAACTAAACTGTACAACCTGGGCTATTTGTAAACAGTGATGCAAAAGTAGTACTCACAGTAGTTTCACTGTGCAATGTTAGGAAAAAACCAAATTTATAAAATCCAAGGAATCAGCATGTTCCCTTCTGACCTGAGACTTTAAAGTAATCTTCTGCTCTCTCTTCTGCTCCTCTGTAAGTGTGACAGAATAAATTCTATTACTTATGATCTTTGGGGGGAAAAAACCAATCTCAATCTATCACTAGTTAATAGTTATTAGAAATCCTTACAGAGCACATACAATAATACTCAGAGTTTAAGTAAAGCTGAATTGATCATTCTAAAAATAGCAAGTGTGACAGTTCAACACTAAAATAAATGATGGTGAGCTACAGTAAAAAGGCAGACAATTTCCTGATGTTCAATCAAAAGTACCATCATCCCCCCCCCAACACTTATGTATTTGAGACTAGGCCTAAGCTTTCTGTGGTTAAGATGGAAAAACAGGAGAAAAGTAGTGAAAGACTGCAGAGCCCCCCTCTTCATTCTGGAAAGGCTAACTGCAACAACACTAACAGGTGTGAGTTTTGTTGACGAGAGCACCTTCACATGCTGTTCAAATGAGGAAACGGAGCTGAGAAGAAATACAAAGATAATTAAGGTCTCTCTAATAGGACTCTTTCTACTGAGCTAATAGTTCTGAAGATCGATTGCAAACATTAATCAATGTTAACACGGAAAACCCCTTCATTAGGAAGGACACCAAAAAATCTACAAATAAGAAACTAGAGTTTAAACGTGGAGGGGGGAAGAGGGAAATGGAGCAGGAGAAAGAATCTTCAAGGACAGAGCATGCTGGAGGTCTGCGAGGAAATAAAAACCAGCAGGGACCAGTATATCACAACTGGCTCTACCCTTCTACAGCTTCCTTCCTTTTCACTGGAACCTCGTAATTAACCAATTGGCCTCAAATCATGTTTTCTAGTAATAGAGAAATCTTCTCCCATATTTCTTACCCTTCATCCCCAGGCTAAAAATGGAGAGCCACTGCCCTCAGAAGAAGCGAGCCTGTTACTTAAAGTACAGGCTTCAAGCCAGATGAAACCCGTCCAGCAGGGTGATGTGCCACAAGCCCTCCCACAGTTCTAGTAGAGGAGGAAGGAACAAGAGGAAAAGAAAATAAATCTCTTACAATAGGAAACCAATTTTCTCTGTAACACACAGCAGGATCGGGTGAGCCCATTCAGAAGATAATATCATTTTGTTAGAGAAATGTTTCTCTGTGAATGCCTTCCCTTCTTTATCATATTAGAAAAATAATTATTATTATTAAAGTTTCTTCCTGGAACAACAGAGAAGGGAAAATGGTGCTGGATATGACACCATTATTTAGCTGGTGCCAGTGAAACCTTCAATTGAGCCAGCTTTCCAGTCAAATTTGTGCAATAAATTGTGATGCATTTCCAAAAATGAGACTGAATTATGTAAGTCCACGGCAGGAAGGTCTCCCGGGTCTCTGCCTTGCCAGTTGCATCCCTCCCAGGTCTAAATCAGGCTGCTGGGTCCAGTGTCACATATTTTATCCACCAAAGTCAAAGTACTCTCCGCCTGTGTTTAAATATTCAGTAAAGCGAGGCCTGCACCTTTTCAGGACAGATACCATTCTAATCCTACAGAGCAAAGATGACTCTCTTTTACTGTATAGTCTACTCTGTCATCAATCAGAAAACTACAACATTTATTTACCACTACTACCATGGAGAAATACAGGCAAATGAAGTTACCAGAACTATGAAGAGCACAGATAGTCAGATACAGCACCTCGCTGGCAAGGTATTTCATTCTACACAATATGCCTTGTCCTGCTGCAGAAAGAGACCCTGACAAGCCTGAAGCCAGGCCTGCTGGAGGCAGGTCCTGGGAAAGAGACCTTCCCTTCACCCAATCTGAAATAACCATACCCAGGAACATACTGGCGTTATTTTATACCAGTTGTTTGCACCTAGTGAACAACAGGAAATAACCAGATCCTCAGAATGGTCAAGTGAGAGTGGGGGCCAGTTGGGCCTGAGTAAGGGACGTTCTCACTCTGCAAGAGTGGCTGTCACCTACAGCTGTGTCCATGGGGAATGACAGGCCTGAGATGGGTGCCTTGGTCTGTGAGAGTGCAGTTTTAGCTACTGCATTATGTTATGTCACCCAAAATCCCCTTGTCCTTCTGGCCATGAAATAAACTGTGCCTATTTGACAACATTTTTATATCAATCACATCACCTTCCCATTGTGACAACCACACACTTACCTCTCCTATTGTTGGCCTTCTAACTCCCTCAACACAAGGATCAGCTCTACTCTAAATTTCTACAACACTTCATTAAAAAGCAAAATAAACATCACTACTATTCGAATGCCTACTACCAAAAGGGTCAGGCCAGTTTCCCAGCCCATCAGACTGTGCATGAGCCAGGCAGGCCAGTTTCCAACCCACTGGACTACTTATGACTCAGTTGGCCCAACTCAACGGACAGCCCTTGGCTTAACTGAAACTCTCTCCCACCTCTCACAATAGATACCTGGCGTCAGCCACCGTGGCCGGTGGTCAGACTGACCCTCCTGTACTTGGGAACAGCCCAGCCCTTTACCTAACCCATTGTCCTGGCTCACATCCTGAAACTCAGAGGCCCCTGCCCAGAAAAACAAGAGATTAACCCCTGTCCTACCCCCTCACAAACCCTTTTTCTTTAAAAAACCCCACTCCTGCCTCTCCTTGGGGCTGAGTTGATCCCCACTCAGCCTTTCTATAAGCACAGCATCAAATAAAGGCGCTTGGATCAGATCATCCAGTTACTCCCACCTCTTATTTCTCACGCATTTCTAACAACTCTGTGCTTGGCATTTTACACACATTATTTCTAATCCCCACAACAACCAATAAAGCTGAAATTATTAGCTTGACTCAACTGAGAAGTTAGGTGCCCACAGAAAAAAAAACATATCCAAGAAAACAAGTCAGAGCAAAAAATCTCAAAAAAGATCTGTCTAGCCCTAGAACCCACACTAGTTTCTATCATCTGCCTCAGTCCCATTGAGGTAGCAGGAAGTGACAGACTGTCTCCTGGCTTTTCCCTCACATCCGGCTCCACACTCAGTCCCCCACAGGCCTGAAAAGGTCAATTAATTTCAACAGGTAATGCGTGCCCACCAAAGCTACCAGTTCCTGGGAGACTCTACTGAGATAAAGTACGTTGTACTCTGTATTTGTCCTAGTTACGAAGCTATTATCACTCAGTTTCAAATCTAACCTTTTTTAAATTCCAACTTGTGATGCGGGGTGGAAAAACTGCCAACCATGTTCCTGCTTTGCCAGCTGGTTCCCTGTTAGGCTCTGTCAATAGGGGATATTAGAGGGAGAATGGACAGGAAGAGAGAAACCTTTCCCACTACTATCAACTTCTCCAGAGCAATACTGCTTCCTTCCAGCAATGGTGGTGTGCTCCAGTAGCAGCAACTGATTTCAGCTTGCAGTTTTCCCAACACTCCCAGTAAAGTCTCCTTATACCTCCTCAGATTCACCAGAAGCAATCATGTGGCAGGCCCTCTGTGAGGTCTTGGTGGGCCCCAGCTCCACACAGTCACTCCTCCAAGCTCAGAGACACACAACACAGCAGCTCACAGGAGGTGTGAACCTCACTCCAATGGGTCCATCCTCCTATCTGTTCCCCCACTGAGACAGACGATGGTTAAAACCTCCATGTGACCATTAGCGTTCCCTTTGGGGCTGTTTAGTATCCCCATATCTGATTAGTAATTACTTACGTTAAGTTCAAATTCAAAATGCAACTTAACACAAGAATTTTCAGACGTGAATCCTTATCTTTGGTTGACTGAAAAAGGAGCTTAGTCAGTACTTGATTATTGAAAATAGTCAGACTTCCGCCAAGATGGAGGTGTAGGTGGAAACACTATGCCTTCTCCCACAACCAAGTTTGACTACAACAAAGGTTTAGTAAAGAAAGACGCAGCCAAAGAACAGAAAATTGAACTATACAGAAGTCCAACAGCAAACCGTTCAACCGGGATGGAGTCACAACCCAGCGACTGAGTTGCCCCACTCTGGTGAACACCTAGGGCTCCGCTCCTCATACGTAACAGGCACGAACCATCCAAAATATGACTTAAGAAGAACTCAAAGCCCCAGAGCCCATAACTCTAAGTGACCAAGAAATAGCCAGCCTCTCAGATGCACAGTTTAAAATACTGGTGATCAGGATGCTCACAGAACTGGTTGATTTTAGTCACAAATTAGAGGAACATATGAAGGCTAAACTAATTGAAATGAAGGGAAATGCACAGGAAACCAATAGCGATGGAAAGGAAACTGGGACTCAGATCAATGGAGTGGACCAGAAGGAAGAATGAAACATCCAACCAGAAAAGAACAAAGAAACAAGAATTCAAAAAAATGAGGAGAGGCTTAGGAATCTCCAGGACATCTTTAAACGTTCCAACATCCAAATTATAGGGGTACCAGAAGGGGAAGAGGAACAGCCACAAGTGGAAAACTTATTTGACCAAATAATAAAGGAGAGCTTCCCCAGTTTGGCAAACGAAATAGACTTCCAGGAAATCCAGGAAGCTCAGAGAGTCCCAAAGAAGTTGGACCCAAGAAGGAACACACCAAGGCACATCATCATTACATTAGCCAAGATCAAAATAAAGGAGAGAATCTTAGAAGCAGCAAGAGATGAGGAGACAGTCACCTACAAAGGAGTTCCCATCAGACTGTCAGTGGATTTCTCAAAAGAGACCTTGTAGGCAAGAAGGGGCTGGAAAGAAGTATTCCAAGTCATGAAATCCAAAGACCTACAGCCAAGATTGCTCTATCCAGCAAAGCTTTCATTTAGAATGGAAGGACAGATAAAGTGCTTCTCAGATAAGGTCAAGTTCAAGGAGTTCATCATCACCAAGCCCTTATTATATGAAATGCTAAAGGGACTTATATAAGAAAAAGAAGATGAAAAATATGAACAGTGAAAGGACAGCAAACACACAGTTATTAACAACCACACCTAAAACAAAAGCAAACCAAGAGGACAGCTAGATCAGGAGCGGAACCACAGAAATGAAGAACACATGGAGGGTTAGCAACAGGGGAGTGGGAGGAGGAGAAGGGGGTAGAAGGTACAGAAAATAGCATAGACAGTAGGTAGCAAGTAGATGGGGGAGGGGCAAGAATAGTAGGGGAAATATAGAATCTAAAGAACTTGAGACACGTGGTCATAAACTGAAGGGGGCGAATGGTGGGGGAGGGGGTGTGCAGGGTGGAGGGGAATGAAGGGGGGGAATAGAACAACTGTAATGGTATAATCAATGAAATATATTTTAAAAAAAGAAAAGAATCAAGTATGTTAGCTTAGTTCTGGTCCCAACAACTATACTCCAAATTCTTTCTTTCCTCACCAAGCCCTATGACTGAAACTTTTACTCCTCTTTCTGTGTTATTTCCCATGCCAGGAGGCGACTGCTATCTCAGTACTCAACACTCTGCTTACTAAAATGCCAGACATGCTGCAAGGCCAAGGCCAAATGCCACCTATCCCCTTAGGAAACTGTTCTCTGCGCTCTCTAATCAAGTATTCTCTCTTCTCTCATGGCACATAGAACCCAAGACAGTATATATGCTTCCTACATCCCACAGGGGATCAGAAACTACTTGAGCTTAAAAACAGCTTACATTTTTAAATCCCACTGTATTTATTGACTCCTCAAAACAATTCAACAGAGTAAGCAAATATTCTATTTTCACAGATGAAGGAAGAGGTTCACTGTAATTTAGGCCTTGGGTCACACCAGTAGAAAACGGCAGGGGCAAAAGGTGAACTCTAATTTAACTGATTCCAAAATTCATGACCACTGGATTCTATTACAAGGTGTCCAAGGATCCTACAATGCCCTCCAATACCACAGCATGGAAGACTCATTTTTCTTATTCCTAGCACAAAGCTCTTTCATGTACAGGAGTAGAGTTCCTATTCAGAAAAAAATTGGAAACCAAAGCCAGTGAGTCTGAGCATTTCCTACAAAGCAGCCCCCCAGGGAAATGTGCACAGGGTGACCTTGTCGCCCAGAACCCCAGTACAGCCTCACCACCAGATGAGAAGAATGCTGGGTGGCCCCTATCAAATGCTGCTGGATGCAAGAAAACTATGCAGGGTCACTGCTAATGAGAAGCCAGAACACCCTGCCACTTAGCTAACAGAATGTTCACCTAATAAATCTTACAGATTTGAATGCAACCAAGACCAGGAGGTTACAGGGGAAAAACAAACAAACAAAAAACAATTTAAAAATAACAGCTTAAAAATCCACACCATTGCCTCCATACTTCCAAAAAATAAGGTATAACCTATACAGTTTTTTATCAGTACTAATCAGAATTTTTTTAAAAAGCCATAATTAAAAATAAACAAAAAAAAACACCTAATATTTCCTTCTCATCAGTTTAATTGTAATATGTGGCCACTAATACTACCAAGGTTAATTCCTCTTTTTACCTTCATTGATCTAATTTTAATCAAGAACAAGTGTACAGCAAAGGATGAAGGGTCAGCAAACCAAAGGAAATGGGAAAACAAAAGAAAACCATTCTGGTGAAGCAAATGGATCAGCTTCATAACAAAACAAAACAAACCCATCATGGCCGCGTGACAAGGCAGTGGAGAAAATCAACCTGTGAGCTCCACACCCCGCCTCCTCCTGCTTCCCACAGCACACTACATCTCTTTAAAGGCAGAAACTGTTTTTTGGTCTCTTCCAGGATGAAGTGCTACCCAGCACATCTAATCCACAAATGCTTAGGTTATAATTAAGTATGAAAACAATACCATTATGTAGGATATTCACTACCACAGCAAAAACTGGAAAATCCCCTTAGTTTATCTGTGAAAAAAATTCAGTTATATGTCTCACATTAGTTATGAACTTAGATTTAATCAAACAGGGATGGGCTCAAGTTTATACATGTATAATTTATGAATTTTTAAAAAGAGTTTGCCAATGGATTTGAATGTAACTAAGGGCTATGTTTAAGCTTCTTAACTGAATTAACATGCTGACAATTGAGAGGACTATAAATCTACCTTTAACAGTGAGTCGCCATGGACCGTTTCCTGACAATGCACTAGCCTCGCTCAAAGAACCCAGCAGAGCAGGAGAGAGAAACAAAGGGATGGGCTGGGGAGGAGAGGAACAGCCCGAGCTAGTGAGCGGTCCTCTGGGATAAACTACATTTTAAAAAACACTATCACGTGCCAGTTGTTGGAGAAAATTCCCCCTGTTCTCAAGATACGGAGAAGCTTGATATACAGCCTACAAAATTACAGGACTGGAAACCATATACAACGTGCTGTAAGAAGAGCAAAGAGAGAAAGTGCCTAAAATCTTGAAAAGGTCAGATATGCTTCATGAGGAGATAATATTTCAGTTAAGTCTTGCCTAAAGGATGACCAATTGCCATGTGGCCCATTTGAGGAAGAAGTACGAAGCTCAAACTTGAGGGAAAAGGTAGAGACAGGGGAATAAGGGTACCTACGACCCAGTTTTAGGAAGGCATGGCAAGAGAGCCAACACAGTCAAAGCAGTCACAATAAGGACTTAAATGTGCCCAGTAGAGGTGGCGTTAACTTCAGCAAGAGCTGTTCCGAACAGATTTTAGTGGGATGAACAGCTGATAAAACGTAGGTGGCTGGTGTACACCCATCTTCCAAGAAAGAGTGTTAGACAAAGGAAGCAGGGAAGTCGAGGGAAGACACTGGATTTTGTCCTAAAACCAAGAAAATAAGTGAAAATCATCATTATCAAATGGCTTAATATATTAAAGGTTGAGGAGCAGACAGAAAGTTGACATAATTTTTGTTGCATCAATGCAGAAAGATTTGATTATGAATGATGCATAAAAATTCTACTTCCTGACCTGCTAATTACCAACTGTATGATCTAAGAACTATGAATTTATCTCCAACAGGAACTTAAACTTATTCAGCTCTGTAGCCCCCAGCACCTAGTGTTGAATCTGACATATGGTGCACGCTCAATTAATGTTTGTTGAATAAAATTACTTAATCTCTCTGGGCTTCCATTTCTTCCTCAGTTAACAACAAAAAAAATAAAAGTGACTGCATCTAAATGATGTTCCTCCTAGCTCTAAATGCCCGTCAGTCTGTAAGTGTTACATAAAATGAGTCAATTTCCTATGATCCCTTGAAAATGTGCCACGTTGTAACATTCACATTCAAGCAAGAGCATTGAGAGCATTAAAGTCACGCCTGTTCATCTAATAATGAAATTGTATGGTATCCCTGAGATCAGTCTTTGAGGTGGAAATATCTTCATTAAATTAGGTCACAGAAGGAAAAAGAAAATAGATCACTTGAGAAAATATTTTGATGAGTTTAATTCTTCTGCCCTCTCTCCCCTCAGTGTAACTGTCAGTCGGCACAGATATGGGAACTACTCGGAAATCTTAAAAGTATAAATGAAACCTTTAAAGTTCATTTTTAAAAATTCAAAGGCAATAAATATGCAATCGTGTAAATGTCTTATGTGTTCTAGGCCTAAGCTGTTTAAGTTTTAATCCGAACTGGGAGCTAGGGAGGCAGGAAAAGAAGAAGAAACAGAAAAGAAACAAAGCCAAATTTCAAAAGTAGACCAACACAAGTCAATAGTTTCTCAGAACACTTAAATGAATAAACAATTTCCATTACCAAGAAGGCCACATACTCTGAGCTGCTTGCTCACCCTTAATGCTGGCCAAGCAAGGGGCATGAGTGGAGAATCACCTACCAATGCACAAATGATTGAAGGTCTCCTCCACCTCCCCTGGCAGCCAACTTCCACCCTAGGACAGGCCACCTGCCATGTCCACCTGTAGCACCAACACCTACCTTGCTCTAGGCTGAGCTCTCTACCCATCCCCACCCCCCAGCCTGAAAGTGAGATTGCACATTACTTTAAGAAGAGGAGCGCACTAGAAAATGTGAACATGAGAACATCAGAAACACGGATGAAGAGAATGAACTAAACCACTTTGTAAAAAAGGAAAGAGGAAGGCAGGAAGGAAGAAAAGAAAGGAGGAAGGGAGGGAGGGAGGAAGAAAGGGAGGCAGGTGAATGCCCTTAAAAATCAGAAGGTGACTGTCCAATATTACTGTGAAAAACTAGAGATACCAGATGGGAAGACCAGACTCTGGGGAGGCAGTGCCCTTCCTGACTCACCCACCACCCGCTACCACCACCCAGCATCACCCTTCAACCCTAGTACCTCTGCTGGCCACTTAAATCTTAGCAGCCTTTTCCAGACCTGCTATACAACCTGCAAAATCAAAATTTAAATATAAAATAACAGGTCCCACCCACATGCATTTTGAAAAGATGGAATATATTTAATCTATCTTAATCTGTAGGGTGCATTAAAATGACAAGTTTTAGCAAATAAACTTTTTTTTTTGCCTGGGATCATTTTCAAAGAACACAGACCTAAGCTCCAAATGATAATGTGTTCATACTTGATAAACTACATCACTCTGTCCTGTGTATTTTCTATACTGATCCACAAACATTTAGTTGACCAATCCAAACTCAAATCAAGTAGTACTGTTTAACATTATAGAAAAAATAACACAAAAAATGTTATGATTATTTGTATTATAAAAAGATTCTTCTCTCTACATAGGAACGAGGTGCTTAGGATATAGAAATGAAGAAAACAACAATGGCTTTGCTTCTCTGTCATCCCATTTTTTAACAGCTATATATAGTGTTTTCAATGATAATATATTATCCCTCCCCATTCTTCACTGAGGTTGTGACTTAAGAGTTACGAGCGGCAGGGGCAAAGGAGTAAGTGGAAAGTGTTCCAATGAGCAGATGGATACACGACAATAATGGGAAGCTTACGCTGTGTACCAGGGGCGTGCCCTCACAAAGTTACGGTGGAGAAATAAAAGCAAATATGCAAATTTGAGCCTCTCCTAAGGGGCTTCTTATTCAGACAACCCAAATGGGTCATGTATGTAACATCATATCTGTTGAATCATTCCAATATCCCCTGTTGTTTAATTCAGGTGCTCTACTTTTCTAAGAAATAATAAACAAGCCACTGGAAAACATGGAGCAAAAGATAAATGTAAAATCAAAATCAGATCAAAGGAAAACCAGAAGAGATCCTTCCTCCTTGTACTGAGGAGGGGCTGTTACCCAAACCCAATCTCTAAGCTTTAACTCTCGTGCAAGTCCCAGTGCCACAGACCAGCAGAATATACAATTTACAAAGGGAAGACAGAGAAATTGTTCCAAGTCAGATTTTAAGTGACTCATGCTCAGTAACCCAGGTGACTACATTTACTTATCTAACGGAACAATGTTATTTTATCCACAGAGCTCATTAACAAGATATTCCTAAAATCTTGCTAAAATTCAGTGACCAATTTAAAATAAAACTCAACACTAAATGATATGGGTATGATATAGAACATCCTTTACAGCTGTAGCTTTACCGACGTTAGCCTCAAAATTTTACATTGGAATGTAGCAAAACTCTAGGCCTTGAAATATTATCAAAGAAGGAAAACAGAGAGGGACAAAACAAATGATGTCAACAAATCACACGAAACTAGTGTGCTCCAGGCTTCAGGCAGCGTCCTGAAAATGTCCCTCGCATTTTTTTAGACATCTTTCCTAATGCAAGTAGATGTGAAGGTAGAAACAGAAATTGTTTTTATTTTCTTCTGTACATGCTTGGAAAGCAAAAGGCATAGAGAGGTCCCGGGACTAAATAAACATGCTGCACGGCTTGGGCTATTAAGGCAGCCAGGTCTCCTGTAATCTCAGTTCAACTGAAATTCAACGATCTGTGCCAAGAGTCAGATAACAGAAAAATTTAAGTATTCAATACATATTGTCCTTAAATACTATCCTGTCAGCCACCATTAAATACCATTTTGCTAGCCTGTAAAATTGATATTTCATATCTAGGGATACACAACAGATAACTCTGGAAAAGCATTCAAGGCCTTGGACACACATTTGAAGCTTTGCAAACAAACATTAAAAATCAATGCAACAGCAAGAATGCTAACTAAATTTCGTGACAACTGACCATCTAGCAATTACAGTTACCCAGAAAGATACTGAACTGTCAAATTACTTTTAGGCCAAAAGGCTTAGATGGCTTGAGTTCCCCAGTGGCCACCATGGATGATATTTCTTAAAGAATGTTATCTCACCCCTAATAAACTTGTATAAAGAATTTTCTTTCTTTACTCTCTGAATGGCATGCATCAGAATTCACAAGATGAATCAATATCATTTCTGTCTCTGTGTAATAAGGAATCCACACACAGAACTCAAGTCGTCACTAAACCATCTTGGAGGAGGACTTAAGTCTCACCCTTTTTCTCTGTGTTATTCATCTTCCAATTAACTTCTACTTTGTAATCCGTTCTCCCCTTCTATTGGTCAATTAAAATGCTGTCTCTTAAGTCAGCACCCTTTTCATGATTACCAAGTTTCAGTTCTTTCTGCTCTCACACTGCTCCTGCCTTATCTAAAAATTACTCTTCCAACATTCCACGTTTCCATAACAGGCCCAGCCTTTCTGCCAATTTCATCACTACATAAGAAGTTCAAAAACACAAGTCTGTGAACTAGAGCCAGTCTGTGATGAAGCTATCCCCAGTTTTCCCAAAATGAAAAAAGGAAGAATGATGTGGCAAGTCTGGGCTTAAATAAATTTATAGTAAATTTTTCCAGACTGAAGGACTGACTGTCCATCCCCCTATGACACCATACAACTGTTATGTCACAAATATGTGTGTGTGTGTGTACACATAGGAGAGACACCTTTCTCAAGTTTTCAAACTTGAAAGATGAGTTAGAGTTTTCCAGAGGGAGGACAAAAGTAAAGCAGATGGAAAGAATAGAGAGTTCAAAACGGAGGTGATGCTGGATAGGGAGCCACAGGCAGCTCCTCGGGGCCCAGTGCTGTTTGCCAGGCAGGGACATTGTTAACCTGTGCAATACAGAAACAAAGAAAACTTCTGGGGAAGGGGAGCTGTGCAATCTGGATTTGAAAGACAAAATGTGCAGCAGTGTGAAACCGCAGACCTTGAGAAGAGTGATATTTGAAACAGGGAGCCAGAAACCTTGTACAGTAAATGAGACAAAAGCTTTCAAGAGTATTTGTTGTGTGTGTGTGTGTGTGTGTGTGTGTTTGGAGGGGAAGGGGGGATGGAATTCAGAGATAATGTTCTGAAGCTTAAATCATTTAATACATATAAAGCGCCTGCATCTCCACAATATGACCCATGCTTTTTCACTTTCTAAAAAAGATTTTATTTATTTATTTATTTATTTGTAGAGAGAGGGGAAGGGAGGGAGAAAGAAGAGAAGCATCAGTGTGTGGTTGTCTCTCAAGCACCCCCTACTGGGGACCTGGCCCACAGCCCAGGCATGTGCCCTGACTGGGAAATTAACTGGCGACCTTTTGTTTCGCAGGCTGGCACTTAGCCCACTGAGCCACAGCAGCCAGAGCTTCACTTTGTTTTCTTTACACCTAGGAATACCCATCTAGATCAGCCGCATTAAGCCATAACATACCTAAGATTCCAAAGATTTCAATTTAACATTTCCTATTGATATGGATGTTTTTGAAAAACATCAAAATAAAATCACTGATGTATGTTCCCACCTTAATGAACATTAGTTATCCAAACCCAAACTAGTATTTTATAACGTAAATAAAGCAAAACCAAACCAGAGAAAATTTAAAAAGTCTTCAAGGCAGAGCATAAAAAAGATCTGGGTATAGCAGGTGCTTCTTGCTCAATAAATACTTGATGATTGAAGAGAAATTTCTCTCATAAAATGTCACCTGACGGAAAAGAGTTAACACGAGAGGTTCAGGCTAAAGTCAAGTACAGATTGGTCCTTGACTTACAATGGTTCAACTTAAATTTTTCAACCTTATGATGGTAAGCTCTACACATTCAGTAAAAACTGTTACTTTGAAGTTTTTATCTCCTTCTGGGCTAACAATATATACACAAATATTCTTGTGATGCTGAGCCTTGTAAAATAGGCTTTGTGTGAGATGATTTGCCCAAATGTAGGCTGATGTAAGTGTTCTGAGAATGTTTAGGGTAAGAAAGGCTAAACCAGGGTATTCGGCAGGCTGAGTGTTATTAAATACATTTTCAACTTACTATCTTTTACACTGATGATGGGTTTTTTGGGATGTAACCCCGCTGTAAGCTGAGAAGCATCAGTTCATTTGCTGTAAGAGTCCCCAGGAACATACAAGTATGATTGGCCTATCACTGTTCCTTTTACTTTTGGCAACCTTAATTATCAGCATGCTAAGAGCACCCAATCTCTTTAATAACTACAAACATATAAAAACTAAAAGTGGAAGGAAATCCACCCCCCACCCTGTGACACCTGTTGTACCACAGATCTGCTGTGAGTCCATTAAAACAAATATTCATCAGGGCAAAATGAGAATCACGGCATTCTGCTGATCACTATCTACTGATCAGTATCTTGTAAATCACTGGAGAGAGGAAGCCTGTTCCTCTGGGTAAAAAATTTTTGTATCTAGTAAGGCTTCAAAAATCTAAAAAGGCTGAAGCAGATAAATAAGGATAGTAAAGAGGTGAAGTAACAGCTGGCAGACTTTGATGTCTGCTGGAAACACTAACCACAGCTCTGCAGACCCAGATGAAAAGGGGTGCCACACGGAAAAGGGACTTACGTGTGCCTCAAAAGGTGAAATGATTAACAACCCTTTAAAGGAAATATAGTCAGAATTTACTTCCCTCCCCAATCTTCTGTGAGCATATGCTCACCACAAGCCCCCACAATTCCTACAGCACCTTTGTTGAATTAAAGAGGAAATCACTGACCATGCACATTATTGCACTACCCTAGTAGGCCTCTTGGCAAAACAGGAAAACCCAAAGTCAAGAAGAGGAAGGTAATGCCTCATCTGCTGGGTAGTTCTAGTTTCCGGCATTTCCACAGAAAATAAATGTATAGCAGTTGAAAAACTCAGTCTAGGCCACTGAATGCAGTGCTGGCACTCCTCAGAGGTGGGGCAGACACTCCGCACTCCCCTCACTACACAGAATCAGATGCACCCGTGTGAACAACCCACAATCACACACAGAAGTCTACGGACCTGGTTTGCAAAGGAAGAAGTGTTCCAAGTGAGGTTTTTGTTACTTTTTCTACCTTCCACACAACTTTAAAGACTGAATAGGCTGACCAAATTACGATTCTCTTGCCAAATTAAAAATGACTACTTTGTACAGTAGCCAATTAAGTTCTATTTTCAGCAAACTAACAACCCATATCTGCCCCCAAAGGATTGTAACCTACGACAGAATGAGGTTTAAATCGAAAAATAAGCTGAGTAGTATAAAAAATGACTTAACCTCAAAGGAACAGCACATCTCATCTGAAGACCAGTATCTTCTCAGAGTCCCTGGCAAGAGAGTGCAGGCCAGTGGCAGAATGCAGGACCCCAGGACTGGTTTTCAAAGTTATATACATGTATCACAGAAACCACTATTCTGATCAAGTTCTTAAAATGACTTCACTTTTACCCCTGGAACACAACCAGACCTGGATGATAACCATCCTCAACACCGCAAAGGAGGTCAGTGTGTTTGAATTAATCTTCCTGGCCTGGAGATGCAATTACGAAACAACAGGAAACCTGACAGGTAAACAAGGTATTGGACTAAGAATAGCTACTAAGGATCCTTCCGGGCAATGCATAAAACTACTCTCTGCCTCCTTCAGAAGAGATTCGCAGCCTCAAGCAGGATCACACAGATACTGTGGCTTGATCACAAGGATACTGAAAGGAACTGGCCACTGGTTATATAAGACAACCAGTATACGACCCAAGTAAAAGTTTTTTGGGAACTTCTCAAGTTGGAAAAGAAAATCTCGACTAGGTTCTACAAATAACTCCCTAATTTCGGTATCTTCCATTTCCCCTCTATGAAATGATTATTGTGAATAATCCAGGTAAAGCATTCTCATGTATTTTATGAGATTTCAAATCTGAACACACTGTAGAATAGTTTCTTTATTATTGGAATGACATTTCACTACAATTTAAATATTAATTAAGAGAATGAAAAGCTCTATCAAATATATAAGTGTCTGGCTAATTTGCTCTATGACTAGCCAAAAGTCATTCCTGGGATAAAAAGTGGGACTTACAAATCAAACCATGGAATAGGGTTCAGACACTGATTTCTATTCCCAATGAAAGATCAAAAAAGGAAAAATAAAAAATTAAATGCTGCTATTATCTCTGTCCCTGCAACTTGGCATGGCTGGTATGAGTTACAATTATTAAAGGAAACGCAGTACCATAGACAGTAAGCCAGTTTCCATGTTTTTCTAATTCTATAGTTCAATTATATCAATTAGCATAATAAAAAAGAAAAAAGTCAGGGTCATTGTCACACGGTGTAGGCAAGCTTCAACAAGAACCAACTACTTCACTTACAATAAATGTATGGGGTGGGGAGTGGAAATCAGTGCAAAGGCATTATACTTCTGGTGAGTTAATCTCATTATTTTCATGAATTATTAACAATAGAATTACAGGGTCTGTGGGTTGTATGGGAACTTGAAAGTCTACATCTAGCCTCCTAGGTACTGCCTTCACAACATTGCTATCATATGGTATTCAGCCCATGTGTAAACATCTTCAATAAAAGGAAACTGTAATTTCCTGGGGTAGCCCACTTTCACTGAACACCTTTCTTAGAAAGTTCTTTTCTCCCTGGCTGGTGTAGCTCAGTGGATTGAGCACAAGCCTACTAACCAGAGGATCGAGGTTCGATTCCCAGTCAGGGCACATGCCTGGGTTGCAGGCCAGTTCCCTGCAGCAGGCCATTTCCCAGCAGGGGATGCACGAAAGGCAACCATACATTGATATTTCTCTCCCTCTCTCCTTCCCCTCTAAAGATAAATAAATAAAATCTTTAAAAAAAAGAAAGTTCTTTTCTCATATTAAGTTGAGATATACTTCCCTATAACTTGTCTTAGTTGTATTCTTTGATGTCCAACAGAACAAACCTAGTAAGCTTTCTCACTGACTAAGCGGTATTTCAGTCTCTGCCCTTCAGCCTAATGCAGAGGTAATAAAACTTGGGAATTCTGTAGCTCAGTAGGAATCTAAACGCTGCAGTGTCATAAAGAACTCACTTTTCAGCCCCGGGACAGCTTGGGCTACTAAACCCCAGTGCACTTCGAAAGCCATTTTTCATGAACTGGACCACCTGTCGCTCTGATCTTCTAAATTACCAAACTGAATAAAAAGGAATCTAAAACTAAGAATTTCTTCTTCTCATTGTCTAACCTGTCAGTTAAGGCACTGAAACAATTCTAGCAAAAGAGATAAGAAAGACTGATGGGGTCATTATGACTGTGAGTTAAACCCTAAACAAAACAGAGAACACTGAGACAGGCTTTCTTCACATCAAGAAGAAAAATGATGAAGGACGCCATCTTTAAAGAGGCAGGTGATTCTAAGTGCACATTTGAGATGTCAAAGAAAACAAATACAATGCTGAAATTAGTTCCATTAGCATCCACATTGTTGCCTTGGACAAGTTAGTCTCACTAGGCCCCAAATGATATTTTTAACATCAAGAGCTTGGACCCATGTACTTTAGAAGACAAAAATTTTGCTACTCCATTATCCTAACTTGTGAAAAAAATTCTCACTCAGGCACCCATCCTACTGCTTCCTCCAAAGAATAATACCCTAGTCACCATAAGATGAAAAAATCTTCTTGTTTCCCATCTTGCCTAGATTTCACCTGTAGAAGCTACCACACTTTAATTAGTGTGATCTGCAAAGTAATTATAAAATATATGAAAAACCAAAACTGCCACAACATGATTCAGCCCCTTTACTGGGGATTTTCAAATGTGCCTATTATGTGACATTGAGTTGGCTCTCACTCCTGGGGACCCTATGAATGAGTGATGTCCACATCCTCCTGTCCTCAACAGCCCTGCTGGGCTCCTGCCGACTTCTGCCTATGGCCTCTTTTATGGAGTCTGTCCATCTTCTATTTGCCTGCTGGCTTCTATTTTTCCTGTATTACTGTCATTTCCAAAGACCTTTTCATGATGTGCCAAAGTTAAACAACTTGTTTTGTCACCTTTGCCTTCAGTGATGCTTCAGGCTTATTTTTCTCTATGATCCACTTGTTCATCTTTCTGAAGGTCCAGGATACCCTTAGAGCTTTCCAAGACCACAGTGCAAATGAATCATTTCTTTCCCCCATCAGCCTTATGTACATATGTACATCATAACTAGGAATACAAAGGTATGGATGATCTTAGCTCTGGTCTCCAATGACACATCTTTGCTCCTAATGATCTTTCCTAACTCTTCGATTGCTGCCTTTTCAAGTATCAGACTTCTTTTGATTTCTTGGGTATAGCCTCCATCTGAATTGATGACTGAACCAAGGTAAGCAAAAAAAATCTCACCTGACTGAGATTCAATGTTGCCCAATGTCTTTGTTGTCTATGTTAAAGTTGTATATTTCTTTTATAATCATGATTCTCATCTTCTTGATGTTCAAATGTAGTCCTGCTTTGACATATTCTTTCACTTTCATCAGAAGTCATTTCAAATCACAGCTACCTTTTGTCATTAAGAATAGTGTCACCTCACCCTGGCTGATGTAGCTCAGTGGATTGAGCGAGGGTTTGAGAATCAAAGGGTTGCCCGTTCGATTCCCAATCGGGGCACATGTCTGGGTTGCAGGCCAGATCCTCAGTAGAGGGCATGCAAGAGGCAACCACAACATGGATGTTTCTCTCCCTCTCTTTCTCCTTCCCTTCCCCTCTGTAAAAATAAATTAAATCTTAAAAAAAAAAAGAATGGTGTCACCTGCATTGTTTTAAGTTATTGATATTATATTTTATTGACTATGCTATTACAATTCCCATTTTTTCTCCCCTTTATTCCCCTCTGCCCTGCACGACTCCTTCCCATCAGCGTTCCCTCACCTTAGTTCATGTCCATGGGTCATACATATAAGTTCTTTGGCATCTTCATTTCCCATATTCTTAACCTCCCCCCATTTTGCATCCACCAGTTAGTTATACTTTTTATTCCCTGTACCTTTCCCCCACTCTCCCCCACCCAGCTCCCCACGGATAACCCTCCATGTGAACTCCATTTCTGTGATTCTGTTCTTCATCTAGTTGTTTGCTTAGTTTATTTTTCTTTTGTTTTGCTTTTTAGGTTTAGTTGTTGATAGCTGTTGAGTTTGTTGCTATTTTACTGCTCATATATTTGATCATCTTTTTCTTAGATCAGTCCCATTAACATTTCATGTAATAAGGGCTTGGTGATGATGAACTCCTTGAACTTGACCTTATCTGAGAAGCACTTTATCTGCCCTTCCATTCTAAATGAAAGCTTTGCTGGATAGAGCAATCTAGGATGGAGGTCCTTGCCTTTCATGACTTGGAATACTTCTCTTTCCAGCTCCTTCTTGCCCATAAGGTTTCTTTTGAGAAATCTGCTGATAGTCTGATGGCAACTCCTTTGTGGGTAACTGTCTCCTTTTCTCTTGCTGCTTTTAAGATTCCCTCCTTTATCTTTAATCTTGGGTAATGTAATTACGATGTGCCTCCGTGTGTGCTTCCTTGGGTCCAATTTCTTTGGGACTCTCTGAGCTTCCTGGACTTCCTGGCAGTCTATTTCCTTCACCAGATTGGGGGATTTCTCCTTCATTACTTGTTCAAATAAGTTTTTCCATTTGCTCTTCCTCTTCCTCTTCTGGCACCCCTATGATTCAGATGTTGGAACTTTTGAAGTTGTCCCAGAGGTTCCTAAGCCTCTCCTCATTTTTTGAATTCTTATTTCTTTTTTTAAAAAATATTTTATTTATTTATTTTTAGAGAGAGAGGAAGGGAAGAAGAAAGAGTGGGAGAGAAACATCAATGTGCGGTTGCCTCCCATGTGCCATGCGTCCCCCACCCGGGACCTGGCCTACAACCTATGCATGTGCCCTGACTGGGAATCGAACCTTCAAGCCTTTGCTTCACAGGCCTGTGCTCAGTCCACTGAGCCACACCAGCCATGGCATGAATTCTTACTTCTTAATTCTATTCTGGAAGAATATTGTTCTTCCTTCTGGTCCAAACTGTGGATATGACTCCCAGTTTCCTTCTCTTCACTGCTGGTTCCCTGTACATTTTCCTTTATTTCACTCTTTATAGCCTTCATTTTTTCCTCTAATTCATGGCCATATTCAACCAATTCTGTGAGTATCCTGATTACCAGTGTTTTGAGCTGTTCATCTGATAGGTTGGCTCTCTCTTAGTCGCTTAGTTGTATTTTTTTCTGGAGCTTTAATCTGTTCTTTCATTTGGGCCTTTTTTTCTTTTTTTGGTCTCGACGTGCCTATTATATAGCAGAGCCTAATGGGCGGAGCCTTAGGTTAGGTATTCACCACAGTGGGGCAACCCACTTGGCTGTGTGTGATGCTGTATGTGGGGGAGTAGTCCCAGAGGGAACAGTGCCACTTCAACAGTTCTTGCCGTTTTCAGTCACTTCCTCCGATACCCACAAGCAAACTGGGCCCTTCTGGTGCTTAATTCCTAGGTGGGTGGTTTTGTGTGTGTTCTAGGACCCTGTGGGTCTCTCCAACAAACTCTCCTGGGAGTTTTTCACGCTGTTGCAACCCCCAGAGATTTTTTTCAGTCGGAGGTTTTGAGACTTTATTTCCCTGTGCTGGAACCCTGGGTTGCATGGTCTGTATCACTCCCTAGTTGTTCCCCCTGATTTATCTGTATGCAAATGTGGGACCACCCAGTCTGCCAACCACCACCTTGCTGCAAGTCCTCTCTGCCTGGTTGCCCATCTCTGCTCCTCTTACCAGTCAGGATGACTATTTCTTCTTTAGCTCCTTGGTTTTGGACTTCTATATAGTTTTGATTTTCTGGCAGTTCTGGTTATTTTTTGTTTTTAAATTTGTTGTTATCCTTATTTTAGTTGTGGGAGAAGGTAAAGTGTATCTACCTATGCATCCATCTTGGCCAGAAGTCAGTTATTGATATTCCTTCCACCAACTTTCAACCCTCATTCCTTTGAATTGAGCCCAGTTTTTTGTACATTATGTTCTGCATAGAGATTCAACAAATAGGGGATAGATAAAAATGTACCCATGTCTGACACCTTTCCTATAGGAAAGCATTCTGTCTTTATATTCTGTCCTGACGGTGGCTTCCTGTGCACAGTACAAATTATATATTAGGACAATCAAGTGCTGAGGCGTGCCCATTTCCTTCCAAGAGGCCCACAGCTTTCCACACTCCATGCAGTCAATGGCTTTACTGTAGTCTATAAAACACAGATTAACCTTCTCAGGAAATCCTTTGGAGCATGCACTCCAGTATCCAACAAACATTTGCAATTAGATCTTGAGTGGCTCTTCCATTTCTGAAACTAGCATTTTCAAGTAACTAGCAGCAATTTTTGAACTTACCATTGCTTCAAGGCAGAAACAAATGCCTTCAACCATTCAAATAAGACAAGTGTTCCTGACCTACAAAGAACTATGATGCATATGCTGGGGATATAAACAAGATTCAAATATGAAATCTACCTTCAAAGGAGCTAAAAGTCTAGTAACAGAGATGAGCCGTGCACCTACAATGCAAATTAGAAAATGGTACCATAAAACACATGGATAAAGTGTTATAACAGCTCATCAGGAAAGATCACTCCTGACACAAAAAGTCTGAGGAAGCTTCATGGAGATAGTTTTACCTGCCTGAATACTGAAGAGTAGGCAACACATATACATATAAGGACAGGGAATAATCCAGGTTGAGGGTGGATTATTTGAAGAAGAATATCAAGATAGCATGAAGCACGTGTGAGAAACCACAAGCCAATGTGTCCCAGTTGCGCTGTCCTGCTCAAGTGGGTGACTGTCATCCTGGGTCAGTCGTATCTTCAGCAGGCAGGGCTGCTCCGTGTAGCACTTTTGGCCCCCATCCACTATTCAAAGTGCCCCCGATGCCATACACATACAGAGTCCACATACATTTCTGGCCCCCACCCGCTTAAGAACCACTCTAAAAGCAAAGAGTATGTATAGAACATTATAGCAAATAAGTCTGGAAGCTTAGGCTACATCATGGGACCTTAGATATGTGGCCCTTTTCTCTAGGAAATGGTAAGCTTTAAAAGTAGTAAGTGGCAGGATCAGAGGTGTATTTCAGAAAGATTAATCTAGCAGCTGTGTACAGAGTTGGATTGAGGTGGGGGACAAATGGAGTTAAGGAAGCCAGTTAGGAGGCTATTACAATGATAGAGCAAAGATGTAATTAAGGCCAGAACTATTTAAAAAGTGTTCTGTTCAATATAGCACACTATCCAAACCAATTTTAAATGATTCCAACAAGCAGGCTGTCCCTAGCTGTCATGATTTACTCTGGTGTGATGTCACTACTGTTCGTGTCAGAGAAAGGACAGATTTCTTTATGTGCTGCAGCAGTCCTCACCCCACCCCCGTGCAAAGCTGAGCTAAGACAATTTTGTATGCAAGTATGCAAGTGGGCACCCTGCTACATTACATATGGACTAATTAGGAAGTACATTACTTTTAAGGCATTAGTCTAACAAGTCAACCCAAAATGACACTTAAGAATAGGCCATTCAAAATGAAAGGCAAGATCATTAGTACATGTAAGTCTTTCAACAGGAAAAACACATCAGACTTGAGGGAAGCCATCAGTGCTCTCAGATAGGTGAGTGGATGTACAGTAACAAATGAAAACCCAGAGACTACTTCGGCACTTTCTTATTTAGGGTTCCAGAGTTGAGTCAGAACTGCTAAATAAGCTCAACTGGCAATAGTAATTATTAAATTACTACATAATATGTGAATGCCTAATATGCACAGGCAACATGTGAGTGGGTCTCAAAAAGACTAAGATTTCAACAATACCATCATTTTACAGATAAAGAAACCAGAGCTCAAAGATGTTAAATAACTCCTCTAAACTTTGTCACTACTAAGGCAGAGAGACCATCGAAACCCAAGTCTGTCTGACTGCAAACTATCTACTTTTGACAATGCTCAATGAAGAAATTACTATACTAATGACAAGGCAACTGATTTGAAGTCATGTGTAAATGCAACTGGCAAGGGGGTGGACAAACATGACCAGTTAAGAAATTATACATAGAGTGTAAGGACAGAATGTAGTATTAAATGCAAACTTCTGAGAAAGCCCAATAGAGCCACCACACTCAGCCAGACTGTCTACAAGGAAAAGAGGGTACTACATTTTTAAGGTGTTTGAGGGTACAGGTAATAGACAACAAAAACAATGACCTTCCTCTCTCACTCATGAAATATATGCAGGCTCATAATATGCTCTGCCATAGTCATAAATGTCTTTATGCTATACAATAAAAATTTCATAATCAATAAATTTTTTTGTAAGTTAACAAATATACTGGGCTTTCCCTTTTAACACTTTGAAATTCATTCTACTCTAGGATAAGAGGTATACCATGGTTATGTATCTCTGAAATAAAGAACATAATGCCTAATCTCACCCACTATATTAGCTAGCCTTTTACTAGTGCCCACTCTCGACTCTGTCCCCAGACATGGACAACCCAACTTCCTCTTCCTCTTCGCCCTGGTGAGCAGGAAACACAATCACCAGAGTCTGTGCTACAGTGCTAAAAGGACCTCGATTCCAAATTGGCTTCCTCTACTGAATCTCCCCTTAAATTGCATAACTTTATCAACTCTTCCTGAGTTTCTGTCAAGGTCAGTCCTTCTACCATCTGAAGGTCTTTCTTCCTCTTTACAATAATTTGTTCCTGGTTGTTATGGGGAGGTGGGTAGTTAGGAGGTATAGTGAGGGCCTTGATTATAAGACAATGCTGGAACAACTGTGACTGGCTCATTGGATATAACCCCTTAACTTTAGCTGTAAGACTGACTATTTGTGAACAAGGATGAAAAGGGCCCTGGTGGCTAAAGCTTAGGAAGTGAATATGCGGACAACTACAGAAAATGTATTACATTCTGCATGCAACAGGAGAAGAAGAATGTGCCTTCCCTGAACCCACAGATCCCAAAGAGTAAAGGCCATGACAACACTTTTAAAAGTAACATGTCCCCGGGCAGAAATTTCTGCTCTGAGTTGAAGTTCAATGGAGCCTCATTTGCATAAGCCCTAGCCTGTAAAAGTGATTGCCACTCCAACATCCTCGTTCCTGTGGCCTGGCCATACATGCCTTGAACCCCAGGTTTTAAGAAATACCCAGTTTCATACCACCACCCCTCTACACACACCTGGATGTGTAAATGGCACAGTTACTGGGACAGTGCACACACAAAAAAGTCTCACCTTAGTTTCTTCACTACATCCACATACACAGGCAATACCATGTTAGCACACTTCATCACTACAAGCCTCTGCTTGCAAGAAAGGTCTGAAGACGAGAAGAAGATTTACTTACTGGCTAATAGGAATATTTTATGAAAATGAATACTATAAACTTTAGTTTCAATAGATAATAAAAAATGAAAGATTAAAAATCCTGAGGAAATTGGGCAGATTTCTGTCAGAGCAATTTCAAGAGCTATGCCCTGTGTTTAAGGCCAACCCAAACAAATGACTTGCTCAGATTTTACCAGCATTTGCCCTGAAACAACAGGACAAGAGCCAATAAGATGAAGACTTTATACCAGTTTGGCCAAAAGATGAATGGGTCAATATAAATTCAAGTGCTGATTAAAAAGTGGAGTTAGAAATACCCATTCATTATGTAGACCAGTAAACTTCTATTATGCAGTACTATTTCTGTTATAATGATACAGATCATAATCCTAACTATGTTGAGTTTCCTATGGAAACACTTTTCTAGTTTCAAAGGAAAAGCAAACTGTATGGGAACATTTGCATCATATTTTTCAAGCAGTTCTTGATGTTCAGCAGAATTCCAGAATCAAAAGTGTATGAACAGCATCTTGTTCATACCTAAAGTTCAGTGGGTTGAGTCCTAACTGCTTACAGTCATGAAACCTGTGTTTTGTGACTACCATGAACTTTTTCAGACTTTTTTTTTACCTTGGAGCAAATATATAATTTTCTAGCTATTTACCTGGCATTGTAATTCTACACTATGGTTGGACTCAAAATAGGGTATGCCAAAGGATAAATTTTTTCCCCTCAAACTTTGACTACTTACTAGCAGCATTACCTTGGGCAAGTTTACTGAACTATCTGTGCCTCAGTTTCCTCATCTGTAACTGGAAAGAACAAATCTCTTCAGTCACATACTGTTGGTAGGATTAAATCTGTAACACATGTCAAGTACTTAGAAGCAATCTTGGGAACCACCAACAAATATGTATTACTGTTATTCAAACCTAAGCCACTTGTGAGTTATGAGAAGTAGCCACTATCATCTGTGCAAATATATATTCATATATAAACTATACAAATTACCAATAAAATCAACACACAGGGGCATTCCAGCCAGATCTTTTACATCTCACGGAGTATCTACCAATGTCCACATTAAAGCCAGTTTTCCTTTTCAACAATGATTAAACTTCTGTATTAAAACCAACACAAGTGTTTTGCCCCTGGGGAGTTCCTGATGTACAGTAGACTTTCTAAAGTATCTATATGACTGTTTCAAAGAAGCAGCTTGTTGAATGAAAAACTAGTGTTTCAACAAGCACTTTTAAAGAGATGATTTGAGTTGAGCTGAAATGAGCAGAGATACTAATCAAGAGATCTGGTTTCTGATAAGAACTTTGTTTCACCAGGTAGCAGGAACCTTCCAGTTGTATCCCATAATTAAGCATTAAAACAAATAAATGGGGAAAGAGAACGAAGAAAGAAAGATTTTAAAAAGATTCAAGCCTAGCTATGGAAAGACAAGTTTATGACATAAAATGATCAATGTCCTAGAATTAAAAAAAAAAAAAAGTTGAACAAAATTTGTATTTTAAAAATCTATATATAAAAAAGAAATGGTGAAATCCATCTAACAGCCACATAAGATACAAATATATACCCAATAAAATAAATCTTCTATTTTAAAAGAAATTAAAGAAGAGGGCTTACAAAAAGAGAAATAAAATGTGGTCAACCGCATGAAAGATGCACATCCTTAATAGCAATATTATACACAAATGAAGACAATTCTAAGGCACCCCGTTAATCTAGGAAATTAACAAAATAGTGAGAAAACAAAACTGAATATGTATAGAAGTTTAAATATTTATGGAGGTGACAGAGAGATCTGATCAGATCACTGGGGAGGAGTGGGGAAGGGCTGAAGGAGAAGGCTGCCAGAGGCAATAGTAAACAGTTTAGGATGTGGTTCCCTGAGAAGGTGAATGCCTCCAGAGTGCATGGAATTACAGGCTAGAAGATTTAAAATAAATGAAGGGCTCTCGGGCAGGCTAGCTGGCTGGCTTTCTTGCTCCAGGGTGCCTGAAGGGTCCTGCTGCAGCTGCCTGCATTTCCCAGTGGACAGTATTTCAGATGGGAAGAAACTCTGGGTGCAGCCTGGGACCGGAATGGCCTGGCAGAGGGTGGCAGGGTTACTCTTCTTTGGGTGTTCTTGAAGGGATGAGCTCTGAGGCAGAAGCCTGCCATTCTTCCAAAATTGTGTAGCTTTTTAAATCTTATGTTGTTTTAGTTTGTAAACTAACCCTATAAAAATGAAATAATTAAAACTAACAAGGCATGATAGAACTCGGGTGTTAAAGATGTTAGCCTTACTTAATTGATAGGCTTCAGTGATTAAAGCTGTAACTTAAGGGTTAAAAAGTTTAGCTGCTAATTGATAGGCTTAAGTGACTGAGGCTGGAGGAAAGCTGTCATTCCAAAATTGTGAAGCTTTTGAATTAAGACTCCTTTCCTTTATCACCAAACCTTTGCCCCAGGAATTTTGCCTGGAGGGTGGCAGCAGGCAGTAGGACCTCATTTGCTGTTCTGTAACTGATGCAATATGAAAGCCAGCTTATTACCCTTTGATCTATACAGCCAATCAAAATAGGAAAAAAAGTACATCTTTAATGCTATTAGGAAAAACTGAAATTTGGATTAATGGAAAATCAGAAAATAGTGTATTAGCGTATTACAAAGTGTGTGTGTGTGTATGTTTAAAATCAAAAGTGCCATAATTAAAGAAAAATGTGGGACTTCCATTTTCAACCAAGACAAAACAGATCCACCCTCCTGCCTAAAACTATCATATATATATATGATAGTTTCAAATATATATATATTTGAAAGATGGTTTGCAAGATGCTGGATAACAGGTAACAAAGGAAAATGATCCCTAAGAGACAGAATACAAGTAAGCCCTAGACCTGCCCCAGTTATTGGCCTGAAAGAGTTTCTAGAGGGGAATGCACAAGGGCCTGCGAAGACCAAGGTGACTAGGGTTCCAAGGAGAAGAGAACAACAGTACACAGAGCACCTGTGAGGTCTACACAGGGTTCCCCCTCGGGCAGAGTCCTGATGGCAATATGCTGAAAATATCGAGGCCAGGGGAAGAACCATGGGAAAGCATGAGAACAGTGTCTGCCTCTCCCCTAATGATCCAACCACTCCACTCCAGGGAATTTACCCATGAGATAAATAAAACATAAACTCACACAAACAATTGTACAGAAATGTTCACAGAAGCTTTACATGTAAATAACCAAAAACTGGAAGCAACTAAAAACACCACAAATGACCACCAACGGGAAAATGTATAAACCAACCATGGCCATACAATGAACTACAACTAGGCAATAAGAAGGAGTGAACTACTGATAATACACTACAATGTGGATGAATCTCCAAATAATCGTGTTGAGTAAAAAAAGGACAGATTAAAAAGGGTACATACCTACGGCATGATTCCATTTAGATAAAACTCTAGAAAGTGTAAATTAATCTATAGTGACAGAAAGCAGATCAGTGGTTGGGGGCGGGTGGGAAGGCAAAAAGGGGTGGCAGAAGGAAAGGGGAAGGTTTGGGGGCAGCGAGAATGCTTTCTTTCTTTATTGTAGTGATGGTTTCACAGGTATACACATCTCTGAAAGTTTATGTGCAGTTCCCTGCATTTCCATTGTGTCCCAATAAAGCTATAAAAATAGGGAGAAAAGGGAGTTGTGTGAACTGTTTTAAGCGTCAGAATACAAAGTAGCACATACATTAGCGACAATCATCAGTTTAGAGAGATCTACATAACTAGTTTAAGGACTTTAGAGTTTTTGCTTAATTACCTTTTTAAAAATTTACCCCTACTGAGTTCATTTAATCTAAAAGGCCACTCTTACTCTAGAAACAAGAGCTAGGAAACAGCTTGCTCTTAATCATATGAAAAGGTCACATAGAGACCACACAACTCATTTGATGCCTCTATCTCTGCTGTACATTTATTACTCAAGTAAGTTTCACCAGTGCCAAAATGAGGGACGACAGTTAGAATAACAAGATGCTTGGAAAGCAGATGCTTTGGAAGAGCTGTAAGCAGAAAACTGGACAATGTTTCCTAATTTCACTAGGGCGGTCAGGCTACTCCCGAGGGTAAAGCATGAAGTGAAACCTTGTACACAGGAAAGACAATGTTTGGAAATTAGCCCAGTCTCACAATCTCCAGAAATGCCAATTCTTTTAAGATTGACTGAAGCACTCAAAACAACATTTTGAAGATCCAAATTAACATGCCTTGCCAGAAATGATGTGCACTTAAAAGCTGTATTTTTTACAGTCATTCTTAATCACAAGATGTAACATGTAAACAAGTTGGGGGAGTCCCACAGGTATTGGTTTCCTAGGGCTGCCATAAAAAATTACCACAGCCCTGGCTGGTGTAGCTCAGGGGATTGAGCTCGAGCCTTCGAACGAGAGGATTGCAGTTCAATTCCCAGTCAGGGCACATGCCTGGGTTGCAGGCCAGTTCCCAGCAGGAGGCTCACAAGAGGCAACCATACACTGATATTTCTCCCCCTCTTTCCCTTACCCTCTAAAGATAAATAAATTACAAATCTTAAAAAATATCCTTTAAAAAAATTACCACAAACTGGTGGCTTAAAACAACACAAATTTATTCTCTCACAGTTCAGAGCACAGAGTCCAAAATCAAGGTGTCGGCTGGGCCACACTCCCTCTGAAGGCTCTAGGAAAGAATCTCCCCTTGTCTCTTCCTAGTTTCTAGTATTTGCCAGGAACCCTTCCTTCCCAAGGCTTGGCTCGCGGCCCCGTCACTCTAATCTGGCTTGCTTCACCTGTGTGTGTATGTGTCCTACCCTTTTCATTGGATTTAGGGCCCAGACTACTCTGCTATGACTTCATCTTAAGTTAACTACGTCTGCAAAGGCCCTATTTCCAAATAATATCATATTCACAGGTACTTAGCATTAGAACTTTAACATATCATTGAGGGGTTTGGGGAGGACAGAATTCAAACCACAATAGGGGGCAAACATCTAACATAGTAAAAGTCTCATCAAAAAAGCAGTAATCAGGGAGAGTAAGATTTCAGTTAATGTGGCAAAAAAAGATCCTCCCTTTTTTGGCAAATATTTTATTTATTTATTTTTAGAGAGAAGGGAAGGGAGAGAGAAAGAAAGGAAGAGAATATCAGAATATAATTGCCTCTCATGTGTCTCCCACTGGGGACCTGGCCTGCAACCCAGGCATGTGCCCTGATTGGGAATTGAACCAGTGACCCTTTGTTTCACAGGCCTGTGCTCAACCCATTGAGCTTCACCAGCCAGGGCAAGATCTTCAACTCTAAATATATACTTGTGACCATTTCACCTTGATATAAAACTTCAAAATGGTTAGCAAAAAAAAGCAAACCTCAATTACCTTTTTGTTTTATTCTAATTTCAAATCTATGTTTGCACACACATTCCTAACTGATATTCCATCCATAAAGTCCTTTGATTAATAAATAAGAATTTTCATTTTAAAATCTACTGCTTGAATTTTGGGGGCTAAGATACTACTTTTATAACCCCCCCAAAAGTCAATGAAACTATTTTTCAAGTCAGAAGGGAATTTGCTTCTAAGCGGGTAGTAATCTTATTCTTGGAGTCATCATTATCATAAAAGTGCTTTATGATCTTATATATTAAGTATAATGTGTTTGTACACACACTCGTTTATACACATGCATAACACTACTGTTAGGATATACTCTTAGTCCAGGTCAAAGACCAATCAAATAAGCCTAGCATAATTCAGAACATAAAAATGATTTCTATCCCTAAGATTTTGAAATGGAAAAGGTTTCATGACTATATAGTGAAATTTATGTACTTAACTGAAACTAAATAATTAGACCTATTATACCACTAGGGAAGAAAATGAAGTCATAAATTGTCCAAGATTCAAATCACCTCTCAGAGATGGACAGATGACTGAGGGTTCATTCCGTTATCAAAGCAAATGTATCAAACAAATGTCTCTGGATCACTGGTGTCTCTGGTGATCTCCTTACCAGAGAGTGCCTAGAGATGTCTGTTTAGAGCATTATTTAGTAATTTAAAAAACAGAAACACATTCCATAATTTATTTCTAGGCAGCATGTAAACAGCGGCATTTAAATGGCCCTCTAACATGCCCTTTTTGCATTCATCAGCAATGTGGTAGCACAGATGAGAGGCTGGGCCATTGTTTTCTTGATGATTTCTAATAAAGAGTAAAATATGGTTAATGTTTGAGGAGTGAATCTAGAGCTAGTATAAACAGACACCAGATCTAATACAGTCTATTTCTTTCAATCCTAAAAATTAACAGATATATTTTAAACATGGTGTAATGTTTTCCCCCTTACATATATATATATACACACACACACACACACACACACACACACACACACACACACTCTGTCCAGAAAAAGTCCTGCCATTGTTAATAGAACAAGAACAGTTTGCACAACACCAATGTAACCTGGCAGCCACTGGAATGCACATGCATGAACAATGATGACTTCACTGTACTAGTCAGTGGGGGACACTATTAAGTAGTATGTGTACTGTGTGGCCATCACATTCAAAATGACTGAGTGAGCAGAACAACTAATCTGCATCAAATTTTGTGTTGAGCTTAAACATTCTTCTGTGGCAATTATTCAGGCGATTCTGAAGGCCGCAGCTATGGGCAACTGGCAATTGGCAGCTTTATCATGACAACGCACCCACTCATGCATCACATCTTGTGCAGAGTTTTTTGGCGAAACATCAAATCATCCGAGTGACTCAGCTCCGCTACAGCCCAGAAATGATGTTCACTTAAAACACCCTACGACTTCCAGATTTCCCAGAACTAAAATCACCTTCGAATGGGAAGAGATCTCTGATTGTCAGTGAGATTCAGGAAAACACAACGGGGCAGCTGATAGTGACTGGGAGAACAGTGTAAGGCCTCAAGGTGCCTGCTCTGAAGAGGGCTGAGGCATCATTGGCCTATGTATAATGTTTCTTGTATCTTCTTCAATAAAAGGTTCTATTCCCCCTAGTGCATGGCTGGATACTTTCTGGACAGGCCTTGTCATATATAATAAAGAGGCATCTCTAGAACTGACAGCACAAAGCCCATCACCCACAGGAAAGGCTCTGCAAGCACAGGAAAATATTCTATAAGGAATGGGTGAGAAAACGCCTAACCTTTGTTCACATGGAAAACAACCACTCACCTGAGGTACTTAAATCTAATTTTGACTGGTGAGAGAAAAGACACATCCTCTCATAGTCTCCTCCAGGTTGAAGTCTCTAAGATTCAAGGGCATAGCTACTGCTCTTTCTTTATCTTGGTGAAGGTAAACAGCATTAAATCTAAATGAGTTTTCACAAAAATATGTGCTCTTCCCGCCTCCTCTAATGTCTCTCTGCATTATTCTTTTTGTGAAGACTACACTTCCCATGCATTTAAAGTGGACAGCGTCTTTTCCATCATCTACAATTCTCTGCTGTTACTTAAAGTCTGAAGTGTTAAATAAATGATCCCAAGTGTATAAGTGCACTAATGACAAACAGTGGGTAACACTGTAGTAAATGGCCAGGCCAGCACCAAAGGGAACTAAGGTTTTCTAAATGTACCAAACAATTTCCCAAATCAGTAGAAATAGAGATGAACACAGTGGGAGTTAGAACCAAATGATGATACATAATAAGTCATCATATTTAACCAAATCTAAGTTGCCACTTGTAAGAGGCACTATTATTTTACACATCAGTAAAAATAAAGCTGTCCGTTATGACCAAGTTTCATACTGAAATCAGAGATGTTAAAATGTGAGGTGGGGGGAGGAATACACCTTTAAGAATTAAAGAAATGTGGTATATTTCCAATAAAGACAAGAAGGCAAGCTATATTTCATAAATGCAAAGCTTGATTTTCCATCTATCACAGCTGAAAAATCTCACTGGCAAGTACTACTTTACATCTATTCTCACTCCTTACTTTCATTATATATAATTCATATCAAGTATAATCACTCTACCTGCAAGTAGGCCACAAAGAGTTAAGACTATATTGTGCCAACTATAAAGAAACGCATGAACACAGGAGGCAACTAACTAGCTTATAGCTTGGCCAAACATGACCCACCCAAATCACTTAAACTAATCTAGCAAAAATACAAAAACTTAAATTTGGTCCTTTGGGAAACCAATAGTATGTGTAGGCCAAGAATTAGCCTGTGGTCCCCAAGCTGATCATTTTCTTTGCAGTAACTCAGGGTGAATAATGATCAGAAGGCAATTGGCAGAGACACAGAGCCCCCAGCTCTGTTTGATGTATGATCCTATGACAATACGATTAGCAAGAACCATTTCTCTTACACCAAAATACTGAGTCCAGATGTCAACCTGGTGCCTGGAAAAGACGCTGCACAGCGACAGCTGTTTCATGTTTCTTTGCTGAATAAATGCATTCTGACCAGACACATGCTTTAACTAAATGAGGTATCAGTGCATTCATAAAGAAAATATTACCCAAAAATTAAAAATTAGCACACTTTCTTGCTTTTGCTATCTGCTTAAGTCATAATAAATAAGGCGCAGTTTTGCAGAAAGATGATAAAAGGACTACTGCATTTTTATGTAATTAAGCAATAAGCATATAGAAGCAATTAAGTGTATAGCATGAAATAGCAATAAGCATTCAGCACAACACAAATTACTCAACATATTCATTTCACCACACTTGTTTTTTTTTTTTTAACTGAAAGAACTGGTGACCTAGATAAAGCAGTGAATTGAAAATCCAGAGAATTTAAACAGTAAGATATAGTGGTTACAGCACAGCTTTGGGGCCAGATCTGGACTCTATCGCGGGGGTTCTACTTACCAACTGCCTGACCTTACATCAGTAACTTAACCCTTCCAGAGCTTTTGGACCTTTTGGCTAAGATCAAGTGTAGTATCTGTTATCAGTAACTTAACCTTTCCAAGCCTCAGTTTCCTAACATGAAAAATAAGGGTAATTAAACCTTCATCTGACAGGGATTTGGCTTTGTGTAGAATCAACTACATAGTGCAGGAAAACTCTTATCCACTGCCTGGCACAAGGTAAATAAGCAAAATGGTATGTGCTAATTGCCACTGATATTAGTTACAGCACTATAAAGCTATGCACTTCCCAAACCTCAAACAACTTCCTTGCTCGGAATCTCACTGGTGTTCTGGGTTTTTCCCCCCTCTCCTAAAACACTTTTATTCTATCCTGAATTGTCTTTATTTTATTTTATCTTGACTCATCCACCACCATTGCCCACCTACTTTCAGAAACATCTTTCTACCAGCTTAGTAACTAATACAACACCAAAATCATTTAAGTTCTATAGAGCTGCTACAGAAACATCTAGACAACGAATGAAGTGTGAGTGAACCTAATTCCACGGGTTTATGACCTGGTGTTCACTGCCTGGCACTGTGCACTCTGGTGAAGGTGAATGGGATAAAGCTAGAAGGTCGGCCAGGCCGAAAGGTTCCCAAAGCATCCATTTCCATTTCCCTCCATTCAGAAGGATGTCTCTACACAAATGCTTAAACTCAGAGGAGACACTAATGTGCTTCTGTGGAATTCTGCCAGCCCATCCCATAAATATCCTTATCAGGAAGAGTCCAAAACGATTTAATTCATTACAGGCTGAGAATTTAAAAACCTAGAGAAGATTAAGCATGCACAATCTAGTGGTGGACTACAACAGGGCACTGTTCCAGTTAATACAGCTGCCTCTATAACAGAAAAGGAATAGAGAAGATTCAAGACAATACATACTACAGAACTTTATGTAAAAATGTATCTACATATATACGCAAACAAATTTTTTAAAAATAATCTGCCAACATTATACAAGGAAAAGACAAGACATTGTTAAGAACCCTATTCAAGAACAAGGCACCTAAAATAAACAAACCTGGGTAAGGAATATAAATAAACTGGTCAGAATATACCTAACAAAAGAGGTAACAGAGAGGAATGCCAGAAAAAGAAATCACCAGAATTAATTGGACATGTTGCAAGAGAGATACCAAAACAGCCCTCAAACTCAGTAATAAGTCAAAAATCTAGGTATAAAGTCACCTGAAATGGCACAAAGAATTTAACAGAGCTGGACAAGGGTGCTTACATCCTGCTCTGGGCAAAGAAGAGCCTGCTGGACCTGCGGACAGACAGTCCAGGCTTCTGGCTAGTCACCATCTGAGAAAGCAGAGTTTAGCTCTTCAGCACTGCCAATTCTTAAAAACATCCATTTAATGCTCTAAAAAAACCTAAGCCCTGCCTCTTGACAACTGTTAATTGTGTACCTGCAGCTGACACTTTCTCACTGGTAGTATCAAGACCTTGTCTATTCCCTTCAATCTATTACCGGTAAGTCTTACAGGATCACCTTTCCAGGGGCATTTCCTTATAAATTCCAGAGGTGCAATGAAAACAAAGAAATCTGTCTCACACGCATGTTAAACTTACTGGAATGAAACTGTATTTTTCCAAAGAGAAAGACTAGAGATGGAGGGGTGGGGGATAAGGACTTAAATGTTGTTAGCTGTGTATACATCCCTGGTCCACTCAGAAAAACAAAAACTTAATTTCAAACTGTCCCTAATCCTAGATAATCCTAAAATATTTCTGTTTATGCAAAATGACAATAAAGTGGTTTTTCAAGGGTAATTTTCACTAAACACAATTTTTATCTCATACTCTGACCTTAGACTGTAGTCCCCTTAGACTGTAAAAATACAAATTCTACTGTACTTTGTCATTTTGATATTCAAATAAGAAAACCACAACTTCCCTATATTTCATTGGCTATGAGAATATGAGTACCATCTATACAAGTTTGAAACGAGAAAAACAGCTCTTCCAACCACAAGAACACACACACACACACACAAACTCATTTCCTACAAATCTTTAATTAGTTTTATCCTTTCATTTAAAAATATTCCTCAAATATCAAGAACACCTCTTTGTTCTATAATAGTCCCTCAAATTACTCTATTCAGATGGCTACACTGACAAGGCTACCATCATAAGACAAGAGGTGATAGCCTGTACATGAAGGGGTCCCTGGTTCAAATCAGGTACTCCCTCCAAATAAAAAGGAAAAGAGGGAAGGGAGGGAGGGAGGGAAGGAGTACGGATTATGAACCTAATTGATGAAGTAAAACTGGACGACCCTTCGGAACCACTGAGTAGACACACCCAGGAGAGTTACTTGCATCTCTAACGCCTTCAGTCTTTCCAAACTGGAGGCGCTGCTATACCTCACGAGTTTGTTATAAGGGAAAAGGGATCCGAAACAAATACCTAGATCCTTCTAGAATGAACGATGAACAAGGTAGAAAAATAGACAGTGAAAGGACAGACTTTTATTAAAATCTGAGCGAGTACAAACATTGACCTTGAAGGTGACAGGCTGTTAATGAGGCGCTGAAAGATAAACAGGGCAGCTCATCTCTGACAACTGCTCTAGTTCAATACGTGTCCCAGGCTATAGGACGGCATATGCACTTATTCAACCGTTTCACCAGAAAATCGTCTTCCAGGTTTCGTTCCTTGGAGCTACATATGGAATAAAGGTTAAGAGACAGAACTCTCTAGAAATTAGGTTTCTGATAGTGCCTAGACTGCAACTAATTCTGTGGCTGTGTTTATTCTGAACTTCCCCTTTACACATCAAAACCAATATTTCTAGGCCTATAAACTGTAGGTTTTGAATGCAAAGGAAAACATAAATACTGATTAACCATACATGTATGACTTTACTCTGACCTAGGATACATACAAACTATAGCAACAGCATTTGATTCCTTAGAGAGAGAAAAATGTTAAGTGGCTGTCATTAAGAACAATAAGACCCCGACATACCACTATCATCCAGAAATTGCATCTTCTAAAGTCCCCAGCATTGATCACCAAAGATAGCTAATAGATTGTGAGAATTATTATTAGAACCTAAGAGTTATTAGACCCTCATTAGCAGAGTACAATTACAGAGAGAAAACCAAGCTATTTTGGCTGAACATTCATTCCAATGGAAAAAATAGAGCTTTCTTAATCACTTTCATTATCAAAACAGACTCCCTGCTGGAGCCTTTTAATTGGAAGTCTACCATTTTAAAGACATTTGCATTTTATCAAACTATATTGACAGGGGCAATAGAAATAGCTTCTAACTCCTAATTTCACATCTCCTAAATGTGTGACAACATCTGCAGCGACCCATCGGGTGGGGGACGGGAGGGGAGAGGACAGGGAGATCAGGGTGGGGCCTGGGCCACCAGCACACAAGCATCTGGTTGGAACCAGCTTTTCTCCCCTTCCTTCTCTGCTCTGTTAACAAGAGAAAAGAAGGGGAATGCCATCATACCAAGTTTCTGTCTACACAATCAACCCAAGATAAAGGGGTGCCATTTACTAAAAAATGAACAGAAATCAGAAACATTACTGATGTGTATGAGAAGATGAATAGTTTTGCATTCTATACATTCTGTACCCAAGATATATATCTCTGTCTCTCTCCAGCCTTCTCTCTCATACGCTCTCTAAACCTGTAGGATGCCACAGTGTTATTGCCACAAGCCACATTTTGTTATTTATAGAGGCTATAAAAGTACATAGCACTTTACAAACCACAGAACATAGGCACCAGAGCCTGGAGGAACTCAGCCTAAATTAGACATGGACAGAATGGTGAGGGAAAAAGGAAAATATTTAGTTGCACCACACTCTTGGCAAAGAATAATTTTGGGAAGCAGCACAAAAGGGACTATTAAGCCATGATATGTAGAAAGGGAGTTTACACAACCCAAAATGAACCTACCAGTAATCCAAAGCCTTAACTCTTGAAGGTAAAGAGTGGTATATTTGTAAAAATTTGATTGCAATTTCCACCTTTGGCATTAAACACTAATTTGGTTTTCCAACACAGGATGCCAAGTGCATTCATCAAAGTAATATTAAAATGTAAATACAATAAACACCCAAATGCTTAGGGAAGAAAGAAAAATGGATCGAAAGTGGTTTTATTGATGCTAGAGGATTACTAGACTTACCAGGGCGATCACTTTGTAAAGTATTTAAACATCCATGTTGTACACCTGAAACTAACATATATTGTCAACCATAACTGAAAAATATATATTTTTAAATAGTCAAGACCACTTTTTAAAAAACTGATCTTCTAATGGGCCTAGGAGAGCTACAAACTTAAATTCTATTAAGTTCAGCTATTATTAAGTTATGGGCACACAATGCTTATTATCATTTCTTTCCCTCCTAGACATATTAAAGATTTCCCTCCTAGACATATTAAAGATTTGCGCTCTTAAAGGGTCTACAAGAATTTCCAAGAAAAAAAGAACTAAAATGCAAGAACTTCTCCCCACACATAAAAAGTTGTGTTCCCAGACATACAATGTACCCCACCAATTCAATGAGCCACACCTCAGAAAAGTCCTCAAGTTCAAATTTAAATTCTAATCCGAGTTCTAATTTAGTGCTCTCTGCACATACCAGAGATTTAGCACAGTGGACAGAAATATGTTGTTAGCATTGAGTTTTATCAATTATAAAAGTCCTGATGTTGTCACACAATTTTGCAATGGGTGGTTATTCCCAGTTTGCAGAGAGCTCAAGGGTCTTTCTCAAGTACACAGAAGGTGTCTGGGAAAGATAAGCCAGGTCATCATAACGCCCCTTGCAAACACTTTCCTGATGATCTCTATGTTAACCCAATGCCACAAAAGTCAAAACTAGCCAGGTTCATTGTTCTAAACACAAACCCAAAGTACTCAGGAGTTAACTATAAAGTGGAAATCAGAAATTACCTGTGGAATTCCTTGACCTCTGAGCTCACTGAGGGTACACACAGTTTCTTGCTTCTACTTTTCTATAACAAACTGCTAGACAGTCCAATGTTTCCACCATGTGTTCTTAGATATCATTTGTAGCCAATATTGAAAAGAATCACCTAACTGATTATGATGGGCTTTTCATAAATTTCTCTTTAGTCTCCCAAAGAGTATGATACCAAGTCACTGCAAAATCAGGCTTAATCGCCTCTCATTCATCAATAGTGATACCAGCCCCCTTTTCTCCTTTCAAAGGGGCAACCATCTGCAGTAGTTCTACCCGATTTCCCCTGGAGTTTTAGCTTCAACTGCCTGGTTTCTGAACCCTCAGCAATGGGAGCAATTTACCTCGATCGACTTCACCAGCCACTGTTGCAATCTCGCCAAGGCATTTCCCAGGGGCCCATTAGAAAAGGTTCCAATTTGAGAAACGCACATCTGATCCCTAAAACCCAGTCCTGGAAACATCATTTGGTACCTGCTTACAAATTATCCTTTTTCTGATCCCAAATCCTACATTTTGACACAGAAAGAAAATTAAAGAAAAAAGACACAATTTTTAAAAATTTCTTCAAATATGCAAACATTAAAAGATATTCTGATAAAAACCACAGCATTCTATAGGCACGTCAAAGTTCTGATTGGTTCGGTTTTGTTATCTGACTGGACACCAAGCAAACTGAAGATGGCGGCCCAGGGCAGAGGAAGCCTCCAGCAGCATCTGCAATACAGCAACACCAGAAAACTAATGGAAATGTGAAGTTCCTTCCAGAGTTAAGGACCATGAAAACGCAAATCACCCTATCGAAGTACTTCACACACGCACACACAATGCAGCTATTCAATGGAGCTAACCGAAAGAAATGTGTGGGAATGGGCAAAAGGAGGAAGAGAGCTCTTCCAGCAGAAAAACGACAACAACAACAACAACAAAAGACACCCCCAAACAAAAAAGGAAACAGAAACACCTTTTAAATATCAGTAACTACAGAGTCAGTTGCAACCCTCAGATTACCATTATGAAAGCCATAACATTCACATTGGAATTAACTGCTATCCCATAAATAATTATATAGCTACTTGAATTAGACTTAACAGGCCTTGTCAATTCAATATAGTTTGGTAGATCTCAGCCTCCTTTTCTAGAATACCAGTACTTCTGAAACACAATGTAGAAAATATGGTACCTAACATCATACTCAACAGGGAAAAACAAAGTGTTTCCCTTAAGGTCAGGAATAAGGCAAGATGTCCACTCTTATTCAACACAGTACTGGAAGTCCTAGTCACAGCAATCAGACAAGGAGAAAAAAATAAAAGGCATCCAAATTAAAAGGGAAGAAGTAAAATTGTCATTATTTGCAGATGAGAATATACTGTATACAGAGAACCCCAAAGATGCCACCAAAAAACTACTAAAACTGATAAGTGAATTTAGTAAAGTAACAGGATATAAAATAAATATTCAGAAGTCAACTGCATTTTTATATACCAATAATGAACTGTTAGGAAAAAAAAACGAAGACAACAATCCCATTTCAATCACATCAATAATAAAATTAAAAAATTAAATTGAAATGAAAATAGTAAAATAAAATAAACTAGGAACAAATTTAACCAAGGAGATAAATGGCGTATACTCAGAAAATTATAATAAACTGAAGAAAGAAATTGAAGAAGACACAAATAAATGAAAGCATATACTATGCTCATGGATAGGAAGAATTAACCTCATTAAAGTGTCTACCCTATAGATTCAACACCAATTTGTATCAAAATACTAATGGTGTTTTTCATAGAACTAGAATAGTCTAAAAATCTATAGGAAGCCATAAAAGACCCCTACTAGTCAAAGCAATCTTAAAAAGAACAAAGTTGGGGTGGGGGGAAGAGAGTGTCATCTTCACTTGTTACCCAAAATTATGAAACTAAATAGTCTCAGTTTGAGATTTTTGTCCGTAAGTTTGTCCATGTCCATAGTACATGTTCTACCTGGAGAATTATCCTAAATTAAAATGACAGCATTGCCGTGGCCAGTGTGGCTTAATTGACTGGAGTGTAATCATAGATCAAAGGGTAACGGGTTCAATTCCTGACCAGGGAACATACCCAGGTTGTGGGTTTGAGCCCCAGTTGGGGTGTATGCAAGAAGGCAACCAACTGATGTCTCTCTCTCCCACCTCCCCAAAAGCAATGAAAAAAAAATGCCCTCGGGTGAGGATAAAAATATTTTAAATAAAATGACAGCATTAAATATTTTTATATACAATGAGTTCTAAGAGTTTTGCTAAGTTAACATGCTATGGTGGCAGAGTACCAAATGTATATTCAGAAAAACCACTCACACTATGTATTAAACAAGGGACTCACACAATACAAAATTCTAGATGCAATAACTCTGTTCTCTAACTACAGGGGTAGGCCAAAAATTCCAGAGATTTCTTATCTTGCCTAAGTTTAAAGAGAGAACACTTACCCTCTCAGGCTAGCACTTTCATCTAAATCTCAACTGTAAGAGCACAAAATAAGTGGACTGTCAGGAGATATTGATTTATAGATGGTACCTTTTCTTTGCCAACAGTGCCACCCACGATCCGGACCTACACACACCTCAAGTCAGTATTTCCAGAGGGTCCAAGTGCTACATTCGGTGAGAGCCACAAAGGCGCCCGGGCAGTCCTGCTGGTCTGCACCAGCAGCCCTCAAAATGCCGGCCCCAGACCGCCGCTCCTCTCTTTCCCTCCCCTTCTAACTGCTTCCCTGTGTGAGACTCAAATTTCTTCAAATTGTTCGACCAAAGTAACACAGAACACTCAAATGCAGAAGCAGATATGAGATTCCAGCTGTCTTCTACTAAGCCACATACATCCAAGAAGTTTGCCAAAAAAAGAGAAAAAAGTAACATCCCTCAATTGTTTTGGAAAATAGTTATTTTTCATAAAAACTTATTTCTATTAACATGTAACGGGCTTGTTATTTTTCATTAAATATGTTACAATGTGTTTTGGTGTTATTTCTAACACAGTATGTACCAATAGATATAATTATTCCACATTACCAAAGCTCTTTGGGTCCTCAATAGTTTTTAGTAATATGCAGGAGTCCTCAAACCAAAAAGTTTGAGAACCACTGTTTCAGAGGAACCCAAGGCATAAACTACAGTTACAGCAGCGTAAGAGAGGCTCAGGGAAGGAGAGCTTTAAAGTGAAAGTTTCTCATCAAAGTTATCTTTTTAAATAGAAGTTATTGACAAAGACAAATCCAGTAGAAACAAAACAAAACAAAACATGTAAGGGAAATGAAAATGGAAAAATCCACTCCACTGCTTATCCAAACACGACTGTTTAACCCTGCTCTAAAAACAGTTCCCTTCAGGCCCTACTCTATGCTCATGTTTTATACATTTATAATTGCAGTACAAATAGAATGACCTTTGACATTTTGTTCATGTAACACTGTAACCTAAATAATCATCCCACTAGACATATAATCTTTCTAATTTTGATAAATACAAAATTGGAATGCATAATTATACATAAAAATTCAAACTGTACTAAATACTTCTACACAGTGCTAGACGTATTAATTCAATTTTAAATAATTTTAATGGACCCTGGATATTCCAGAATTTACATAACCTAGTTCTGCTTTCTGGCTGTTTAGACTATCCTGCTTTTTCTGAGATTTTGCTACAATGAACATCTTCAAGTACTAGCTTGGATCGTCCTCTAAATCCCTGTCTTAAATAGACCTCTAAGAAGGTGACTACTCTGACAGAGATTAAGCACAAATCAGGAAGCCACCCATGTCTATTAGCCAATCTGTCTGCTTGGACCCAACGGCAGAGGATAGAATGCCACTGCAGATCTAATTTCCTCCACAATTATTCTTTGAAAATAAAATGAAGAGAAATTTACAGGCATGAAACAACTCCAAGTTCAACCTTAAATTTAGTTAAGAATGCCACCCCTTTTTCAGAGGAGAGTCAGCATCATGTGTCAAGTCTCATTCGGGGCTCGGTCACAGCTGGGGAGGAAAAGCCTAAGGCAAAATTCTCTCCGCAAGACCGAGCTACCCGATCACTGGGGTTCCTGTTACACACTCGTCTGTGTCTCCCCAAATTCATGTTGAACCTCAGAATGTGACTATATTTGGAGACAGGGCCTTTCTAAAGAAGTGATTAAATCAAAATGAAGATATTGGGTGGGCCCTCATCTGCTTGGTAAGATGTCCTTACAAAAAGAGGAGGTTAGAAAGACACTGCGGTCACACATGTACGGAAAGGATGACCACCTGAAGAGGAATCAGACAGCAGGGACCTGCAAACCAAGGAATGAGGCCTGAGAAGAAACCAAAGCCAATGATAACACCAGCTTGGTCTTGGACTTCTAGCCAGCCTCCAGAACTGTGAGAAAATAAATTTCTGCTGTTTAAGCCACTTAGTCTGTGCTAGTTTACTAGGGCTGCCATTGTAACGTAATACAGTTTCCAACCTGACCCCTGAGGACATTTCTGTGCTCTTCCTAATCTAGTCCAAACCCTTTCATTTACAGATAATGAAACCAAGCTGTGAGAGGTCAGAGTTTTCACCTGTGACCAAAAAACAAGTAATTAGGAAATTAAAGGAGAGAATCTAAATCTCACACTAAAGCTCTTTCCACCATAATACAAGAATAATTCCAAATGAGAATCCCAGATATACCTGAGCATCAACAGCAGAGGCCTACAATTTAATCTTAAATCAATTAATTTCTGGAACACAATTCTTGTGGATGCTCAATAGTTTTGAACAACAATGTATTGAGGTACAAACCTTTGGAAAATACTACACCAAATATACATGCTATATAAGAAGTGTGCCTTCAAATAAAAAAAGGAAACAGGGCCATTTAAAAAGACACAAAGGCTTTGAACAAAGAAGAGTAAAGATGAAGCAAAATTTAAATTTTGAAGGAAAAATGGGTGTTAAGAATGAGATCAAATGACTAGTAAGACTAGACAGATGCTTTTCTTTTTGGATAAAGAAATGTAATCCAAACTAGAACTTTCAGGTTATCAAAAGCTGAAGACAGCCCTGAGTAGGGCAGCTCAGGGGGTAGTAGGGTGTCGTCCCACAAACCAACATTGCCACTTGATTCCTGGTCAGGCCACATGCCTGGGTTGCAGGGTCAGGTTCCTGGTTAGGGGTCCACAAGAGGCAACCAATGGATGTTTCTTTCCCTCTCTTTCTCCTCCCCTTCCCCTCTATCTATAAAATAAACAAATAAAATCTTGGGAAAAAAGCCTGAAGACTTACAGAAAAGAATAGACGAGATTTCTGAGTACTACAGAACAGTTTAAATGTGACCTTGGTTATTTTAAATATCTATGTCTCTGTAAATCTAGTTCTGCCCTTGGCGTGTTACGAGTTCTTTGGTTGTTGTTGTGTGGTTTGGGGGGGGGGGTTTGTTTTGGCTTAGTTTTCCTCCCTTAGTTGACACTTTCTCAGTTAATCAAGGAGATAAATTATTGCAAAATATATCAAATAAAATGGTGGGCACAGCTTTCTCACCTTGATATTAAAAAATAATCCACTGAACTACAGCTGGTCAAGTGATCACCACAGACAGCTCTAGTTATGAAATCCTCAGGTCTAGGGATTTGCTTTAATAAAGAAATTTACATGTAACTATTAAAAGTATTTTACTCCCTCAAATCCTCACCCTTTGCAAAAAAAAATTGGGTTTTGGGATAGTTAAACTTAGTTAAAGTAAGGGAAGCTGAATTATAATTAGGGGCAGCAAAATATTCACAATTCTTCAGCATGCTAATCTTATACTCAATGGCCAAAATGGTAGTGGTAGGTGACCTAGAAAACCATATGGAGATACGGTGAAAACGGTGATTTCCAGAAGTCCTAGTTAAGGTATATTTGGAAAGGAATAAACCACTTGAAGTATATTTTTGAAATCTTTTTTATACTTTTAAAAATTATTGTGCTCTAAAAATTATTGTGCCTGTAAATAGAAATTCCAATGACGTACAAATTTGTTCAGAATATGGTCTGCAATTATAATGTAGTTTCTTTCTTTAAAAGATTTTATTTATTTATTTTTAGAGAGAGGGGAAGAGAGGGAGAGAAACATCACTGTGTGGTTGCCTCTTGAGCACCCTCCACTGGGGACCTGGCCCACAACCCAGACATGTGCCCCAATTGACAATGGAACCAGTGACCCTTTGCTTTGCAGGCTGGAACTCAATCCACCGAGCCACACCAGGGCTATAATGCAGTTTCTAGGCCATCAGGTCCATTCTCTTACAATACCAGCAATCAGTAAATGTCTAGACACATAGTAAATTCTCAATGCTTGAAGGTATGAAAAAACAAGTAACTAAAGAAAGGGGAAACTATTAGACAAAAAGCTAGCACTCCAAATTACTATTGGATATAGAGATAACGTGCTAAAAAGATATTGCTGAGACTTGATCCTCAATAATAAAAGATATAATGACAAGACATACAAAACAGGTGCCTTTTGAGACTCTTACGAAGTTATACATTAACCGCTAACCAATTTTTCTTATTAGCATGTATGCACACAGAGATGACTAAACTTGGCAAAGCTAGGTAAGTTTAAAATTAACAGTGCTGGGGTGACTTCTGGTCAAAATGGAGGCATTAACAAACATGGCTCGCCTCCTTGCACAGCCACATCAAAATTACAACTAAACTATAGAACACTCATCACTGAGAAACATCAAAAATCGAGTTGAATGGAAATCTGACCACTATGAAATTAAAGAAATCACATCCATCCAGGTTGGTAGGTGGGGCAGAGATGCAGAACTGGCTGGTCTCACATCCACATGTGGTGGATAAAAATTCAGGAGGGATACCTTGCGAGTGAGGAGTTCCAGCTCCACACCAGAACCTCCAGCCCAGGCTTACAGTGCCAGGAAGGTAAGTCCCTATAACTTCTGGCTGTAAACTGGCAGTGACTGAAATGGTAGAAGAAACGGCCTAAGTCCCAAGCAGTTCCCCTTAACGAACCCAACACAGACTTACTCAGACTCACTCCCTCTGAGTTCCAGCTCGAAAGGCACCAAAGCATACAGGGAGGAACCAAAATGTCTGGCACCAAGGCAAGAGCCACGGGTCAGCTTTCTCCCAGACAAAAAGGGAGATACAGACCACTGTTCCTTTTCTGAGCCCTGCCCCAAGCAGAGTGGGCATGCAGGGTGCCTTATCTGAGCCCCCCACCTCCCCACCCCACCCAGATCCACTGAGGCACCCACCCAGCTGGGACCACCGAAGCTATTAACAGTGGCTTTTCCATATGAATGAATGGCTGGTCTTGGCTCATGCTTCACCACTTCCTGAATCCTATCAAACAAGCAACAGCCTGCCTCAGAGAGCTCCCAGTCCACACACCTCTTGCTAAGTGGCACCAGCCTAGTACTAATAGCAGCCAGCCTAGGTTCATAGTTTGGCTTTGCCTGGGCACCTCCAAGCCCAGCCCAAGTAACAGCCATCTCAGATTGCTTTATAGCTCAGGCAGGGTGGTCCCAGGCAGAACACAGATGGGGGCTGAATTTGGCCTGCACTACCCAAGAAACCACAGAGCTTACACAGCCAGTGGACAGCAACAGACCACATCAGGGAACCACCACCCTGCCCCTGCACAGCTGATCCTTCATGGAGGGCAGAGGTTGGTGGTCAGTGGTCACAGCCAACCCTTGCAGCTGACTGGCCTGGGTACATCCCTCCCATTGACCTGCCAACAGCACCCAAGGCTCAGCTACAAGAGGGTGAACTCAGCACACACAGAGGGTACACCTCTAGTGCCCAGCTTGGGGGATACGGTAGGCAGTGTCACTGGACACTGAAGGACACCTACTACACTTGGCCAGGCTACCAAAAAAGGGAGTGATAGCAGCTCTATCTAGTACATAAAAACAAACACAACGAGGCTGCCAAAATGAGGAGTCAAAGAAACATGGTCCAAATGAAAGAACAGATCAAAATTCCAGAAAAAGAGCTAAACAATCTATCAGGTGCAGAGTTCACAAGAGTGGTTATAAGGATGCTCAAGGAACTTAGTGAGGACCTCATCAGCATAAAAAAGATCTAGTCAGAAACAGAGAATACACTAACTAAAATAAAGAACAATTTACAGGACAACAATAGTACAGTGGATGAAGCCAAGAATCAAATCAATGAAATGAAACATAAGGAAGAAGAAAACAACCAATCAGAACAACTTAAGAAAAAAGAATCTAAAAAAAATGAGGATAGTATAAGCAGCCTCTGGGACAACTTCAAGAGATCCAACATTCACACCATAGGGATGCCAGAAAGAAAAGAGAAAGAACAAGAAATTAGAAATCTACTTGAAAAACTAATGAAAGAAAACTTCCACAACTTGGTGAAGGACATAGACATGCAAGTCCAGGAAGTACAAAGAATCTCAAACAAGATGGATGCAAAGAGGCCCACTCTAAGACACATTATAATTAAAATGCCGAAGTTTCAAGATAAAGAGAGAATCTTAAAAGCAGCAAGAGAAAAGCAGGGAGTTACCCACAGGGGAGTTCCCATAACTGTCAGCTTATTTCTCAAAAGAAACTTTGTAGGCTAGAAGGGATTGGCAAGGCATATTCAAAGTCATGAAAAGCAGGGACCTACAGCCAAAATTGTTCTACCCAGCAAAGCTATCATTGAGAATTGAAGGGCAGATAAACAGCCTCCCAGACAAGAAGCAGCTAAGGAGTTCATCTTCACCAAACCATTATGATATGAAATGGTAAAGGGATTCATTTAAGAAGTTGTCGAAACCACGAATAAAATGACAATACATACATATTAACAATTGAATGTAAAAAAACAAACTAGGCAAAGAAGAACAGACAGAATGGGAGGGGCTTCAGAGGAAGTTGCCAGATGGGAGGGGCTTCGGAGGAGTGGGTGAAGCGGTGAGGGGATAGGAAGTAGAAACAGGTAGTTACAGAACAGCCGTCTGGGTGAATAACACAGTATAGGAAATGCAGTAGCCAAAGAACTTAAACTCACGCCCAATGGATATAAACAACGGTGGAGGGATTTCCTGAGGGAATTTCCGGATGAAGGAGGGCAAAGGGGAGAAAACTGGGGCAACTGTAATAGCATAATCAATAAAATATAATTTAAAAAATGAACGGTGTTAAAGTTTAACAAATACTTTCCCGTTTTAGCTATGAGCATGTGATCAGACTTCTCTAGAAAGTAAAACAAAAAAAGAAAAGGAATGTTTATTACATGTCTCCTATATACTATCTCATTCAACCCAATTTACCACACAACAACCAAGAAAAGTCACCATTATAATGCCCATTTTACAAATTCAAAAATGGATTTAAATTTAGTTATCCTCTTAATATCTCAGAACTAGTGGTAGGCTGGTTTTGGACCTACCAAATCCTTTAAAGTCCACTTCTTTCCTATTCATTGTTAGGTCTTTCAAGTAATAAATAAGGACAGATTAATAAAACTGTAAAGTCAAAAAAGCTCAAATCCATCCACATTCATCTGCCTATGATCAACCACCACCATTGGCATCTTTATCATAATAGATCCAAGCTGGAAAAAATCAAGGTGCTCATTATAAGAGAGTGAATAAACAAAGTGCTGTTTATTCACGCAATGGAACATCACACACAAAAGAACCACCACTGACACATAGAACAGCATGGATACATCTCACAGGCATAATGTAGCATGAAAAAAGGCAGACACAAATGGGTACCCAATGTATGATTCCACTCAATGAAACTCAAGAACAGGCACGACTAATCAATGATGATAGATATCACAATAGTGGTTACCTCAAGGCATTAAAAAAAAAGAAAAAGAAAAGAAAGTACTGTCTGGGACTGGTTACCTTGTAGGATGCTAAAATATTCCATGTCAATCTGGGTGGTGAATAATGTGCATATTCATACCTAAAAATTCATCAAGGCATATATACTTAAGATTATTTTACCTTATACACATGACTGGATGTTTAACCTTAATAAAAAGTTTCTTTAAAAAAAGGTTTCAGGAAGTGGCAAAGATAAGCAGAACAATACCATTTACATTTAGATGAAGAATAACTTTTATTAGTATTGGGAGTATAATCTGGAAACTACTGAAAATTTGTACCACTATGTAAATATATTGTTATTTCTGGTAGCAGCTGGCAATTCTACTTCTTAAAAGATGAATGAAGACAAAACGGAAACCACACCAACAACTATTCTCTAGTTTATGACTGTTTTTTTTTAATTTTTATTATTTATTTATCTTCAGAGGGGAAAGGAAGGAGAGAGGAAGGAAACATCAATGTGTGGTTGCTTCTCGTGCATCCCCTGCAGGGAACTGGCCCCTGCTGGAAACTGGCCTGCAACCCAGGCATGTGCCCTGACTGGGAATCGAACCCCGATCGTCTGGTTCGCAGGCCCGTGCTCAATCCACTGAGCTACACCAGCCAGGGCTATGACTGTTTTTTAATTATACAAAATGTGCTTACAGAACTCACCTGCAGTCACACCCCCCACCCCCCAATGTGCTTTAAAACAACACACAGTCTGAAGTAGAGAAGCTGCCACTAAAGCAGATGTTGTGAGGGGGAGACCAGGGAGAGAGGAAAGGAGGGCTACCAGGCAGCGACATCACAACTGTTGGCATGCAAACAGTAAATGATCCCAAAACACGACACAAAAAGTTGACACTACTAAGGCAGAAGCCTCAATCACTTGCTGTTTTAGATTTATTAAAAATTTTAAGTGACTTTTTTAATGCCAGTGCCCTAAATTCTTGACTTTCTGCTGCATTCACGTGGCACAGTTTATAGCCTGCACTGTCTAAATGCCTGAATGTTGGTGGCTACAGAAGGGACAAGAGCTACACTGCTACATTCCTTACTCAATGTCCTGAAAGAAGCCCACTGTTACTATCTCTGAAGCTCTGAAATATAACCACTCTCACTGAAATTATGCCAACATTTATGTACTCTTGTGGATTTTCTCAAACTGTCTGGTCCTCAAGCTGGATCACTTTCCATGCTGGAAACCTCTCTTAGAACCCAGAATTAGATTACTCAGAGTCCACAGGAATCCTCTTTCTTATCTACCTGGATTAACCTAGTTTTTCTTGGGCGATGGATTCTTCTCATAAACATAGTTAATCAATTCTAGCCAACGACCCAAGATCCAACTATCTCAGATGGTCAATTTCATGTATGAGAAAATGAGAATTTAAAACTAAAATACTGCAGATCAGAGGCCATAAAAATATAATCCATCTCTTCACAGGCCCTAGCACTCTCCCAATGGAAGACAGAACTCTAGACAGATTTAAGACAAAAGCTCCTTTAGTTGTAATTGGTTTGTAAAAACTGAATACTTCAAAGGCTGATGCAACGGCTCATTTCATTTGAGATTCATAAATCTCTGAACATTCCAAAGAATTTTTCAATTCAAATCCAAATAAATACAGGACAAATGGAAATACCAAATACTGTTTCTAGAAAAATAATCTATTCCTATTACCAAACTCAGAATACAAGTCTTTGCAGGGTAGCCTACGCCTGTATTCTTGTAGAATACTCCTACAGTCATAGCACACTGCAATCCCATTAGTGGCAGGCTTAAATTAATAAAATTGTTTGTCTTGTCAGCTTGCGTTACACGTTGTACAAACTTGTTAGAAAATCAGCAGAGGCATGACAATTCATTATCCTACAGGGAGCCAGTCTGAAATCAGCAGCTTCCGCTCTCAGACAGAGCCACCACATCAAATGACAGCAGCGTGTGCAGCCGCCTGACGCACACTCTGAAGGACACAAACGCAACGACTCGCCGTATACCTCACTGTTCACCAGCACCATGAGAGATTTTGTATTTCACTCCCAGATACAAAGTGCCTCTGGCTGCCCAGCCTCAGCAGGACTGTATCTCAAGAAGTCTCTTAAACAAGACAGATTGAACTTTTTTCCCCTGGTCCTCAGACTGCCTGGCAAGGGTAAAAGATGTGGTCAGTGGATTTTAACATCAGCGCCTGGCCCTTAGGAAACCACCAAATGTTATTATTCTCCATCAAAGATGGGGGAAAGGGGGGAGAGCAATGAGCCCTTCCGGAACAGCAGGATTTCCTTTTGGTTCAGCCTCACTCAGAGCTCTCCGGGCTACATCTGCAGGGAGTGACAACTAAGTCGCTCCACTGGCTGGGGAAAAACGAGATGTGACTCCGCTTGGGCTCTGGGCTGCCAGATATAAGCAATACTGCGCTGAATTAAGTTTGCACAAATTTACTGTTATTTCAGGTAACAGGAAGTAGATGTCAGTTACAAAACATACTTCTTGGCATCATTTACCCAAAATACAAATTGGTGGCAGATGGAAGACCATATTCCAATCGTTTTTTGTAGGTTACAGAAATCACCCCTACAACTTGGCGCTGGAGCTAAGTATACCTATGCAAATGGAACAAGTTCATGGACCCAAAGGGATTTATTCAGGTCTAAAAAAATTAAGCTTCTGGAAAAAGTAAAAATGTTCATGAAGACCTACAACTTAAAATACTAGAGGTCCTTAATGATTTAATGGTTATGGTTACTAATCCAACAGACCAGTAGAATTTCTGCAGGCCAAAAGTAGCTTTCAACTGTTATGGGTTCCCCACTTGGGGCTAGATAAATCCGGCCCCAAACCATCAAGGCTGTGGTGTTGTTCCGAATACCGTTACGTCTCTGTCTGCAAGAGGATAATACTCCCACCTCACTGTAAGACTTGCCAAGTGGATTACAGAGTCCTACCCTGAGGAAGATGTTCTGCCAAAATGAAGGAGCCAGGTAGGGGGGCTTTCAACTCAAAAAAAGAAATCTAAGAAAAATCAGCATCTCAATTTTGACACCTAACACGCCTACAAACAACATCAGAGGCTCCAACGAGCCTGGGTGCACTACCTCTGCTCTTTTAGAGATTCAAGTTCATTATTTTCTATTATCATTATGGCTGTTAGTAAAAAAGCCCACTCAGATTACACTCCCAAAAGCACAAAGTACTCCAAAAAGAACCTAAAACACATCATTCTGAACCCAGTCTCTTCTACACCAAACTGTGAATTAAGATGCTTGACAGGAATTTGTTACCCAGGAGCAGCTCTGAACCTTTGGCCTCCTATAGCCCTAAAGGGGGATGTGATTTGTCCCTTAAAAAGCTGGGAGTGAGTTAAGATCACTGGGTCAATACCACATTTTTGTCTCTAAGCTGCCAAGCCACATGAACAAGAGTTCAGAAAAAACAAAAAACCATGGCACCTGATCAATGCCAAGCCAGCTGCCTCTGACGAGACAGTTCTGGGATGGCCACAGAAGAAAAGAAGGCCTGAGTCAGACAGAGAAGCCCTATACCAGGGGGTCAGCAAGCTTCTGCCCACCGGCCAAATCTCATCAGCCACCCAATTTAGAAACGCAAGGAAAGAGCAGATTATAAACATTCTTTGAATTTATGTGGAGACCAACATGGCCAGTGCAATTCCTACTAGAATGTATTTTATCCTAGGATGTTGACAAAAAGGAGAAAATGAGAAGGGGAGAGTCTGAAACCCTACATCCAACAATATGGCTGACTTAGCTGGATCCCAGACAACATCCTGCCCCATAGATCAGATATTCACAGAGCAGCAAATAGAAAGAAGGGGGAGCAAGGCAAGCACCAGCCTTACGCTCAGATGCCTACTTGTGATTCAGGAAACAGCTGCACACTGGGTAATGCTCCTGCAAGCAGTCAGCTGGGAAAGCGCTGGGCCCCATCCTCACTAAGAACTTATTTGCACAGCCAATTGCCCATGACTAGGCCAGTGTCCAGAGGGTGCTGAGGAATGAGGGAATGCAACAGGGTCATGTGCTCATAACAATCCTAGAAAACTGCAAGGACATTCCTTGTTTTCCAAATCCTGCCCTAGCCAAGGGTTTGCTGGAATGGGTATATTGCTATAGGCCACAAAGAGCCCCACGCCATCATCTTTTAAACAAATGAGGGTACTGAGGCCAGTCTTTCTAGGAAGAAAGTCTTTAGGCCAAATGATGTCTACAACATAAGGTTCTCCTGGCCAAGTTCCTCTTTTTTTAAACCAGCACACTGGTCTGACTCGGATAACCTTCTCTATTCTAACCCATCTCTCAAATCACATGTATAAAATCAGGTAAAACACCGCAGGTGGTACAGAGAGACTGACTGATATGACCAGCGCCCATGCAGCAACACAGGCTTCCCCTCCTCACTCGATATTCTAAACAACGCATGCCTCTATACTGTCCTAGCTTATGGGCTGTTACAAACAAAAGGTTTCATGTACCCAGAGCCAAGACAGAACCTGTAAAGCCACCTAGAGAAGCTAAGAATGTTTCTTTTGAACCGAGATCGAACACTCAGAATCTGAAGTCTAGGTAGGCTTTTGCTCTTTTCAATAACAGAGGGGAAGAGACTGACTAAACACTGAAAAAAAAAAATGCTGCCACAGAAATGAAACACCAACACCACTTAAAATACATTTGTTTATTTACATCATCCAATTCTTTAACTTGACCTCAGTAGCATCGACAAAGCACCCATTTAATTTAAAAGAAAAGAGAGAAAAGGAAAAAAACAAAACACCCAGAATGGTTTACCTCATCAGAGCCATTTGTAAACCAGAAAAATTCTACCACCAACACAGAAAAAGTACATATTATCATTTCATACCCCTCAGAATGAAGGCTAATTTAAATGGAAGAGAAAAAATTGTGGAGTCTGGAGATACCAGGATAGATTAATCTTTTAAAAGAAATTTCCTACATTATACATTTGACTTTCTGCCTGCCTCTGATTTGGGGGTAAGGGGGTAGGTGGGTGGGTAGGTGGTATTCTTTCCTTGTCAAAATTCTCTGACAGAGTTGCCTCAAACTATAGGTCTAAAATCTCTTATCTACAATTGCAAAGTCCAAAAAGCTTTAAAAACCAAAAGACTGTTCTTACAATACATTTGGTAGTACAATAAGCAACCTGAACTTCTTTGCTACAAAACTCACTTGAACAGATGTGAAGTTAAAGTCTTTAATGCATTTAGCGTGAATATTCATTATTTCACTGCAGATGTATTAAAGTATTTAATTACGGGGTTGTTATCCACAACCCCACTGAGGGGAGTATGTAATTAACATACCATACCTGTACTATATAACTGTCTACAACCCCCAGACTTCTGAATTCATAAAGATGTGACCCTAAGGATTTCTGACAGGGGATTGTGGGCTTATATTTCCTTAACCTTACTCATCAGAGCTCTGAATCTTTCCACTCAGGGGCAGCGGCACGTGGAATGCTTCCAAACCCTCCAACCCAACCCTCAAGCCTTCCAAACTTAATTTTTGACCTACCTGCAGCATCTGCAATACTTTACTGGATTAACAATCAACTTCTCTGCAGATGAATTAAAACTTTTTGTGGCCACATACACTTTGTCTACAAGCGCCTCACACAGTGCTAACTCATGCTGGAATATTCCTACTTGTAGGTTGTGCCAGCTTGTCTGAAGGTGAACTTTTGTGGTTACCTAGTCTCCCAACACCAGCTCCACTTCTACTTACAGCTAAATTCTGCAGGAATATCCTTTCCTTTTCCACGCCCTGAACTCGGACTCTCCACACCAGCATGCATGTCTGCACCCTTCATTCACCTGCCCTTCCTGTCCTGCTAAAACACCACTTCTTCTCCTAACCCAACCTGTTAGCAATTTCTAACCACCAATGTATACAGTCTCTTAAGTTATAATCTACTGAAGTAGGAATGTTTTATAAGGCATACATACTTTTTAAAAATTTCTGTGTGTTTAAGCTTGTTGCTCAATTAGATAATTTAGAGGAAGAAAACATATTTAAACTTTCCTCTATTCTCACCAGGTACTTAGCTTAAAACTCACATATACTACGTGTGTGTCTCTTACAAACTTCTAAATTGACTTTAAAATTGCTTCTGCCATACATCAGAGAGTTAACAGACACTGTGGGTACACCAACTCAGACAAATTAACTGCCCGCACACACCTGGCTGACTCAGTGATGGCCCCGCACCCAGAGGGGATGGCAGTCCTCTAGAAGTGTAGTTACCACGCATGCCAGCATTGTTTACAGGGCACATCTAAGAAAAGGCACAAAGACTAGTCAGAGCAGCTATATCACCAAGTGTTAGGGTCTGTTTGAATGGATTCTGAAGGCAAGAAACATCGACATAAAGATACAGACCAGGCCAGGAAAGCAGGGGAAAAAATCATAGGTATAGTTCAGCCAAGATGGAAGGACTCTCATGAGTGCCAGGTTCTTGCTTCAATATCATGTTTTGATGCAAGCCTGTGTTTCCACGGGGCCCAAAACAAGGTCAGAGAAATAGGCTAGTCCAACACTGAATTGGGCAGTTGATAACCAAACACGTGAGAAAGATATAAAAAGGAGCAAGATGCTTCCTAATCCAAAGCAATAAAACACACACACACAGAGAAAGGGGTATGAAGGGAGACAATAAATGCATTTGGGCCATCATACAAAATATATTAATTCTACAATTATCAAGATACACTGTTCACCCAGTTGACTTACTACGGTTTCTTCTTACATCAATCAAATAAAAGGCAAAAAAAGGAGAGAACACCCAAGTAAGTGACAATACAACATGGTGACATTGATAATGAAAAGGCACCACTTGCCTTTAGCTAAAGTACTGCTAAAAAGTATTACCATGGCATGTCCTAAAAAATTAGTCCTTGTGAGAAAAACCATGCTGTGGGCCTGCAGAAGCAGGAGTCATTTCCTCAAACCACTGATGTTCACTATTGTCAAATATGTCAACCAGGCTCTGATAACTGCTGTCAGTTAGGAAAAATAATTTTTTTCTAAGGGTCTTTCAAGCTGAACACTGAAGGTTTTGGATTATCTGACTCCAATTTCCCTTCAAGGCTGTGGCTGGAGAAACCATTTGTATCCAGAGAACGCATTCTCCCAGAACCGTCCCTGGACACCCAATGCCAATTTCTTGGAACATCCTGCGAGTCTGCAACAGAAACAATGAATTATGGTAATTGGCTGTGTTAGTGCAAGTGTCAGTGATCTACATGAGTGGAAAACAGAGGCAAAAATTATTTCAAATCCATGATCCCTCTGAGAGACAAGGGCAGGAACTGCCATAGGCAATCCTGCATTAAAGAGTCCTCTCTATAGCCACATGCGCTATTTATATCCAAAGCACAGGATACAGGGCTTTTAACAATTCATTTAACGATAAGGCGCACCAGCATATCTGTAATTTTCAACAAAGCAGAGATATTTGTCACTATGAAGAACTTGGCCAACCTGAAAAGTTGCCCCACACATCACAGTTCCCCTGCATTTCTATACACAAAAATCCACCTCTGCCACTCAAGCTGCTTCCTCCACACACACAAAGGACACCCTGTGTGTACTTAACGCAAAGTCATTCATAAAGTGTTTATTCAATTATTCCGACATTAGCTTTTTAAAAGTTACTTTAATACCAAAGAAAACATAGAACAAAATGTGTCTCTGAGTCATATGGAGTGCCTGCAGTCAAAGATTACTACTAGCACAGGCTGACTGACTCACTTGCTAAGACTGAGAATTAGCAGCACATTCAGATGCTTATGTGGCTTGGGCCACCCAGGCCTGTCACTGATAGCACTCTATCAGACTATACGAGGTTTCATGAGTTAGAAGGGTTATCACAGACTTTAACTACATCTATGATGGAGACACTCAGCGAGCAAAAGAAGATAAAGTCACTGTAAGGTAAATTTGTGGAAGGCCTTGGAAGAAGAGAGGGAAGTTTGCATCAATTATAATCTCACAGAAGTCAAAGATACCTAATCTGAACCTACATTACTCTGTGCTAAGGTTTCTAAAGCTGTCTCGGTGTAGCATTACAAGTCACTGATGGCATGACACCACTGAAACAGGAATACTACTCAGAGAAGATTCTGGAAATAAGACATAGCAACATCCCAAAAGCTCCAATCGCATCCCTATCACCACCAAAAAACACCCCAGTCCTGGATCTCTGTCCCGTTTTACCTTTTTCCCAAATCTTCAGAGTTGAGTGAGGACTTTTTACGTATAAAGGATGAGTGTCTCTCCATTTATCAAAGACATTTTAAAAAATTAACTGTACTATTTTTAATTAGTTTAAGGTTCCTGGAGTTGATCTTCCTAAATATCAGTTTATGAATATAATAGTTTAACAAAGAAAGAAAATGCTGCTCAGCATTACGTAATTTGCAAGATACAAATAAGACAAATCAGTTGTACACATGGTCCCCTTAGAATTTACTCTATGTGGCCATCTAAGGATTCAGGTAAGTTTTAGACATAGTTTTATAAACAGGAGTATTTATTCTCTCTCCAAACCCTCTCTTCCCACTATTTATCTTGCGCTTGTTGAGAAATCATTTTTCTTTCTGCACATATACTTCTGAATTTATAAGAAAGGGACCAAAGTTAAAAGTCATCATCTGACAAAGGACTTTATCAAATACGTTATTTTCTTGAACGCAAGAAGAGAAGAGATGAGTACAGGTGATTCTTCTGAGAGAAAACATTAGAGAGCTAAGGGTAAGAAATTAGCACAGTACCATTTACATACTCACATGGGATCCTGAATGGTCCAGTTCAAAATATTCTTTGTGTAAGGCAGGCCAAGAGACCTAGAAACAAGTGTCTAGCAGGCAGTAGCATTTACTTCAGGCTCACTGTACACCCAACAACTCTAACTCATGCACTGGTCATGCATGGATGTACAGGAACAAAAACTGGCTTAATTAGCAAATGAGTGTTTTATCATAAGAGTTTACTGCTTCTAAAAAAATATCGGAGTTTCAATATGCAAAAGGAAGTAAGCAGAAGTAGAAAATGCCACCAAAAAGAACAAAATGAATTTAAAAAACACAGAAGGAATATGAAGGAACAGGAGCCTAAGTATATTTAGCACACCTTCAATATCTATTAATTATAAATATAGATCTTCCTTAAATCAGTTCTAATTGCAAAGGGAATATTCATGATCGCTTTGCTAAATAAACAGATGTTTGACTAAACTTACAACTAATCACCATCATGAAAGATTTATCATAATCTACTTATCATTAAAAATCACCACATACAAACTTAATTTAAAAGGGGTTTATATGGCAAGTCTTAAGCTCTTCATTAGAGCCAGCATCATTACACAGTTGAAAAATATTTGTATGTATGTGCAATTTACATGCCTGTTGTATCAAAATAGGTGCAAGACCTGTGAAATGAATAGGTCCTCAACATCAGATGAGAATTCTACCATTAAAACCACCATAACTGCCTTGGCCAATTTCAATTAAGAAAACCACTCATTATTACAATATGCTTAAACTGTGAAATAATCCAAGAATCATAGGAATACATGGTTTAAATAAAAAACACCCTCCCTTGGAAAAAAAAGTCAATTACTTTCTTCTAAGAGACAAAAACCGTAAATCATGAACTTACTCCTGAAGAATAATGCGACCATCTCAAGTTCACAGTCAACACTGGAACTTTCAGACTTAGGCCATTCTCTTTAAAATACGGTTCTAGTGCTTTCTCAAAAAACAAAAAAAACCAAAAAACAGCTTCCAGAAGAGACAGGTTGAAAAGATGACACTGAGGACAGAGGAGACAAGAGAAGGAAACAGAGAGTGCTGACCTTTAAATGTAGAGCCACCAAAAGGCCAGGGGCTCTTTTGCTAGAAAGTAAAAACATCACCTTCCTCCCTGGCATCAGAGTAGTGACAGTAAATGCTTGCTGACATTCAGCAAAAAAGACGAGGGCTGCCTAAGGAGTGGCCTTCACAAAATGTCTAGGGAGAAAGCAGAGCTTGGAGGGAAAACACCTTGCAGATTCTGGTATACCGTACAGGCAGCCCTCCAAATAGAAACCACACAGTTAACAAGCAACACCTTGCAGGTTCATGGAGTTTTTGACCAACTTACCATTAGCTCCACCCCTAGCATCAAGCTCTGCACCAATCTTTCAGATCTAGCTTTTTCCTTTTTCTTGTCACCAAAAGCAAAGTTAAACTGTTGGATGGATATGAGGTTGGCTCCCACAACGTTGGATTGACTGAGGGGATTTAAAGAAAAGAAAGATACATGGGGTGGGGTGGGGTGGGTGGGGGTGGGAATCCCCAAAGAAAGATTACAATTTGTGGATGGGAGGGTGTAACATGGGTTTCCTCCACAGCCCTGCCTGGCAATAGAGTCTCTGAATGACCTGTGTCTGGTTTTCTACCTCAGAAGAAGTACAAGCAGGAAGATTGCCAGAATCTAAGTGGTAAAAAACAAGTCAAATGTGATTTCTCTCTCCTTTGAACCCCCACAGCACCAGGCTGTATCCCTCCCAGGACATAGCATAAAATGCCTTGTTTAACACGTGCTTGTGTGATTCCCACTACCAGACTGAGTTTCTCCTGGTGAGGGCTCATCTGCACACCTGTACCCCCAACACGCTACAACATTCAAAGAAAGGGCTAAGTAACCACCTGAAGAACTATTGTTAAATCCCTAGAAAATGATGACTAGGCACTGAAAACATTCCTATGACCCATGCTTTGTGGAGAACTTTCATAAAAGGAAAAAAAAACCACAACAAACCAGGGTGCTTGCCACACTCCCCTGTCCACCTCCAGTACCTTTGCTCTTTTAAGTATGACAGACAGGAGTTAACATGAACTTCTTATTACAGTTTTTTTTTTAAATCTGCTTTTACAGGGAGGGAGGGGCGGAGAGAGAAAGAGAAAAATAACCATTTGTTGTTCCACTTATTTATGCACATTTGTTGCTTCTCGCTTCTCATATGTGCCCTACCAGAGATGGAACCCACAACTTTTACCTATCAGGATGACACTGTGACCAAATGAACTACTAGGCCAGGACCTACGGTTTGTTTTTTGTTTGGGGGAACAAAGTTGAGTAGGGTTCGGTGGACCTGGAATAATAACTCTCCTAAAAAGTCTTCCAGAGAAGTTTCTTGCCTTTTCAGATTATAAAATACTGAGTTACTACCCCTAATGACCCTCAGGGAGAGTGACAGTTTCAGAAGCTCAAAGCTGCAGAAAATGACACTAATTCCACCCTTTGGTAACACCACAATGGAGAATGAAAAATACCCTTTAATTTGATGCAATTTAAACATCAGCCAATGACATATCTTGATAGTACATGTTGTCCGCGGTGTCACTGGTTCTGCCATGGTCCAGCCCAGCTTGGATGCCCACGTACACACACTAACCCTAACATTACAACATCCTTCTTCAAAGACTACCCATGCCCAGCCCACCAAGTAGATCTCTCTACCAAAGATTAGAAAGAGTATCTTTCTTAAGTCCTTGCAGGACTTATTCTCCAGGTAAAGAAAAACTAGGCAGTAAATCTTACTGCTCAGATTACCAGGAAGGCAATCTGGGAACCTGTCCAACCTCATAGGTATAACAGTCAAGCTGAGAACAAGACAGCAGAGCCCAGCGATTTCAGGATGTTAGATTTAACGATAAGGAATCCCTTACCTGACTCTAGTGAAACACTGTGGGGACTAATCATAAGACTATTAAAGAGCCCTGAGCTGCCCCAAAAGAACGCTAAATAAGCGCAATGTTATCATTTATCGAAGGCCAAGTTCAAAAGCAGAGAAATCTACTGAGTTCAACTCTTACAAGAGGGACTTTTAAAGTCACCTGCAGAAGAGAAATGATTGGGTCTAGAGAGGCCATAACAGATAAAGAGTACACAGCTGAAGGCGACGTTAGAAAGACTAAGGAAGGAAGATTAGGGGCTGGTCGAGGAGCAGACCACCAAGCAACACCCGAACACGGGGGTTTACAGTGCTGCTGGAGAATGAGAATCACTGCAGTACAACAATGCCTGAGCTCCACTCCCAGAGAATTTAATTAATTATTCTGGTTGAGACCCGTGCATTGGTTTTATTTTAATTTCCATGGGTAATTTCAAGGTAACATTCTAACATTACACAAAGAACAAGCACACAAAAAATAAACAGGTAAGGAACAAAAGGAAAGGGCTTTTCAAGGAGCCAACTTGTAAAAGAAGCCAAATAAATAAAATCACATTCAATATTTAAGAATCATGTTAATTTTTATTTCTTTAGAAAGTTATTCATATAGAGGACAAGACAAGTCTGGGACTAAACTCCCACCTAAGTATCTGTCTAGGTTTCAGGCATTTTTAAGGGAGAATGAAAGTTTCCCCAGGTAAGCTTCACAAATCAGGCCACATTATGGCTTTTAAGGCAAACACTGGCCCAAATCATAGGACAGCAAAGAAAACTCAAGCACTATTACTATTAATTATTCACATACCAATTCTAACATGGGACAAGGAGGCATTCCCACACCAGCAATAATTCTCCAATAGCTGCTGGGTGTCCTGTAATATGTCAACTCTGACACTTTCTACCTGGAAAAGGTTTGAGATACTATAGTTCATCCAAGGCTGCCCACCCCCTTCAGAGGTCAAATGAAAGTCCAGGTTGTCGCCTGTGCTTCTGACTACATGCCTAAAGACTAAAGGTTCCGCCCTGGCAGGTGTAGCTCAGTGGATTGAGTGCGGGCCTGCGAACCACACAATCGCGGTTCGATTCCCAGTCAGGGCACATGCCTGGGCTGCAGGCCAGTTCCTGGTTCCCAGCAGGGGACGCATGACAGGCAACCATACACTGATATTTCTCTCTCTCTCTCTCTCTCTCTCTCTCTCTCTCTCTCTCTCTCTCTCTCTCTCTCCTTCCCTTCCCCTCTAAGATAAATAAATAAAATCTTAAAAAAAATCTTAAAAATCTTTAAAAAAAAAGACTAAAGGTTCCAACGACCTCCTCTTTGGGCTCAATTAATTTGCTGGACAGGCTCAGAGAACTCAGAGCAACATTTTACTCACTGGATTGCTGGCTTATTATAAAAGGACATAACATAGGCATGGCCTGATGGAAGAGATGTATAGGGCAAGGTAGGGGAAAGGGCACAAAGCTCCCATGCCCTCTCCAGGTGCACCTTCTTCCCCAGTCTCCACCTGTTCACCAACCCAGAAGCTCTCCAAAACCAGTCCTTTGGGGTTTTTATGGAGGGCTCATCACACAGGCCTGACTGACTGAAACACTGGCCATAGTGACTGGTTCAACCCCGAGCCCTTCTCTCCTCTCCCCTTTACTTCTAATCCTCAAATCACCTCTTTGGGTCTCTTGGCAACCAGGCCCAATCCCAGGCACATTCAAAAAGTCACCTCAATAACATAACAAAAGACAGTTTACTCTCTCACCAAATAGAAAATTCCAAGGGTTTAAGGAGCTCTGGGACAGAAACAGGGATGAAGAAAACCCAAATATGTATTTCTTAGTATAAATCACAATACCACAAATATTATAGTGATTTCCTCTCCCTACTATCTCCAGAGGAGACAAAACAGGTCATACACTGGTACCTCAGCACTCATTAATTTGTTTCCATGCGTGGCAAGCAAGTGACGATCGATGAAGCATTTTTTCTTGTTGGGTGTCATCGTGACTCATACAAGTTCCAGCAAGTGCGACCGAGTGGTGAGCAAGCACCAAGCACGGAAACATTTTTCCATGTCAAAATGCGAAGAGCCTGGTGAGATTTGGTGAGTTCTGAAGCCGACGAGTACTGAGGTAGCACTGTAATGCCTCATTAAGGGAAGAGTGTTCCAGAGGGGAAATATTTAAACTCATCATTTAAGAAATGAGTGGCTATGACATCTTTATTATGGAATAACTGAAAATCCCCCAAAGTATAAAAAAAAGAATGTGATTACTTCAAATAATTCTTAAGGCAAACTTAACAAGATTTACATCTGCAATATTTTATTTGGGTTAGATGCCATCAATTTCAATCGGAAGACCCCATCCAGAACCGATCCCACCAGATCTTCACTTCTACCACAGCCACCCGGACACAAAAAACGGTGCTTCTCAACTCTAGCTGCACAAAGAGGCACCTGAGGAGCTCTGTGGGACCCACACTTAGGAACTCTGATTCAGCAGACCTGGGGCACAGATGACTTGTAAGAGACTCCTAGGTGGTTCATATGTGTAGCCAGGGGTTGAGAACCTGTGCATTAAAAGCACTGACAACATTCTCACTTCGCGCTGCTCGGCTGACTGAGCGGGCCACACCGTTACAGAGTCAGACCCAAAGCAAGCAATAATGGTTCTGTTCTGTGACACACAGATTAGTTACTGGGACTCTTTGGGGCCTATAGTTTAGTGGAGTTGGGACTCTGATGAGTTCATGGCTTTGTTTCTCATTAATCTTTTATCATGTTATAAGTTGTGTGGGCTTTTCATTCCATGATCCCAAATCAACACATAAAAATTACATGTTTGAAAAATACCCAAGCTACTTTCATTTTCTGTTAGACTTTTGCACTTAAACGTGCTTCATGAATAAAAGATAGCCCAACACATACACATAGAGCCAGGCACTGTGCATTACAAATACAGCCAGTTAGTTGCCCTTAGAGCAGGAAGGAGAGAGACAGAAACTTGTTTTGCCCTGAACCCTAAAAACACCTGAGATCTATGCTTACAGGCAACAGTGAGAATTTATGGAAAGTAATCTGAACAGGCTCACCAGGGAAGGATCTACCAGCACAATGCCTAAGTGTTTATTTACACTGGCAAATAAAAAGGGGCTGGGGCACGTGCATTGTGCGAAGCGCATCTCCCCCCTCAGAGTCTGTCCTCTGAGCAATCTTTTACTACCATGATTTTAGGACTTGGACCTCAAGACCTGTTACCTATTTCCAGAGCAACACCTCAGACACCATGCTCATCAGCAACTGCCTGATTACCCAGACAGGTGCTTCAGAATTTCTGGTGCACCTTGACCAGCAAATTAACCACAGCTAAAACCCTCAGGCCTAGTTGACTCAAGAAAAGCTCCTAGATCAAGAGGTCAAGTCCAATTTGACATGTGGCATTTTTACTTCTACATCTCTTCTAGGGTTGTCCCTGGAACACACCAGGTGGTCAGGATGCTGACTTGTCCACTGTTCTGCTATATACCCTAAAATGAGTCACAGTGTATCTTGGTGGGGGCATTTTGAGTGGATTTATTACCACCCACCCATGAGAAGAAACAGCTAGAGGCTTCATTAAAGCTGGGAAATTGCAGAGTAGTCCCTTGAGGATGCAGGCGGGGTAGGACAGACAATTATTACAGAAAAAATCATGGCGGTGTCTGGGGCTCAGCACCCAGCACTAGGGAGAAGTAAGTTATTTTAAAAGACAATAAAATTAATAAATCAGCCTTCTGGGTTCACGCAGATATTTCACTAATCAGTTAAAGGGCAGTAAAGGGAATAGAAAAAGTGCCTACCACTTAAAGGGATTAAGGTAAAATATTACACTTTCCAAAAGTTACTCAAGCGTGGCAGGGAGTCTATGAGCTAAAATTACTTTTTTAAATGACCAATATACTATTTTCTTCTTCAGAACCACAGGGAAGGACCCATACTAATGATACCGTGTCACAGAATGATCACCAGCCCTGAATCCATTCTTTCCTTCCCGAAATGTCAGGATCATTTCAGCACAAACCCACCACTCTCAGTTTCATCAGAATCAAACCAGAGGGAGCCAATGCACACCTGGGCACAACTTAAAGTATCTCCACACACACTTCCTGTGCATAAGACACAACCAACCACGGAAGTGACCTTCCAAAGCCCTCTACTGGCTCTTACATCCAGTTCAGAGCCAGCCAGATGGGAACAGAAAGAACGTTTACCAAGTGGAGGTAGGAAGGTGGGGGAAAAAGAATGAGGATCACTTCTAGGGTCATACAGGTCAGAAACCAGACAGTCAGAAACCAGTAACTCAGTTCTTACCCCTCCAGCGACCCTGTTCTCCTGGGTTCCCATCTCTGAAAGATGAAGATTAAAAAGAAAAACAGTAGATAGATACCTTTGGGGCCCTCTCACCCCTGGCTGTTGTTCTCCCAGATAAGCAGCTGATCCTTAAAGAAACTGCTTTCACTGTGGCTAGAGCTGAACTATCAGTGGCTGAGAAAATGCACTGGCAGTAAGCAATGTCCCACTCCTGAGGAAAAGGGACTAGGGGTGGAGGTGGAAGAGGATGAGACTGCCAACAGTAAGTATTGACTCTTACAGAAAAGACCCATGAAGAATGCAAAACTGTCCACATGAACAGTTTTAAGGATCTGAGAGTGTCTTCTAATTACACCATACAGATGTTAGCCCCAGGAAGAGTTGCAGTAACTCGTGAGTTGGTATATAACAACATGCTCTATGCTCCCAAGGCTTCAAACCAGAGTTTCAGCCAGTAATGAATGCAACAGTTAAACTGCTGAGTGATGTGGAAGACAGTACACTGTCAATGGCTGCGTTTTGCTGGAATGTGTCTTTGTGATGCTGACTGTAGGTTATACAGCGCGCCATGACTTGAGCCTTCACTCCCTGTAAACACTTCACTACTTGAGATCAAACAAGATGATGTTGCCAGTGCTCAGGTAACACACACAGAGAGACAGAATGGCTGTGGAGAAGCTGCATTTGTCTCATTTCCTGCCAGCCTCCTCAAGATGGGGGCTCATTACATGCCTTTAAAATAGAAGTAGTGATTCTAATTTCTACTGGTCACCAATCTGTTGTAGTTTAACTAAATACAACCACTTTATATATATTTACATGGAGGTAATTGTTTTTATCACAATAGGGTGCAATGTAATTGTGCAAATACAAGTGCTTGGCACTGTGGAAGTCACTGACAGAGCAGCACATGGCACAAAACAAATAAATACTGCAGGCTAAACTCACAAAGTTGCCACAGGAGCCTTTGTGTTCCCATTAAAGTGTCTGGCCATATCCCAGCCAGGGCAACAGAAAGAGCAGTGGTCCTGGGAGGGAGAAGATTTACCATCTACCCTACCCTTTATTCACAAGCAGCACATTCAGCTGCTGGGGGCAGGGCACCATCCTGGCAATAAACCACAAAGGTCCTGGATCACAGTCTGCTTCTAAATAACACAAACAGATAAGGAACTCGGTGATTAGAGAGTACTGCCAGCAGGGCTAAATATCAGCGCCTTTGGGAACTCGGGTCGCGGGTAAGAATTTTTAACGCTGTACTTCCAGCACAACCCACCAGAAAGCTACCTTAGATCTGCATGAACCTCTTCATACTTCCTCCTTCAAGGCAAATTTCCTCTTTTGAAAATGAAGGTCTAACGATTGTAAAAATTGGAAATAATCTATATATACACAAAGATCAGTGAAAACTTGTTAAACAAATCATATCTCCACATTCTTAATAACTGCACAACAGTTAAAAAGCATGTCTTACAAAATTATTTAAAGGCCAAGGGAAATGCTCAGTTACAAAACGCAAACACAGAGAAGCAGGTAAAGGCCATACAATATCAATGGTGATGACCTTGCCTCTGGATGGTGAGGTTTAAGTAATTTATACTTTCTTCTTTAAATTTTCCAAAATTTATAAAATGAATGTTTCATTTATAATAAGGAAAAACATCTAGGGTAGAGAATGTATCTAAGCCATATATTTAATGGGGTTAATGTATGTTAACCGTGGAAGAGGTGTGCCTAGAGAAAGCACACGCCCAGCATCTCACACTGTGTCTGGGCCACACAGGCATCCAGGGCCACCTCAGCCTCCGTCAGGGTCCAGCAACCTCCTTTGCTGGGATTCTGGAAATAATATGTCAATCTCCTCCACAAAAAAGAGAATGCCCTGCCCCTCAGAACATTCTGGTCTGTTTGACGATTGGACTTGCCTCATAAAATTAGTAAATCCACAAACCAACTTTTAAAAAAGTCCCATTTTTGTGAGTGTATTTGCATAAATCAGCTAACCAGTCTGAGAGACAGCATTTCTCAGCCTGTAAGGCTCAGAGCTGAAATGAGCAGAAGACCTTCTACAAGTCCTTAAAAAACGGACAAGCTTTCCTCATCATCAGTCTTTAAAAGAGTTGCCACCCAACATTAAACCTACGCAATATACTTCTGTGCACCTGTCTCGATTCAGGGGTCACCTCAGGAGTTCTGCTGTGCTCCATCTGGAACCGCAATCAGGCCCCTGGCTCCTCTGTATGTGCCATAAAGCTCCCATATTTTTCCCAACCATTCGAGAGCTGCTTGCACATGCCCAAGGCAAGCACATTCTTTATCTTACACCCGTTTCTTACCAAGTTCAGTTAATATAACAGCACATGAAGTGTGAACCCAGATCTAACAAGGCACCACTTCATAAACCTTTTCACTTTTTATTATAAACTGAAATTCACCCTGGAACCATTCATAGGCCCCACCCAAACTAAACACTGGCTCAGACAGTATCTTGTAAACCCTAATACATCCCGAGATTCGCCTAGAAACCCTGCTCTCTGAAGCAGATAAATTTCTTCAGGCAGAACTCTCCTATCTCCTTTCATGGGATCCTCAGGAGGTGTTCTAAGCTAAGAAAGGATACGTCTGGTTAGCAGGTGGTTCTGAGGCAAAGTTCGCACAGGTAACAGCAACGATATTGCTGTGTCTAACTCTGGCTCAAGAAAGAAAAGTGTTGTTGCCCAAATCCGATGTACAGGACAGGCAGCCCCACTTGTCCACTGCTAGGAGCAACAATCTAAAACAGAGGTTCTCAAGCTGCAGTGCACAAAACAAACACCTTGTAATTGTGAAAAATGAACAGTTCAGTCTCTAGCCAGAGAGTCTACTGCAAGTAACTTTTTTAAACTGCACCATAAGAAAACCTGGCCTATCATCTCTCTTGAGGGGGAAAAGCTCTCACCTCACAGTCACTGTGAGAGCCAACAGGGCATATACCGTAACATCTGAGCTAGGGCTTAGCGCGAGAAGGGGATAAGGGAAACTACGAAGAGAAGGGCAGTGGCAACCCCCATACACACTGCAAGTCCACTGCTGAATGAAAAGATATGGCATCATCAGAAGTCCACTTAATCTTTGCCCTCAGAGTAATCCTGTGCAAACCAGAAGGCTGGAGCAAATGAGAAGCTATAATGGTGGCAGCCATATTCACAGTGAATCTAACAGTTAACAATCAAATGATTTGTCCGTGGGGACCTCCCATCACGGAACAGCATACAGCAGCACATATGGACAGCATTTTCCTAGCGGGGAGGGGACAGAAGTAGAAGGGAGGTGTACCACGGTCAAATAAGCACCCAGAAATGCCAACAAGTCCCTACTCTCGAACTTCTGAACTCCAAGTCACTTCAGCATCTCCACAGTGCTGGTAAGATACACAAGGATGAGGACAGGAAAATCAAAACTGCTTCCTTAGATTTTACGTCCTTGAGTCTCCTGCTACGTTAAGCTGTTGCCTCTACTACGACATGAGAGGCTTTAGAACTCTGAGTTAGCCATGGCAGTGGGTTACAACTGGGCAGAAAGACACAATCAGGGTCAATGTGGACTCAAGGTAAAGGGAGAAAAAGGGGAATATATTAACCTTCTTACGGTTCACTTCCTCTTACTTACCCTGTTAGAAAGAGGGGAGAGAGGAAGAAAAGTGTAAAGATGGCAATGAAAGAGGGAACCAAAGAAACTGGGAAAAATATCTTCAAGTGATAATTGTCCCATAAGCACCACAGAAGTAAATCTTGCAGTCTGTGACGAACTGGAGTTTTGGAACCTTCTACAACTAATGACAGACACAAACGGTTAAAACCTGACATCACAAATGGCAAACATTCTCTCCTCGACCAAACTCAACTCAGGCAACTCTGAACTCTCTTTTCAACTAGTTCTTGACTTGTGGGTACGATGTTCATCTCTGCGTTACCCCACTTAAGCAAGAATCCTGCTAAGTCAGTTTAGCCAGAATCCCTAACCCTCAATAACTCATTATCCTTGACATCTTACCAGGTTCTTCATTCTCTCCATCCCCAATCTCCATCCTGCTACTTGATGAAAAAGAATCAAGGAATCTACCTTCCTGTACATCAACAAATGTGAGGAATGACTTTTTCTTAACCCAAACAAGTTAGAAGAAGGAAAATCCTGCCCATTTCTACCCCTCCTTCCCAGGCACACTGCACAGGCTCAAGCACCTGACTAAAGGCAAAGCCTCTACTGAAATCAGCCCCAGCCAGTGCGGCTCAGTTGGTTGGGTGTTGTCGTGCTAACCAAAAGGTCACCAGTTTGATTTCCTGTCAGGGCGCATGCCTGGGTTGCAGGTTCAGACCCCACAGGGGCATATACAGAACACAGCCAATTCTCTCCCTTTCCTTCTCCCTCCCTTCCCCTCTCTCTAAAATCAAAAGTTGAAGTAAAATTTATAAAAATAAGACTTAATTGAGATCAGACAGATACCCTCTTCAAATCAACATCTATCAGCTACAGATTTATAGATGTGACCAAGTAAGATATCAATTTATGTAACTTCTAGGAGCAGAATGATACTAACCTGGCTTAAACTGTGCAGGTGTGTAGTTTTCTAGAACATAAAATTGTAAATAATAAGAAGTTTAAATGTGAATATCCAAGAAAACTAATCAAGTTTGGTTATTGCCCTTGTCAGTAGTGATTCCCTGTGAAAGGTGCCATTCCTTCGGACTGAACCTAGAGCCAGAAGCTAAAGAGCAACAGTGAACTTCAACAGCGCTGAGCATTCATCTGCAGACTCGTGCAGCATCCACAGCACAGCACAGAGAATTTAAGAGCAACACTGAAGATGAAGGGACACAGGGGAGAGCCACAAGTGAGAGAATGTCCAGATTGTGCGGGCCAGGAGTGACCTCATCACTTAAGTGATATTTACAAACCCTCTCTCTGAGCCCCAGGAGGGAGGGTAGTAGGGGGAAATGGGAGGAACCACAGTGGGGGGGGGGGGCGGTAAGCAAAAGAAATCCAAATGATTACTAAAGTAATGGGAGTAGAAATCTATATTCTTACCACTCAGATATTTCCAGAAATACTTCCAAGTCAACATACACAGGCAAACAGAGGAACAGGCACTAGCTTGTATTAAAACTTCTGAGAACCCTGAGGTGGGGAAGAAAATGAGCTTGGGGAAAAAGAAGCAGAATCAGGCCACAAGTGTCAAAGCCACCCAATCTGGGGTGGGCACAGGAGCAAGGAGAGTGCACGTTCCCACTTGAACACATTTAATTATATTCCTAGACAGACAGACAGGCCAGAGATATTAAACACTAACAGCTTCTGCCCTTGGAATTCATTTCTTGCTGGGTGATGTGGGTGAGAAATGAAAGGCTGTACGATTTTATTACACTGAATTTTCAGTTTGTCAGGTTCCATCAACTATCTCAGGTACCCTGGGACTAATCTGCATCTTTTAGGATGGAGACATATCTCTCTAACAGAGCCCCAATGACTATTCTCTATCTGCTTATTTTATGCATTTCTAATAATACCAATGGGCCCAGATGCTGCTACAAACTGAAGCGGCCTAACAGCTTCTCAAATGAGAAGCATACATTTCCCTGAACTCTGATATTACTGAGTCCAAGCACCTCCAGAATAACTATAATATGGTATGCAAACAAAAATGTCTAAACTAGAAAAACCATTCACTCCTCTGACAGAAGGGGATTGGGCGGGGGCACAGGGGAGTGGGGGTGAAAGAAGGAGGGTTAAAGCCAAAAAGCTTTAAAAGTGAGGAGGGGGCACCAGAGAGCAATCTGTGAAGATGAGACAGACCCTGGTCAAAGGGCAGGGCGGAGCCCTTGATGTTCTCCTGAGGAAAACAACAAGCTGTTACCTTAATACACACTGAAAAGAACAGCAAAGGACTGGAATAACTTCTTTCCCCTTTATAAGAAATAAGGCATAAATAAAATAAGGTGCTTTGAGTGATGCTAAGTCTCCATCCTCTCAAAGTACAAACTGGCCTAATGATCCTGGCTGTCCCAGTGGCCAACACCAACAAATGGAGCTCCCTGCCAACTCTCCCAGGCAGAACACAGGGCACATGCTCACAGCAGCTGCACGAAGTCGCAAAGAGGAAACAGGTCCAGTAACAATCGGGGGGACAGTACAGGCTGCACACCCATCCACAGGGAGCAGCCTCCAGCCAGGGCCGGAGGGAGCAGGCAGGCCAGAGAGGGTGCCCAGGGCACGCAGCAAGTCGGCAGCCCCTCCGCAGAGATCCACCTACAGCTTCTGTTTGGCAGTGTTTCCAAAACAAGCCCCAGGTGGATAAGCAGATACTAAAGGCAGCTCCATGTAAATAGAATGTGGCTTTCTACTCCTTCCAGACCAGTTTACAAAAGACAACAGCACATTGAAAAGTCCAATCTTCCCCCCAGCCTCCCTAGTAGTAAGGAAACTATCCTAGGAGTAGCAGAATGATAGACTCAGAAAGTCAAGCGTCCACCCAGCCCCAACCCCCAAATGACAAGAGTAAATCCCACCAATGAAAATAAAATGAGACATTATACTAAGAGCATGTGGGTATCAATTATATGCTGGGGAGTGAGGTAGCAATAGATATGAAGAAATGAGAAATCTAGTTTACCTAGAAAATCAAACTAAATGGGGCAGGGGAGGCACATTTTAAAGGAGAAACTAGAAACTACAGTCATCCATTATATAAGTTGTCCAAAATCAGCAGGACAGCAGAAACAACCAAATTCTGGGAACCACTGTCTGAACACAAAGATGCAGATATTCACTTAAAGGGGGCCCTCACGAAGGACCCGATGTAGTGAAATGGGGACCAAAGAGACTCCATCGATTGCCCTCTAGCAGAGAGATGGAAAGGTTAAGGAACACGAAGTCCCCTTAAATGCCCTCACAGGTAAACTGCAGAGATCATCCTGGGAAACAGCAATACACCACGCGGCCACTGAAAGACACAACCCTGAACTCAGCAAAGGCATCTGCATTCAAAACCAGACTGACAGCCTACTAGATGGTGAGATTAAGGCCCAGGAAATGCAAACAACACATAAACAGGCCACAGATTTTCAAAGGAGGGCTGAAATGGAGTAACATCCACAATATGCCTAAGCAACAGGCCTAAGCAAATGCCTTTTTTCCTATCATTTGCTAGGGAAAAAAGCAAGCATCTGTGTCCTTCAGCTTCCCCTTCTAGACTGAAAAGCTTTTTCCAAAACAGTGACATGAACTGACACAGCTTCATCCATAATCTATCATCCAGTCTAAAGTCTACCTTGTGACCAAAACACACAGTTACGTGTCAAGACTCGAGACTTAGTCCTGCTGGTGTGGCTCTGTGGGTAGAATGCAGGCCTGTGAACCAAAAGGTCACTGCAGTTCAATTCCCAGTCAGGGCACATGCCTTCATCACAAGCCAGGTCACCAGTAGGGGGCCTGAGAGAGGCTGCTAATCAGTGCATCTCTCACACATGGATATTTCTCTCGCTCCCTTTCTCCTTCCCTTCCCCTCTCTCTAAAAATAAATAATTAATATCTTTAAATACTGTCCAAAAGAGACATGTCATTAAAAAAATTAGAGATTTAGTTCTTAAAATTATAAACACCTTACCAATAAAAATAATTTCCCAAATCCACAGTATTTGCTATGAGACATGAGGAACTTAAATGTTTGGATTTTGAACTGAACAAAATTTTCCCAGAACAAAGCTAATTAGCCCACAAAGGAATGAAACCTGTAGCCCTGGCACTGGATGACTGCACTAAACTTCCCTTGAATATAAATGTTGGGGGGGAGGGGGAGGCAATTTATCTAAACACAGTGTAGGTAGCTCTGCAATCAGCATCTCATAAATAAAGAGAAAGATGAAGTGAAAGCGTTCTAATTGATTTTCAAATTAGTCCCAAGCAAAGAAATAATCTGACAACCAACAAGGTCTCCAACAGTAAAAAAGCATATACAGCCCTCAGGGGAAACGTGCACCTGAAAACTTCAATGAATCAAGACACCCAGAACTGCTATGAAAGAAGACTATTTGGGAAAGCCTGAATAAGAATAGAGGTGTTAAAAGAATGTCAATTGGGAACCAATTTACAAAAGCACTTAAAATCTTAAAATGAACCCCTTTGGTAGACTGAACCAAATCTGCACTGTGCTAATGGAAGGGAGGGCTAGTTAACCCAATGCCTACAACCAGACACATTGGGAGTAGGGAACAGAAGGTGCAACGTGGCCATCAGAACAAGTAATACAATTAGGAAACAGGAAAGTGGGAGTGCAAAAACTCCCTCCTCTTGACACCAGTACACTGGTCAAGTTGGAATGGCAATCAAAAGCAGTCAAGGAGATTAGCGAAAGACTGGGACCTTACAGGTAACAAGGGGCTGGAAAGAAGTATTCCAAGTCATGAAATCCAAAGACCTATAGCCAAGATTGCTCTATCCAGCAAAGCTTTCATTTAGAATGGAAGGGCAGATAAAGTGCTTCTCAGATAAGGTCAAGTTCAAGGAGTTCACCATCACCAGGCCCTTATTTTATGAAATGTTAAGGGGACTTATCTAAGAAAAAGAAGATAAAAAACATGTACAGTAAAATGCCAGCAAACTTACAATTACTAACAACCACACCTAAAATAAAAACAAACTAAGGAAACAACTAGAACAGAAACAGAACCACAGAAATGGAGATCACATGGAGGGGTAGCAACAGGGGAGTGGGAGGAGGAGATGAGGGGAGAAGGTACAGAGAGAATAAGTAGCATAGATGGCAGGCAGAAAATAGACAGGGGGAGGGCAAGAATAGTATGGGAAATGTAGAAGCTAAAGAACTTAAGACACATGGACATGAGCTAAAGGGGAGGAATGTGGGTGGGAGAGGGTGTGCAGGGTGGAGGGGGACGAAGGCGGGGAATGGGACAACTATAATAGCATAATCAATAAAATATACATTTTTAAAAAGACTGGGAGGTGGTAAAAATGCCTCTCAAAAGTGATACATGATTTAAGTCTTAAGTCTCAGAAAAAATTTTGATTTAAACATGTATTAAATGCCTCCTGTATTCCAGCACTCTGCAAGATTTTAAAAAAGAGGGAATATGAATCTGAAACAGCCCTGCCATCCCAGCCCTCAGAGTCTAGGCTTCACAGTGGAATGCGTAAATTAACGGTACAGGACGACACAGAGGCAGGATACAGGTATCTGAAAATCTCCAGCCTAAATGTGCCTTTAAGAACAAGCACAAGAAAGAGGGTTACCTGAGCAAAGAACGATGTTAAATAGTCACAGGACAGTAAGTATGATGGTGCTGTCAATGCTGGAAACAGAGAATTACTGCAGCTCGTGGGACTGAAAAGAGGCCAGAAATATGAACATACCAGCACCAGCAAGACTTAGATAAATAGAAAATACAGAACTGTGTAATGGTGATGATTAAATGAAGAAAGAAGAGAGAGAAAGAGATAGATTGCAGAGGTAAATGCACATGTTTCAGGGAAGGATTAATGCCCAAGACCCACTAGAGGATGCTAAAATCCCACAAAAATTACTTGAAGAGAACAAGTAGGATTATGGGAAAGGCAATGCATTAAATAAAGGAAACAAAAGAAAACATAATTTGTAGTAGGGAGAAGAAAGCAAGTCCAAGGGAAATAGAATAGGTTCTTGCTGTCTTCTGCAGGTCGAAATCCGCCTATAAATGATGAGAGGAATGTACATGTTAGGAACTCTGCTGTCTGCCCCAACACCCATGGCTTTACCTCACCGCGCGACTCAGGCCTGCCACCGGCGATTCCCCCAGTGGAGGAGCAGGCTGTACCTAGATATGAATCACTTCACAAATGACGGAATCTTCAAAAGATGAGCTAAGACAGCCTCCTAATAATTTTTTTCACTTCTCTAACAAAGAAGATTTCAAGTGTTCTTCTCAAAAAATGCCCAGATCAAACAACCCTGAACCCTACAGAAGGCCCCAGCCAGAGCTCTAGCATATTCTCTGTCTTTTGAACATACTGCTGCATTTCCCCAAATCTCCCTACTGGAAACCGGTGAAATGCTATATCCATTTCAAAAAGCTTTTGCTTTTCTCCAAGGTCCTTAATGCCAAGCTGGAGTCCCTTTCTAATTTGCTATTTGCCTTATGCTCCCGTCACAAGTGCAAGATCACAGTCAGTGGGTTTATTGGTTCACCCGCTTCACTTAGGGACTGCAGTTCCACAGCTTTCTGTTGGTGTGCATCTCTAAGCGGCAGCATCATTTGCTTTAGAGTCCAGAGGGACCAGTCATCTTGCTTTCAGAAATCTAAACTGGAGGAATAGGTTGGGAACCGCTTTTAATCGTGTCTAAATGGCAAAGGACCCTGGGGCCCTGTGCAACGAATGAAGTTATTAGCACCTGAAACTGCCCTGCCTCTGACAAAAAGGCCTTAAGAATCCCAGGGCACCACTCATAATATGCTTACCTGCAGCTCTACCATCAAGTGCCTACACAGGAGACCCTGTGGGGGCCGGTCTAGGAACAAGCCCTTCCCCTAACCAACCCCTCCCCTCTCAAAGGCAGCACTGGGAGAAGAGCAGATTGCAGCTTTAACAAAAGTGATCCTTTTAGTGCCCAGGTCTGATTGTTGAGAGGCCCTATTGTGAAAACATATTTATGTGGCAAATAAGTTCAGAGGAGGAGAATGAAAGACAAGTGATGGAAATGAATACAAGGTAAAAGCACAGGCTAGAAGATCAGAGGAAAGGCTCCACCTTTGGGTGTCCATACTTACCAGCGGCCCAAGCTGAAGAGGTAGAGGAGGGTGTGTGTGTGTGTGTTTGTGTGCACGCGTGCGTGCACAGAGAGAGAAGCTAAGGAAGAGGGTTTGGGAGAAAAGGCCCTGCAACCAAAAGCAAACTTTCTGCACTGAACACCTAGAGGTTGAGTAATTTATGTGCCTGATTTGAAGGTAAATTTCAGCTTAGATCTCTCTGCCCACTACAATAGCACTGCATGGGCGGAATTCATGGGTGAGTAAGTCAGCACCTTCATCTGATGCGAAAGGGACACATTTCCATTGTCATTAACACTGCAAGTGTAACACAAAGCCCACAGCAGCCCTGGGCGATAGAGCACTAGTTTCCCAGTTTCACATCAAAGCCACTCGCTCTCTAGGAAGTCCTGAGATTGCACAATGTACTATCTCCTTTAAGGCAGTAGCTCAGAAATCCATAGCCTTTCTCCAAGATTTAGCACCTGTTTCTTTGCAGCGAACAACTGGATGAAACCAACTATACAGTCTGCCCTCTGTATCCATGGGTTCCACATCCATGGATTCAACCAACTGGAAATCAAAAATATTCCAGAGAAGAAAAATGTAGTGAGGCAGAGTGAGCGGGAGCCAGGCAGAGCCTGCGAGCAAGACTGATGTCCTTGCCAGCAGCGCCCAGGGAGTCGGTCCACACTGCGAGAAAGATGAACACCACCAGAAAGATAATTTGCCTGACTACATTTCAGGTGGAATAATTTTCTTGACTTTATAGATGAATGAAAAAAGAAAATTAGGACTTCTGGTCAAGATGGTAGCATGGGTAAACAACTCACCTCCTCACACAACCACATCAAAATTACAACTACACTATAGAACAACTGTCATTCAGAATCATCAGAAATTGAGCTGAACGGAAGTCACACAACCACAGAATTAAAGAAGAAAACTACATCTTGACTTGAAGGAGGGGCAGAGATGCAGAACGGGCTGGTCCCACACCCGGATAAAAATCAGGATGGATATCTTAGGAATGAAGGGTCCCGGTCCCAAACCAGGCCCCCACCCAGGGTTCTACTGCCAGGAAGATAAGTCACCATAACTTCTGGCTGCAAAAACCAGCAGGGATTGAGGCTGTGAAACAGAGAAACTGCTGGACTCCCTGGCAGTTCCTCTTTTTAAAGGGCCCACACACAGACTTTCTCAAATTGGCTTCCTCTGAGCTCCAGTGCAGGGACAGCAGACTGGAAGGCATCAGAGACATACGAAGAGGAACTGAATAGTCCAGCATCAGGGAAAGAGCTGGGGGGCAACATTCCCAGAGACAAAAGTGCTGGCACAGGCCACTGTTCCTTTTCTGAGCCCTCCCCACACGCAACTATAGAGCCAGCAGGTGGGCACCACATCTAAGACTCCATTGACCTGGTGTTTGCCCTGCCCTGGTGATTCCCTGGGGCCCTGCCCCACCCAGCTTTCAGGGCCACCCAAGCTGTTTCCAGTGGCTTGCCTTGGCCTTTGCTTCAGATTTTCCTAAATTCTTTCAAACAAGTAGCATCTGGCTTGAGTGAGCCCTGTACCTCCCGTTAAGTAAGTCCAGGCCAGGCACAAGTAGTAGCTAGCCTTGGTTCACAGCTTAGCCTCACCTGGGCACCTCCAAGCCCAGCACAAGTAGCAGCCATCTGCAGACTGAGTTGTGTGGCTCCAGACAAGACACAAGCAGTGACTGACCGTGGATGTGCCAATGGCAGTCAAGCCTCAACTATAAGAGAGTGTACACAGACCACAGAAAGGGCACACCTCAAGTACCCAGCTTGGGTGATAGGGGAGGCTGTGCCACTGGTTCTTACAGGACACCTGCTACGTTAGGGCACACTACCAAGACACAGAGTCACAGCAGCTCTACCTAATACATAGAAACAAACACAGGGAGGCTGCCAAAGTGAGGAGACAAAGAAAAATGTCCCAAATGAAAGAAGAGGACAAAACTCCAGAAAAAAGAACTAAACAAAGTAGAGATAAGCAAGCTATTAGATGCAGAGTTCCAAGTACTGTTTATAAGGATGCTGAGTGAACTTACTGAGAACTTCAACAACATAAAAGGGCATGGAAACCATAAAAAAAAAAAAAGAATGTCAGAAACCAAGGATACGCTAATTAAACTAAAGAACAATTTACAGGGAATCAACAGTAAAGTAAACGAAGTCAAGAATCAAATCAACGATTTGGAATATAAGAAAGCAAAAAACACCCAATCAGAATAGCAAGAAGAAAAAAAATACAAAATGACGGGGATAGGGCAAGAAGCTTCTAGGACAACTTCAAGTATACCAACATGCACATCATGAGGGTGAGGGACAAGAGAGACAGCAAGAAATTGGAAGCCTATTTGAAAAACTAATATCAGAAAACTTCCCTAACTTGGTGAAGGAAACAGGCATGCAAGTCCAGGAGGCACAGAACCCTAAACAAGATGAAAACAGATCCACACCAAGATACATCAAAACTAAGATGCAAAAGGTTAAGGACAAAGAGAGAGTCTTAAAAGCAGCGAGAGAAAACCAGTTAGTTACCTACAGGGGAATTCCCATAAGGCTGTCAGCTGATTTCTCAAAAGAAACTTTGCAGGCTAGAAGGGACTGGCAAGAAATACTCAAATTGATGAAAAGCAAGGACCTACAACCAAGATTACCCAGCAAAGCTATCAGTTAGAATGGAGTACAGATAAAAAGCTTCCCAGATAAGAACAAGTTAAAGGAGTACCTCACCACCAAACCAGAATTATATGAAATGTTAAAGGATCTTCTTCAAGAATAAGATGGAAAAATATGAACAACAAAATGGAAACAAATACATATCTATCGGCAATTGACTATCTAAAAATACAAAACAAAATAAACAAGAAACAGATCATAGAGAATATTTTGATGGTTGCCAGATGGGAGGGGTGTGGGGGTGATGGGCAAAAAAGATGAAGGGATTTGGAAGCACAAATTGGTAGTTACAGAAGAGTCATGGGGATGTTATAAAGTACAGCACAGAAAAAGAGTAGCCAAAGAACATGTATACATGACACATGCACGTGAACATGGACAAAAGTGTGGGGATTGCCTGAGGGAGTAGGGAGTTCTGGCTGGAGGGGGGCAAAGAAAGAAAAAATGGGGACAATTGTAATAGCATAATCAACAAAATACAATTAAAAAAGAAAAGAAAAACGTTGTGTTTTTACTGACATGTACTATTTAGCTAGGCCTACAATGACTGTATATCTATTGAACACGTACAGACAATACAGTGTTAACAACTATTCACAGAGCATTTACATTGTATCAGGTATTACAAGTAATTTAGAGATAATTTAAAGCTCATGGGAGGATGTGCTTAGGTTGTATGCAACTACTACACAACTTTATATAAGGGACTGGAGCGTCCACAAATTCTAGTACTCACCGCAGGCCCTGCAACCAATCCCCTGGGGATACCGAGGGAAGGCCCCACGTGCTGCAGGATCACCACACATCAGTGTGCAAACCAGCTCTCACCCTGAAGGAGTTAACGTCTCTGAGGAGTCAACCCTGGATTCCTACCGAATAATCCAGAAGCACAGTGCCACACAAATAGAATCAGCAGCATCGGCCATCCAATTGTAATCTTTCTGAGGGAACTATTACCTTGCTTTTTTAACTCTCTTATCACACTTTCAAGCAACAAATCAAGTTCTAGCCAAAATCTGAAGCATGAATTCTGGGGAACTACTGGAAAGCAGCTGCCTAGGGTGAAAACAGTTCCTTTGATTGTGCTGTTTTGTACAGAGCCCTTCGCCTACCTCGCATTAGAAAGTAACCAAAATGGGGGAGTGGAAGTATACAGTTAGCCTTGGGCAAACCCTTCCTGCCTCTATTTATAATTTAAGAGAAATGACCTAGTCTCTACAAAAAAAGAAAACCTAATTTGCTCTACTCTCCCCACAATATATAGATGTCTCAGCAGCTCTATATTTGTTGACACATTATTAGAGGTTTTAGGGTCTGGGGAAGATAAACATTCAAAGAAATCTCCCCAGCCTTACTTGAAGGTCAAGCCCCATCGGGTCATCATCTGGGAGTGTGTAGGGGGCGCCTAGCCTGCAGCAGGAATCACTGCATGCCATCTGCCTGCCCTTGAGGAAGCTCACGCAAGACTCCCATTCCTTAATATGCGTCTTCTCCCCCTCTGCTCTGAACACCAACACCATAAACTGTCGGAATATCCTTTTCTCCATTTAAAGGCACTGACCTCCCAAAGATGTCCAAGTAGTAGACAGAAGGCAATCTCCTGAGTGTTTTATTCAAGGTCCTCCAGTCCATCCACAGTCTCCAAATAATCCTCAAGCACTCTGTCTTTCTGCCACTGTAAGACCATCCTCCAATTCCTAAACAGCCCTCAGCATTCATTGGAGAGTCTACCAGCCCTGTTCTAACTAGGACGGCCACATATTCTTGAGCACTCTGTGTCTTCCTCAAGGGCACCTGGCCCAGGGGACAAGGGCAGAATGGGAGCTGAAATTCAGCCTCCCGTCTGTCTGCCAAACCATGTGCCCTGACATGAGGCTGCCTGGAGGAAGGGGCAACCTTCTCTAATTTGGTCAAGAATGCCGCATGGGCTAACAGAGCTCTGGCCCCAACATCTATGTCTTGAGTCCTTGACTGGTCTCCCCTGGTATAAGGACAGTTGGTATAGAATAAAAAAGACTAGAAACCAAACCCCCCAAGGAGATGGGTGACTGCTTGCCCAGTCATTACAGACCTAAATACAGTATACCCTCAATGGGATCGCCAGGGGATTTTTATTCCTACATGCATACTGTAAATCAATGGTAACTTTAAGATAAATATGGAGCAGAATCTTCCACCATTATCAGTTCTGTGAAATTCTTTAAATAGAAAGGCAAGAACTCTGACAAAGACTGCTAGAGCTACATCCACGAATTCTCCTTCATCACACCATTTGTCCCCGGGGCCTTCTTGGTCAATAGAGGCTTACCAAAAGAAACACCAGAACTCCTTGCTACAGGTTAGTTTTCATCTAGTATGATTTTATAAATGCAAATTACTGTCATGTTTTGTAAATGCAAGCCGCCAACGTAAGAGTACTCAAATCCCAATGTACCATTCTCAGGTTTAAAATTCTTTCAAACAAAATCAAAAAGTGTGGCATGCAAGTTTAACACGCGGCCCCTGCCTAACTCGCAAGCCCACCTCTCCATTCTCCAGCATTAACTACCGCCTCTACTCCAGACATACAAAATTATATGCAGTACATCGTATGCCCATATGCTCTCTCTCTTCACAAGTACCCGGAGATATTCACAGAACAAGCCAGATCTGGCCCCACCTATATTTTGTACCACGAAGGCATTCGTACCACTCATGCCCCATCCACAGTGCCCATTCCCTATTCCCAAACTAACCCAATTCTTGTCAGAACGTGTCTTGTCCCCTGCTCTTTACTTAGCTAACTCCAAATCACCCTTCCTCAAAGAAGCTCTCCCAAATCGTGCATTCTCAGAAACCCTGAACTCTTCTGCCATAACACAAGTAAAATCACTGTGTATTTCCCCCACTAGAATGTAACGTTCCACGAGGGACTGGTTTGCTCCCTCCCTACATCTCCAGAATGGTACCTCTGCAAAGTGCCTCCCAGGAAATAGTCACCAGTGACGACGAACCCATTCATTTGGGTTCCTAAACCTGTGCTGTCCAGTACAGTAGCCACAATCGACATGTGGCTCTTGAGCCCTAGAAATACACTAGAATAGAGATGTGTTCCAAGTGTAAAATACACACAAGATTTCAAAGACTTAGTAAAAGTAAAAACTTAAGTAAAAAATTAAGTAAATATCTCTATTTCTTATATTCCTTAAGTGTTGAAATGTTTTGGATTAATCCAATTGAGTAAAATGCATTAAAAGTAAAATTTTAATGTAGCAATTAGATAGCTTAAAATAGCAATACAGCTCACATTTGTTGCTTACATTACGTAGCTATTGGACAGTGTTGGTCTACAGTGCCCTCTCCCCAATCTGCTATTCCTCTTCATCTGGGAACTCTCAAGGTGTACACTACTGCTCCTGAGAAGACCTCCCCAGCACCGGCCACGACTGGGATCTTCACGGCGCCCCCTACTGTGTTCAAGGTGCATTACATTACCTTATTGAACGTATTTCTTATGTGAGCCCTCATTATAACCTTCTAAAGGAATAACGAATAATAACGGCAATCATTCCTCATTTTTCAATCAAAAGCCCAATGTTGTAGGTTCTTAAGAGCTAAGCCTTACTTAGAACGTTCTTAAAATGGAGAAAAATTCTCAGGAGTGAAGGAAAAATGAAGAAAGAAGAAAAGGGAAGGGGGAAGAAGGCAGAAGAAAGGAGGAGGAGGAGGAGGAAGAAGAGGTGGAAGAAGAGGAAGAGGAGGAGGAGGTAAGCTTCCTTGGAGGCTTAGGAACAAGGAATTCTATCAAGAAGATCCTGCCTAAACTAGGGCATAAATTCCAACAACTTCTCATTGTTCACTAGGTTAGGGAAAATGCATCCATTACACCCTGAGGAGTTTCAAAGGACCCTAGAAGAACTAAAAATCTTCAGGAATAGTTTAGTTCTTATTCCACAAAACCTGTCATCATTCTACCTAAACTGTAACACTCCCAGCCCCTACCAAAAACTGCTTAAAATTCAGCTACACAGTCTACATTAACATAATGCTTTTGGCTGATGATGCAGGCACAAAAATTAACGTTTAAGAATTTCAAAGTTGTGGTTGCTGTGGGAACCTTAATTCCAACTGCATGGCACAGATGCAGGATTGTGGACTACTCCCAACACTGATAAAACTGGAGATGTATATACACTCTGCGCAATGAGGCAGAGCTACAGTTACTGAGAGAAACAAACTTACTCTGGCATTCTTGGGCTTTCATGCATTTAAATTCTCAACCTTACTACAATGCTGTTTGCTGCATCCAACTGCCTTCTCCACAGGGGAAAAAAGTGGAGAGAATGAACTGATTGGCCAGACATTCAAAGAACCCATTCTGTATGTGCTTCTTATGCATAATCTGATTCAAAAAACAATCATGATATTTTTATTTTCCTCTTATGAGCTGTCTGTAAACTCTCATGCAAATGAAAACAGGGCCTAAATTTCAACTAGTGAACATACCATGTGGACCTGCAAAACACCAGAAAAGTAAACTTCACTCTTTAGAACTACAAAGTATATAAATTTTAAAAGTAGATAGCACTAACTTCAACCACAGTTTTTAGGTTATGAAAACTGTCCAAACATTTGCCCATGTCACTGGCTTTCACTGAAAACTCAGTTCAGTGACCAGTCAACACAGCTACACACTTTGGACTTTGGTTATCAGAGGGCAAACACAGGAGTTGTAAAGGTGTCTATAACAACAAGTGTAAGCCAAAAAAAAAAAAATCAACCTCAATCCATATTCCCAACCTCTAACAACTCATTAAGGATGGAAAGAAAATGATGTCAAAATTTAAAATGAAACTGTCCACAGACTACCAATTCTTATAGTTTTCACCCTGAGCATGATTTCTCAAAATGGATAAACCTGAATCATACACACTGGTTAGGCAGGTACCTATGCTGCCAGAAGATCTAACGAATGGAACAAAACAGTATAACTAACAAGTATGGTTACCACTTGGAAGAGATGACTGGATGACCCCATAAAATATATATGGGAATATTAAGTTCTCCCTATAGCAAAAGCATACGCAACTATCAAATCGAAATGACCAGTAGAAACAGGCCTCACTAACATGGCATGTGAGATGCGGGCCTTCTCCTCTCCTTGTTCTCAGAAACGCAAGCGCTCCCTAAGAAATAAAACTCATTCACCACCTCACGTACCCCAACCTTAACTCCTCGCTAGCCCCCCAGGGAGGAACACCAGCAGTGCCCAACCATAAAGAGGAGGAGCAGCGAGTGCGGTCCAGGAGAAACTGAGGCCTGACCAGTAACAGCTGGGCTTCAAATACTAGGACATGTTTGGAGATTTACAATACTTGTCTTTTAGCATTCTCGACATGTGTACCATGTTTAAGTCATTCTCCAGCCCCTTTCACTGGGTTTTTGAGGGAAGCTGCACTGCTTCCCTATTCTCACCTGTGTGTTCTCCCCCTCCAGCCTCGGGGGTCGGATGCTGGACAGGTGGATGGTCTTGTAGTCACCGGAGTTCAGCTTCACAACAATGGCATCAGCATTCAGCACCTGCATCACCTGTGGGCAGGAAGGCAAAAGTGCTTAAACCTGCTGCAGTGGCCCAGACACCATAGCACACATGCTAGGGAACAAGGCCCTGCACAGTCAGGGGGAGAACCGTGAGATCAACAGCCACTGAGGCAGATCTAACATCCTTCATGAGGCAACAATCTTGGAAAAAAACTATGTTACAACTGCCAGTGCCCAAAGACCTGATTATGATTTCTCACAGAGTCTGTATCACTCATAAAAATGGTCAATCTTTTTTTATCTTTTGCCCTGACCAAGACATGTGGTTAACTACAAAGCTTGCGAACTAGAAATCCAGTCTCTACTCGTTATTGAAGATTTTCCTGGAAGCAGGCTCTAAACTAAAATCAATCCCTATCTCAATGTGAATCTAGGGAAAGGCAAGAGCTGGATTAGAAGAAGGTACCAGCACTACATGAGAAAGAAGCAAAGTAGGATGCTCCAAAGAGAAGAGGTAAATCAAAAGCAAATGAAGGGCAAAAAGGACTGTCATCTCAGCATGGAAAAGTTGTCAGACTCACAAGCAGAATCATTAAACTGTTAAGACATTAAATACTTCAGCTACTTTGAAAGCCGCCTTTGCAGAGCACTACACTATGGGGACTTCGTTTTGGAACCCCCCAATCGGTGACAGTGGACCCCACTCTCAGCTAAAAGACTAACTTCCAGTCTGAGATAACTTACAAGGAAAACTATTCAAAAGACAAAAGCACAAATATTCCTCTGTGGAGGTTATCAGGACACTCCACTAATGTGCAGGAAAAAATTCCACTAAAACTGGAACAGCACCACATCAGGGTTACAACGAAAACTACAATTCAGCCAGCAAGTCTGTAATTCTAATTATACTCAGAGCCTGTTGTTATATGGCTATTCCATGTTTCGGGTTTGGTTTTTGTGGGGTTTTTTTTTGCAAGCAACACTTTGCTACAAGGTAGCTATTAATCACAAAACAGTGTCACCATCCACTTCATCTGCAGGAACAAAAATACCTCTTTCAGGCTTCAGTCAGACCCCATCAGGATCCAACAGACAGCCGAACAAATACACACATTTACTTGCAGACTCCTCCAAAATGGATATCCTCTACCTTTTTCCAAAGAACCAGCCAACCACACACCAAAAAGAGTGATTTGAGGGGCACGCTGAAGAAAGGGCAAAAGGCAAAAACAAGAGAAAAATTATACATAACAGGAAACAGCAGGAGGAAAGTGCCATCAAACAGAACGGATGAAATAAGAAAGACGACAACTGGAATTGAGCTGTAAACCCATGGACGGCTGACTGGGGCTGGTGGATGAAAGGTGTCCCTGGGTTTTCCCACCATAAGTAAAGGAAGCCATGTACCGAAAACCATGCCACTAACTGGAAAAGTAATAAAAGTCCAAGAAATAGCAGAGTAGATTGGAGGAAAAAGAGAGAAATATACATTTTTAAAAATTATATTTATACTGGTTAATAACATTATACAAATTTCAGGTGTACGTTATAGCACAACATACACTCAATGTGTGCTTTACCACATGACGTCTAGTTCCTTCCCTTACCATTTTCCCCTTTCGCTCTCCCCCAGCCCCTTTTCTAATTTTCCACTACACATAAGGTTAACTTGCAACTCTGAAAGCAGAAAAAAGCCTGTCTCAAATAACTATAGCCATTCTGCTATAACCTTTATGACAAATCTAATTATCACAAAGGCTAACCACTAAAAACCAAAGAGCCAGAACATAAAACTCACCTGGCCAGAAAAACTTGGTGAAGTCCATAGGTTATCAAAAGCATGGTCTTTGGTCACACTAAGACCAAGTCAAGTTCAGAGCTGATTACCCAAGTATGGCTGGTACCAAAGGCACAGGATCCTCCCAATCAAAGAGCCCTCTAGGCCGGCCCAATCACAAAAACATGCCCATGAGTGCAGAACTTAAAAATAGTCCACAAGACATAACCCAAAACACAGATTCAGTAACTGAATGACAAAGAGTGCATCTTATTCCCACTAGACATTAATGCTAAGTAAAAATGTCCATCATAATGGAAACTTCTCATTCCCTAAAGGTACCATCAGTAGCTTAGAGAACTGACCAATACAGATGAAAGACAATTTCCCCATCCTTTAAAACCCAACATTTGGATGAAAGGAAACAAATTATAAAATGGATGACAGAACACTCCAAGGATGAGGTATTCACGATACATGCTATTCTGCTACCCTACCTTCAAACCAAAGAGAAGGAAAGTTCCACAAAGCCATGCCAAGCAAAACAGCTAATGCAAAGCAAACCACTATCGCCCCTCTCTCAAAGGTACCAAACTACCGTCCATGGTAAAGTAGGGAACTGTCAGGCATCTCAGATGAACACACATCATTTCCTAAGTCTCAATAATGAACAGACCTACACACCCCCCTCACACCAAAACTCTTACCGTCAATTGCCAAAAACATTGAGAAAATTTGATAATCAGAAGACATGAAAAATATCTAGACATTCTCTACTCCCTAGTCATGCTAAGAGAGGAATAAAACCAGGGAAAGCATCACAGTGCTCACACCTTCAGCCCTTGTTACAGAATGTGAAGCCCTAAGCACAACCCTGTGACAAGTTACTGGCGTCCATCACCCCCCGTAATGCATTAGCAGCAGGAGCAGCGAATGGATTCTTGAAGCTGTAAATTTCAGACCACAGCAGTAGACTTTCTCTGCTTGGCATCTCCCTGATTAGAAACCTCCTCTTCAAGACCTGTACACTCAGACGCTGCCAGCTAAAAGAGGTCTGGCTTTCTGGTGAAGGGGTGTACAGTGAGTGTATGTGTGTATGTCTGTATGTGTATTTAAGGGGGATTTATGAGTTACTATTCCTCTGTAAATTGTGTCATTACTGTCCGGAGAACAAGCAGCTCTGGAGCCGAGGCATGGAAGAGGCAATAAAATAGTAGTTCTAGTCACGTACTGTGCAGTAAGTAAAATGCAGAGTGGATTACTACCCAAAGCCTGCTCATCAGCCCCGTTACAGACCACATTTATAACAGGGATAATATTTCCTATGGTGCTTTTCATCAGGATAATTCCAAGTATGCCCACATCACTCACTTTCTCCACAAGCTGTAGATTCCTGTTCCATCTACCCCCCCACACACCCACCACACCACACCCTCTAGGAGACAACCTAAAGCACAGCAGAAATGTACACTAAAAAAAGTCACTAGGTGGACTCGAAATACATGCCCCAAATCCAAATCCCTCCCCATTTCTTGAAGCCCAAACATGTAAGAAAAAATGAGTGGTTTATTAATGACGGGTGTGGGCTAAGGGCTGCCCCAAGTTCAAAGGAGTGCAGAGTGCTGTCAGGGGCAGGGGACAGCCATTCCCATCTCTGGCTCCCTGCCACACTCCCCATCTGCAGAGCCCACCCACAGTGATCACTGGGTGGTGAAGGGCTGGTGCTGTTCAGCTTCTGCATATAAAATGAGCAAAAAGGGCCTACAACAGCCTCCTGAGCTACAGAGACACTCAGAAGAGCTCCCCACACACAACTACCAGTATTCCCAAAGCTAACTAAGTCATTAGTACTGGATAAGAACAAAAGGGCCAGCAGCCCCAAAAGGGGCTTTCTACATGCACCAGCAGGGTGTGCCCTTGATGGGAATAGGACACCAAATACCTTTCCCACTCTCTGAAACAATGATGTCTAGCCTCTTCTCCTGCTCCCAACAGCTATAATGCTGTGTCTATTCTCCCCAAAACGAATCCTGTGTTAATGATGTAACACCAAAAGTGGCCTGGGGTCACTACATGGTCCCTTCCCTGTCCCCCAGAAGAACACAGCTGTTACCCTGTGAACTTGCAAATACTAAGCACATTTCCTGATGCAAATCCCTCTAGGCACCTAAGCATGATCAAACAGACTGGATACTATAACAGGTACTTCAAAGGAAACCAGACATCAGACAAATTCCCACAGATGGGCGTCCTACAAAATACCCGACCAGGACTCCTCAAAACTGTCAAGGTCGTCAAAAGCAAAGAAAGTCTAAGAAACTGCCAAATCCAAGAGGAGCCTGATGAGACATGACAACAAAATTTGGTGTTGAGATTCTGGAACACAAAGCAGACATTTGAGAAAAACTAAGGAAACCTGACTAAAGCGTGGACTTGAGTTGATAATAACATATCAATATTGGTATACTACTTGTCATCGTTTTGCCAAACTCATGTCAGAAAATAGTAAGAGAAACGGGGGGGGGGGGGAGGGAGGAGGAGGCGCAGGAAACTGTACTATCTGCCCAATTTTTCTTTAAATTTAAAACTGTTCTAAAAAAATAAAGTCTCTATTTAAAAAGCCAGGTAAATATTTTGTACAAGTCTTTTCTATTCAATCATTTTTCTTTTATAAGCTATCAGTTTGCTAACTTAAGCTATAAACTAAGTCTTGATATCATTTTCCTTTTTTTTAAGATTTCATTTATTTATTTTTAGAGATGGGGGAAGAGAGGGAGAAAAACATGGATGTGCAAGAGAAACATCAGTTGATTGCCTCTCCCATGTCCCGCACTGGGGACCTGACCTGAAACCCAGGCCATGTGCCCTGACTGGGAAGTGAACCTGTGACCTTTCTGTTCACAGGTCAGCACTTAATCCACAGCCACACCGGCCAGGGCTTGACATCTTTTTGGTGTAACAGAGGCTACCTTTGCAACCAGATCATCCATAAAACTTCAGCTAAAAGCCCTATGACCAAAAAGTCAAGGAAATAGCTAGTATTTTTTTTTTGTTCTCTCCACATTACCAAAGGGTGTGGGGGCGACTTTCCTCCCAGGTCCCCCATGTGCCACAGATGAGAATAAACATGACTGAGACATGATCTACTTGGGGAGGAGAGGTGGCCAGTTTCCCAGGGGAAAAAGGCCTTGAGCACTGACCAGTTTCTCAGGGGAAAAAGGCCTTGAACCCCCTCTTCCCTGGCCTTTTATTGGGTTGTAATACACAAGAATACAGGGCGGCAAAGATCAAACAGTAGATAACATTTCAAAGAAATCTGACGGCTTAGTCTGAGTCAGCCTCTGTTAGGAAGGGAGTTTTAGAGTTTCCTGCTTGAACCCTTAACATATGAATGAAAGCACTCTTAGCAGAGCAGATTTCACAGGTTTTTCAGGAATTCTTTGTGACGTCAGATTTTTCCCCAGGACACACTTTAGCAAGGCAAGGAGCTGCACCCTTCTCCATCAGGTATTCCGGCTTAAGGGGATTAGAGCCAGGAAGCACTTCTCCCAGAGGACGTGGGGACTTGGGCTTTATCAAAGTGGGGCGGCAGCGGCGGCACAAAAGTCCATCACTCTTTGTTGCAGCTCCCCTCCCAGTCCTTCAATGAAGGCCTCCCATGTGATCGAGTCTGGCTTAGGCTACCCCCTGCTGTGAGGGGTCTTACCCATCACTGACTTCCAACCAAGCTTTGGGGGCAGGGAGAGGAAACTGAGGCAACGTTTGCTACCAGAGACAAGCCTTGTCTCCTGCGGCTCAAATTCCAGAGGTCACTGACTCATCCTTAGCCACAGAGGGTAGAGTTATAATTCCTGAAACCAGGCAGAGTGGTCCACAACAAAAGGGGAATATAATGGAAAAGTCTACAGAATGCCAACAATATTAAGAAGTATCCTTGCCCTGGCCACATGGCTCAGTTGGTTGGAGCATCGTCCTGTACACCCAAAAGGTTGCAGGTTGAATCCCTGTTTGGGGCACATGCGGGAGGCAACCCATAGATGTTTCTCTCTCGCAGTGATGTCTCTCTCTCTCTCCCCAAGTACCCTCCACCCTGTCTCCCTCTCTCCCTTCACATGGCCACCAATACCAAACAGTTCACTACTTAGGGCAATCTCCCAGACAGAACCCTAGAGGGTAAGCTTCTTGAAAACAGAAACCACTTCCCATTATTATGAACCACCTCAAAGCACCTTTTTCAGGGCTCTGTATTTTGAAGCAATCAATTGGTACACAGAACCAAACTAGAGCCCTCTAACCAGGCAGGGTAACGAAAAGACTCCACCTCCTCAGGACATGCTGCCCCCTCACCAATGCCTGCCCAAACACACCCCCTGCTGCTGGGTTATTCAGGTCTGTGAAATCTGCAAGGCCCAAGCATCCAGCAGCAGGGACAGAGAAGCCAAGCCACGTGCTCAGGGGACCATATGGCTACAAACAGCACAGATCAGCTAAAACGCCACAGGGAAGGCAGGCAGGAAACTGGCAAGCCACGACAGGCACAAAAGTCTCAAGTAGGCTCAGCTAATCGCTGTGAAATGAACATGCTTCTCTGCTAACCTGGAAAGACAAGAAGAGCCCTCCCGTGCATTTCTTTCCTTAAGAAGTGAAACTGCTTCAGCAGAGAACAAAAACCTATCTTTCAGTAGGCCACGTTTATCAAGATACTTTGCTGAGTTACGAATTTCTCAGAACTGAGACTCTTGGCCAACTGTCTAATTTACAGTGTTGCATCAGTTCAGAAATCACCTATGGTGTCCCAGAGGCATTCAGTTAGAGTTCGTAGGTCACCTTCTGTGGGCCTTTCAGGCTATGTAGCTGATCCCTATGCAATTAATTCCCGGGAGATAGGGTGGCTGTCCAACTAGGTACATGAAGGCCCCACCATCTTAGGACATTTTTATGGCATTAACAGACATTTTAAATCAAGTAAAACAACTACAAAACTGTGTGTGGGTTCTAGGTTATTAAAAAAATGCAGATAGTTTTTTTCTTTTAAATTTACTGTTGATATCCCAAGGTCTACACGAGGGGTTTGCAAACTATGGTCCAAAGGCCACCCATCCCACTCCCTATTGCTGTATACAGTTTTACTGGAACATGAACACATGCATTCATTCACATATTGTCTACAGCTGTTTTCTTGCTACAGTGGAAGAATTAAGTAGTTGCAACAGAGATTATATGACCCATTAAGCCTAAAATATTTATTACGTGGCCCTTTGGGAAAAAGTTGGTCAACCTTTGTCCTACAACATATTAAAAAATAAACACACATCGGGGTGGGTATACACTAGTTAACATTTCTGGAGAGCTATTTGGCAAATATGCTCCAAACCATTCCTAAGGAAATAACTGCCCTTTACACAGAGCTTATTCCATTTTCTAAATAAGGGAAAAATCACAAACTACATGAATGTCAAACTATTGGAGATTGGTTAAATAAATTACGATGAGGCCTTACAATGAAGCAGAACATTATGAGCAAACTAAAGCAAGCTCAAACATTTACTTTGGTTCCCTCCCTAAGTACCTCTAAACAAAAATAAAGGAATTAATTTTGTTATTTTACTGACATAAGCTCAAAAGGACAAAGATTAATAGGAGAAAAGTACAGAGCAACAAACTTTGGAAGCTGGAAAGCAGATGTATGAGTGGTAACAATCTTCAGACTCACAAAAGCTAAACCCTGAGCTAGTGGTGAGAAAACACAATAGCCAATATGATTTATACTGCAAACTTCCCCCGTCATCAAAACTAGGACTAGTTTAAAACTCATAAAAAGCACCTGTATTTCAAGATGTACACCCACACATAAGTCTACTGCTTCTAACCTGGTGTTCAATACCTCACTCATCAACAAGAGAAATAACCAAGGATCACCAGAGCGCTGAGAAAAGCCTCTAACAGGAAATAAGGGGCCAAAATAACCAAAAAGGTTCAAAACACAACGTGGAGAACAGAGACTATTCAGGGAGAAAAAAAATTGTTTTAAAAGATTATAATAATTTCCTCAGAAAGGTAAATACAGATGATATTCACCTTTGAAACAAGTATTAGATGTTTTAAATACTAATAAGAAAAACATTCAGAGAACAAAAAAGCTCTGAGAAATTAAAATAATGTACCATAAATGAAATAACAGAAGGGCTAAAAGGTAAATATGAAGAAATCTATAAAGGACAAAAAGATGGGAAATAGGAAGAAACAAATTAGAAGACCAGTTCACAGAGTCAAACATCCGAATAGGAGTTCTAGAAAATAGAGAGCAGAGAAACTAGATGGAAATCAATAAAACAGCTGCAGTTCCCAGACATAAAGGACTAACAATTATAGCATATGAGGGATGCTTGCCCCCTGCCCCTCAAAAACCCCCAGCATTACCTACTAGAAGGCAGACCCCTTGTGGTACAGGCCTCCCCAGCTAGGTGAGTGTTCTAGCAGCCCATCTGTATCAGTGTACCTGCTGGTGTTGTTGTGAGAGGCTGCATTTGGCTTTAGTGAATTTTTTTTCAGGACTCCTGCACCGCATTTGCCCATTTCATGATGGGTGATTTATGAGCGTATCTGCCCACATTGCAGTTTTGGGGGGTTCATCTCATAATATACTCACACATAAAAAAACAAAGTGCATCACTATGGTAGTCTAGGATAAAAAAAGAATTTGCTAAAATCTTGCTGATAGAAAAAACAAATCATATAAGGATGGGGCGGGAAAACAGAACAGTTTCAAACATCTAAAATACAAGAAAAAAATCTCTAATAGCTTAATGACAGTGGAGCAATGTCCTCACAATTCTGAAGAAATATAACTTCAAACAAAATTCTATACCCAGCTGAACTATTAAAAACAGACACAAAAGATCTCAAAATATTTATCTACCAAGCACTCTTTTCCCGAGAAGCTAGAGAATCTGTGCCACCCAAGTAAAGTGTTAAATAATAAAGCAGCAGCCACGGGATCCAGTAAACCTAGTTCCAGCCCAACAGCTGTTTTCTTTGTGGGGATAAAGCAAAGCAAAGAAAAGCCCAGGATAACGGTGAAGAAACCCAACAATGACAGCTTTGTAACAGGAAAAAAGAACTGTTCCACACTGGTACAGCTCCTGGAAAGCAATGTTGACAAAGTTAAAATTAACAGACAAAATGTTTGTTTTGAGAGGAGATTTTTACAGTACACGAAAAATACACATAAAATGTTAAAATTATTAACTCCAAACAAAACCAAAAATTGTGCAGGACATGAAAATAGGCACAATATGCTATATGGCTTGGTGGTGATTACCATATACCCACTAAACTTTAAATATTAATTTAATCAGAATTATGATATAGTCCTAATGGAAGGATTAGAGAAGGTTGCATGCATACCCTTGTGAATATGTGCGTGAGTGAAAAAACTAAATGCTCATCTTTCATGGTGTGAAAAAGGGGTTACACGTAACACTGAAAAACTTAAAAAGCGCAATGCAAACATTTTATTGAGCCAGGGATTGCCAAGAGTTAAAAATGGCTGCCTCGAGGGAGAGGAAGAATGAACCAATTCATTTCTTAATAATCTCAGAGTTCTTTAAATTCATTTTTTAAAAAATTACAAATATAAAATTATACACAAAAGATTACAGATCATTACTACTCAAAAGTAGCTACTAGCCATTGCAGACTAGTAGCTCCTTTTTCTTGTACCAGAAATCTTGTACCGGTAAATCGACCGTGCACGAACATGAGAACACTGCTGACAATTTTTCTATAGCAATCTTCTCTCGATAAAAGGAGCAATGCCTTGACTTCCATTCTAGCTCAAGTTCCTTTCATCATATCAAGGCACTCTGAGTAGTATGAGTATAGGTGAAGCATCAACAAACTTTTCTGTAACAGGCCACAGAGCAAGTATTTTAGACTTTGCAAGCCATATGGTCTCTCACAAATACTCACCTTTGCCACTGTATCATGAAAACAAGTACAGACAATATGTAAACGAATTAATTGGGACCATGGGCAGATATGGCCATGGTCCCAATTAATTCATGGCCCTGAAATTTGACATCATCTAACTTTCATGTGCCACAAAACATTTCTTTCCAATTAAATTACATGCTTAGCTTGCAGACCACACAAAAACAAGTGGTGGGCCACGGTATATCAACCCTATGATAGACAGTATGATAAACTGTGTTTAAAAAGAAAGCTGTGTCACAGTAGCTTCATTTAGTGTGTCTTCTTTTTTATTCCTTTTTTCTGTTCTAAAAATATAATGCTTAAGAATTTCAAAATCAAAAAGTTTTAAAACCACTTACCTACCTACAAATACATTCTCTCTCTTCTCTAAGCAGGTTTATATCCAAATGACCCAAATTTATGTTTAAGCTACCTCAGGGGAATGATTATTCCTCATAATCTTCAATCCAATAGTTACTCGGAGCAATCTGCTCTATCCTGGCATTGTAGTGAATAAAACTTAATTGTAATGAAAAAACCCTTATTATATCTTAAAACTAAACAGGAAAAACTTCCAGCCAAGATGGAGGTACAGGTAGACACACTGTGCCTGCTCACATAACCAAAATTAAAGATAACAAAAATGTAGAAACAAAAAAGCACCTAGAACTGATAGAAAATTGAACTGTGCGGAAGTCTGACAACCATCCATCCAGACCGGTAAGAGGGGTGGAGTCAGCGGCCGGAGAAGAGGGGTCATGGCAGAAAAAAGCAGTGACTGGCAGACCCTGGGGGCACAGGTGGCAGCCATCAGACTTCAGGCACAGGGTGGCAATGAGCACACATTCGCATACAGATAAACCAGGCGAAAATGGGCAGCGAGACAGACCGCATAACCCAGGGCCCCATTACCAGGAAATAAAGACTAAAAGCACCGATTGAAACCACTTGTGGGGGTTGAGGTACTGGGAGAGACTCCCAGCCTCACAGGAGAGGTCATTGGAGAGACCCACAGGGTCCTAGAATGTATACAAGCCCACCCACCTGTGAACCAGCACCAGAAGGGCTCTGTTTGCTTGTGGGAAGTGGCAGAAAAGACTGAAATCCAAGAGAAAACAGAGCAAGCGCCATTGTTCTCTCTCTGACCCCGCCCCCACATACTGCATCACAACCCAGAAACTGGGTTGTCTCGCCCTGGTGAACACCTAAGGCTCTGCCCCTCATATGTAACAGTTGCCACCAGACCAAAAAAAAAGAAAAAAGAAAAGAAAAGGCTCAAATGGAAGAACAGATCAAAGCCCCAGAACCAAAACATCTACGCAACCAAGAGATAGCCAACCTATGAGTTGGCTATCTCTAAGATGCACAGTTCAAAATGCTGGTGATCAGGATGCTCCCAGAATTGTTTGATTTTGGTCACAAATTAGATGAACAAATGAAGGCTACGCTAAGAGAAACATAGGAAAATGCACAAGGAACCAATAGGGATGGAAAGAAAACTGGGACTCAAATCAATGGAGTGGACCAGAAGGAAGAAAAAAATGACCAAACAGAAAAGAAGAAGCAAGAATTCAAAAAAACTGAGAAGAGGCTTAGGAACCTCCAGGACATCTTTAAACATTCCAACACCCAAATTATAGGAGTACCAGAAGGGGGGGGTGGACAACAAGTGGAAAATGTATTTGAACAAATAATAAAGGAGAACACCCCCAATCTGGCAAAGGGAATAGACTTCCGGGAAGTCCAGGGAGCTCAGAGAGTTCCAAAGAAGTCGGACCCAAGGAGGAACACACCAAGGCACATCATAATTACATTACCCAAGATTAAAATGAAGGAGAGAATCCTAGAAGCAGCAAGAGATAAGGGGACAGTCACCTACAAAGGAGTTGCCATCAGACTGTCAGCTGATTTCTCAAAAGAGACCTTACAGGCAAGAAGGGGCTGGGAAGAAGTATTCTAAGTCATGAAAGGCAAGGACCTACATCTAAAATTGCTCTATCCAGCAAAGCTTTCCTTCACAATGGAAGGGCAGATAAAGTACTTCTCAGATAAGGTCAAGTTCAAGGAGTTCATCATCACCAAGCTCTTATTATATGAATTGTTAAAGGGACTTATCTAAGAAAAAGAAGATAAAAAATATGAACAGTAAAATGACAGTAAAGTCACAATTATTAACAAGCACACCTAAAACAAAATCAAACTAAGCAAACAACTAGAATAGGAGCAGAACCACAGAAATGGAGATCACACGGAGGCATAGCAACAGGGGGGTGGGAGGAGGAGAAGGGGGGGGAAAGGTACAAAGAATAAGTAGCATAGACGGTAGGTAAAAAATAGACAGGGGGAGGGTAAGAATAATATGGGAAATATAGAAGCTAAAGAACTCATGACACATGGACATAAACTAAAGGGGGGGAATGTGGGTGGGAGGAGGTGTGGAGAGTAACGAAGGGGGGAAATGGGACAACTGTAATAGCACAGTCAATAAAATATATTTAAAAAATAAAAACCTCAACAGGAAAGACCACAAACAAAAAACAGATTCTGGATTTTTAAAATGGAGGAAATGTTCCCCCAGTCAGCACTCCCTTTTCTAGTTACAATAAAGTCATATTGAAGATAAAGGCAAAGCTACCGATTCAGCCATGTAATATTTTAAATTTCTTCAGCAATGTGTTAGTTCCCCAACCAGCAAAGGCCCAAACGCTCAAAACCTTGTAGGTTTCTCTACAACTGAGGAGGGGCTGGTGGCCACAGTACAGGGCAATGGGACCCTCCCAAGTCTCATTTGTCTCACTAACGTCACAGGTCCTAAATGTAAATGGTGAAAATGGGAGGCCTGCCTCCCATGTTGATTGAATGATCATCCTTTCTTTGTGTATCTACCGTCTTCAAACAGAACAGATTGCAGGAAACATAAGTACAATCAAGTTCCAATTAGGTTGAACAGCCATGTTCAAGTTTCCAAGCTAGCCCGGTCCTTCCACAGAAAGAAAGCAGGGATCCATTCTGGTCTGCGTCAGAACGGGAAAACACACAGGAGAGAATCCAACCAGGGGCCTACTCCCCACGGACGTCCACTAAAAGGCACAATTATGGTTAACCTGACCACAGCTCAGAGACCACAGACTAGAAGACAGAGAGGGGCCCCTGGAGCACTCTGGGACTTATTGCTTTGAGGATCATAAAAAAGAAAGTGAAGAAAATCAGGCAATTCCTCAGGGACTTTGTTAAAATTTTACCATTGTAAGATAAATCATTCCAGAATTTTTCAGGCTGACAGTGCCACCTAGTGGCTTTCCTTCTTAAAAAACTGTTCGGTAACATTTGGGACAGTTACCTCTCAGTTAGAGAATATGAATATTTAGGCACTTTAGTCCACAAAGACAAAGCTTCCTGCATTTCCTGCCCAAAGTAAAGATAAGTCGGAAAACATTACAGCATTTGGGGAAGGTGAGGAGAATGGGCCTGCCCCAAAGTACAAACCCTGTAACTAAGAAAACCACCTAACAGCACAACCACTGGAACCAGTCTGTTTAGTAGCTCTAGCTCCCATCAGAGAAATCCATCCCAGAACACAGCAGTGCAGAGCTCTCAGAAGAAAATATCAGAGTAGAAAAATTTCAAAACCGCAAGTCCCCAAACAGGGGAAAAAACGAAAAAGAAACTTGAGTCATATATATTTGCGCATAGGAAATGAGAAATGCCATTTGCTAAGCAGACAAAAAAACAAAACAAAAACCCTAAAAGTTAAGTGACATTTCCAAATGGCAATGTCTATAACTTTAACCCATGAACTTCTAATGAAGTCATGCAAATTTACAAAAAAAATTTAAGTTCTTGTGATGTCTAAGTCCCCTACAACACACACACAAACACGTGTGCAACTGTGCACGCACCTCTAGACACCACTGGCTTGCCTTGAAATAAAAATGCTTCAGTTCTTGACTGATTGTTCAAAATGCTGTGTTATCAGTGGCCTAACAACAATCAGTATGCATCTTAAGATGCTGAGAATGACTCACCTTGGCAACGAATTGCTTGTCCTTTTGGTCCAAGTTAGCAGTGGGGGCCACATAGTCTCTCCATATTCTCAGCCTGCGTTCCTTGGCAAACCTGACAATAAAGGATGTAAATCATTCAGACAGATCAGGCCAGTAAAGAAACTCCATCATCACCACGACAGCAAACAATACAGAATCCTATCCCACCTCACTGACAAGGCACCCAGGAGAAAGAACACTAGTCAAAGTGGAACAAAAAAAAAAAGCCCTGCCTGGCATAGCTCAGTGGATTGAGCATGGGCCTGCAAACCACACAATTGTGGTTCGATTCCCAGTCAGCGCACATGCCTGGGTTGCAGGCCAGTTCCCAGCAGGGGACTCATGAGAGGCAACCATACATTGATATTTCTCTCCCTTTTTCCTTCCCTTCCCCTCTAATAAAACCTTCAAAAAAATTTTTTTAAAAGTGGAACAAAATGTGTCAATAGCCACAAGAAAGTGTATAGCAACTGTAACTATCCAAGATGCGTATATATAACCATAAACCCATGGCTGGTAGACTACATCTAAACATGCAATTTTTGAGAATGAATAGTTCAAGTTCACCTTATTAGCTCTTTGGCTTATCCAGTACCTCCTGAGTGATTACTATGTGCTAGGCACTAGAATGACAAACATAAAGCAAGTGTTCTTTCAAATGTAAAGAATACATACACTAAACAAACAAATATACATATTTTTGAAAAGGCTTGCTCCAGTTCCATTTGAATCCAAATCTTATGTGGAAAACAAGAACAAAATTGTCATTGTAGTGCATCTAAAGAGTAGGAAAAATGAACAAAACTACAATAGAAGTTCACTAACAAAAGTTTAAAAATCATGTTGGCAGAAATTTTTAAAGTACTAAGCCCAGTAGACTCTTTGAGTCAGACTAAGAGAGGTAAATGGAATGCATGCAAAGCTTTAAATAAAAAAATCAATGACCAGCTGTCTCACATTTTTACAAGTAAATGAATACATGTGCAGGGGAAAGGAACTATTATTTCTGACAACAGTATTGTAACCTTTTTTTTAAAAGAAATGCTAAAATAAGAAAAAGACAAAGCAGCATGTTGTAGTTGTAAAATATACCAAGTACTTCAACAGAGGTTTGCCAACAATGCAAACAAGTCAAACACAGCATGTAAAACAGCAGGCAAAAAATCACCAATTATCAAAATACCATTTGTATTTCTTGGTCTAAACCTTTTATAATGATGAGCACTCTCTAAAAAATCCGTAAAATCTCCTAAAGATGTTATAAAACAGGTAGACACTCCTATCATTATACTCCCTTTCTTCAGCGAGAGGCAGGAACTTAAAGAAGTTGCAACCAAAAGAATCACTAACCAAAATAGTAATTTAGAAAAATGGACTAACAGGCTTTTTGGGAAAAATAAAAAATTAAAAAATGGAACATCACATAATAATTAGAGATATTTGGAACACTATATTTTATAACAGTATTGTACCTTCCTAATTTAATTGTGGAACATAAAGACTAATAAACTTTTATATAATAATTCTGTTTTCCTTTGTCAGACATACCAATATCAAATGCCCCAGATTAAAATCTATAAATTGCAAGAATTCCTGCTTAGAGGTGCAGAAGGATGCAAAAGGCTTAATTAACAAAGGGAAGAAAAGTAGTCATTCAATTCATGTTGTTACACATCTCTCAGCTGTGTGCCTTCAAGGCAAACACGGAGTTACAAGACCAGTATCATTTTATAGTTCTATAATGAGCCATACGACAAGCCTTGAGACTGGAACCTTGTCATCAGTGGTCAAGCAGTCTCTGCTTAACTTATCGTGGGAGGTGGTGGCTAGGAATTCCCGCACCATCGTCTCTACTCATCTACTCTTGCTATCTGCTTCATTTTCTTCTATCTACCCCACCAAACGAATGAGGTTCACTTACATCTGCAAATACTTGACCTTGACACTTGAAATCACCACCAATCTTTAAATGTCCACTACTGTTTTTCTGGAAATAGGTTATTTCTACACCTGAACCCAGCCAAAAACATGACAACAGCACCTCAGTTTCATCAGTATTTATAACTAACACACACTTTTAAATAAATTAGGGTATTAGGTCAAACAACAGCATTCCACAGTCCTGTGTTGGGCCCGTAGGCTCTGTCTTTCCGCAATATCCCTGGCTTCAGCCTGCCTGTGTGAGAGTAGCCTGGTAAGTAATTTCATTGCTTCAAATGAACCTCAAGTTTATTTCATCACAAATGCCTAAAATCTGGAATTTGAGAGGCTTATTTTTTTTAAAAGTGACCTGGAAGCATTAAAAAAAAGTGTTTCAGGTAGAGCAGAATGCTGGAGTAAAAATCTAGTTCCTTACTATGCAGCACTGAATTCGATTAAACCTAAAGACTTACAAGTCCTCCACGAGATTCTAGCCTCTTTTGGAATTTCCCTAATCCCTTACTGAAATAAAACCAACACTGACGTACATGGGCGAGAGATCACAAGATTTCTTTCCCTAAAGATCCAAAAGGAGAGCCTTGGCTGGAAGGCGTCTCTAACAGACCTTACCTCTCGGCTGCCCTCAGCTTTTCTGCACCCCGAGTGTACACTGCAATCGACCAGTCCACACAGCGTGCAAAGCCTTCCTTCAGGAGCAGCTCTGTGATGTTGCCATTCTGGAAAACAAGGCACATGAAAAGGCAGGCACAAATTAGATTACATGGCAAGAGAATCCTTCTCTGGATTTCTGACACTATTACACAGTCAGTCTAGTCTGCAGTTTATTTAAGAAAGAAAAAAAAAAGCCACTGCTCAAGCACTCAGAAATGAGCCCCCACACAGACCCACCACTCTGTGGCTCCTGTTCTCAACAACCTCGGCTTCATATCCTCACAACACCACGCACAGTGACTCTCACTTAATAGGAAAAGGATAAATGTTAGTGGCATTGAGTGGAACTGACATTTCAATAGCTCTTCTTGTGGGCAGAGGAGGATGTTAATCTTTAGTGGAGATTACACCTATTGTTTCCTTCCCTAAAATCAGTACTTACTCCCCTTTCCATAAGGGTAAAGCTGAAGAATGAGCTGAGTAAGGGAATAACTTAAGCTACATTTTGCCCAATGAATTACAATTCACATTCTGCTATGACACAGAGCCATCTGGCAGGGCCCAGGCAGACAGCTAACACTCCAGAAGAAACAGACATGACCTCGGCATATTCTGCACAAAGCCTCCCAGCCTTCACAAATGCCACGATGGAAGAGTTCTCTAGGCAAACAATAAGTAACACTAGTTACAATACAGTTACTCTGTACTGAATATAGGTTATAATAATGAAAACCCACTTACACTTTGCTGTTAAAAAACAAGGTCGTTTCCTGTCTAAGAATAACCCACCTACCAAAGAATAAAATAAGGTCACAACATAAAGAACCTATTTCCAATAGATAGAACATAAAGAACCCATTTTCTGCTCAAAAAGCAGAGTTAGGAGGAAACTAGATTAAAGCCAGGCATATGCAAAATAATTTTTCCACAAAAAGATTTCCTGACAGTTCCACCACTATTCCAAATAGGTAACTTCTAGGCCTACACACAAACTCCCCAATCCTCTGCAGCAAGTTTCAGGCCACTTCTAATCCAGGTGGCAACCTCCCACCTTTCCCAGGGATGACTCTGGACCAACTCTTGAGAAAATAAGTGATAAGAGTTCCCTTTGTAAACCCAGCAACATTTGAGATTAATTTTCTAAAAGTAAGAAGTTGCACAGATTTATCCAATTCTATCAGATAAGTGACATCTCCCTTGAAAATGCCTCAAAAACGAGTAGATGATACTCCTGCTGAGATATTTAATGGCTCTTAAAAGCAGGAGAAAAGAAAGGGAAGCAAAGTACAGCTCATCAAACCCCAAATGGACCCCAGACCCCACACAGCCCAGTCTGTACGGACACTCACTGGATGCAGGATGGTACCCAGAACATTCTGGTTATGGCAGCTCTCCAAAATGATCTGCACATCTCTCTGAAGCAGTCGAGACTCGGTGAAAAATTTGGCTTCTGCAGCAAAAGGCTCTGGTGTTTCGCTGCCATCTGCTTCCCGTCGGAAAGTTGGGCACTACAGCAAGTAAGGTGAGAGAGAGTCATGCAACCCAAATGTGAGTGCTCGCCACACTCACGCCACACTGAACTGTCCAAAAAGCAAAAACCAACAAGGCTATGCTGGGGAAAGTCTCAGATCAGATCTTCTAACACTTTTTAAAACATAATGGTAAAAAGTAATTGGAAATAGCATCATCACAGACTTCATGGTAAGGCAAATAAAACTCATGTTATCACCCTGGCTGGTGCTGCTCCGTGGATTGAGTGCCAGCATGCGAAGCAAAGGGTGACCAATTCAATTCCCAGTCAGGGCGCAGGCCTGGGTTTTGGGCCAGGTTCCCAGTAGGGGGCGCGTGAATGGCAACTACACATTGATGTTTCTCTCCCTCTCTTTCTCCCTCTCTTCCCCTTTCTTAAAAAAAATATATAAATAAAAATCTTTAAAAAGAAAAAAAACCTCAGGTTATCATGGAGAAAAAAATTTTATTTAGAGTTGAAAATTACCCCTTGCAAGAAAAAATTCAACCAGTGCCTAGCATTAAATCCTTGTTAGTTGTTTTTTTTAATCAAAATGTGTATTTTACATTAAGACAAGGCAGACTTGAAAACTTCAGAGCCTCCCATTCCCTTCTGCTGACTCTCCACACAGCCCACTCCAAACAGATCCTGAGTACTCATAGTTTAAAATATCTCATTTGCTCTCATTGGAATTGCCCTACTGCAAAGTTTAAAGGACTCCGGCCAATGCTAGTAGCCCATTCTAGAGGAAACAGTAGGTCCAAAGTCCCCAAGTAGAAAAATCTACCTATGACTGAACACTTCAACAAACGCTAAACCCACCCCGCACACAGCCCAGTGTTTGGTCTGACCTTGATCCCTGACAGCATGACGGTAACCAGGTAGTAATCTGGGAGGAGCAAAGCCCTGACCACACTGCCATCTCGCACGTGCTCGATGATAGCTGCAAGACAGAATAAACAGCTTCAGTCATTAGCAAAACTCATTCCAGAAATAAACAATGTCCAGTCAACTGCAGTGAACACAGCTCCTGTCCCCAAAGCCTTCAAGAAAGCCCCCCCTCTAAGAAATGATGAAGCACTGGAAGGCCACGAGTATTCACACAACAGACTTCCACAGCTGTTCCTGGGGAACACAGATCAGAGTGACTTCTCTGTCTTCGGAACCCTCTGGGACCTCATGGCTCACACCTAAGCTTTGATACCAGTAAGGTAAGTGTTCACCTTAGCACCAGGTACCCAGCAAAAAATAGTAACGATTCAGGATTGGCAATAGTTTTATTTTACTGAGTCAGTGTCAACAAAGAATAAAAGTAGGGCCAGAATTACAGTGTGTGTACATGCGTGCATTTGGTTGTATAAAGAATAAACATTCCTACTTCAGTTAAAAGAATGGTATTTAAGTAGCCATTTTTTAGAAAACAGAAAGAGCTCCAATGTGCAAAAATACCAGCAATTTACTACTCTACACCAGCAAACGACTACCTTTTGCAAAATATATCTGGTGTGACCCACATGAACTGAATCAAGTCTCCTTCCAAAACACCATGGTGTTGTTTACCCTCGACAATTTCTCTTGGATGCTAAATAAGTAAAACAGGTTTTATGAACCTCAAGGAGCTTGAGAGCAAATAGAAAGAAATCACCCTGAGTCACATCTGTCTTTGCCACACTCACCATTGACCGGCTTCTGGTGGTGGGAGTCCACAAAGTGCCTAGGGTTCTCAATGGTATACTTGAGGTCTCGGATGGTGTGCGAACCGTTCCCATCACTCCACATCCCTTTCTTAGCTGCCTTTGCTTGTTCCTCACACTCTGAAAGCCGATTCTGCTCAGGGCTGGAATACGAAAAATAAACACACATGGTTAGTGAGTTCATAAACATATTAGGCTCTTCTCTGACTCTGGGTTTCTTCAGCACCTTCTCCCCTTGAAGGGACAGAAGAATTTCCTTCAGATCAATAGCTTTAGACTCAAGCCTATAACCAGAAAACCACCCTGAGTGCAACTTCAGGATTCCAGATTTGTTCCCTCCAAGGGCATTTAATGAGAAGATCCAAAGAACACACACGTCTCAGTACTGCCACCATCAGTGATCACGAGAAAGCAAGTCAGTGGCTCAGAGGGAAGACACTCCAGGGGTACTGCTTCATTTAACTATCCCAGATTTGGGAACTGAAATCTAGGCAGAGCTCAGCAGGACACAGTGCAGGAAAAGTGACTAAGAACAACTTTTACTCCCTATGGTCGTCTGCAGAAAGAGGCTGGGGAACGCAGAGCAAACCCTGTTATTGCAGACAATGTCACCCCAAACTACTTAAACATTCATAAGGCCAGCTAAGCAAAAGCAGTTTGAAAATGGAAGACCCCTTCTTCATCGGGTGGGAGACCAGACTACATACAAGAGAGCAGCCGGAAAGTCAGCAAATGAACAAACCAACAAACGAAACCAGAAATGGCTATGCTCTTCCCCTCACACACATATCTGAGCAAAGGAAGTAAACTGCATGGCCTTCCCACAATCTCAGCGCCTGGGTCCACTGATGGCTGTACGCACAAATGGAATCACCCACCTCGACCAGCAGGGATATCTAAGCAGGGACCCCTGCCCTAGAATTTCTCAACCACGGGAGTCTTCGGTACCTTTTCCTCCTCCCCACCCCCCAAAAAAGACAGTCATGTTCTCAAGGATCCAAAATTACAGCAGAATTCAATGAAACAAATGTAGTTTAAGAGACAGAAGCAAGCATAGCAACTGAGAAAAGAAGGCTTTAAGTCAAGACAATTTTGGAGGATCGGTATGCCAAGGGAGATCCCTTTGCTGAGATGGTAGACTACTACTATGGGCTTTTAAAAATTCTTCATTCTGGGTACAAACTGAACTCCTAAAAAACAGTGCAACAGTATCACGCCAGCAATGTCCTTAAGATACAACTCCAGCATGCTTCCAAAGACACCACCTAAGACAAATGTCTTCATGCAACAAACTCCCAGCAAATGACTCTCAAAAGTCAGAAAAGACCACAGAAGTTTATGAGTGGGCCACAAGACTAGGAAGGCAGGAAAAATGCAAATAGTGCATTTTTACCTTTGTTCGTCCCCATCATAAGTACAGTCCATGCAAGTATTGACCCAAAGCCTGGACATGATTTAAACAGCATCTTTAGCCTCCAAATTACTGATGTAGCTTATCACTTTTCAGAGAATAGGTATTAATTAAAGCCAGCTGCAGCCCTGACTAGTGTGGCTCAGTGGATGGAGTGCTGGCCTACAAATCAAGAGGTCATCCGTTCGATTTCCAGTTGGGGCACATGCCTGGGTCGTGGGCCGGGTCCCCGGTGGGGTGCACGCAAGAGGCAACCACAGACTGATGTTTCTTTCCCTCTCTTTTTCCCTCCCTTCCCCTCTCTAAAAATAAATAAAATGTTTTTTTTAAAAAAGCCAGCTGCAATCCATCCTACTGAGAGCCAACTCTAATAAGCTTGAACATGATTACATGTGCTATAAAGCCTACATACAGAGCACTCATTTCTAATAAGTTCACATTGCCATCAGTTAAATAAATACATTTTCACCTACTACTTAGTAAGTATCTACAGATCCAAAACAGACTTCAAAGGCTTCGGAGAGAAATTTTCCGACTTTAAAACGGAACCACTGAGCCTTTATCAGTTTAACTAGATTCTAAGCAGTAGATTTTGCTTTGAATTCTATTTATTCTCTTCACTTCATTTTTCATTGTACTTATTCCTGGCACATGAGATACTGTATACCTATTTCTTGGTTTATTGTCTGTTTCCCCATTAAAATGTTGGTAGAAGCTAAGTATGTTTGTTCATGGATCTGTGCTCAGTGTCTAGAACACAGCCTGGCACACAGCAAGTACTCAATGAATCTTTGGGGATATACTGATAAGTCCTCTGGAACTGAGTATCCAGGGTGTAAAACAAAGCCCATTGACTTTAATGATATGAAGAACAGAGTGGCCTGTCTCAAAGCCTGTTTTTTTAAGGGGTTACACACATCAAAAGCCACTAAAGAACAGTGAGTGACCTACTGGCTCAGAATAATACACACCCGGGCAGGAATGTCCTAAAAGCTGGAGAGCACCAGAGGTTACCCACTAAATATCAGGGGCAGTCATGAAAGTGCAGCAGAGCCAACACAGAGCTGACTGCCCACCCTCCCTTGAGCACCCCCACCTCTCACAGTAGAGTAGAAGGAAGTCAGAAGATCAGACAAGCAATAAAGACTTACTTATTAGCCCTCATGCCTTCTCTCCGGGTAGCCAAGCCCTCTGCAACCAGAGACTCTGCAATGTTTTCCCCATTGGTATCTGAGGAGGAGGAAAAAAAGCGAATTAAACACAAGATTCAAATCTGCCTGCAGTGGCACTAGAGATCAAATGGAGCCCACTTTCACCCTTAGCTCTTCAAGGAGAATGATGTTGCCAGAGAGTTGGACAAGTCAGCAATGCAATGTTGGGTTTTTCATAAAACCTTTTCCTCCAAAATGTCTAGCTTGTAAAACCCAAAGGTCGACAAATCTTTTTCTCAGGTCTTTGCTTCTAATTTTCTTGTGTATCTCCCAGGCCAAATTCAATCTCAGGAACTAGTGGAGACTGACAAGAAAGCAAGACACATGTGACAGCCTGGAAGTGTATGCAGAGCAGTGAGCCAAGGAGGACAGGCCTGGGGCTGAAGAAACATTCTGCCACTTAATGCCTCAGACAAGGTCTCTCAGCATTCATTTGACCTCCCTAAAATGGGTTCTTGTGAGAATTAAACAGCAACATCTATAAATAGCTAAGCACATAGGAATTAAGAACATATTATACATATAATCAGACAGATTTGTTTAGCATTGTCCATTACAGTTTTCACCACAGAGTCCAGTTCCTCTCAGGATGCCCTACTCTCTGCTCCAACAGGACACCAAGATAAGCCACACAGTTTGACAAAGACTTTCTCCTGCACTCACAGAGACGCAGGGGACAGTGTCTAGATTTCTAATCTCTCACACAGCAGCCTCCAGAGCAGGCATGAAAAATAAAGTTAAACATAAATCCCAACCTGATTACGTTGTACCTGGGCACTTGAAACAGTAATTGCATTTCCATGCTATTGAAAAAGCTTTTAGGCTCTGTGTATTCTCTTAAATCTCTGCTTGTCAGCCAGAACAATAAAAGAAGACATCTATGAGGGAGGCACCACATAAAAATGTTTAACATGGCAGAAACAAGCTCCTAGATAAACTGAAACAAAGTCTAGCCAATAGGTAATGTCAGCACAGAACAAAATTCTGTTAGTTTTCTATTCGGCACACTACACATGACTGCTGTGAGCAAGCACAACTATACACACCATCCCCAAGTCCAACTTAAATGCCTTGCTGTTAGCATGCCCCAATTTCTACACAGGTAAATTCTAAGCCTCTCTTCCTACCAAAAGAAGTTCAGATGAATGATATTTATATACAAAGGATGCTCAGGTTCTCAGGCTGTGCACAGATCACAAGAACCTTTGCACTGAAGTTACTACTTAGGCCAGACACACACAGCTACCTGCCATCAGTAAATATTACAATGATTCTATGACAACGACAGGAATATAAAGAATAAGAGGTCAAAAGGAGGGATTCAACAAGTAAGGGAGAAGCTGAGCAGTAAGGGGCCAAGAAGTCGGGGTGAAAAGAACAAAGCCCAGGTACAAACAAGATGAGTGGCCATGACAACAGCCAATCAGCAGCATACCCAACGGATACTTTCTTAGTGCAGAGCACTCTGATAATGGCTGTCAGCGGGACTACTTCTAAAAATTTAGTTCTGATTGCTCCTTCAAAGGGAGAAAAATACACTTCTCTGGGTCAGCCTCCCAAAGGAAACAACAAAATGTGGTAAACAAAACACTGAAAGCAGGGAATTTGCAGGGCATGCATCTGGTTTTCTTGCTCATTACTTATCAAGTTATGAATTAAGTCACAACTGGAGATGGCAGTAAGAGCAAGTAGATGACTATATTTTCTCCAAAAGTTCAAAGACTAATCTCCTCTTTTTTAAATAAGTTCTAGGTTAATCACAATTTCTCAAATTCTACCACTCCCTCAATATAAAAAGAGTAAACACGAATGAGGATAAATGTATGAATACTAATTAATCATATAAGCCACTGTGTCCTTTCATTAGAATGGCACTGACAGTTGGTTAAAGTATCTGAATGAAAATATTAAACTGTAAGCCTTTTGAGCCTTTAAAATTCAAAGATATAGGTAATTTTCAGTCATTCTTTCAGTATGTATTTATTGGCGAAATCCTGTGTCAGGTTTTATTCTAAACATTAGTGCATTAACTGCTTGATTATATCCAGTTTATAATTTGGGTCAGTTTAAATAATAAACTTTTTAAAAACATTAAAGATTATTTTAAGAGTCAGATCCTCCTAACATAAGCAATTTGACCATTTTGGCTGAAGACCAGTTATTTAACTGAACTCTTAGACAGTGGCTCTTTATAGATATATCTGTGCTCACAGTGAGGACTCTTTCAGAGTAATAGAAGACTGAATAGGAAATATTTTAAGTAATGAAAACCTTGAAAAATGAATTTGGAAGACAGTGTACATCTATTTATATTACATCCCTTCTAACCAGTAACCACCCAACAATAATGCTTAAGTGTTTTATTTCCTACTATAATCACTTGCATTATATGTAAAAGGAAAATCTATTTCTCTTTTCAGAGAGATTACATATATTACTACAGCTTCCCATCCAATCGAAAAACAGCCCTTTGTCTGGGAGGCTGAAAATGGTGGTGTTTCTCTATGGGTGAATTTGACAAGATGATTCCAAGCCATGCCCAACTCGCTTATCTAAGACCTCTAAATTAAAATCAGAATCTTAACAAGATGGGCTCTGCTCATGTTGGTGGTTCAGATGGTTAGAACATCACCCTGATATGCCAAGGTTGCAGGTTCAATCCCTAGTCAGGGCACATACAAGAACCAACATTCGTTGGTTGCCACGAATACACAAATAAGTGGAACAATTAAACTGATCTCTCTCTCTCTCAATAAATTTAATTTTTTTTCTGAAAAACGGATGTAAGCCTTGTCATTCTACCCTGTTTGCTTACTTCTAGTACAGCCCACCCAAGTCAAACAGATTATCTGAAGCAGCTCAGTTGGAAGGTTATTTTATCAAATAATCACAGGAAACTTAAAAATACCTGCTACTACAATAGTTCCATATGAACACAACTGTTTTATGCTTTATACCAAGTATTCCAATGTCCTATTTCTGTTCAAATGCTAAACCATAATTTTTCTCTCCCTCTACCTAATTCAAAAGACCAGAACACCTAATATCACATGAGCCATCTGGCTCAGCTAAACAGTGTATGTGTACACATCACACAAATGTGTTTATTGAATACATACTCTGTGCCAGAGATAGATGCTTTACATACACTGTCTCTTTAAACTTTCTCAAGAATTTACAAATGAATGAACTAGGGCTTAGAAAAGTTAAGGGCTAAATTAAGTAAGGGTCCATGGAAGAGGAGCCAGAATTCTAACCCACATGTTTACAACTCCAAAGCCTATGTTCTTCCCATTCAATTGCAAAGTATGTGGCTTGCAAAAAACCCTTGCAAGCCCTAAACAAATCTTTCTCTCCTAGAGAGTCTCCCCATGAGCCAAAGAAAAACCCCAAGACAGATAAAAGAAATAGAAGATGCAATTGGAAATCTATAGGAATTCAATTAGCATTATGACCCAGAAGCACATAGCCATTCAGTTCCACGGGCTGAAGGCCTAACTAAATACAAGGAAGAATGCTATGCTGTACAACATACACCTAAACCAAGCCAGGAAAACAGGCCCGAAATAAATAAGAAACCAAAATATCAGGTAACTCCTCTACACATACGTGGCATGGACTCACACTTCTAACTACACCAGCAGCCAACTGCCGGGAGCTACTCCACCAGCACTCACTCCGGCCTTCCACCAGATGGAAACTACTGAAGGAGCTTCAGACTCGGTGAGGAGAAAAATGAGTCCTTTCGTCCTCAATACTCACCTTTCCCAAGGTAGATCATGCCATACTCTCGTCCCTGCTGAGTCTTGTTTTCTATCGTGAAACAGACTTCCTTCCCAATCAGCTTCTTCCGAAGGAACTCTCGAGCAGGAAATGCCCAGGCCTGAGAGACAAAACAAATGTGTCACATGAGAACTGCCTAGTTTCCCACAATCAGCATTCAAGTTCATTTCTTCAATATCCTAGCCCTGCGCTAGGCCCTGAAGAGAGTATAAAAATAAAACGCAAGCAACACAAATCACACACCTAGGGAGCTCATAAAAAGGGTCTAGCAATTGGTTTAACCAGCACAGGCCCTAAAAGCAGACCTCGCAGTTTTCCAGAGGCTGGAAGTAGCACCTTTCCCTGCATCACCGTCTATTCAGAGCTATGGCTTACTGGGTGAATAATATCTGCTGATAATTTTACAGCACTTACCAGGTGCCAGCCACTATTCTAAATGCTTTCTATTTATCAACCCACTCCTGGGTAAGAAGTCCAGGCTCCAGAAATTCATGTAGCTAAAGGGAAGTCATAAACAACTACGACCTCCATTTGTGTCTCTATCTAACACTTTCTTTCACCGACTATTAAACTAGAGTGAAACCAGTTCATTGCACTGTCAAAGCAGGGATAAGGTTCTAGAACTAGTAGAATGAGTCCTCTGTTCAACTAAGAGCCTTGCATATGTCATTCCCTCCACCTTTAAGAACAGCCAACAGAGTTGAGAATGTCAAGCAAAATGTCTCCTCCTCCTCTACTGCTCTAGTCTGAAGCTCTATCAGTGGGACCCTATAAAGGTCCCAGGATCTCCAGGAAGACACCAAGAACAGGTCCCGGTCAACTTCACAATGACACAGAGAGTTAACCATTAAAGGCACTGAGACAAGGAGTGAGCCACACAGCTACAATGGGAAGTAGAGTCTCCATGATCTCAAGACACTGTGCAAAGGAGTGGTTCTGCCCCACTGTCAACCCATCGCTTCTACGATGGTCAAGACAAAGCCTGTCTCCTCTGAATAAGCCCTGTCAGTCAGCAGTCACAGGCACTTGAAATTACAGTCTAGACCTAGCTCAGTGCCCCAAGTTCCCTAAAACAGAAATGAGGAAGGAAGGAGTAAGAGTTCAAGGAGTATATGATCAGCAAAAGTTCACATGCAAAAAAAGTGCAAAGTATAAAAAAGAAGAGTAGTGTGTGACAAGCACACAATGTCTATTATGACCTCATGGAGACACAGAACTCGGGCCCCACGCAACAGAGAAATAATAGTACATATGCGGCCTGAAAAGGAACCCTCTGCTGACCTTTCCAGCCCATGAGAATTAGTCCAAGAGGTCATCCAATGAGATTTTCTAAAAGAAAAATATTCGTATGACTTCCCAGAAACCAGAAGCAACCAGTTGGGCTGGTATTCAAAAAACCCAATGTGGATGGTTCTAGAAAGAACTGATCCTGAGAAAGTGCTATCAAAGATATAAAAACTTACACTCAATCATCTAATGCTCTTTCCTCAAAGCACTAATGAGCAAAAGAGCCAATCACTCAACGATAATATAGAGCTCACCGTATTCACAGCCCATTTGTACTTCTTGCCCCACTCCTAAAAATGAGAATCCATACCTGTAACCAAAGAGTCTGATGACTGATAAATGAGTCTAATTATCACCCAATCACAGAAACACTACTAAATCAAGTAATAGTCTCCTGCCATTTTCATTAACTTGGTGATCTACTTAACTCTAAAAGTAGTTTCACCTATATAAGGTCTGTCCGGAAAAAGTCCAGCCATTGTTATTATAAGAACAGTTTGTGTGACATGGATGTAACCTGGCAGCCCAGGAGAGTGGACTGGAATACACATGTGTGAACAGTAACTGGTATCTTTACTGCACTAGTCAGTGGGGGTAGCAGACACCACTGCGTGAGCATATGTACTCTGTAGCCTTGGCATTCAAAATGACTGAGTAAAGCAAGAAATCTGCATTAAATTTTGCGTTAAGTTTGAACACTCCTCCACTGACACTATTCAGATGATTCAGAAAGCTTTCGGGGATGATGCAGTAAGTGCAGCACAAATAAAAGTGTGGCACAAACACTTCAAAGATCGTCAAAAAAATGTTGAAAGTAATCCACATGCTAGAAGGCCTGCAACAAGCAGAACACCTGAGAATGCTGAATGCGCAAGTAGCTACAATCAACAAAAACCAGCAACTGACATTGTGAGAACTAGAAGCTGATCTGGGGGTTCCAAAAATCACTGTGTTCAATATTTTGACACAGAATCCTGGCATGAAATGTGTCATGGCAAAATTCGTTCCCCAGCTTCTGCTACCAAAGCAGAAGGAACACTGTGCTGCAGTTGAATGATCTGATCCAAACTGCTACTGATGAACCAGATTTCCTCAGGGTTATAACTGCAGATGAATGGTGGGTCTACAGCTATGATCTGGAAATAAAGGCCCAGTTCTCCCAATGTAGGTTGCCCGGTTTTCCATGCCCTAAGAAGGCATGGCAAAGTCAGAGCAAGATCAAGACCACGTTAACTGTGTTGTTTGATCAAGAAGGTGCTATCCACCATGAGCATGCCCCTCCAGGCCAAACAATAAATAAGGAGTACTAACTACCTCAATGTTCTTCGTTGGTTGAGAGATACAATATGACAAAAATGGCCACAGCAATGAGCAACTGGTTATCGGCAGCTTCATCACAACACTCATGCATCACATCTCATGCAGAATTTTTTGGCAAAGTCATCAAATCACCCAGGTGGCTCAGTGCCCCTATGGTCCACTTTTGGTGCCCTACAATTTGTGGCTTTTCCGAAAACTGAAATCATTTTTGAAAGGGAAGAGATTTCAGACCGTTGTGAGATTCAGGAAAATGTAATGGGGCAGCTGATGGCAATTCCAACAAGGGATTTTGCAGTGTTCTGAACAGTGGAAGAGACTAGGAGAACTATGAGGGCCCAACATGTCTACTTTGAAGGAGACTAAGGCATCATTGTCCTATGTACAATGTGTCTTGTATCTTCTTCAATAAATGTCCCTATTTTTCATATTATGTGGCTGGATACTTTCTGGACAGGCCTTGTAGATTTAATACTTAGGATTGGATTCTGAGTGCCATATATTCAGTAACACACTGAATTCCTAAACACTTAGAAAAGCTCTGATGAGACAAGTACTCCTGATCCACATGGCTTAGTTGGTTGGGTGTCGTTCTGCAAAGCCAAAGGTCACTGGTTTGATTCTGGGTCAAGGCACATGCCTGGGTTGCAGGCTTGTTCCCCGGTAGAGCGTGTGAGAGGCAAGTGACTGATGTTTCTCTCTCACATCCATGTTTCTCTCCCTTTCTCCCTTCTCCCTCTCTAAAAATAAATAGATAAAATCTTTTTTAAAAAATTCATTCTTATCAAATGGACTTTTTAAAAAAGTATTTCTAAAGGGGGCCAAGACTTTGATAAAAATTCATTTATCAGGAGTCATTTCACGACAAGGAAATATCTAGTCCCTGTCGGGAAACCTCCAGTATCTACCAACTGGGCAGAATTACGAAAAGTTTTTAAAGCTTGCTGAAGGAGCACCCTTCTCTAAGGGCCTTGCATTTACAGCTGGTCAGTTACTGAGCTACAGGAGAAAGTCATACTAGAGGCTTTAAAAATGACATATATGTAATCCTATAAGAAAAAATAATCTAGTTTTTATAATCTTCCTTTTTTAGAGTTTTTGCCTTCCCAAGTTGGGCAAATTCATTAATTGGACGTGACATTAACTAGACATGATATTAACTGGGAGAATCAGGAAAGCAACTAACTCACTCCTCACAAGAGCAACATAGCACTCCAGGGAAAAATCTCAATAAAAGTGTCCACACAGATGACAGCCAGCAGAAGGCTACTCAATGGAGAAGGCTATCCAAACACAGCCTCCCAGAACAACTCTAAGAGAGAAGTACAGGGAAACCTGCTCAAAGCATTCAACAAATAAGGTCCAGCAGGGCTTAATAGGAATAATAATTCTGGTCTATTCAAATGATGTCCCATAGCTCCATCTAAGAAGCAAATGGCCATTAAGCAGAAGTTCCCTCTTCCCTTTACAATGCCCAATAGTAGATGATTCAGCAGCTTGCTCTTCACCCCTAGACCCAAGCCAGGTTCTAATGTCTACAATGATGAAATGGAATTTTTAATTCCAATTTTTTCTTTGGACCAAACAGACTCCTGACCTACTGAAACCAGATTAAATCCCACAAAAATATAAAACCTTGAAACTGTCTACTTTTGAACCTGGCCCGATACTTTAGCACTGCTTTTCCCTCCTTCTTTTCCAATCACCCCACTGCACCACCTGTACGTATAACTAATCCCTCTGTGCCTCAACCACCCCACCAACTGAATTCTCAAAAGCTTTACTGACATAGGACTACAACATTCATTTTTATATTTCTCATTAAACCAATGGAGCTTTGCACATAAGAGGAGCTCAATAAATCTGTGGGAAATAAATATATAATTCTCACAGTGTCCAGCAACGCAGCATTTAGGCTGCCTAGAGTAGCTAGGCAACACTGGGGATTAAGCTGCAACAGGGCAGTGAAGGCTGGGGGCATGATGTGGAGCTGCTTTTATTTCTACGGGACTTAAGGGAAAGCTGAATTTCTTTGAAAAAGACATCACAGAGGAAAGTAGAGAATAATCGAATGGATGATATTTGTGGCAGTGAAACAAAGAGAAGCCAATGAGCAATAATGTCTTTGACTCTATTTGAATGTGAAAACATGTACTTAGACAGCATGTATTAAAATACAAAATCACAAAGGGTAGAGCCACCGTGCACAACCTGCTGATTCCCCAAAAACACAGATTCAAGTTCTTTTCCTTATTATTCACATAAATGTGTATTCACTATATACCTGCCTCACATCAGTATAGACCGGGCACGTGATGGGAGATAATGACCCTCTTTTCAAGGAGCCTACATAGAGCAAGCCACATAAACATGGAATGAAATGCTATGAATGCTATGACAGCACAAAAATGGAATGATGAAAGGAGATGTCAAGAGCAACTTCTCAGGAGGTCCAATCTTCAGAGACAGTAGGTGTTCACCAGGACACAAATGGAGGAGGAGTTCCTGATGGGCGAAGCGGCATGAGCCAAGGCACAAGCAGGTAAGACTTAAGCAGCTGTTAGTATTTTCAGCATGGCTGGAACTTAGCATCCCCAGGTGGGGTCAGCAAGAGACTAAAAGTCAAACCACAAATAGGCTAAGGAAGTCATTTAGATTTGCCATAGAGGTAATGGGAAATCACTGAAGTCTGGGAATGACGCTGTGCAAGAAAATAAACAAAAGTATGTTTCAAAAAGATCTGGGAGCACATAAAGAAAAGATCAGAAGGAGAATAAAGGCAAAGAGACTACAATTTCAGTATTCCAGGACTTCCACTCAAGATGGCTACACAGGTAAATGCCATATTCACCTCCTCCCACAACCACATCAGAATTACAACTAAACTATAGAACAACCATCATTCAGAACTGCCTGAAATCTGACTGAATGGAAGTCCTACAACTAGGGAATTAAAGACATCACACGGAGAGTGGTAGGGCAGGGATGCAGAACAGGCTGGGCCCACACCTACATGTGGCAGATAAAAACCGGGAGGCATGTCTCCGCTGCAGAGGTGATGTCACCCCTGAGGAGCAAGTGGTCCCAGCTCCACGCCAGGCCCTGCAGCCCAGGGTTCCAGTGCCAGAAAGAGAAGCCCTCATAAATTCTTGGCTGTAAAAACCAGTGGGGACTGAGGCTGAGGGAGACGGAGGGCTTCTCTCCCACACTTCTTCTAAAAGGCCCAAGCGCAGACTTACTTGGATTCACCTCCTCTGAGCTCCAACACTGGGGCAGCAACTTGAAAGGCACCAGAGACACACAGGGAGGAACTGAATTGAACTGTCCAACGCCAGAGTGAAAGCTGGGGGGGCAGCTTTCCCCCAGAGAGAAATGCTGGCAGAGGCCACCGTTCCTTTGTTGAAGCCTTCCCCAGCAGAGCTGGCAGGCAGGCACCATATCTGACATCTATCCCTGTGTGCCCCAACCCCACTCCTGTGATTTCAAGACCCCACTCCACCCATCTTTCAGGTCCAGTGGCATCTCCATACAAATGGCCTGTCTTGGCTCATGCTTTAGATTTTCCTAAATTCTCTCAAACATCTGGCTTCAGCATGCTCTGTACCTCTTACTAAGTGGCCCCCAGCCCAACACTACTAGTAGCAGCCAGCCTTGGTTCATTGCTTGGCCTCGCCTGGGTACCTCCAAACCCAGCACAAGTGGCAGCCACCTGCAGACTGCTTTGTAGTTCATGCTGGGTGGCCTCGGGCAGAAGACACCCGGGAGGCACCAGAGCCAGCATACCCAGAGGGCAGCTTCACACCAAGTCGAAACATCACCACCCAACCACCTCCACGAGCAACACACTCAAGGGACAGACAGAGCAGGCACCAGAGCCCCACAGAAGTAAATCTTGCTCTGTGGAGTGGGCCCCTGCACAGCCGATCCTCCACACTGGTCTGAGGATGGTGGTCAGTGGTTGCAACCAGTACTTGCAGCTGATCGGCCTTGGGGTAAATGCTCCCCACTGACAGGCTGAGAGCAATTACAACTCAACTACAAGAGGGGTAGACAGCCCACAAAGAGGGCATACCTTGAGTGTCCAGCTTGGGTGATAGTGAAGGCTGTGCCACTGGACCCTACAGAACATCTACTAGTATACTAGTAGGCCACTCTATCAAGCCTATAAGACACAGCAGCTCCGGCCCTGGCTGGTGTAGCCCAGTGGATTGAGCACCGGCCTGTGAACCAGACAATCATGGTTTGATTCCCAGTCAGGGCACATGCCTGGGTTGCAGGCCAGTTCCCGGCGGGGGATGCACGAGAGGCAACCATACATTGATATTTCTCCCTCTCTCCTTCCCTTCCCCTCTAAACATAAATAAATAAAATCTTTAAAAAAAAAAGACATAGCAGCTCTACCTAATACACAGAAACAAACACAGGGAGGCTGCCAAAATGAGACAAAAAACATGCCTTAAATGAAAGAACAGAACAAAACTCCAGTAAAAAACAAAACTAAACTAAACTAAATGGAGACAAGCAATCTACTAAAGGCAGAGTTCAAAACACCAGTTATAAGGATGCTCAACAAACTTAATGAGAACCTCAACCGCATAAAAAAGATCCAGTCAGAAATTAAGAATACAGTAATTAAAATGAAGGATAATTTACAGGAATCAACAGGAGAGTAGATGAAGCCAAGAATCAAATCAGCAATTTTAAACATGAGAAAGCAAAAAACACCCAATCAGAGCAGGAAAAAAAAAAGAATCCAAAAAAATGGAGATAGCGTAAGGAGCCTCTGGGACAACTTCAAGCATACCAACATTTGCATCATGGGGGTGCCAAAAGTAGAAGAGAGAAAACAAGAAACTGAAAACCTATTTGAAAAAATAATGACAGGAAAATTCCCTAAGAAATAGACATACAACTTCCGCCAAGATAGAGGCATAGGTGGAAACACAGTGCCTTCTCCCACAACCAAGTTTGAATACAACAAAGGTTTGGAGAAGAAAGACACAGCAAAAAACAGAAAATTGAATTATACAGATGTCCGACAACCACTAACCTTTCAACAGGGATGGTAAGAGGGGCGGAGCCAGCAGCGAGCAGGGTCGGGAAGGACAGATCCCCTACATAGGCGCGCAGGCAGCCTGGACCCAGTTGGGGTGCGGGGCAGACTGACCGCGGTCACACATTCGCGCACAGTGAGACGGACCACGCAGGCCCCAGGGGGTGAGGGCTGACGGCGGTGGCACACTCGAGTGCAGTGGGACGAAACACTCGGTCCGGTAACAGTGGCAGCTGCAGCACCTGTGGGGTCCGCGGCAGGAGGCGGCATAGTTCCTCGTTGACCACGCCCCCACATACGTCCCAACCCAGCGACTGAGTTGCCCTGCTCTGGTGAACACCTTAGGGCTCTCATCCTGCTACGGAACAGGCACGAACAGCCCAAAAGATGGCACAAGAAGAACTCAAAGTCCCAGAGCCGATAACTCTCAGCGACCGAGAAATTGCCAGTCTCTCAGAAGCACAATTCAAGACACTATTTATCAGGATGCTCACAGAACTGGTAGATTATAGTCACAAATTAGAGGAACATATGAAGGCTAAACTAATTGAAATGAAGGGAGATGCACAGGAAACCAATAGTGATGGAAAGGAAACTGGGACTCAAACCAATGGAATGGACCAGAAGGAAGAACAAAACATCCCACCAGAAAGGAATGAAGAAATGAGAATTCAAAAAAATGAGGAGAGGCTTAGGAACCTCCAGGACATCTTTAAACGTTCCAACATCCGGATTATAGGGGTACCAGAAGGGGGAAAGAAACAGCCACGAGTGGAAAACATATTTGAACAAATAATAAAGGAGAACTTCCCCAGTCTGGCAAAGGAAATAGACTTCCAGGAAATCCAGGAAGCTCAGAGAGTGCCAAAGAAGTTGGACCCAAGAAGGAACACACCAAGGCACATCATAATTACATTAGCCAAGACCAAAATGAAGGAGAGAATCCTAGAAGCAGCAAGGGATAAGGGGACAGTCACCTACAAAGGAGTACCCATCAGACTGTCAGCGGATTTCTCAAAAGAGACCTTACAGGCAAGAAGGGGCTGGAAAGAAGTATTCCAAGTCATGAAATCCAAAGACCTACAGCCAAGATTGCTTTATCCAGCAAAACTTTCATTTAGAATGGAAGGACAGATAAAGTGCTTCTGAGACAAGGTCAAGTTCAAGGAGTTCATCATCACCAAGCCCTTATTATATGAAATGCTAAAGGGACTTATATAAGAAAAAGAAGATGAAAAATATGAACAGTGAAAGGACAGCAAACTCACAGTTGTTAACAACCACACCTAAAACAAAAGCAAACCAAGAGGACAGCTAGATCAGGAGTGGAACCATAGAAATGAAGATCACATGGAGGGTTAGAAACAGGGGGGTGGGAGGAGGAGAAGGGGGGAGAAGGCACAGAAAATAGCATAGATGGTAGGTAGAAAATAGATAGGAGGGAGGGTGAGAATAGTGGGGGAAATATAGAATCTAAAGAAATTGAGACACGTGGTTATAAACTAAGGGGGGGAGAATGGTGGGGGAGGGAGTGTGCGGGTGGGGGGGAATGAAGGGGGGAATAGAACTGTAATGGTATAATCAATAAAATATATTAAAAAATAAATAAACTGCCCTGGCTGGTGTAGCTCAGTGGATTGAGCACGGGCCTGCAAACTAGAGGATCGCGGTTCGATTCCCAGTCAGGGCACATGCCTGGGTTGCAGGCTGGTTCCCTGCAGGCCAACTCCCAGCAGGGGATGCATGAAAGGCAACCATACATTGATATTTCTCTCCCTCTCCTTCCCCTCTAAAGATAAATAAATAAATAAAATCTTTAAAAATAAATAAATAAATAAATAAATAAACAAACAGAAAGAGAGGAGCAAATGTAACATATCAATAGATGTTGGAACTGAGCAACTTGCTGGGGGAGAAGCAAGTCTAGTGGGGTGGGGGGAATTAAGTGTTCTATTACAGCAATGTTAAGTTTGAATAGCCCTACTAAATGTTCACATGACAACATCAAGTTGCAGTTGGACACATGAGTCTTGGCACTACTGGTTACTTGAGCCACAGAAGCTTTGAGGGCAAACTTGGGGGAAAAACCAGATCACAGCAGGTTTAAAAGAGACTGGAGTATTAGGATAGAGAAATAGTGGCTATAGCTGAGAAAGGGTAATATCTATAGCTATCAAATACTTCCTATCAGAGACCTTTGAAGAGTTACTAGGAGTAACTCAGTGACGATGAATTGCTCTGAAAGAAACAACAAGCACTAAACTGTATAAATATATAAAACTAAAATGAGACCTGGGGCCAGATTATGCGGTATTCTTTCAACTGGGATGGTTCTGATAAGATTTCATTGTACTGTTATATAGGATACAAAGATTTAGAAAAAGCTCCAACTGGCATTGCATTTCTCTGCCCTAGATTTTCATCCACAAAACAAGAAATTAAAACCACTTTTTCCTAGAGGCTACACTGCTTCTTCCTTCTGAGGAGATGAACTTAACCAGCTCTAGGCAGCCAGGGCCAACACTGTTCTCTCAGAAGCAGTCAAGCTGTTACACAACATACAACCGAAAGGAAAGGACTATTCAGAGTGTTGGTCAAGAAAAGCACTTTGTACCCAAAATTTGAGAGGTGCTGAGATATTTAATCTTCAGTGCTTGGTCTAACAGCACTAGGAGTATCTGCAACAGCAGAAAATAATAAATACAACTAGTAACAATAACAGCTAACAACTAAGTATTTTGAAGGCAGGTGCTAAGCATTTCACTATTATTATTCTCAATAACTTGTGTTGAAAGAGGACCAATCAGAAAGACCTGATTTTGATCTATTTAAATGTCCCAACAATCTGATTGCTATTGAAAGAAGAATTTGGAATGATTTTCTCTATTTTTTTTCCTTGTATTGCTTCACTATCTTCTTAATTCAAACAAAATATCCTTTGTTATAAATGGAAAGAAAAAACTAAACATTTTCCCTAAATAAAAGATTCCCATGAGCTGCTTTTTAATCTTCAATTGTATGTCAGGGAATAGCAGAGGAAAGCTGAGGTGTCAACTTGCCCAACGTCATTAAGTTGGGGCAAATGACAAATAATTAGAATCCAGAAATTTCAATTTTGACAGCCAAAGCACAACTAAAGGAAAGACAAGAGCCCATGTTTCAAAGTACAGGAACCAAGATAACTAAACAATGCCAAATTAGGACTCACAGCGGCTGCCTGGAGAGACATGCCTGAAGGAGTCCAAGGAGTCCAAGGCGTCCACAAGGAAGGTGAGGTAGCTAAGCATCAGAGGTCGGGGGCAAGGGATAAGGAGGGGATGGTGGAGCAAATGCTCAGAAATTTCTCACATCACCATAATACAATGGTTCTTGACTAGCACTGAGCCACAAGTTGCCTTGAAAAACTGATAAAAGCTCTTCCTTAAAAATACATGTCTACACAAAATTTTCCAAACATCATAGAGTTCTAAAACCTCTAGGGGCATACGGATCCCAGATTTAAAATGTGTAATGAAGAGCTTACACATGAAAATGTGTAATACTCTAGCATTTAGAGTATGCTACCATTCAGGAAAATGAGAGTGCTTGCACAAGTGGAAATGTCTCTGGATAGAGACACAAACTAGCAACACCAGTAGTCCTTGGGGAGCAGAATTTGACTTCTCACTGAATACCCATCTGAATTTTGAATGTGAATGAAGAACTCAAACACAAATTAGTATAAGAGCTCTGCCAGAAGCAAACCTCAAACAGCCGAGACTACCTAGGAAATGTTCTAACAGTTAGAATCTAACCTATTCCAAGAGGCGGAGGAGTGAAACACTGACAAATCTGAAAAGACTCTACAACCTAAGGGCAAGGGTATGAGAAAAAGCCCTGAGACTGCAATTACTGGCAAGGGCAGTGAATGTATATAAACCAATGCAAGATGCTGTGGGTATATCTAGAGTCATCAGTTCTGTGATACAAACACTCAAAATATATAGAAAACAAAGATTGGGCTATCACCTGGGTCCACGGCCTCACAAAGAACCTACCTCATCAGGCGTATCTTTTGCATCTGGCTGTGTTGCAGCCGCACGGCGGGCCAGGTTTCCAGCTCGAATGTTGCTGAGGTTGATCTGCCTCTCAGGAGGAGGCCCACCACGAGGCTGCCCTCGGACAATGATGGCACACCCTGACAGGACCTGAGTGCGGGGAGAGAAAAGAACAGAAAATTAGCAGTCTAGAGGTAACAGCACATAATACAGATTGTTCTGCCCTGGCTGGTGTGGTTCAGAGTGGGTTGAGCATCAGCCTGTGAACCTAAAGGTCATCGATTTGTTTTCTGGTCAGGGCACATGCCTGGGTTGTGGGTCAGGTCCCCACTCGGGGGCACATGAGAGGCAACTGACCTCTCACACGTCACTGTTTCTCTACCTTTCTCCTTCCCTCCCCCTCTCTAAGAAATAAATAAAATAATTTTAAAAATACACACAAACACATATTGGGGGCAGTATCGACAGATGCATATATCAGTACTGTCCCACTATGTAGAATGGTACTTGGCACCTTGGAGGCACTCAAATATTTGTTGAGTGAGCAAATGAATGAAATTGTTTTTAATTTTAGAAAAGACACACCCACATAAAAACTTGGAGTCTGAAATTATTTGACCTAAAAATAGAAGTAGAAATTATACAAATGATAAAAAAGTCATAAAATAGACTGGGGTGAAGAGGTACATGAGATGGGGAGGTTAATGACCTTTGTAATTTCATCCCTGCAAGCACCATGGCCACCTGTGTTCTTTTCAATTATTAGCAAGTTAATGTCTCCATCCATACATTCCATTCCAAGGCAGAAGCAAGCAATGGAAGGTCTGAGAAAATGGGACACTGGAGGAAGAAGCCCCTACACACCATCTGGAAGAGGCTGAGTGAGAGCAGTAGAGCCAGAGCCCAGGACTCAACACTTTCACTGTACAGAGCGCTTGTAGTCTAGGCTAAGACAGAAATCCAGAAGTAATACAAGAAAACCCACGTTCTAGATGACTGAAGCAGAAGAATCTAAGCACCTGGGCTCCTGAGCACCAGAGCACCTTTCAGCTCTCTAATCAAAGGCACCAGGCATAGAACCCTGCCACCATTCACTTCACCCTGCTTGGTCCTGGGCAGATGACTGGTTAGCCAATGACAGGTACAATTCCTCAAGGGAGGGATGAGCTAAGACCGGCTTGGCCACGAAGGTGCCCTCAGGGAAGGACTTGGGGGGACTACAGAAAAAGGGGATGACAGACCCTGACTCCTCGGCTTTGACATAGTCTTAGTCTTCATTCTGTCTGTAAGAAGTTTCCTAATCTCTTGGCTGCCTTACTTCCCCTGCCTGACTTAAGCCTGAAACAATGACAGAGGGTGGTGCAACCCTGTGCTAAAAAGGGCAGGTTCGCTGGGGCGGGGATGCAGACCTAAGAAAGAATGAATAAAATCCTGTGAAACCTGCTTTGCTAAGAATGTCCTCAGTTTTCTGATAAGGGTCCAAGCATAAAACGAGTTTGTTCCCCAAAGTTTTATAGCCATTTAGCTAACTGACCCTGACTCAGAATAAGCCCTCATAGTTCTTTGAATGTCATCTATTGTTTGATCCTTACTGCCTGACAATGATTGATGAGCTTTACCTGTATTCTTGTGCTAATTGGGCCCAATAAAAGCCCACTGAGGAAAAGGCTCCTGGCCCTTCTCCTTTGAGAGTTTGGCCACCTTTCCTCCACAATCAAATCATGTCTTGGTAGACTGATTCTCATCTGTGGCGGATGGGGGGTGGGGCTCTGCAGGCAAAGCTCCCCCATACTATAGCATTTATTCCATTGTATGACTGTGAGACAATTCATCTATCCATTCTACCTTGTTACAGAAATTCTGTCCAACAAATACACATATCCCAACTTTTAAAAATATAGTGCTCTAGCCCTGGCTGGTGTGGCTCAGTGGATTGAGCACCTGACTGTGAACCGAACTGTTGCCAGTTCAATTCCTGGTAGGGTACATGCCTGAGTGTGGGCCAGGTTCCCAGTTGGGAGCATGTGAGAGGCAACCGATCGATGCCTCTCTCGCACATCCAATGTTTCTCTCCCTCTCCGTCTCCCTCCCTTCCCCGCTCTCTACAATTAAATAAGTAAAATCTTTTTTAAAATAAATAAATAGTGCTCTAATCAATATCTAAATATCCCCATTAAACAAGACATAGACCTTGTGGTCTTAATGGCTCCCCCTGGCTACACCATGACACACACAGTGATAGACTGTCTCCTTACCAGTCATACTCTTCATTTTTAGCCTTTGTGATCAAATGTGACCTGCAATTAAAGTCCACAGCTGCCAACCACACTGCTTTGCTAGAGCCTTTCCTGAGAAGCCATGCTCTAGTATCAGCCCAGGGAAGTGACATTCTGGAAAGACAGGCCATCAAACAACGCGAAGCCAGGGAAGAACAGGTAACTAAAGCAAAGGATGTTTCATTTTCCTAAACTGAGAAAGACCAAAAGAAAGAAAAAGAAAAGAGCTTGGACCTAATTCATTTACAGTTAATTCTTCACAAGTGGAAGGAACAACAGTAGCACGTTTTAGAATATGTGCACTTGAAATCATCCACGCAAAAATTCCAAAGAGGGCCAAGAAGAGCCTAGCTACATACAGCAGCAGAATCAGAGTATCTGTTTCCACTGCCTGCTCCTCAGTTTTATTAAGTTTTCACAAAAAATAATAAAACACTCTCAGTAAAGCCAGTAGTTCTTGGTAAACCCAGCTGGAACAACCAAGGCCTATTTACAAGAAAATATACCTTGGCCAATCAAGGTAAACTCTGATAAATGAGCACTGACCAAAGCTAGGAAAGAATCCTTATTTCTCAAGTCTGAAAAAGGCCACTGAAAAGCTCAAGAACAGAATGACTGATGAGAAGAGCCCCCTTTCCCCTCTAAATATCAGGCAGTTTATTACCTCCAATGCCTCCAGCTGGTACACTACGTCCCTGGGGAACAATGAGTCGCTAACCATTATCCCGCCCTCATTAAGGCCTTTGGCAAACAACTGCACAGGAATTTTACAAAACTTCCTTTGTACACCCTCCCTTCTCCTGGAATGCTATTCTAAAAACTGCTATCAGAACCTCTTTACATTGTTTCACCAAATAATGTCATTCAGACAATAGTAAATGCCTGAATTAATACTGGAGAGAGAGAACTTTTACTTTCTAGGTTGCTCCATACCTTTTATACCATTGTATTTTTAAAATCAAGCAGCACTCACCAATTCAACTTCCTAAGCAACAACAACAGATACTCATGTGGCAGACGTTATTCCTGTAGAAGGAAAGAACTGACACAATTAATCTTTACTCCAAAACTCTCTCCCCCTCATTTGGCCCTAGTCTTGGCAGAGACGCAGAAAGAAACTCCTGTCCACAGACCATTATGGAAGGAAGAGAGACCTGTCCATAAGGGAAGAACTAGTTTCCTTCCTAGTATTTACAGGAACTAAAGTAGCAGAAAGGAGGTATAGTTTGCTTTGAACTATCTCCATTTCATCTTCCAAGTATTGTTAAACTCCCTCCCTCCACCTGCCTCACTTGTCCAATGACCTTCTCTTATCTAACGTTCCCCACCAAATAAAGCCAAGGAAACATAGCTCCTGGGGAAAAAATACATAAAATGTCTTGAAGCAAAATATGGAGGAAAAAAAAAGCCAGGGGTCTGTCTATATATCAAACTTAATGTTTGTCTCCTATGGCATCAAAGGAAGTCATTTGTCCTCTGTGAAAGAACTGGCATCTAAGCTGATTATTTATCATTTTATTCACTGATTGATTCCTTTATCATTAATTAATTAAGTGGAAATTTAATGAGTTCCTACCACATGCTAGGCATTGTTCCTGACAAATGGTATACACTGCAGTGAGATAAAACAGACAAACATGTCTGTTCTTGGAGAGCTGACGTTCTAGTGAGGGGAGGAGGCAAACAAACGATAAGCGTAAGTACAACATATCATTTGTTTATCGGAATTTTAATTTCAGAAGAATATTAAGATTGAGAGGAAACTGTCACAGGTAATTGTTCTGCCAAAGCTGTACTGATTCATGTTGCAATTCATACGGTAATTATCCTTAGCTGCTAATTTATAGGGCATAGAAAGCAAGTCATATGGTAACTGCTTTATCCAATTACATTAATAAAATGACATTCTAGAAAAACGATTTTAGCCCTACCTCATACAGCAGGGGTTTGTGAAAATAGCTGTCACAATGAGTCAGTTTGATTGAGGTTATGGATTAGACATTTCTCAGCTCTGCCAATAAAGGTTGCAGAGGAACGCAGCGTGATTCGGAGGACCTGGCTTCAGGGCACAAGGCGGGTGTGACAAAGGCTGAAATAACCAGCTGAGAAGGAAAATGGGGACTCAAACTGTTCAAACCCACTTATAGGCTTACTAGGAGATTTACCTACAGTGCAACACTTCATGGGTAGCCACTAAAATGTTGCCCAGCAACAGGAACACCAGACAGATCTTCACTGGATCCTGATGAACAATTTGGTACATTTAACTCTTAAACCTCCAGACCACAGACACCAGAAGATAGAATAATTCTTAAACAAAAACGTAGCCACACTATACTTTAGGCAAACAGAGTGATGGTGTAGAAATCCATAAGCATGTCCAAAAAAGCCAGTATGTTTTTCACAGCCCAAGAGCAAAAATCATCTCAGCCTGAGAATGGAATCTGATTAACTGAGAGTGCCTTATTTACTACAAGGACTGGCAAAGCTAATAACAGATCTTAGCAACATTCATCAATATTCATATTACATAAAGAATGAAGATCCAATATAAAGAATGAAGACAGCCATCCAATGAACACTAAAATATTACTCCAAAAGAGCCCAAAATAAACTCATGCATTTACAGTCAGTTGAATTTCAACAAGGGTACCAAGATAATGGGGAAGGAATAATCCTTTCAACAAAACTGAAAACTGGGTATCTGTGTACAAAATAATGAGATCAATAACTTTTGTAGATGGTGTGAGACAGAAAACATCAGATGTAAGAGCCCTAAATGTAAGAGTTAAACCATTAAATTCGTAGAAGAAAAAGGAGGTGTAAATCTTCATCTTGGATTAGGTGATGATTTCTTAGACACAACAGTACCTGAGAAAGCCCAAACAACCAAAAAAAATAATATATGTATAAATTGAACTTCACCAAAATTAAAAACATTGTGCTTCAATGGGCACTTAAGAAAATGACAAGAAAAGCATGTGTTATATAAAAGTCTAGTATCTAGAAGAGAGAACTATTATAACCCAACAATAAAGGCAACCCAATTAAAAACAAAGACAAAGAATGTGAAAAGACATTTAACCAAAGAATATATACGTACAAATGGCCAATAAGCACAGAAAAATGCCCAACATCATTAGTCATAAGGGAAATGCAAATCCAAACCACTGTGACAACACTTCACAGCCACTATAACTACAATCAGTAAGACAGACAATAACACGTACTGGCAAGGATGTGGAGAAGTCAAAAGCCGAATACACTGCTGGTAATGCAGTCAGTTTGGAAAACAGTCTGACAGCCCTTCAAACAGTCTGTTTGAACTTCTGTTCAAAAGTTAAACAAAAGACTTATTACCGTATCACCCAGCAATCACATTCCTGGGTATACACCTAAGAAAAACAAAACATTATGTGCTCACAAAAATTTGTATAAAAATGCTTACTGCAACGATTCATAATAGCCAAAAAGAGTGCCAACAATCCACATGTCCATCAAGCGATAAATAAATAAAATGTGGTTTAACTTCTGGCCAAGATGTAGGCGTAGGTGGAAACACTGTGCCTCCTTTCACAACCAAGTTTAAAGACAACAAAGTTTTAGTAACAAAAATGCAACCAAAACGCAGAAAATTGAACTGTATGGAAGTCCAACAACAACGAACCATTCAGCCAGACTGGTAAGAGGGGTGGAGTTAGCGGCTGGCGGAGTGGGTTGGGCAGGAACAAGCGGCAGGACCGACCCAGACCCGCAGGTGGCAGTTGGCGGATTCCAGGTGTGGGGTGGCAACAGGCGGACCCAGTGAGGGCGCAAGGCGGCTGGCTGACCGTGGTCACACATTCGCGCACAGATAAACCAGGCGAAGGAGCAAGCAATGAGACAGACCACGCAGGCTAGGGCCCCAATGACGGGAATTAAAGCCTAAAAGCACCAATTGGAAAAACTTTGGTCAAGGTGCCGGGAGAGGGTCCCAGGCTCACAGAGAGTTTGTTGGAGAGACCCACACATCCGGGAGCCGGCACCGGGGGCCCGGTTTGCTTTTGGGAAGCAGCAGAAGGGACCGAGGTCCGAGAGAGAGTGGAACAGAGGTCTGAGAGAGAGCAAAACAAACACCATTGCCCCTCTCTGACCCCACCCCCCCAACACAACATTACAACCAAGCGATTGGGTCGCCCCACCCTGGTGAACACCTAAGGCGCTGCCCCTCATACGTAACAGGCGCAAAAAGACCAAAACATTACAGCTCAAGAATAACTCAAAGCCCCAGAGCCAATACTTCTAAGTGACCAAGAGGTAGCCAACCTATCAGATGCACAGTTCAAAATACTGGTGATCAGGATGCTCACAGAATTGGTTGATTTTAGTCACAAATTAGAGGAACAAATGAAGGCTAAACTAATTGAAATGAACGGAAATGCACAGGAAACCAACAGTGATGGAAAGGAAACGGACTCAAATCAAGGGAGTGGACCAGAAGGAAGAAAAAAATGACCAAACAGAAAAGAAGCAGCAAGAATTCAGAAAAACTGAGAAGAGGCTTAGGAACCTCCAGGACATCTTTAAACGTTCCAACAACCAAATTATAGGAGTACCAGAAGGGGAAGAGGAAGAGCAACAAGTGGAAAACTTATTTGACCAAATAATAAAGGAGAAATTCCCCAGTCTGGCAAAGGAAATAGACTTCCAGGAAATCCAGGACGCTCAGAGAGACCCAAAGAACTTGGACCCAAGAAGGAACACACCAAGGCACACCACAATTAAATTAGCCAAGATTAAAATGAAGGAGAGAATTCTAGAAGCAGCAAGAGATAAGGGGACAGTCACCTACAAAGGAGTGCCCATCAGACTGTCAGCTGATTTCTAAAAAGAGACCTTACAGGCAAGAAGGGACTGGAAAGAAATATTCCAAGTCATGAAATCCAAAGACCTACAGCCAAGATTGCTCCATCCAGCAAAGCTTTCATTTAGAATGGAAGGGCAGATAAAGGGCTTCTCAGATAAGGTCAAGCTGAAGGAGTTTATCATCACCAACCCCTTATTATATGAAATGTTAAAGGGACTTATCTAAGAAAAAAAAGATAAATAATATGAACAGTGAGGACAGCAAACTCAGTTATTAACAACCACACCTAAAACAAAAGCAAGCTAAGAGGACAGCTAGATCAGGAGTGAAACCACAGAAATGGAGATCACATGGAGGGATAGCAAAGGGGAGTGGGAGGAGGAGAGGGGGGGAGAAAGTACAGAGAATAAGTAACATAGACAGTAGGTATAAAATAGACGGGGGGAGGGCAAGAATAGTGGGGGAAATATAGAATCTAAAGAACTTGAGACACATGGTTATAAACTAAGGGGGGGAATGGTGGGGGAGGAGTGTGCAGGGTGGAGGGGAATGAAGGGGGGAAATAGGACAACTGTCATAGTATAATCAATAAAATACATATAAAAAATAAAATAAAATATGGTTTACCCATAAAATAGTATTATTTATAAATTTTTTAAAAATCGAAGTACTGATTGATGCTACAATATGGACAATCTTGAAAACATTATGCTAAATGAAAGACACCAGAAAGAAAAAGCCACATACTGAATGATTCCACTTATATGAAATGTCCCAAATAGGCGAATTCATAGACACAGAAAGTGCTTTAGTGGTTCCCAACGACTGAAGGGAGGGGAAAACGAGGTAACTGTTAATGGTTACAAGCCTTTTCTTTTGCATATCGAAAATGGTATGGAATTAGGCAGTGATGCTAATTGTGTGAATACAGTATAAATCACTGAACTGTATACTTTAAGAGGGTGAATTTTAGCCCTGGCTGGTGTAGCTCAGTGGATTGAGCGTGGGCCTGCGAACCAGAGGATCGTGGTTCGATTCCCAGTCAGGGCACATGCCTGGGTTGCAGGCTGGTTCCCTGCAGGCCAACTCCCAGCAGGGGATGCACGAAAGGCAACCGTACATTGATGTTTCTCTCCCTCTCTCCTTCCCCTCTAAAGGTAAATAAATAAATAAATAAAATCTTTAAAAAAAAAAAGAGGGTGAATTTTATGGTATGTAAATTTATTTCAATGTAATAGAATTTTAAGGTCCAATACAGAACTACAAAAGCATAGAGACATAAAAATGTGTATCGATCCTACAGAGGATTTCCGTATCTTACAGAAAAGATTAAATGCTAAGCTGAACAATACTAACAATAAAATTGGGGGGGGCCTAGTTGATGTGTCTCAGTGGGTTGAGTGCCGGCCTGTGAACTGAAGGGCTGTCGGTTCAATTCCCAGTCAGGGCACATGCCTGGGTCCCAGGCTGGGTCCCTGGTTGGGGAAGTGCAGGAGGCAACCAATCACCGTCTATCTTGCACATCGATGTTTCTCTCCCTCTTTTTCTCCCTCTCTCTAAAAAATAAATAAAATCTTTAAAAAATTTTTTTTTTAATTTTTAAAGGTGGCTGACACAGAACCCAAAGTCAGGCATGGTGATTCACCACAGAATGTACTGTAAGTTTTCAAGTCCTCTAGAAATGACAAGACAGAAGCCACAGGAAGGAAGCAGAACTTCGGTGTAATTTACAAAACTTTTAAAGGGTAAAAATGAGTGAAAACAGTGTTAAGTTTTTTGAGAACAATACGGCAAGTACAATGAAGTCCTCTCCCTACGTGGCACAGAAAAGAGAACCAGGAAAGTCACTGGGCTGAAAGGCTCACTATGCCACTGCAAGCCTGCAACCGCCATAACCCAAAGGCTGCCCGCGTAGGGACTGTCAGTGACAAAGGGAGACTCTTCTCTGGACAAGGCATTTTCTCCTCCTAAAATTACCATCAGGAAACAGGGAGGGAGCTGTGGTGGGCAGGTAGGAAATATTTTATTACATACACTTTAATGAAGCAGAAAAATTCTAAAGAAATGGAATTGAAGCAAGAATAACCAGAAAGAAACTAAATTGGAGAAAGTTTCAGAAAGTCTAGCAGGAAAAAAGTTTTCTATCAACCAGAACTATTGCTTCCAAAGGAAGAACCATCTCCTGAAAATTAAAGTCATTTAAACAAAAAGCGAGCAATCCTGAAAGAACGTAAGCTGTGTGGTCTGGGAGGTCTTTCCCAGAAGAGTCACCAACACAGCCAGCTTCTTCTTTCTTTTTCTGGCAAGAGCAAGAAGCAAACCTAAACTAGAGAGCCCGACATTCAAACACAATGAACTGGAAGCCCGCGGCCTCCTAGCATGCCATTTCACTCGCTCTGAGCGCAACAGACAAGCTTCTGAATTCCGCACAGACAGCGTAAGTGGCTGCTCCCAGGTGTACCAGCTGCAGCACAAATTGGGCCTTAGTTTGGATGTAGGGGAGCTTACTTCTCTCGGAGACTACAAATATCATCTACAGGGAGAGGGCAGCTACAGAGAGCATTTAATCTGAGCCCTTTGATTTTGCAGATGAAAAAGCAAGCAAGACAGGTGAAGTGACTTTTGCTTAAAATAAAGTATTGATGGCAGAACAAGGGCTAGACCTGAAACCCCCTCAATCCTGACACCCTAATATGCCACATGTAGAAACAAGCATCTTGGGAGTTGATGTCTGTTAGAACAGTATCTGAGGTTACCTACCAATTGAATCTTTTTTCCAATTAAAATCTCCGTTTGTATGTGCCAGCACAGCAGGTGTCAGAGATTAAATCATTAAGCAAGTAAAGCTCCTATGACCCGAATTAAACCAACATTTATTAAACACTACCATATGCAATCCGTGATGATTCACTGTTTGGAGTTGTTGCCAAAAATAAAAATGCCCCTGGGTATTCAAGGCTGTAATACAACGGAATTTCCTTCTTCTGTTAAGGAACCCCAAGAAAAAGTATGCCTGATGGTGGGCACTTTTCCTCCCCCTTTGGGGGCAAATGGAGGTGAAGCAGGGGTTGTCAGGTCAGGGCAGGGCAGGGCAGGTGTTGTCATGGCAGGGCGGAAAGCCTGAGACTACAGGGCAGGGGCTGCTCAGTAGGCTCTGCATGGCCAGCACCCCCTCCCTTAACTCTGACTCTTTCCTCCTCCCCAAGGCCAATGCTCAGAGGAAAGAGAAGAGGAAAGAGAAGTGCAGCCACAAGTCCTGATCCAGGGAGGGAGAGAGAACAGCTATTCCCACCCACAGTGGCTGTGGTTGCTATCATTTTATTTCTCCTCCTCATCACTGTGTCCCTGAGCAAAATGTACACTGTGCAAAATATCAAACTGTAATCCAAAGATTAAAGGGAAGTAGGAGGCCTGTATACCAGAGGCAGCTAAGTGAAAGCATACCAGAGATACTGAAACATCCTAGAGAAATGGAGACTGCGGCATTCACTATTCCTCAGGTTTGCTTCTGTAAAGTCACTGCATTTTTTTAGAACTCACAGCAATACAGAAACTAAGTTATAAAGTGTAATACTCAATACTACTCAGAGGGAATCATCTCTAAAGAATGTCTAATGTATTCGTTTTGCAGGACTAACTGCAGAGCTTGAGGAGATGATTAAATTCTATGCTATCCATGAAAAGCATTACATTTCTAGTTTTATTTTCCAATCTTGTTTAGAAACTTCCTATTTGAAATGTTGACAGTCAATTTTAGATGTCAAAATAAAGAAGTACAAATCACAAATCTACCACGTGTATTTCAGAGTCCTTTATTGCTAAATTAAGGCATCATACCAGGACTCTCACCATTGAAAGCCTAGGGAGACGGTCCCGAAGGAAGAACTGCCGGACCCAGAGTCACCCCATCCTTCACCAGAACAGACCTGCACCCGTCCTCAAGAAGTTAAACAGAAGGCTAGTCAGCAAGGACCTGGAACCTGCTGTGGTATCTTCACAGCAGGTACTGTCCAGTGGAGGCTGCGCCTCCATTTTTAAAACACCCATAGTATTCTCCTTGCTCTATGCAAACCATACTGTTCAGTTGTGTGATTTCCCTCATCGTTGGGACAGGAAGGCACTTTCTCCAACAAATAGCAAAATAAATGAACTTTAACATATACAGCATAAAAATTTCAAGTGAAAGTTAATGGGCAGTTCAGACGCATGGGGCATCTTTACAATCAGTGTATTGTACCATCAACCACTTTCAAAAATCAATTTTCAGAGTTCCTGTTCCTCAGATTATGAGTCTCAAGCTTATTCTCTCTACATTGGCTTTCAGCTTCTCCTGTTGATAAAAGAAACATATTATCTTCTGAACCAAGAATAAGAGCACCCATACAGGACCTCTTAAGAATTTAATGAAACCAAGCAGCCTGGCTAGCAGCCCTACACTGCCCTGCTGTGTAGGAAAGTTATTATTCTAGAGCTTGGATCGCAATGACTAACACAGACAGGGGCAGGCAGGGTTAAAGGCGAGCTGGGCCTGTGCCCCACAGAGAGGCTGCAGGAGGTCTCAGGAGATTCTAAAGCTCTCACTGGAGAGGAGTTAAACAAGATAACTTGGCTTTTAAGTAATAGAAGCAGCCACCCGGTCTCTAGACTGTGAAAGGGCTCACCTGCCAAGTACAATAACACAAGCAATTACGGCACACTGAACAATAGATCTCAGCGGGATTCCAGAGACCCTGGTCCACTGGGCCTCCTCTCCCTTACACACAGAGCGAAGGACAAGGAAGAACACAACACACCACTTTTCATTTAGACCGGTAAGACTCCTATTAGGTAAGCAGATAAATTACACTTGGCATGATTCACTGTTTGAGGTTATTGCCAAAAATAAAAATGTCCCTTGGTGTTCAAGGCTATAATACAACGGAATTTCCCTCCTGGAATGAAATTCATTCATAAGGTTTAAAAGTTCACTAACATCTCTTTAGTGTATTCCATGCACTAGAAATGAAAACTCAGAAGCCTTATTTCTTGTTCCTTTCTCTCCTCCAAACTTCCTGCAACCCTTATTTACTTCAAGCACGTTGCCTTCACCTTACACACCAGACCGGACTGTTCACAGCTGCTTTTAGAACACCTGGGTACTCCCACCTGTGCTGGCCCATTTCTCCTGCCCTTTGTCTCATCCATTTTATTCCTTTGCCTCTGTCAAGTCCTGTCACTTTCACCATCTCCCCAGAAAAGATTTTTAAAACAAAAACAGATCTGAAAATATCATCTCTGATTTTTCCGAGCCATTCTCCAAGAAAACCATCAGTATTTAAATTCACAAGTCCCCCTTTCCACCAGAAAACAAAGCTACCTGCCTCAAGTGAACAGCTACCCGGAATCAAGCGTACAGCCTGGGGTCTCAAGCCTAGTGGCTCCCACTCTCCGTCAAAGGCGCTCTTCTCAGCCACCGGGCCCTCCTCTTCCAGGCCATCCTACAAGCGAGGCTTACATACAGACCCATCCACCACTCTTACTAAAGCCCACTAAACATACATTTTATCACTCAAAGCAGGACACCCTGACAGTGAAAAGGGGGTGTTACTGTGATTGCGCCGAGACAACAGGTGTAAATCAAAACAGCCCTGAGCACACTAGGATGTAAGTAACCCAGTCCTGACAAAGATGCCAAGGCCAGGTAAGGGGCTGTGGCTGTTCCTTGCAAAGATCCAACATATGCTGGTTCCACATGGTTGTTCTTTCCTGTGGGTTTGGGGAGTTGGCAAAGGAGATGAGAAAATTCCAAACAAATTTGGATTACCCAGTCCCCCTTGAGGCAAAGAAAACAGAAAATGTTTAACATTACAGTGAAAAATTTGTTCTAAATACAGCAACTTCAAGTTTCGATAAGTGAGCTTTTTTTTGTTGTTTTTGTTTTTTTGCAGGGTAGGGCAGTGATAAAAGTTCTGGAGGAGGACGATGAAATGCAGACAGGACCTAAAGCACCAGAAGCTGGAGAGTTGCTGGGCAGACGGGGGCAGGCATCAAAGAAAGCCTGCTATTGCTTTTGCCCAACCAGTCACACCTGTGACAATGAACAACAACTAGGACTCACACAACTGTACTTTCCCACACATTAAATTTGTTTAATCCTTCCTAAATACAAAGGATGGACCCCTGAAGTTCATAAGACTTCTACATGTGCCAGTGCACCCGTCTCTGCTATGCCAGAGGTTCCCAGATTCCCCCACCCATCAAAAATAGGAACTGATACGTTGTCCACATTTTTTTTGCCAATGACATTAAATGAAACAAATGCCATCACATTACTTATAAAATAAAGGACTTTTCAACCCCCCAACAGAGTAAATATATAAGCTCAAGACTAAAGCCAGTGCTTTAAATCGAACAACTTAAACCTTACAAAACTTGCCAGGTGTCCTTATTCTTCTCATTTTGCCACCACCGGTTCCATTTTTATACCCCATCTAATTTTGGGGCCAAGAAACTGTGGGACTCCTAATACTAGCTAATGGTTACTGAACATTGCATGTACTAGACTCATGTTTTACATAGCAGTAATAACTGCACAGGTGAGTACTGTTATCACATCCATTTACAGACAAATCTGGAACTTGAAGGGGTAAAATTACTTGCCCAAGGTTATATATCTAGTCATCACTGAAACTAATGATTTGAACCACAGCCTCCCCGGAAAGTCAGCTCAGCTCTGCCTCAAGATACAAGTTCCGTCTGTTTCCCAAAGTGTGATGGGCTTGTATTAAAAAACAAAAACAAAAAAACCTGCTTTAAGTGGTATATGAAACCAATCAAGCATTTAATATTTACACATACATAAGAACTGTCACCTTTTTAAATCTTTCAGTCCTTCCTAGTAAATGAAGTCTCAGTGTGACAGCAGGAAGCCTTCTATTATTTTTATTTTTTTAATCACATCTCCACCACTTGCTAAATGTCCTTTGGAGCACTCTGCAAAACACAATATCTAGCTAGGGTTCTTTTGTTTTCACTGAGGGTTTTTTTAAAGGTACTTTGTGGTTAAGGCAAGTAATATTGGTTTTCTGTTTTCAGTAACGAAATTGTTTCTTTTTAAAACAGCATTTCAATGTAAAAAGCAGCTGATGATCCAAAAGATTTTCAAACTAAATAGAAGTAAAGATATTTTTCAGATATGCTAAAACCATAGTAAAGGCACACATAGATCTGAAGCCCGAGAAACTTTAGGTAAACTATTACCAGGATTGGGACCAGCACTTAACTGAAAGGCTGAAAACATGACTCCCTTGGTTCAGTCTTTCCAAACAGCTCTAAAAATGACAGTTTCCCAGCCCTGGCCAGGTAGCTCAGTTGGTTAGAGCTATCAATATGCTAAGGTTGCAGGTTTAATACTTGGTCAGGGCACAGACAATAATCAACCAATGAAGGCATAAATAAATGTCACAACAAACTGGTTTTTTACTATCTCTCTCCCCAGCTCTAAATCAACACATAAATGTTTTTAAAAAAATAAAAATGACAGTTTCCCCATGCAGCATACAGTCATACCTGTCACCACTACCTCCCCAATCTCTTATCCAAGAAGAAAAAGAAAAAAAAGAATTACGTACCAGTCCTTAGGAACCAAGTCAAACATCTTGCATGACCCTGCCTCTCTCCTACTCATGTCACCTGTGGCTAGTCGCACACATCCCTAGTCATGGAACTCTCTAGAAACCAAAGGGCCTACTCAGCCTGTAAGTACTAAGACCTGAAAATACCCAGGGGTCTTCAAGCAATTAAAAAAAGAATTATTTAATGATCCCCAGAGGCTGGGCCGTCCACTGAAGAAACAAAGTGGTCTGCAAGGACTCTTAGACTGGGGAAATAAGACTACCAAAAGTGATATGATCAATGAGATATCAAGCTGTTTTTTGTCCTAAATTTTATCAAAGATGGTACCTGTGAAATAAGTAATGTATAAGTAAAGCTTCCTTACCATCACCAAAAACATTAAAGTGAGTATTAAAAGGTATCAGCAACTACACATCTAGTAATGTCTCATGGAAATGCCAATATAAGAATACAAAGATGTATAAAAAAATGTTTAGTCAGTGTAGCAGTATTCAGAATCATGAAAAATCGGGAAAAATGCTGAGAGGTGAATACACAATCATCTTATCTGGATTCAAAAACTACAAATGGGCCTGGCTGGTATAGCTCAGCGGATTGAGCGCAGGCCTGCGAACCACACAATCGTGGTTCAATTCCCAGCCAGAGCACATGCCTGGGTTGCAGGCCAGTTCCCAGCAGAGGACTCACAAGAGGCAACCATACATTGATATTTCTCTCCTTCTGTCCTTCCCTTCCCCTCTGAAGATGGATAAATAAAATCTTTAAAAAAAACTACGAATGGAAACTAAAATTTTCATTTATTTCCCAAATTCTACTCCCCAGGTAAAATGAGGCAAAGACTCACCAAGTCATTTGACCACTTATTACCAGGAAGTGATCACCATTTGGCCTCAGGAGTCCCCATTCTATTAATTAGAGTCACACTGTGTGTGAGCTAGTTCTTTCTTGACCATTAGTGTGACTTCTGCAGCAGCTACTCGGTTTTTCACCACCACTGGTGAAAGCTTGACCAAAGCTTACTGGGTTAAAAGTTGCCAGAGGCCAAAGTAAACTACACGCAGCAATAAAATGCTAACAGAGGTATCACACTGACAAGTTCTAGATGCTATTTAACTCTCATTGAGCCTACTCGTGGCATTGGAAGACAGGTACAGGTTTCCCCTGCTACCCAAAAGGAAAGCAGTCCTATTAAACCTTTCGTGAGCCAAAATGAGGTAAAGTGAAGATGCGATTTCCATTAACTTATGTGGAAACTTTTGAGCATTCCCAGACCCGAAATTCAACAAATACAGTGCCTTTATTTTGTTCACAATCAAAACGCTTAATTACGTCCAGTTTTACACTATGCTTAACACCATTAAGAGCTCTGGTAGGCTCTTCTGACACTTTGGAACACATCTTGCTAAGGGATACACAAAATAAATTAAGGTAAGTTCCAGATGCTCACAGACACCACTCAAAGCCGCGGAACCTTGATGCTGAGTGTGTTTCCTGGGAAAGGAGCCTGGCACCGCCACGCTTGCTGCTCATTTGCTGCTCGGGGTGCACATTGCCTCTCTAAGAGGAAACAAATGCTGCATGTTACTCTCTTTTCACCTTTTTTCAGAGAAGTGAAAATTTTCTTTCAATTGCTTTTGGTTAGCAAAAACATACAAATGTAGGTCTTTTGTAAAAGTTAAGTGGTGTAATACGAACTTCCGAAAAACACAGGATAACTTTGGGAATAGGTAGGTCTGGCTGATGGGAAGTCAAAAAAACCCCTTAGTCTTGGTGGCGTAAGACACATGAATATGAACAGGAGCGCATATGTTTTTGCCGGTCTGCCACTGTTTACATTTATGCAGTGGGCTTAATGTCAGCTACTAATCTCACCAGGGTGCCAGAACAATGACCAGGTCCACTGCCTTTCTGCCTTTTATCACCCTCAAACACATATGTTAACAACTGAGATTGAACTGATACCACTTATGTGGAACACTGAACTTGGAAGAAACTGAAGAACTACTATAAAAACACTGAAGAGAATCAACAATGGTGATCCTAGGGCCTTTGTACTTGCTCTTCAGTCTACCAAGAACATACTTCCTCTCTGGTTGGTTCTTTGATGTCCATCAGATCTCAGTGCAAATGCTGAGAGAATCCCTTGCTAAACACCCCACCTAAACAATCCTTCCCTCTCCTTATTCCCACCATTCTGCCCCATTTCCCTACCTGAAATCACTATTTATATTACCACACTTATTTGTTTACTCTCCATCTTCTCCATGAACCATAAGGGAAGGATTCTGTTCTACATTTTTACCGCTATTTCTCCAACACCCAGAGAGAGCTTGACACAGCAGATGATCAGAAAATATGTGTTTAAGAAAGGAAGGAAATATGATTGCTCATCAATCTGTATCATTAGTTAGTACATGGCAGGAGCCACTGTTAGCATAACTAGAGCCAGACAGACATTTCCTTTACACCAGAAATGACAGAAAAGCTTTAAAATGTAGTAAAAACTTTGTGCTCCTTTACATACAATCTTGATTGAAAGTTACCTTGTGTACCTGCTGGGAAGTGGACAATTCTAAGGCTGCAGGGAAACCTCTTCCATCATATTCTACCTACTTCTTTCCAAATGGTTCTATAAAGTATCATTACTCAGCTACTTTGTCCCAGTGAGTAGAATAAGGGTAGTTTCGGTAGCTTAGGCAAGTTTTGTATTTTTCCTTTCAAAGCCTGCATGAGGTTAAGTGAACGTAGGAAGGAGCAGGTCAACATACTACTACTCTCTGTCCACACTACACTATGGAAAGGCACATACTTCTTAGTCCAGAAACCTATGAAACACTTAGCTAAAATGATCTAAATTACAGGTAGCATTTCCTACACATTGTTAAATTTCCTACTGGAGAAACATCCACTAAGCTGCTCACCAGGAAGTCTACATCCCACTTTACAACAACCTGACAGCACAATTCCTACACTTGATCTTAGCCAAAAGTCCAAGAAGCGATACACAGCACAATTCCTGTCAAAGGAGAAAACTGTGGGCCATCTCCTTCCTCTTTTAGGTGACCCTCTACCATGGCCACCTAGGGTGAATCATGGTCCTTAGCATAAAACCAAAGTGGCAGAGGGATTTCTTTCCCCCTTGGGGGCAATTAAAAGGAGTGGGTTCAAATGGAACTGGGATTTGGCACTGAGCTCCCTCTGGCCTTCTACACCATAAGCAAGATAAGATATGCTACTCCCATGGTTGCTTATGATAAGCACAGGGGATTCAAAAACCGTGGCCAACACATTCTGCTGTTGCGAAAGCAGTCTGTGGGCTCCAGACTGAAAAAACATGCAAACATACCAAGTCAGATGGGAAAGGGTAGAAAGACTTAGAAAAGGGCACTTCCCCCAAAACAGAAAGAAAGTCAGGTCAGTAAAACCAGAGAAAACAACCATCTCTATGTAGCTACGAAGTGGGGTAAGTGAATTTTATACAAAGTACCCCAAAACTTCTCCCAACCTCATCTATTTAGCATGTGCTGACGATATCTGTTGCAGCTTAATACTGTCCAGCAAATTATTCAAAGAAACCCAAAGTTAGAATCCTTTAGGGTTTTGATCTGACAGAGATACTTACTTTTCCAGGTGGTATTTTGTCTGCCCACGCACTTGCCATTCTCATCCCAACTCAGAAAATGTAAATCCACCTTCAGTTTTCCACTGTCCTTACTTACTGCCTTTTTAATACAGAACATCTCCAAAATGCTTGTGTGAACTTACTGCCCACTCCCTCTCTAAACACAGTCCAGAACCAACTCCGTCCCTTTGCTTCCACTCAAATAGCAAGGCACAGCCTTTACCCAGCACTGTCATTTTTATGAACTGGTCAAATGTAAAGATTTTTTAAACTTCATCCCCAAATTCTTTCTTCCTTGACCTTAAAAAAGTCACACAGGACTTATTAAGAGTGCAAGGCAGAGACCAGAAAAACTTGCACCTTCCTCGGTCCTATAACTTGTTCTTTTGACAAAGAAGGATTATTCCTCTTCACTGAAACAAACCTCAAGCCTAGATAGATTTGTTTGGACCTTCAGCTCTGCCTTCGCCCACACAAATCCAGAGGACTCACTCTGAAATGCATGCCTCTGATTAATACTCCAGTTTCTGTCCTTCCTAAAAGGCAGAAAAGCTGTGATTACCGTTTTCCTATTCATCAAATTACTTCCTTCTCACTTTCCTGTCTTCCTTTGGAGAGTTCTTATGAAGCAGTTCCTAGTACCATTGGAAACAATTACTCTCCAGGAAAATACAACTTTGCTTAGCAAAAGAGCTTCACGCAGAGCAATTTGCCAGTGGTCGATTTGTTATGCCAGACAAGACTTCTAAACTTGGCACAAACTGCCTGGCACTCTGCAATTCACTGGGCTTTCTTCCCCTAATTTCTGCCTGGAACCTCACCCACCCATCCCATGCAGTTTGGTCACAAAAAAACAGCAGTATATAGACTACTCAATTAATGTATTTTAAAAGCCTCATCTCAGACTCAAAGGTGTCTTCCACACCACAATCCTTTGCACAAAGGGACCAGAAGCACCAAATGAAGTCACTCACCACAACAGCAGCTCCTGGAAAAGACAAGGAGTAACATCTAATCTTTACCCATCTTGATTACTGCCAGCTTCACTTTCCTATAATTTTGAGGCCATGCATCACTGGCCCCACCCTTATAAATTCATGCCTTGGAGTTAGAGGTATCATAGCACCATGTTGAAAAACATGGCTTTAGCAGACAGGCCACGGTTCAAATCCCAGCTCTGCCTTTTATTAATAATAAAAAGTGCCTGCCCGTGGGTAAACTATTTTTTCTAAACCTCAGATTACCCATCTGTAAAACGTAGCAATTAATCCCATCTACTTAGGTATTATAAATGAGATATATAAACACAATAGTCAGCATAAGACGTGACCCTTAGTAAACAAGTGATTGTTAATATTCAATATCAACGGGGGGGGGGGGGGGTAATCTGTAGGCAGGCATGGGCACCTCACAGAACACAGATGCACCAAAAGCCTCCAGCACGGGTGGAAGGAAAAATATGTTCAGCCTCATTCCACTCCCATCCCACAAATGAGAGGGTCGTTAGCCAAGGAAAAAAACTCAGACCACTCAGTGCTGCCAATCCCACCATCAGACCACCAAGCCACGCTTTTCTCCTATTGTAAAAGGAAAGATCAGTGCAAATGAAAAGGTTAATGAAAGAGGAGCCCTCAGGATAATACTTTCATGGGTCAGGTCAATATTTCAACAAGGGAAAAATATGTGGATCTTGGAAACTCCCTTCTCATTCAGTTGCTGATAAATTCTGACTCTCCATTTATGTACAAATAAAGGAGGGAAAGCAATATTGAAAACCCTAAGGATCTCAACTGGTGGCAGAATATTATCTAACAAATGAAGACATGAGCATTAGGAGGAAAGAGAAATCTTGACATCTAATTCACACATAGAAGCTAAAGAACATTTCAATCCTATGAAAGACCATGAGCTAAGAAAATATGTTTTTTAAACTTTATACAACAACAAAAAACTGTAGCACCTTGCGAGATAGTGTCCTAAAGCACATTTGCTGTTCCAGATGGAAAAGTCAGAATGTAATCTGAAACAAAAGATGGAAGTTCACAGTCATCACAACCAGAAAATCTGGTAACAACCAAGAAATGTCAGCTTCCGAGATTTGGGAGGGTTGAGGGAAGGACAACAGAGGCGACAAACCATAAAGGGAATTTATACAAAATTATCGTGGAACTGGGAGTAAATTTTTTAAAATGAACTTCACAGGGTTTTGAATTCAAAATTCAACAATATAGAAAGTAAGGGGAGAGAAAAATCAGACAGAATCTATAGTGTTAGAGTAATAGCCTGGGAATCAGAACACTTGGGCTCTGGCTCTAAGCCAAACCATGTGCCCTTAGGCAAGTCACTGTTAGGGGTGGGAGAACACTAAAGGTCGCTAAGATTCCTACCTGCCTAACAGTTTAGGGGTCAAAAGGAGGCGCAAGCACAAATATCTCAGCACTACAGACTTGACACAAGAGGTGGGGAGGAAAAAAAGGGAAATGAGGGCCAGAGAGCAAGGAAACTTGGAGCAAGTAACTGAGCGTCGGTGGAAACAGAAAAGCTTCAAGATGGCCAAGTACTCCTAGAGTTCTAGGGAAGAGCAGACATCAGGACCTAGAAAAATTGCTAACTGCTCAGCAAATGTCAAAATGGACAGAAGGACAAGGGTAATGGAAAGACAGGTATCAACCAATTATCTATTAAACAATCAATATTCAGTCTGTTCTGGTAAATAGCCAAAAGATCTGAGTGCCGCGACCACGGAAATCACTGTGACCCCTGATGCCAGGGTGTTCCGGAGGCTATGTAGGAAGGAGAGTCCGTGACGGGTTCCTTCTAGAGAGGGGATTCTGAAAATGGGTGGAAAGTGAAGAAGGGGGACAGAGAGAAGGGGACCTGGGACACTCTGCAGTCTGGCAGGAGGGGAAGAAGAGCCAATGCCAGACTCCCTCCTGGATACGGGCAGTGGGCTAGGTATCTGGGGCCCCGTTCTCACCATTTTGACAATGCCCCGCTGCACGGTGGGGACCGCGGGTCCCCCGGAGGAGCCACCGCTCTGCGCGGAGGAGGCCATGTGTAGAGATGGCAAAATAGCGAGTAAGGCGGCGGGCCGGCTTTGAGGTGTCAATGTGGTTGTCGGTGTTGGTGAGAGGCCGCCGCGGCGAGGAGCGGGTGGACGAAGAGCTGCGGACGATGGACGGACAGACGCGCCGGTGCTCACAGAAACAGCAGTGGGACTGGGATCAAAAAAGGAGATGAGACCTCGGCCGCCGCCACACGTTCTATTCGCCGCGCAAGCGTGCCAGGTCGCCCCCGCCCTCCAGCCAATTAGCACCCAGAGCCTACCAGACCTCAAGCCAATAGGCACCTTGCTTGCGAAGCCCCGCCTCTTGGTTCCAAATCTGGTAGCGAACTCCAGGAAGCGCTGAAAGAGCTGATTTGCGGTGACAGTAAAAGTTTGGGGCGGGACTTCCGGGGAAGTCTTCTAGGTAGTGTCGGGAGGTGTAGTAAGAAGGAAAGGACACGTCAGCATCTGGCCGCGGGGCGCGGTGGGCCATGGGAGCCCCGAGGGTAAGGCCGGCCTCGCCCACCAGCTTGGTCCCGCCCACGTCGCCCCGCCCCGCCCCGCCCCGTGGGCCGCCTTGGAGCTCACGGGAATACCAGCATTTCTGGAAGGCGCTCCTGGGTTGGGGAGTGCGTACAGGGAACTAGGAGCCGGAGAGGACAAGTTGTGGAGGGTTCTCAGAACTGGCAGCACAGCGACTTCCGATATTTTACCTCAGCTAAAAGTATGGGGGAACTTGGAAAAGTCTGAGCATCGCGAAACCTTCTACCTACTTTGGCCTTGGAACGGAACGCCACTGCACTTCTTTCCTGTAGTCCGGATTGCATCCCGCTTGTGTTCGTGTCGCCGGTGTCTAGCGCTTGTACGGCGCTCAGAGTAATGTTTGAAGAAAAGAGTACAGCTTTTAGGGGGCGACTTGTCCTTTACAGAAAGGAGAATGACCGTCGCCCTTCGGGCTGCTTCCCACTGTGCTGAAGTCGGGAAAAGCCTCGCTATAGCTCTCCTTGAGCCTGGAGGAGGCAGTCCCCTGATGGAGTGTGTTGACCCTATAAGCCTTCAACCCGTTCCCACTCCCTCACCTAGCCCTTGACTCTTTTGAATAAAAATATTGTGAGGTGGGGGCGCGGGGCAGAGAGTCACGGCATACAAATATTTAAGTGAATGGTTGGAGACAACTAATACTGTTCTAGTGCCCACTATGTGGAGCCAAGGACCTTAAGAATTACGGCATTTAATCTTAACCATTAAAACCAAGCGCTGCACCGGAGACACCACTTATCCTGTAGTTCTTTTACGAGGTTGTTTGCTAATTCTCCCACATTTCACATGTCCCAGGGTCAAGTTTTGGGGTCAGCACCTTAATAGCACAGGTCACAGTATGGTAGCTGGTTTCCATCAGAGCAAATGAGAGAGCAAGAGAGGACAAGCAAGGCAAAGGCATTCATAACCTCGTCTCAGAAGTAACATCTGAAGTAACATCTTCAGATGTAACATCTCAGAAGTAACATCTGAAGTAACATGTTACTTCATCTCATCTCCATAAGAAGAGTTACTAGGTCCTGCCCACAGTGAAGCAAATAGGAATTATTACACAAGGGAATGAATACCAGGAAACAGGATCATTGGTGATCATCTTAAAGGTTGCCTATCACACACTGTTCTTTAGTTTTAAGTAGAATTCAAAGTCCATGAGCCTCTCCATCCTCTTTTTACCTGTTCCCTTCTACTGGGAATTTTCTTCTGTTTGCTCAGTCACTTTGATCTCCAACTCCATTTGGTCTCAGTCGTATGTTTGTTTAATTAAGGCTTTTCTTTAAAGAGCAATTTTAGGTTCACAGCAATATTGAGGGGAAGGTACAGAGATTTTTCCCTATAACCCCTGCCCACGCACACGTGCATAGCCTTTCCCATTATCAACATCCCCCACCAGAGTGGTACATTTGTTACAGTTGATGAGATTACATTGACACATCGTAATCATCCAAAGTTCATAGTTTACATTACAGACCACTCTTGGTGGCGCACATTCTCTGGGTTTATACAAATGTATAACAATGTGTATCTATCATTATGGTATCATACAGAGTGTTTTCACTGCCCTAAAAATCACTTGTTCTGTTTAAAACCCATTTTCCTCTTAACTCCAACTCCACTGGCTCCCATACTCTCTATCAGTAATAAGGCCTTCTACTTCAGAGAGAGAATAAAAGCCATCAAGAACACCTTCCATTTCCCACAACCAAATTAAAAAACTTATCTTCCTTCTCATTCCTCTCTTCTCCCTTGTTACAAAGAAAAAACTCCCCCCTACTGCCTATGCCAAACTCTCCCTTTCAGGATCCACTCCTCCACCTTCTCAAGGACTCTAAGAGAGAATTCCCACTCCTGTTTTTATAACTTCTCAGTGTATCCTGGATTCTTCGCATTAGCATTTAAATATCACATTTCTTGCACGGTTAAAATAAATTTCAAAAATCTTTCCTTCACTCTGCGTTTCTCTTCAGATAGCTGTCCTCCCTTCACAAACAAACCCTCTTGGTGAAGTTCTTTGTTCCCTCCATGTCCTTAACCCTGCATTCACTTCTCAGCCCACTACATTCTAACTATTGTTCTTAACATTAACTGTTCTCTGCAAGGTGACTAAGAATCACCTTGTGACTCTTTTGCCTGCCACTTAATATTGATGTTCCTCAGGGCTCTTCTCAGAGGACCCTCTTTTCTAATTTAAAACATTCTTTCACGACATCCATTCCCATGGTTGCATGCCAACGATTCCCAAATGTATAGAGTGTGTTAAAATCTCTCTCTTGAATTCTAGACTTGTATATCCAGTGACACTCTAGATATCTGCCTATGGCTGTCACCTTGGAAATTCAAGTTCAATGTGTCTCACAAGGAACTTATATTTCCTCCCCAACCTGCCCTTCCCTAGTATGTTATCTCAGCCCGAATAATGACACCCAAAGCTACTCAGCTGCAAGCCAGAAATCTGGAGATCCTCAGTAACTGCCCCCTCCTCCTGCTCCTCATTCCTCAATTCTTAGTAAATCTCTGAAATATGTTCAATCCACAGCAGGGCAGTCAAGTACACAGGCTGTGGAACCAGACAGCCAGGAGTCACATCCCAACCCTGTACAACCTTAAGCAGGTTATATGTATCTCTGTTCCATGCATTTCTGATCTGTAAAATGAAGATAATAACAGGACCTACTTCTAAGGGTTGTTCTGATATGGAGGGTTCAATGAATCAGTGTTTGTTAAACACAGAACACTGCCTGGATCTATGTGTCAGATTTGTTATAATTATCAAATCTCTTCTGTTGCTTAAACCTGGCATACTTTCACCTGGATTGCTGCACTAGGCTTTTAATGGAGCTCCCTGACATGGTCTTCCTTAGCTACCTCCCCGAAGTTCTTCCCACTGCAACCAAAGTGGTCATTCTAAAATGCAGATCTGACCAGGCCTCTCAGCTCTCAGCTGAGCCAGCTGCATTCTAAATGCAGAGCTGCATTCTAAAATGCAGATCTGACCAGGCCTCTCAGCTCTCAGCTGACCAGGCCTCTCACCTCTCAGCTCCCCCAATTTCTCCCGTGATTTCTCAATACCAGCCCTTTTCTCACAGCTCTGTCTCACACAGTCTGCACAGGCCAAGTGAACATGGTCTTTCAAGGGGTTGTATGTAGTTTTAATATGTTTTCAAATCCACTTGTTTGTAATGGAACTAAATTAGTTTCTGTCCATGAGGAATACCAACAAAAAGTTATTTTTAGAAGTAGTTTTTTTAAAAATATATTTTAATTTATTTTAGGGAGAGGGGAAAGAAGGAAGACAAAGAAGGAGAGAAACATTGATGTGTCGGAGAGACATCAGTTGGCTGTCTTTCACATGCCCACAACTGGAGACCTGGCCCACAACAACCCAGGCATGTGCCCTGACTGGGCATTAAACAAGCAAACTTTGGGTTTGCTGGCCAGTATCCAATCCACTGAACCACACCAGCCAGGGCTAGAAGTAAAGTTATTTTCATGTAAGAATGAAGTAAGTCATGCCTGGATGTTAGCAATGATATTGATGATAAACCACTAAGAGCCCTCTTAAAAAGGATCAACCTCCCTGTCAACAGTGGTGTCTTTGTTCCCTAGCAATGTGCTCCAGCAACAGGAGACTTTTATTTTTGCTCTGGCAGCTGGAAATCAGCTCTGAGTTGGATGCTGTCTGTCCTTGTATAAAAAAGCACACCTCTGTTAAAACTTAGACTTTATTCCTTTACCTCTTCTTGCCTGGAAAAGTAGTGTGATTAATTTGTCATTTGTTTGGAGGAGGTTATTTCATTATTTGGCTTATTAAAAGGTATTATCTTATATATGCTTATATTGGCTTATAAAATTATTATAATTCCCACAGTGAATATGAAGTAAATGCAAATATCAGTCTTTGAGTATAAATTTTGCTGCTTCTCCATTCCTACTCCCTTCACCTGACCACTAACTACTGCCTCATTCTTCAACTGCTCACTTAGAAATCAAAATGCCTCTCCTGGAAGGCACTGAGAAGATTGCCTTTCCTAAGGACAGGATAAGTTATCATTTCTCCTATTTTGGGTCTATCGGGGCACTTATCAGATTGTAATATAATTGTCTTTTTGCCCACTGAAATGTTATCGGGCCGCCTGATTTATTGGTAGTAGCATTCCCAGCACAATGTCTGGCCCAGAGAGCTGCTGCTGCTCCATAGATAAATAAATGCACGAGAGAAAAGTGTCATCACATTCATTTTACCTACAAGGAGCTAGAGGCTCCTGTAGAATGTTTGTGGAAGGTCACCTGGCTAGTAAGTGGCAGAGTAGGGAGTCAACATGAGTTCAAGTGACTCTAAAATTCATGATCACTATGGCTTCACAGGAGGAAAGAGACAGTGCTCATCCTTAGAATTAGATTCTGGTCACCTCTGTGCCTGGGCAGCATGGGGCCCGATAGGATAAACTGAGTGGTGAGCAGGTGTAGAGGTGAGACAGCTTCACCTTCTCTTAAGAAAGTTGCTAGAGGAACGTCTGCTAGTTTAGAAGCCTGGTGGAGACTGCATTTCTAGCTTCTCCTGATCGAACCCCCACCTACTGTAGGAGGTCTCTAGGTGGCCCTGTCAGAGGACAGGGCCAGTCATTTTATATCAAGGGTACTCTGAATATATTTTATTTTTTAAGGAATTGTGTTGGTGAATTTTATATATACTGGCAAGCTTTTGAAAATATATTTAATTTTGTAATGTTTACCAGTGACTGATTTACAAGCTATTTACTTAAGTCAATGGAGCTTAAGAAAGAGACTTTAAAATACTTAAAGGTGCTTGATTACTTCTGTGTGATGGAGAACACACACACACACACACACACACACACACAATTGAGAAATGGACAAGATTTATTTAAACATCCTGTACTCCCTTGAGAGTAAATTTAGGAACTATATCCTTGGCAGTAATAATGATCAAAGTATACTGAGCACAAAACATATACACTAAACAGACTTTCAGCCCTAGCTCAGTTGTTTAGAGCCGTGTCCCCATACACCAAGGTTGTGGGTTTGATCCCCTGTCGAGACACATATAAGAAACAACAAGTAAATCCATAAATAAGTAGAACAACACAGCAATGTTTTTCTCTCTTTATCTCTCTTCCTTTCTCTCTCTTTCAAATCGATCAATAATGTTCAGAAAAGAAGAAGAGGCATGGCCGAGACTGACACCAGGTGAAAAGGCTTTGGGTTCATCTACTGCAAAATGAACCCAAAGCACAAGCAGCCACAGATATACCTCTTTTGGATGTGAAATAACGTGCAAAAAAGATTGTACCATTTCCTTGGGAAATGGTGTTACCTTATCAAAGAAATAAATCATGAACATTGTTTAATAAATAAACAAATAAACAGAATTTCAGCTAAATGCTTTTATCTACACTATATACTTTTCCTTAGAACAATACTTTGCAGGAAGGAAAGAAACTATGATTCTCATAGCAGATATAACCAATCTCTTTCTACGAAGGAGGATGTTATTGCTAAGAAAAGGTAAGCAACCAACTCTAGGTCAATAGCTAATAAGGGATGGAGTCAAGATTTGTTTGAACCCAGAACATTCTGCCCATAGTATGCTCTTAACTATTTGACTGGTGTCCCCCTCATCCCAGACCTGCATTAGTACAACAGAATCGGAGGCTTGGCAGAGAAAGAATTTTCAATTCTCCGGTAAGTTTCCTTGGGGAAACAGGAGAAAACACTAGAGTGACTCCCTGACTTCATTCTCACCGGCCTGCCTCCAACTTCAGACTTCAACCCACCCTCCCTACTGTTAACCTGGCGTTCTTCCTAAAATGCAAATCTCAGTCACACAGACTCCCGCCTTAAATTGCTGTGGCTCCCCTACTGCTTTAGGGTACATTTTCAATTCCTTAGCATAAAACATGAGACCCTATCCATCTGGCTTTGACGTCCTTTTCTTCCCTCTCCTCCTTTTCTCCTTCTCCTCCTCATTTTTAAGGTTTGCTATGGACTGAATTGTATTCCCCAGACTTCATATGTTGAAGCCAATGCCCTGTATTTGAAGACAAGAAGGCTATGGCGGCAGCGAAGGTCAAATGAGGTCTTAAATGTGGGGCCCTAATCTGATAAAATTGGTGTTCTTTTTTTTTTTAATTTTAAAAAATGTTTACTGATTTTGAGCCCTGGCTGGTGTAGCTCAGTGGATTGAGCACGGGCCTGCGAACCACACGATCACAGTTCGATTCCCAGTCAGGGCACATGCCTGGGTTGCAGGCCAGATCCCGGCAGGGGACACACCAGAGGCAACCATACATTGATATTTCTCTCCTTCTCTCCTTCCTTTCCCCTCTAAAAATAAATAAATAAAATCTTTAAAAAAAAAGACATTTTAAAAAATGTTTACTGATTTTAGAGAGAAGGAGAAAGAGAGAGAAAAATGATCAACATGAAAGAGAAACATCAATGGTTGCCTCCCCTCTGTGCCTCGGCTGGGGACTGAACCTACAACCTAAGTATGTACGCTGAGTAGAAATCAAATCCCCAGCCTTCTGGTGTAGAGGATGACACTCCAACCAGCTGTGCCACACTACCCAGGGCAGAATTGATGTTCTTATAAGAAGAGGAAGAGAGACCAGATAGACATGTACCTATCTACCTCTCTGCAATTCATCTCTCCCCCTTTGCAGGTGCACGGAGAGAAAGTCACATGAGGACATAGAAAAACATGGTGCCTGCAAGCCAGAAAGAGAGGCCTCACTGGGAACCAACCCTTGCGCCTTGATCTTGGCGTTCTAGCCTTCATAATTTCTGTTTCTTAGGTCACCCAGTGTGTGGTATCTTGTTATGGCAATCTGAGCTGACTAATACAGAGTTTCACTGAACGCTTATGAAAGAAAAGGCTTACAAACCCAAGTTACCTAGATCAGCCTTGTCCAAAAGAACTTTCTGCAGTGATGAAAACATTCTATGTCTGCTCTGTCGAACACAGTAGCCACCAGCCCCATGTGGCTGAGGGGTATTTGAAGTGTGGCTAGTGCCACCGAGGAACTGAATTTTCAATAGTTAAATGTTTACTTATGTTAAAATAAGTTTGAAAACAAGGAAATAAACAGCAAAAAAAGAAAAAGAGAGTTACGTTTAAATAACCACAAGAAACTACTGACTAATGTATTACACATTATTGGTCCCAGTGACTAAATTTGAATCTTGCTATCGTATCTGATACCATAATCTTTTATGTAGATGTTTTAATTAAGTTATTTCTATATGTTTCACGTAGTCTACTCTTGATTAAAATACATGATAACATAAGGCATCATTTTTTTAAATCTTAAGAAACAAAAAAAAAATGTATGTTAAAAGTTGGACCTGAATTCTGTTTTAAAGAAAGAAAAGAAAATTTATCCTGTGCCTATGACTTAGAAGTATTTCTCAAACTTCACAGCAGAACAAAATTCATATCAACCTAAGAAAATAATGTGCTCTTCCCAATTTGCCCTATCTATATAGTAACTTGATGTAAAGGATTTATTTGTGTTACTGTATGATTTGGGTAGTGGTTACAAAACTTTTAGTCATTAGATCAACTTTGTACCCTGTGCTTTTTGTCATTTAATAGCAAGGCCAACCTTCATTTCATTTTGAATGCCATCAATCAATGCCTCTGGCTTCTCAGTAGACTTAGATAATTATATATTGATTTGCTCCTGCTACAGCCATTGGCTTTAGCCAAAACTGTCAAGTTCCGTCACCTTGGACTCTGCCTGTTATACTCAAATCGCTAAAAAAAAAAAAAATGCATAAATAAATCTCCAGCCAGTGGTACCACCTTTACTACAAGGTAGCATTCGAATCTGTCTCCTCTCTGAAAACTGAAATGATCAAGCTAGGATGGAATTTGAGGCTTCCTTTCTCTCTGTCCCCAGAATCTTGAAGCCAGTGGGTTGCAAACTCAGAGTTAAGAATATCTCAGCAAGTCATAACAACCTAGATTAACCTTGGGATAGACATATATTTTTCTTTCACAGAACAAAAGTGTTGAGACACTCAACCATCTCAGGGCAGACATTTCTGCAATTCTCTTGGTTTTTCCTTGTAGTTGCAAAATAGTTGCTCCAAATGACGTAGGAAGAAGAAGAGGCAAAAGACCAGTGCAAGAAATGTCTGCCCATTTTTATCAGGAAAGCAAAAGCCTTTTTAAAGTCCAGAGCACCGCACCTCTTTGCTTCTGGTCCCCTTCTGCCCTTCCTAGAACTCAGGCCTGTTTCTCAGGCCTATTCCTTCCCTTAATGAAGAATCCGGTGCCCTCATTCTCTCCAGACTAAAAAAGCCAAAAGCAGTGAGCCTGTGTTTCATCTCTGCTGCCTCCAGACTAGGGCCCCCTTTACAATCTCCTCTCCTACAGGCCCTGCCTCCTTGGAGTGGAGGTAACAGGGGCTTCCTCAACGTCTCCACCTTCTCCTACCTGAGGAGAAGACTCCTGTACATTGGAGGACCGAACCCCGTGTTATATCGCCTTGTGCTCCTCCCTTTGGCCCCAGCAGCTCTAGCCGCACTAGAAAATTCACCTAAATACACCCAGGGCTTTCCTGTCCCCTAGTTCTTGCTCTTCCAATTCCCTCCACCTGGATGACCTCTGATTCATTGCAGACAGAGCTTTTCCCGTACATTCTCCTGATAAACCTGCAATCAGAAATGATTCCTCTGTCTCCCCAGGTCCCTTGGTTTATATCTTTCCAATGGTATGCACTATACTTTCCCTGTATCATAGTTTTTTCTGTAACAGTAGAATTGGCCTGTGAACATTTTTTAATGACTTTATTTTTAGATAAAGTCGAAGGGAGAGAAAGGAGAGAAAGAGAGGTAGAGAAACATCAATGTGAGAGAGAAACATTGATCAATTGCCTCTCACATGCCCCCAACTGGGGGAGGGACCAGCCCACAAGCCAGGCATGTGCCCTGACCGGGAATCAAAACAGCGACCATTCGTTTGATTTGCAGGACAATGCTCAATTTACTGAGCCACACCATCCAGAGTTGGCCTGTGAACTTTTTGATAACAGACTCCTATGAGTCATGTTCATTTTTGTGTTCCCTATACTCCCGACACTGGTATAGAATAAGCGCTCTAAGAAGTGTATTTGGAATTAAGTTGAAATATTCAGTCTGTTCTCATGATTGGGATGACTAATCTACCTTCTCTTTCTTCTTATACACCCATCACATATCCTTTTGAGTTTCCTGGAAATTAAAACAGAGAATGTTGGTGGCGGTGGTGTCTATGGTGGAAGTTGGGGATTTTTAGTGGGAATTATTATCCTTAGGCAGATCCAGACATAGGCTAGTTCATCTGAAAACTGAATTATATTTCATTCCTACCAACAATTGTCTGTGTCTTCCCCTCTTCTCGAACCCTGGAAACCACACATAGCTTAACTTTAGCTTGCCCCTTGTATTAGATAGACTAGGTCAGCTGCCGAAACATCAATTATTTAGTATTTTAAATAACAGGAGTATTTCTAACATAACAGCCCAGGATGTGACACTCCTCAAGTAATCGTCCCAAGACCTAGGCTGGTGGCAGCTCTTCCGTCCATTAACGGAGATTGTACTAGAACAGCCCTCCTTTAAAATCAAGAGCTAAGGAAGAGGGATCATGTGATGATGCAGAGACATTTTGAGGAAGAGAAGAAGGACATTGAAATGGTCACTTTGGACATTGGACATTTTCAATCTTCTACATACAGTAGGAACACTCGGAAAACAGAAGATAGGATGAGTTCCTATGGAAGCAGTGACCCCACAATTGATGGGCCGGGGCCTGGAATAGCCAGGAGCTAAAGCCAAAGTCAAGTCAGGACCCTGCAGTGGATTGGCGTGGTCCTGGACAAGAGAGCCAGTGTCAACTCTCAGAGCTGAGAGGCCAGCAATAAAGAGGAAACAAAGCAAGAGGTGAGGACCTGGGTGAGCCGTAACAGTGGGGAAGGGAGAGGCAAGGTGAGGAGTGGGAAATGGGAGTGTGTGCACACGAGGGTGCCAGCATTAAGTGACCAGAGTCCAGGCAGACAGGCCATTTGCTGGGAATGAAAGGGTAGGGGTGGAGCTAAGCCAAGAGGCCAGGGCTCATGTGGCAGCTTGAAAGCGCACGCAGGTTCTTTCACAATGGACTTCAGGATGATCTATGCATCCCCCCACCCCCCAGGAGTCCTTTTCTGGATCTTCTCCAGCTCAATTCACCCAAAGAAGAGCCTTTTCAAGTGGAAGAATACCTCGTTTCAGCCACATCATATTAACTCCACAGACATTTTTATTTTATTTTTTTCCCCACAGACATTTTGATCTCAGAGAATATCTTTCTTCTCTTTGCCCCAAGTCTTTATTCATGCATTCGTAAGTGGCATAAATGCCAATAATAAATAATTTTATGAAAAGGCAAGATAATTCTAAAATTGCACTACAACCTGTTGTTCAGTGGAAAGCAATCAACAGAGTTTGCTCCCTTAAGAGTTCTTCAGAGAGAAGGATGCCGCTTTATGCTGCAACTGAAACAGGCGAAACAACCATAGAGTTATGTGATATTTACATGTCTTTTTTTTCTTTTTAAAAGAAAAGCTCTTTCCCAATATAGGGCCCTTAAGCTGTTCCCTGCCTGATAGGCAACAAGGAACAAAGATGGCCACAGAACTATCTCTCAACACACGTGTTCTTTTTACAGAGTGACCTCAACATTCCTCCCAATAAAGAGGTGGAATCTGTGGGCCCTTTTTCCCTTCCCCTTTTCTTCTCCCCTAGGGAGTTACCTTTGTCTTTCTCTCTCCAAGCTACAAGGGCCCTTCTTCTGCCTCTGTAACTTGTTTCCTGAGCCTACACAGCCCAGCTGGCTCACTTCTACTACTTCTATAACTTTCTAAATAAGCTTTCTCTTATAATTTGGAAAAAAAAGAGGAAGGAAGGAAGGAAGGAAGGAAGGGAGGAAGGGAGGAAGGGAGGAAGGGAGGGGTGGTATCTACGTACCCACCCATTGAATCTGGGTGGGTCTTTGTTCTGCCTCAGACAACAGAGTACAGCAAGTGACTTCATAAGTCACTTCATAAATATGCCTTGTACTCTCACTTGGTTCTTGAGGGATGCTTGCACTTGGAATCCAGCCACCATGCTGTGAAAAAGCCTGAGCTACTACAAGGACAGCCTGCATTCAGGTGTTTTGGCCAACAACCCCAGCCTAGTTCCTGGCCAATAGCCAGCAGCAGCAACCAAATGTATGCGTGAAAAAGCCTTTTGATGAGTCCAGCCTGTCACTGTTGAGACACAGCCCATAAGTCTTCCCAGCAGAGGACACAGATATTGCAGAGCTGAGACAAGCAAGTTCCCTTAGGCCCATTCTGAACTTCTGACCCACAGAATCTGCGAGCATAACAAAATGGTGATGGTTTTATGCCCCTAGGTTTGGAGTGGTTTGGTGCACGGCAACAGTGTCTGGAACTGGGTTGTGTCCAGTTTTAGGCATTATAAATAAATATTCATGTGCATGCATTTCTTTGGGGAAATTAGGGGTCAGAGGTTATGAATATTTTTGACTCTGGCAGCCAATGGCAAACTTTGTCCAAAGGGAATGCACCAGTTTAGACCTCTCCGGCAGCACCGGCGACTGCTAGCTGTCTCACATCCTCACCAATATTGGATACTGTCAGCCTTTTTAAAATTGCAGCCATTTAGGTGGATATGCAGTAGTATCTCATTATTGTCTTAATTTACATTTCCCTGATTTCTAATGAGGTTGAGCATTTAAAATTGTGTGTGTCTGGCGTTTGGTCATAAAGATGTTTTCCTATCAGCTGGTGGCGCTAGCTGCCTAAGTAGTGCTGGGACTGCTGGGGGTCTGGACCTGCTGGACAACAGCATGGGCGGAGGCAGTGACGGTTGACCCCCTGACAGAGGTCGTCTGCCGGCGACGCTTGAGACTCTGTTCTGGGACAATAAGACATCTGGTTTGAGGAGCGGTCCTACTGAGGTTTTTGGGGATCCGGGGACTTACCTGTGGGTGACTGCGGTATTGCTGGAACGTCATATTTGACACAGTCATGACAGGGAATGGGGCGCACAATTCCCTCCCCCATGACGGAGCTTGAAGGTAGTGAAAGAATCTTAAAACTTAGTGTTGATGGTCATGACCTAGACAAGGGGAAGCTCCGGAAGTTCCGGTGAGGAGGCCGGGGCCCCACAAGGACACCTTACTGCCAGGCTGGCAGTTTCCAAAGACAAATGGCATCTGTGGAAACAATTCCTATTTTTCTATGTTTCTGTATTTTAAAGCATAGGTTTATTGCGGAAATGCATTATCCAGCTTGGATAAATAAAAATGTTTAACATTTCAAAAATATATATTCTTCTATATTACCTCCTATGAGCTTTATTATTTTGCCTTTCACATGAATAGCAACAATTCCAGGAGGTACTCTGACGACTTTTGTCTGTCTTCCTTCAAGTCGTATACTTTGGAATCATGGCCATTTACAAATTATTCTAACCCAAAATGAGGTAGGAGAGTGAGAAAGGATCTAATCCTGGAATATTCTCTTTCTCCCAAAGTTTAGAAGTTCTTAATCAGAAAATAAGTGATTAAAAAAAAAGAAAATAAGTGATAATTTTTTTTTAATTGTAAGAGCTTATAAGAGTAAAACTCTTTGTTCTTCAAGCAGGCTAATCCAAGCGAATGGCTTGGGACACAACCTCTATGGAAGAGTTTACCCGTTCACTCTTTCTCCCCACCTCAGGCTCCATTCTCATTGTGAAAGCCAAACAGGCAGAAACTTTCCTTCCATCTGGCCTTTGTGGCCAGGTCACAGTTACAGTTAAAAATGCAGTAACATCCTTGGGCGTGACACTAAATCTGAGAATCCGGAGTTCACCAGACGTTTCACTTAATCATTTTACCAGTTGGAAGGGGAACTAGTGTCTCCGAGCACTCGCAGCCGCCAAGTCTGTCCCAAGTCTGCTATCTATCTCCTTTGCTCCCGTTAACCGTGCGCTGGGTCCCAGGCCAGTTACACTCCAGAGGCGAGGTAACCAAGGAAGCCCGGATACGGACAGTTAAATATCAGGGTCGCAACCCTACCCAACGCAGAGCACTGAGCAGACTGAAGGGGGAGCTCGCGTGCAGACCCTGACGCGGGGTCGGGGCGGGCTGCCTGGCTCTGCCAAGATCCCAAGTGACTGAACCCCACGTGGCCAGGCCAAGCAACTCTAAGCAGCTTTCTTTCCACACACCGTTTGGTTAAACAATTAAATTTCACGTTAAATTACGAGACATATATAGAAAACTAAGAGAAAGAATTCAAAGGACCAAGAGGCTGATGAGAAAACTGCAAGCAAGTGGAGACATTCAGTAAATGGTCTAAACCAGGGGTGTCAAACTCATTTAACCGGGCACTACATCAGCCTGGTGGTTGCCTTCAAAGGGCCTAAATAATTTCGGGACGGTATAAATGTAACTATGCTTTAACTGTTAAGGAGTTGAAGTGACATTAGGCTCTTCGAAGGCAACCTTGAGGCGGATGTGGCCCCTGGTGAAAACGAGTCTGACAGGCTGGTCTACATGCTGTAGAGTGGGAGAAGAGACAGGGAGTTAACCGAGGTATTCCTGAAGTGTTAGTGTTGTGCTGGCTTCCAGAAATAAAAGAGAAACATGGAGCAACCCAGGGAAGGCTAAAATCATTGATTTTGCTCAGTAGAGACTGGAGAGAGGAAGAGCAGTTTGACATGACCTAAAAAGTGGACGTGAGGACCAGTGAGGAGGAATTTAGGGAGCTGAGGATTGGTGAGGAAGGCGGGTGCCAGCTGGGCTGAAGGAAACTGAGACAATGAACCATTCAAAGTCTGGTTACTGTGTTTTATGGTCCCGAGCCAGAGACAGTAATGAGGCCTCATTTATAATAATTTATCTGTACATAGCTTGCTTTGGGGGTACTGCGGTGACTTCTTTTGGGCTGAGCAGGTGCTGCTTTGGGGGCTCTAGAGGGTGCAGTAAAAGTAAATAGCTTCGGATTCCTGGGACAGAGGAAAGTAAAATCCTTATCCTAGGGAGGTTTTTTCCTCTTCTTTGGCTCTTGCTGAGCAGTGGGAAGCTACTGAAGCTGGAGCGCTGAGCTTTCCTGTGTAAGACCTGCTACAGACTTATTTTCAGTGATGGCTAGATTGCTTTAATACAATCTCCTGTCACTCTTACCTAGGCCTAGCCAAGATCCCACAGCCTTTAGAAAGCATATAAGCAAAGACTTTGGATCATACTTGATTTATACTCTTCATCCCCTCCGTTTAAAAAATTGCAAAGTTTCAGTATATTTCAAAGGCAGCATGAAGAGAGCCACTCAGCTGTCTCTCAGATAAGGTAACTCTAGGTCAGAGAAGGAATTTCATGTCATAGGCTTAGGGAGCCTGGAGATCAAGAGGGTCAACTGAAGGAGCAGAGAGACAGGAAAGATAAGAATGCAGATTTAGGGCAGCAAGGGTGGGGCTGGAAATCTCCTAGACTGGAACTATTGAGCTCAGTCATTAAATAATAATGTTATCTATAGGCAATAATAGTAGTAGTAATAAACCCTGGCTAGTGTAACTCAGTGGATTGAGCACGGGCCTGTGAACCAGAGGATCACAGTTTGATTCTCAGTCAGGGCACATGCCTGGGTTGCAGGCCAGTTCCCAGCAGGGGGCGCGTGAGAGACAACCATACATTAATATTTCTCTCCCTCTCTCCTTCCCTTCCCCTCTAAAGATAAATAAATAGTCTTTCAAAAAACAGTAGTAGTAATAATAGTAACAACAACAGTAATATCTTATATAGAGTGTTCTTTACATATATTAACTTACATAATGCAACAATCCTAATGAGGTAAGTACTATTATAGTCCCATTTTGTTCATTGGGAAAACTGAAACACAAAACGTTTTAAAATGTGATCCTTTAAAAAAAGTGAGCTCTAAGAGGGCTGCGGTTTGTCTTTTATATTCGCTGCTGTTATCCCAGTGTCTGGCATGTAGTAGGTGTTCAATAATGATCTGTCAAATTAATAGTTAAATGGCTCAAGATCACGCAGATGGCGTGAGAGGGCTGGGAGGAGAACTGAAGTTTGATGGCCCTCAAGGTCGCGCTGCTAATTACCGCTGCTGCTAATTATTGAATCATGCTGTCTGGGATGCTGTCACAGGAGAGGGGCTTCGTGCGTGCGTTTCTCAGCCTGAGTTACATCTGCTTGGTAACCCTGCCCTTGCTCTCAAAGCTGGCTCTCTGAGGGAACATTTCCTAACTCATTTTAGGAGACCAACGTTACCCTGATACTAAAAGAGATAAAGACATTACAAAACAGGAAAAGTGAACCAATATTAACTCATAAACATAGATGAAAAAATCTTCAAAAATATTAGCAAATTGAATCTACCAATGTATTAAAAAGAATTACACACCACGGCCAAGTGGGTTTATTCCAGGTATGAAAAGGTGGCTCAATATTTAAAAACCAATCAATGTAATCCACCACATCAGCAGGCCAAAGAAGAAAAGAGTCATAGCAGTAGATGTAGAGAAGGCATTTAACAAAACCCACCCCCCATTCATGATTAAAAACTCTCAGCAAACTAGGAATAGAGGAGAACTCCCTCAATTTGATAAAGAACACTCACAAAACCTACAGCTTACTTTCATCAATTGCTGCAAATAAATGGTACTGAAAATGGAGGGGGCCGTGTATGTGTCGGGGTACAAGCTGTATAAGAAATCTCTGTACCTTCCTCTCAACTTTGCCACACACCTAAAACTGCTCTAAAAAACTTAAGTTTATGGGGTTGGCGATGTCTTTTTAGATACAACCCATAAGACAGGATTCGTGAAAGAAATATTTGCAAAGCTAGGCTTCATTACAGTTAAGAATGTCTCCTCTTCGAAAGACAACATCAAGAGAACTAGAAAAGTCACAGGCTGGGATAAAATGTTTGCAAAAACTCATCTGAGAACTGCTATCCAAAATATACAAAGAACTCTTAAAACTCAACAATAAGAAAACAAACAACCTGGTTTTTAAATGATCCAAAGATCTTAAAGTACACCCCACCAAAGGAGACATACAAATGGCAAGTGAGCATAGGACATGATACTCCACATCATATGTCATCAGGGAAATGCAAATTAAAACAAAGACGAAATACCACTACGCACCTATTAGAATGGCTAAAATCCAAAACAATGACAACACCAAAAGCTGGCAAGGATGCAGAGCAACAGGAACTCTCATCCATTCCTCTTGGGAATGCAAAATGGTACAGCCACTTTGGAAGACAGTTTGCCGGTTTCTCCCAAAATTAAACATACTCTAACTCTATGATCTATCAATCATGCTTTTTGTTATTTGCCCAAAGGAGTTAAAAATGTATATTCACTCAAAAAATCTGCATATGGATGTTTATAGCAGCTTTAGTCATGATGGCCAAACCTTGGAAACAAACAAGATGTCCTTCAGTAGGTAAATGGATAAACTGTGGAACATCTGAACAATGGGATATTACTCAGCACTAAAAAGACATGACCTATCAAGCCACAAAAAGATGTGAAGGAATATTAAATGCATATTACCTAGTGAGAGAAGCCAGTCTGAAAAGACTACATGTTGTATGATTTTATTATGTGACATTCTGGAAAGGGCAAAACTATAGTGGTGGTTAAAAGGTCAGTGGTGGCCATGGGTATTGGGGGAGGAAGAAAGGTTGACTGGATGAAGCACTGTGGATTTTAGGGCAGTGAAACTATTCTGTATAATATTGTATTTGTGGATACATAACATTATGCATTTATCAAAACCTATTGAACTTTGCAGTATGATGAGTGACTCAATATATACAAATTTTAAAAATTGGACCTGGCTGGTGTGGCTTAATGGATTGAGTGCTAGCCTGGAAACCAAACCATCACCGTTCAATTCCTAGTCTGGGCACATGCCTGGGTTGCGGTCCAGATCCCCAGCTGGGGGAGTGCGAGGGGCAATTGTTTCTTGCACAACGATGTTTCTTTCCCTCTCCGTGTTCCTCCCTTCCCTTCTCTCTGAAAATAAATAAACAAAATCTTTTTAAAAATTATGCAGAGGTCAGGGGATCCCAAGATAAAATGCAGAATGTGACAAAATGATCTAGTTGCATTACAAATGTATGAAACAACTTCAGTGAAGGGAGTGGCAGGAAAAGTACTGATTTAAGGAACTTGGGAAATGAGTGTGGTCTATAAGACTAAAGGAAAAGTAAATTGTACATTGGTGTTATACAGAGTTTACAAATAAGCAAGGGGGGAAACTAGAAGGATCTGTGTAGCGATGAATTAGAGTTGGAGACACAAAAATGGGCTCAGGGTTACTTTAATATGTATAAAATGGTCACATACAGAACTATTTATAGCAATGTCTGTATACATGCATTAGTACACATATGTATATTTCTTTGCTCTGTCAGCTGAGAGAACTTAGAAGCTCTAACACCCTGGTAACAAGCACACCTAGTGCCCGGGTTTTGTTTCTCACACCAATTCTCCCACAAAAGGTACCAGGGCTCCTTGGAGAATTGGCTGATTCTGTGACTAGGGCAGGAAATATACAAGGTAAGCTGGAACAGGTAGCGCAGAAAGTAAGGAAGTGTTCACACCAACTTCAAAAACCAAACCCCACAATAATGGGGGTGTGTCAAAGGGGCACAGGAGTCAACTGAAAGCTCCCAATGGCCAAAACTGGAACAATTTGAGCACAAAAAGAAATAAAGTAATAATTGAATTGTAATCCAAATAATAAAAGTATCCACAAACCCGTGTTGATATAAATCAATTATTGAATAAAAAAGGGGAACAGAAGAGAGAGATCTCCTGAATGGAAGAAATCCAGATAATTTCTGTGAACACCCTGCCCTGGAGCAAGTGAAGCATCGCTCCCACTCCTGTAGGGTGAGCTGTGCGTGAGGACTTCTGTCGGAAAGGTCTTGTGTGGAAAGGCGGGGGGAAAGAGCAGCTTCCATGGAGGAAGCCGACAAATGCGGCTGCAGAGATGGTCAAGGTCAACATCAACAGGGAGAAGTCATGCTGGCAGTAGGCACCCTTAACATGCTGCGATGAAATGCCACTTTACACCTTACCTGAACGCTTTTTGGGTCTTCTTCCCCAAAACCCATGAACTCAATCTAATCATGAGACACTCCCAACTGAGGGACCTTCTACAAAATATCTGACTCCTCAAAATGTTCAGTTATCAAAAACAGGGAAAGTCACAGGTACTGTCACAGCCAAGAGAAGCCTAAGAAGACACGGTGACTAAAGGTAACACGGGATCCTGAGTGGGATCCTGGGACAACAAGACGATGAGAGGGCATCAGGGGAAAACTGAGGCAATCTGAAAAGGCGTGACCTTTAGTTAATAGTAACATGTCAATATTAGTTCATAAACTATGGCAAATGTACACTACTATGATATGTTAATAATAGGGGAACCTTGGTATAGGGTGTATGGGAACTCTGTGCTATCTTTGAAATTTCTTTGTAAATCTAAGACTATCCTAGAAAATGAAGGTTGTAAAAATGAAATACGTATTTTTTTTAAATGGATTGCCCTCTGCTCCCCAGATCTTCCACCCAGGAGCAGTGGATTTGAGGAGGGAGCTCTGGGGAGCACACAGCTGGGAGTCCCCAGGGAGTAGATTGAACTTCACGTTTCTGTTACTGGTCGGGTTTGAAAACATCAGCTAGGACGCATCACCCTCCCTACACCTGGCAAGGTTGGTGCGCATGCGGACCCAAGGACGAACTTCCATTGGTGGCTTACAAAGCATCATCTAACCGCCCTGGTCAGATGTGATCTGAGGCCCTAGTGCAGGTCCTGGAGGCTCTGGGCTGGACTCTTCCCAGCCTGCCCTTTGCACCCCCGTGGGTGCCTTCTCTTGGTCTCCTTGGCTTCTTGGGTGTAACCACTGAGCTTTGCAGCTCTGCTAGGTGTTGTCCTTGAACTCAGCACCCTACTAGCAAAGAGAAACGTGGGGCGGGGTTGAGCTCAGAGATTAGGGGCTCCTAGGGAAAAGCGGAGAAAAGGAGTAGCTTTTTCTGTGCTCCCACTTCAAAGCCACAGAAGGAAGGACGCGCTCTTCGCTCCTTCCCGGGGTTCGTTCGGAGGGAGGGAGCTGGGTAGCCAGCGTTCTAGAAGCTGAGCAGAAAAGCGCAGCGACTTGCAGGTGTTAGAGCAGGATCTGGGTTGGAGAGTAGGGTGACGCCACAAAGCTTTGGGGAGGGGGTGCCACTTCAGCGCCAAGTTTAGAAATACCCAGGGACCTTGGAGATTCCCCATGTTTTTGTAGCAGGAAAACTACTACGACTTTAAACCGGAAGGCAAGTGCTGCCAGAGAGTGGTTTTTGGAGACCGGGTGTGGTGCGCTCTGGAAAGCAGAGGGCTGGCAGGAGAGGGAGTCTCGCTGGAGAGAGGGAGGCTGGGCTCCGCAGCACACAGCCTGCTAAGAGGCACCTCAGGGAAGGGTAGAAAGAGCCTGAAACTCGTGTCATCTCCCCCAGGGAGAACCAAAAGTCCAAGGCGAGGTGTCGAACCAAAGCCGGCAAGGTCCTCGCGCTGGCTGCGCCCTGCCCTCTCCAGCTTTACGCATTGGTTTGTCTTGTCTTCAGGCCCGGTGAGGAGGGCAGGGTTGCTGCATCTGCGTCTCTCGAGGACACATCTTTCCCCACAGCCATGAGGCTTTATACTAGAGGCTCCCAGGAGCAGAAGAAGCTGGCAGTCATGCCTCTATGTCAGGGGGACGGACAGGCTGGAATGGCCATGGCTGCCCCAGAGAGGGGCGCACAGCCGGTCTGGCGGGAGGCAAGACCTCTGAGTTAATGTATAATTGTGAACAGATGGCGGGGGCTGGTGGAAGCCTGGGGCCTGGTCCCAAGCTAATGAGGGACAATTAGCCCCAAACCCGGTGGGGGCGGTTGAGAGAATCAGACAGTGAAGGCAGATATTTGCTCCTCAAACAGTCTGGTGCGCTGGGCAGAGGGCTGAATGGCTGAGCCTTTGGGCTGGTTAAGCCCCCCCTGCCAGGGCCTCTCCCCTTGTTCCCTCCTCCATCACCTCTGGGTCGAAAGCCTCTGTTTGTTCAGACCCAAGAGTGCATTGTAAAGGCGGGGGGAAGAGGTTAGTTTATAGGGGAAATCACTACCACCACCATCTGCCAGGGCTTGTCCCTTCCCCCTCTGACACCCCTCTTTCTAGCCTCATACAGCTGTCTATGGGAATAGCAGGTCAGGACAGGGAGCCTTGCACCCCCAGAAGCAGAGGCAGGTGGAGGGGGGAGAAGTGAGGCAGGAAAGGAGGACTAAAAGCAGGCTACTTCATGCTTCCTTGGGACCCCCATTCACCCAGCGTGGCTGGGTGGAGCGACCTGCAGTCACAGCTGCCCTGGGATTGAATGGGCTCCACAGGCAGTAGGGCATGTGCTGTCCTGCCCATGGTGCTGAAGCCACTGCTGCAGTCTCCCGACGCTCCAGGGCTCTGTACCAGCCCCAGGAGGCTGGAGGAGGCTGGAAGAGAAGGGGCACACATGTAGGGTAAGGTAGGAAGTCCACTTCTGTGATACCTTTGGCCTTGAGTTCTTTATATGGTTTGGATGTTGTATTAGCCCCTTGTCAGAGCTGTGGTTTGCAAGCATCTTCTCCCATTCTGTTGGTTGCCTTTTTGCTTAGTTGGCAGTTGGCCTTGCTTTGATCCCATCCCTAGGATCATGCTGAACGTACAACACCCACCCCCACGCCCCCCAAACCAAAGCATTTACCAGTGAAATCCATTCTCCCCCCCTCTCAGTCTAGTCTTATTGCCTCACACCCTGCTTCTTCTCAACCTGACTTCTGGGAGGGTGTCACAGAATCCAAGGTATGGCATAGACCCAAGTGGGTTTCCATGTTGGTTCCTTCACAGGTCATCTGCCCACGTTTTGTTGTGGTGGCAACAAAAGTTCCACCCACTGTGGGCTGTGTCTCACCACCAGCCTCCCATTCCACAAAAACCGCCAGCTACTTGGTGCCCCAGCAATACTCCAGATAAACTATGGTGTTCTCTTTGGGAACAGGAGGGTCACTCATAACTTAGAGCCTAAATGCACCAAATCCCTCATGGAATGGAGCCTGATTACATCTAGAAATGGAAGGTGGAAAACCAGGCTGCACACCTCCTCATAAGCACCCCACATCCTAGCTACTCTTGCAGGCTCATCGTTCCCAACACTACCACAATTTTCAATGTCCTCAAGTCCAGGATCCCCCTATTCCAGGAAAGAGCTCACCCACGATGTCACTTCAGTCAAGGAGCCACTTGGAGAGTTGGTGAGGACCCTCTGTAGAGAGAACTCACGCTGTGTGACACACATTCCATGTACCCTCATTCTCTCAAAGATTTAGGAGCCACTTGGGCAGTGTTTAGGTATCAGTCTCTACACCCATTTATCTTTTATAGTAATACCCAAAGGATGTGGGAGTTGACCCCCAAACCCAGGCATGTGCATTCTAGCTGAGAAGATGTGTGTGTGGTTCTGAAAGTAACTCTGGGCTTTTGTGCATTCAAACCCTTGAAGACACATTTGGATTTCTTTGTCTTTCACATTCCCCATTTCCTTCAGGAGTACTGGCCCCTGAGTGGCTACACTCAGAGTCTGGGGGTCTGCATGAGAGTGGCTCTATACCTTCTTCAGGGTGGTAGGTGGACACAAAGTGGGCTCCGAGGACTTCCCATGGAAGGACACTATGGGTCACTGGCTGTGGTTTGCCCTGCCTCAGGGCTGGTGTCACTCAGCCCCATGCACACCTCCCTCCTCCTCTCTCCTCTGATCATGGCCTGTGACATCACCGGCTGCTCCCAGAAGGCTGCCCTCTGCTCCTGAGCACAAGCTCTCTCTACCTCTGGACCCCTGGCAGGACTGACACAGAGGAGAGAGGAGGCTGTTACCAGCACCAGACCACCACCACCACCCCTGGAGCCTGCAGGAGTCTCCGGAACCCGCACAGGAAACTGAGACTCTCCCACTGAAGCCCCCACTTCATTGCCTCCACACAGGTAGCTCACCTGCAGGCTCATTGTCTGCTCTGCCTCCCACGCTGTCTCCATGTCTTTGTTTGGCCAAGTCAACTTCTCTCCTCTGTCTCTGCAGCACCCACCCTCTGCCTCCTCAACCCCCCACCTGGCTTTCCCATCTTGTGAGCACCAGTCCTTTTATCAGATGAGTTAATATGAATGTTGGGATGTGTGGTGTGGCCACTGGGAATGGAGTTTCTGGTAGTTGGGGCACAATGCTTTTAGGTTTGGAGGTGACTTAGATTTGGATGTTGAACTTGAGTCCCCACAGCTCCTCTGAGCTGTGGTTCCTTAAGGGGGACACATCCTATCAAGGATTCAGGGGTTGGCTGGTATTCTGAGCTCCCCCCATTCCCCACCGATCCTGTCAGAGCCCTTTATAGTCCCAGCTCAGCTCTCCTCTCTCCATTGCTTTGGTAGCAATTGCACTAACATGAATCAGGGATGGGGCAGAGAAAGGAGCTGGAAATTTCAGCTTCTGGTGAGGAACTGGCTTCTAAACCTCTTTGAGTTTAACTCCCTGGGTGGCTCCTGACATGTGGGAACCCAATCTTTCTTTTTGGGAAAAACTTTTGCCTTCCTTCCTGACCTTCTGAAAAGATGAGAGCTTGAAGGAGAATGTGTCTCTGCCCAGAGAGGAGTAAAAGCCATTTAGCTACTGAATTTAAAAAGTAGCTCTGATTCTATACTTTCTGTGAGTTCGTTGTTTCACCTGTGCTGGTCTCCTGTTCCAGCTGCACTGCAATCTCTTGGAGCGCAAAAACCTTGCCCCTTTTCTTTTTACTCCCTTCATCCTGAAAAAACAGCAATATGCTCATGATTAACACCTTATTCAGTAAATAACTGCAGATTAGAACTGAACCAAGATAGCATGGTTATTACAGGGAAGTTCTAAGCCTAAGCTATTCTCTACAGTCTTGTGCCTTCCAGGGTTCCAGGCATGGAAGGAGGCGGCTTCAGCTCCACTTACTTGCTTATAAAAGCCAGAAAGGCGCGGTGGCCCATGACGTGTGTTCCTTGCTTGTGCTCACAAAGGCTCCTATGTCGGTCAGCAAAAAGCTCTCTCCTGCTTCTCCTTCCCTCCCTTCTACATGCCTTTGATACATGTTAGTTGAGTGAATGAGTGTCTGATCCCAGACAGTTGGTACCTTCAAGTGATTTTTTTACTATGAGATTAGGACTCTCCAGAGTTAACGGGAACCAACAATCCCAGCAAGTCAGAAACGGCCAGGAGGTGTGTGTTCCGAAAGAAGCCAGGACTCAGGCTTGTTTACATCTAGTCCCAATGTGTGAGACCAGAGCCTCAATGCCTGGGGGGTAAATCTGAGCCCCATGTCTCCCCAGAGCTTCCCGAAGAATATAAAAAACAGGAGCAAGACCCTTCCCTAAAGTGCTCGGATGGAAGCTTCCTGACTGGTGATTTGGGGAAGCTAACATCAGGAGCTTCCCCAAAGTGAAGTCAGAACCTTAAACTTGGTCTCCAGCTTCAGATATTTTGGAGCGGGGACCTTTGGTCACAGATGCCCTCTCCTGTCTAGGCAGAATACCCTAAGTTTGGTTTTTGACCCCTACTGAGTCTGAGCTTAGGAGGCAGGAGCCCTGGCCCAAATGCATCACCCAGGGAGGTTGTTGAGGGCTCAGACACGATTTGTGTGGTCAGAAAGAGGAAAGCCTCAACATCTGGAGGCATCATCCCTTTCCACCTCCCTGCCCTCTTGTAACGGACCTGTGGGCAATGAGAACCCTCCTGCCCTCCCAGACCCGTATCAAGACATCCAGAAAGATTCAGTTCTCTGCTGGCCCTGCAATGTTTTACTTAATCACAGAAGGGTTCAAGTAAAGAAAATTTGGATTTTCTTAGCTAACCTACCAGCAAATTTTAGAAACCTGACCCTCTATCACAATATACTATATCCCAAGACCATATTAAGCAAGAGTCTTCACCCAATTATTGATTATTGCAGGCCCAGCCCCAAGACTGAGGAAAGAGGTCCCAGGAGCAAGTCCCTTCCCCAGTCTTCCCAGTTCCTGCCCTTCTGTGAAGAGGCCAGGCAGGAGCATGCCGCAGGATGGTAAAATGCCTGGGAGAAGGGGGAGGAACAGAAGAGGGAGGGAATATTTGAGGGCTCTGCTCCCACCCACCTGGTTTCACCTGCCCGTGGCCATTGTTCCCGCAAAGATTTGTCTAGTCACTCTCTCCCTGCTCCATTCACTTCCCTGAAATCACGAAGCCAGTGCGTTCGGTCACAGAGGAAACGCTCGCCTGGGAGCTAGCTCCCAAAGAAAGCGGCGTGTTTGGGGGATCCCATGAGCAGAAGGGGAGCAGTCTCCTGGGGAGAAGACTTTCTCTGTGGTGGGAGGCCAGGCTGGAGGGTCCCTCATGCCACAGGTGGGACGGGGAGAGGGGTGATGTGGCATGTGGATGCTTCCTTCTCATGCCCAGGTATCAGCAGTGTGAATCAGCTTGGGGGACTCTTTGTGAATGGCAGGCCTCTGCCCCTGGACACCCGCCAGCAGATCGTGCAGCTGGCAGTCAGTGGGATGCGGCCCTGTGACATCTCACGGAGCCTTAAGGTAGTGCACTGGGGCTGTCACCCAGGGATGGGACAAGAAGCAGGGAAAATGGGGCCTCTCTTAAGGCACGTCTGGGGCTGTTACAGACTCTGAGTATGTCTCACTTTGCCTCGTAGCCTCCTTCTGTCCCAGGTACACTCACCCTCTGCCTGTTATGCCTCCCCTGTCCCTGCTTCTCACCTGACCCAGGTATCTAATGGCTGTGTGAGCAAGATCCTAGCGCGTTACTACCGCACAGGTGTCTTGGAACCCAAGGGGGTTGGGGGAAGCAAACCACGTCTGGCCACGCCCCGTGTGGTGGCTCGAATTGCCCAGCTGAAGGGTGAGTGCCCAGGCCTCTTCGCCTGGGAGATCCAACGCCAGCTCCGTGCGGAAGGGTTTTGCACCCAGGACAAGACTCCCAGTGTAAGTGCCCTCCTCTCCCCACACTGGGGCTGGCAAACAGGCTGTCTGGGGAGAAGACCCCTTCTCATTAGGCAACGAGACCATCCCAGGCTGGAGGGCAGGGCTCCTGGGCTCTCTTCCGAAAAGTGGTGGTGGTTGAGAAGAAGCAAGAAAGAGAAAAGGCTGCCTTTAGGAATTGTGCAGACAGAGACAGAAGGAGAGAGGACGCTGGGGAAATATCCTTGGGATACAACCCTGGGACTGTGCACCATCTCTCCACTCAATGCCCGGACACCCCCAGGTCTCCTCCATCAACCGAGTCCTGCGGACACTACAGGAGAACCAGAGACTGCCCTGGGCACAGCTCAGATTGCCAGGTAGGTTTTTGAGTTGCCCCCACAGATGATCAGAGCCAAACCCAAGAATTTTGCATTTCTTTAGTCTTATTCTCTCCTGGCAGAAGAAAAGTGAGGCTTGGAGAAAGGAAACGACTCCCACAATGCCACTAGCTAGTTGTTGGCAGGTCCTAGAGCAGATCTCAGGTCCCTTGCCCCTAGGTTCACAGGATCTGCTGAGGAAGAGGCAGGGCTGGGCCTTCTAACCCTCCTCTGCCTTGTGCACAGGTCACTTTTCGGGGGCGCTTTGCTTCTGCTTCCCCCTGAATACTGAGCATGCGCCCTGCCAACGCATGCAGCGTGCCTCCTACCAAGTGCCTCTGCAGTGACCTCCAAATCACTGTGAATGCATCCCACCCCCGGTGCAGCTCTGCTCTTATACCCATGCTGTCCCCTGTCCACAGCCCCAGGGCCTCAAGGACCCCATCTGACCAGAGGAATCACCATTACAAACCACACAAACCATTGTCTCCCTTTTTAGCTGTTTCGGCTCCAGTTCCTCGCACTCCCCATAGGGGTTCTGAAGCTCCTCGCGGCCCCCATCCAGGGACTGGCCACCGGAATCGGACCATCTTCTCCCCAGGTCAAGCTGAGGCGCTGGAGAAAGGTGCCAGTGCCGGGGAGACAGGGTCAGAGGCTGCTCCGTGTGACATACGGAGGCAGTGGCCCTGAGGCCTGTGAGCAAAGGATGAGAGGTGGAGGCTGTGGTGGTCCTGCCTTGGGGACTAGGGTAGTTTAGGGTTGCAGCAAGTAGGGAGTGGGGCGTGAGGGGGAGACCCATGCCTTGCTCCTCTCCCTATACCCTGGCTCTGAGCCTCCATCTCTGCAGAGTTCCAGCGTGGGCAGTATCCCGATTCAGTGGCCCGTGGAAAGCTGGCTGCTTCTACTTCTCTGCCAGAAGACACGGTGAGGGTGAGTGAGCTCTGCCACATAATGGGCACAAACCACAAGGACAGAGTCTGTGCCCAGAAGTCTTTGGGTCCCGGTGAGGTGGAGAAGGGGGCAAGAGGATGGAAACAAATGTGTCCGGAGCAGAAATTAGAGACAAGATCCTCCTTGTTCCCCTCCTGCTGATGCTTTCCCCTCCTCCCCGCTCCAAGCCTTTGAGCTGAGAAAGAGGACAGCGAGCAAAGGTCAGAGCAGGGAGGGAAGATGTCGGGTCTCGGGAAGGGTCTGTGACCTGAGTCCAGGCCAAGAACAGGTGCTGAGAGCAGTAGGTGCCAAGTAGTGGAGAAAACAGCCGGCTGCTTTGTTTCTGCCCTTCCCCAGGTCTGGTTTTCCAACCGAAGAGCCAAGTGGCGCCGACAAGAGAAGCTCAAGTGGGAAATGCAGCTTCCAGGTAATTTCTGTGTCCATCCAGTGTCCATCCATCCATCCATCCATCCATCCACCCATCCATCTATCCACCTATTCCTTCCTTCTTTCTTCTCTTCCTTTAATTTTTTTTACCTGAGGGAGAGAGACAGACATGTATTTGTCATTGGTTGCTTCATATATGTGTCCTGACTGGAGAGAGAACCCACAACCTTGGTGTATTGGGACGATGCTCCAACCAACTGAGCTACCTGGCCAGGGCCCTTCCTTCCTTCCGTCCATCCACCCACCTAACATTTACTTGGCACTTCCCACAGGCCAGGCCCTGTGTTAGATGCTGGGCATGCGCAGTCTCTGCTCTTCAGGGCTGCACTGTCTCCAGTTTACCAGCCTTGGGATTTAATCTTTCTTCCCTAGTCTCCCAAGGCTCTGCCAGTTTAAGGCTGTAGCATTCATCTTCTCTCAGCCCTGCCAAAATTTGCTGCCTTTTCCAGAAACGTTCTGCTCCTCACTGCCACTCTCCCCTCCTTGGACCCTGGTTCCTCCCTCTGAATGGATCCACCCTCCCCTTGTAGGTACTTCTCAGGGGTTGACTGTACCGAGTGCTGCCCCAGGGATCACCTCCACACAGGTATTCAGGAAAGGAGGGGAGTTTATGAAGCTGGAAGACTAAACGGCTCACCACCTCTCCCATTCCCGGTGAAGGCCTGAGCTAAATGTCATGACTCTCCCAGTTCCCCACAGTGCACACTTCCAGGAAGTGCCATTCTCATAGTCTACTAAGTGAATGGCACCCTCTGGGGTTGTGTAGTATACAGTCTGGGCCAAGGGCAGCCCTGGGTCCCAGTCCTGCTAAACAGGAGGCATCACAGGCAGCTGAGGGTGTTCTCTTGCTTTTTTTCTAGCAGTCCCCTGGCAGTGTGGCCACAGTGGCCCTGCCTGTCCTGGAATCCTTGGGTTCCCCCTGTTATCAGCTGTGCTGGGGGACAGCACCAGACAGGTGTCTGGATGACACCCCACCCCATGCCTGTCTCAAGCCTTGCTGGGGTAAGAATCCAGGCCAGGCCTCACTCCTGCAGGGTGTGGGGAGGGCTGGCTGACTCCACAGGAGGACAAGGCTCTCTGATCAAGATCATCAGAGTAAACTCAGTACATCTTTCCTCCTTCCTTTTGTGGCCCACAAAGCTGGGGCAACTGGTATTCCCTGTCTAAAGTACCCGGCAGCCACAGCAGGAAAAGCGGGTGGGGCTGGGATTTGAGTGCTTCTGTCCATGGTAGAGAACCAATGTCTGCCTTTCCCCATCAGTGGCAGCAACGAGCCCATGCCTACCCTCTCTTTGTCCCTGCAGGCTATGTGCCCCCCACAGCTGAGCCCCCCGGATTCTGTACTGCTCTGCCATCCTTGCCCTCCTTTCCATTGCCCCCGCCGACAGTCTTGCTGCCCCTCACGCCCTTCTCTGGCTTGGCTCCCCACTGCTGCAAGGCCTGTGATGAAGGAGGAGGGCCAGGACGGAAAGAAGAGGGAGTGGGGGCCGTCTAATGCTGGCCTGCCCACGCACATCGTTGCTCCTCCCTCCTTCCTGCATCTCTTCCTCACCTGTGGACCTTGCCAGGTCCTGCCCTGCTGCCCCATTGTGTTACCCGTTTTGAGGGGCTGGAGAAGCCATGCCCACCCACTGCTCACAGTGGCCTTAAAAGGCCTTCACTTGGCAGCAATAAAAACATTTTTTAATCTACAGTAGTTCCTGTTGTCCTTTATGTTTTTCCCGTGAGCACTCATACTCCTGCCCTTACATTTAACAGTTAAACTGTCTGCCCTATCTGTCATCTAACTCTCTGAAATATCTATGTATGTACCATAGCTAATGTATTGATGTATTTATGTAATGTAACTATGTGTGTGTACATGTATATGTGTATGTATCTGGCTATCTCCCCATCTACATATGTATGTATGTATGTATCTATCTTGGTATTTGAGTGCTCACGTACCCACACACATGCACACACACACACTGATAATACATCATAGCACATCACCCTAAATCTTCCAGCACGTATCTCAGAAAAATAAGAAACTTTTCTTATATAACTGCAACAGGATGACCACATCTGAGAAAGTTTTCAGTAATTCCTTAACCTAAGAAAATAGACGTTCTTTAATTGAACATGTATTTTTATTTTGCACAGCAGCAAACAAAGGAATGCCATTTTCATAGTCTGCTCGTCCCTTTGCACATGCTCCATGTTTGCTTACTACTTCTTGGCAGGAAGTTCCCAACCTGCTCGATTTTGTCCCCTGCAGAGAAATCTCTAGGCTCCTCTTGGGAAGACTTGGGGTGGAGGGGAAAATATGAGGAAAGGGGGGGTGAAGAAGGGGCTCTTTGTGTTGGAGGATGGGCTCATCCCTCCAAATGCTTCCCCCTTTGAAGGGCAGAAGTAGAATGAGGATGCAAAAGGGTGGCAGCGTGGGGACATTGTTGTTTACTCCAGGTTCTGGTCTGGAAGTGGCCCTTCAAGAGGTCTCTTTATCATTGGTCTTAGATCCTCGCTCCTTGTTCAGTAAGTAGCCATGAACCCCATGGGGCCATTAAAATTTAATTAAAATTAACTATGATGAATAACTCAGCTCCTCACTCACAGTAGCCATATATCAAATGCCCAATAGCCACATGTGGCCCGAGGCTGCCGTACTGGACGGTAAACATTTTCAGCAGCACAGGAAGTTCTAAGGGGCAGCACAGCTCTAGAATGGAGTCCCAAGGGTAACAGATTGTACCCTGCCCCTGCCCTGCCTTCAGTGCCCTTGAGCTGGAAGCCTGCAGGACAGGCTGACCCGGGAAATGGGTGAGGCTTTGTAGAGTGATGATCTGCACAGTGCTGTCTGAGAAGAAGCCATTCACTTCAGTGACAGAACTGACATCAGCAGTGGAAGAAGCTGTCAGCTGAGACCCTACAGCTGAGCACATTCAAGTGGAGAATGGATGACTACTTGTGGAGAACAGGGCATGAAAGAGAAAGTGTGTGTGTACGTGTCCCCGTGCACACACATGCCCGCCCACCAGAGTGTGGATATGGATTTGTGGCGTGCTGAGGGACTCTGCGTTGAATGGCCTCCAAGTTCCTATCTCTCTGAAGACTGCGTTCCACTGTTTATCTGTGGCCTATTCTTCACGTTCTCTAGGAAAGGAGGTGCCCGGGGCTCTAGTGTTCTCACCCTTTCATGTATTAGATAATTTCTTTACAAAATTCTTTTGTATGTCACAAGGAGAAACATACTTACAAAAAACCCTGAGGTTATTTTCCTCTCTCCAAACACAATCTCTCTCACGTTCCAGTTTCAGCTGCTCTCGAGATGGCCTGAAAGCCAGGCTCTCACTACGGCACAACGCAGTTTTCCCAGAGCAGAGGCCAGGCAGGCAGCACTGTGGGCGTCTAAGAGCATCTCAGGAGGCGTGTGGATGCTGCTTTGAATAATATTGAGTCAGAAATGAGAACATAATTCCCTTTTCGACTCCCTTTTGTTTCTGATTGCATCAAACAGAAAGTCTTCATTTTGGTCCTAGTTTTTAATACCTCTGTAAGAGTTGTTAACCTTTTTTTTTTTTTTTAACAGAGGGAAAGGGAGCCTCAGGTTCTGAGCCTCAGGCAAGGAAGGGAAAACTCTAACTAGGACTGACAACATCACTTTGTTTTCATTGTATTTATTGTTATGGTCACTTTCTGTTCATGGCAAGCAATTCTGGCCTTTCATTTTATGATAGTGATTAAAACATTCCTTTCTGAATAAATGTACTTAAGAGTCTACCTCAATAAAAACATTAATAGGACTGATGACAAGCTGATGAACACCAAAGTTATAAAGACAGTGCAAGAATGACAGTCACTTTGGAAGCTACATTTTGATGGAAAGATGAGTGGATATTAGGGTCCACTCTAATCAAAGAATTGAGCCAGAGGTCTCAGTCATGGGACCCTGGGTAGATTGTTCCAGCTCCCTGTAAAAGGTGGGCAGTGATGGGGAAAGTACCTGTTGTGCCCAACTGACTGGACCACAGGCAATAAGGCGGGATGGCTGGTAAACTCTGGAGGTGATGGAATGGTGGGGAGGAGGTAGGCGACATAGGCATAAGGTGTTATTACCATTATCCTGTGCCCCATAGGATTGATAATCCTTCATTCTTTCTAGACCAAAGACAATTAGTCATACCTGGATTCTGAATCCTTCAGGACAAGGCTAATTCCTCAAGGTCAATGGAAGATCCATTGATCTTCTACTTACCATTTAGGCTCTTCTATTCTGGCTAGAGCCTCAGTCTCAACCTTACACCCCCACCCACCCTTGATATCCTACTCTGTACTAAGTAAGACACACACCAAGGTCTTGGGGGTGGCCTTTTTGGATGTATTGTTGCTTGAAACAGATGTTTTGCTAAACTGGGTAGGAAAAGTCGTGTAACAGATTTTCTTCTCACGGATCTTGACTCTGGGGTTCCTGTTCTGTTTAGTGCAGTCGTCTCTCCTGGAGGAGTTGGATTTCAGCAGGTGGCAACCCACTGGCCTGGGGAGGAAAGAGGAAACGGAAACCTTCAGTCAGTCATGTACTGACCTCTGGCTTTTAGGGAAAAAGCCTGTAAGATCCCAGGGGAAGAGAGAGACTAAAGTGATTTGTCCCTTTCTTGATGAGGGAATTATATGGACAGGTGAAGTTAATTTATGAAAAAAGGCAGTAGAGATTATTATTTTTTAAATCAAGTCAATGGTGCAGAAATACCATCAGAGTTCTTAAGGAGACTGTAGTCAACAGGTAAAATTTACTACATGAGAGTGTACTAGGTGGCAGTCTGTTTACTAAGCATTTTACAACCATTATCTCACGTAACACAACAACCCTAGGAGATAAATGCATATTCCTATTTCACCCATGAGAAACAGACTTTAAGTTCATTTGCCCAAGGTCAAAGACATTTAACTGATAAAAATCTAATTACGACCCAGTTTGGAGTCCAGAAGTGAGACGTTAACCACTACCATACACTGTCTACTAGAAAGTCAGGCCGGAAGGAGCCTGAGAAACTTAGTTCAATCCAAGCCCTTCATGGAATAGATCAGAAAACAAGTTCAGTGGGATTTCATTTTATTTTTCCCTGTTTGGCCATAGTAAAAGGTTTATATAAAAAAAATGGGTAGAAAATGGAAGGAAAGGAGTGAACGCATACTGAGGCATCTATAACTAGATTCACATTGTCATTTAACCTTCACACCATCCTATGAAGTAGGTATCAATCCCCAAGGACCAAGTCCTGCTAGCTCTTGGTTCCAGGTCCGGATGATATCAAAACCGAAGCTCTTTCTACAGCACAACACGTTCATCACTTTCCAAGCCGAGCGAGAGAGGTAGATTGTGAAGGGAAAGGCCTGAAACTGTGAGGTGCCTGCCTCGAAGAGATGCGAACAGGGAAGGATGACAGGGAGGCAGCATTTTGGGAAAGAGAACCTGATGTAGAGAACAGATGAGGTGGGGATGGGTCTGGCGTGAGTGCTGCTGGAAAGCCCTTGCTGCAGTTCAGGCTTTTGGTGAAATCCTGGAACCACTGGCAGTAACCGTAATTAGGACAGAGCAAGCACTAGAGAGGGGTTGTTAAGAGGACAGCCCAGAATTTTCAGAGGGGTTGGCGAAGGGAACACATGGGAGGTGGTGCCTGGGAGGATGGCCATGCCCTAGATGAGCACGGGGAGGGCAGAATAATTATCTTTGGAGGTGATAATGAGGAGGCTGATTTTGAAGGGATGGTCGTTGTCAATCAGAAAGTTAGAAAAAGATGAAGTTAGAGTTCGGAAGAAGGGTCAAGGCTGCAGATAAATATCTAGGAGCCCTCAGCCCCCCAGAGATTCAGGGGTGAGGATAGCAAGTGCAAAACTCTCCATCTTAATAAAGAGACACAGATACACAGGTACACTCATCCCCCCCCTCCCCGCTTGCTTGCAAATCTGTGTACTATTATCATGCGTAGCATACGCGGGAGAACCTAGATCTGATTTCTCCTCATCTCTCTAGCACACGTTGGGTTGGAAGCCCTGAAAGGGAAGGCACAGATCTGGAATACAGTCATACCTCCGTACTTGTCGGCTTTAGAACTTATCAAAAACTGTACCCCTCTCATGTTGAAGAGAAAAAATGTTTCAGCCCTGAGCATTTGTTTGGGATTCCTCGCACTTGCTAGAACTTGTATGAGTCCCCGCACTGCCCCACAAGAGAAAATGCGTCATCATTCGGTACGCATAGGTTTCAGCCCTCACTACGAGTTCCGGAACAAATCAGCAGTGAGTACCGAGGTCCCACCGTGTATGTCTGGAGTTGATCAGGTTGTGGGACCCAAGTCGGCCCACCGTGCTTTTTGGTCTTATTCTCACACGCCACACCCCTCTCTCCTTTCTCCTGCCCCTCAGCCCCTGCTCCCTCACACCAGGTCCCTACCCACGGTGCCTTACCTAAAATTCCCAAATACACTCTTTGGTAATGTCCTCGCTGTCTGCAAACAGGGTGCCACTTCGGTCGGACCTCATGTAGAAGCCATTGGGTGCCAGTACTGTGAGCAAGTTGCTCCCTTGAAGCTCGATACAAAAGTTGAGGGCAAACTTCCCCCATGGGCGGAAGGTGCCAAAGGATGTTATTGACCAGAAGGATCCACCCTGTGCTGGGGAGGGAAGAGCTTGGGTTGGTGGGCCATTCCAGAGGGGAGTCCTCCAGCAGTGCGGCCTCGGAGGGGGCTCCCAGGAGATATGCCGCCCTCCCCGGCAGCTCTACTCTGCCGCATTGGCAGGTCCTTATGTGGAAAAGTGGAGCCCTGGCTGGCGTAGCTCAGTGGATTGAGCGCGGGCCTGCGAACCAGAGGATCGCGGTTCGATTCCCAGTCAGGGCACATGCCAGGGTTGCAGGTCGGTTTCCTGCAGGCCAACTCCCAGCAGGGGACGCACAAAAGGCAACCATACATTGATGTTTCTCTCCCTCTCTCCTTCCCCTCTAAAGATAAATAAACAAATAAAATATTTAAAAAAAAAAAGAAAGAAAAGTGGGAGGACTGGTCTCTGTTCTGCCAGGCCACTCCGGGGACGTTGAAGTGTGAAAATGAACAGAAACTCTATTTTCCTTTATGATGAACAGGCCCTGAGTGCCAGGCTGTGATGTCTGGGTTGGGGCTCGGGGAGGGCGGGACTGTGAACTGAGGGTGAGGGTGAGGGTGAGGGGCTCCTCACCCTGGAAGTGGTAGATGCCCTGGCGGCAGGGCAGCAGGTGAATGCAGTTGGGCTGGTCCACGTTGCACTGCATGAGGTCATGCTCTGCCGAGACGCCCACATACCCATACCGACCTCGCAGTACGAGGAAGGGGCGGTTGGCTAACCGAATCCCAAATTCCTCATTTGGGCCTGAAAGAAATAGAAAGGCATTACCTGAGTGGGCTGCCTCTAGAGGAGACGCTTTCTCAGATGAAAGCAGGAGGGCAGACACTGATTGCAGGAGAGTACAGTCAATATTTTAACATTTAGTGAACACCTACTGTGTGCCAGGTCACATGCTAGGTACCGTGAAATGTTTGTGAAAGCAGTTAGGAATTTTAATTATTCTTCCTTTCTTTGAGATATGTGAATCTATTTAACCCTCACGATAATCTTGTGAGGAAGGCAGACTGGACATCACCTCCATTACAATGAATACAAGGAGGCTGAGCCTCAGAGAGGCAGTTTGCCAAATGATGGCAAAATTTCAGTGACTCCACAAGCATACAGACCCGAATCTTCTGACTCCAATTCCAGGGCTTGTTCTAACATACCCAGCTCCCTAGAAAGCATCTTTCCAACCTAGGTCCCCAAGTTGGACTAAGCTGGAAGGAAGACCGCTTAACTCACCTGGGATGGTGGCATTGGCCATCAGCAGGCCGTTGGGGGCGATGCCCAAGAAGCGCCTGTTGGGAGACTGCAGGATGAGCCTGCCACAGTTCCAGTGCATACGGAAGAAGGTGTCACACTCCAGAGGGTGCCCGTTAGCCAACACGGTCCTATGGCGCCTCTGGAGGTAACATTGGGAACAGAAAAGGGAAGCAGGGAAGGAAAACAGGTTTCTTTCCCTCATTTTTATTCCTAGACCCCCCTTCGTACATCCCACCCACTAGCCGTTTTCATTCTCTCAGGGTATGCTTTATGCTTTCAGATCTTTTTGGGAAAACATTGTGACTCCTGCTCTCTACTTGCCCAGTCTGTGCTGTATCTCAGAGCCCAGTATCGAAAAGGGAACTGGATATCCACGTGGAGAGAAATAAACCTTGGCCCAGACTCCAAAATCACTTCAACATGGATCATAGACATAAAAGTAAAACCTAAACTATAAAACATCTAAAGGAGAACAAAGGAGAAATTCTTTGCAAATTTGGGGTAGGCAATGATTTCTTGGGATCAAAAGAACCCCCACTAATCATCGATGAAATGGAAAAATTGGACTTAATTACATTTAAAATTTGCTACTCAAAAGACACTATTAAGCAAAGGAAAAGGCAAGCCACAGATTGGGAGAAAACATTTACAATATGTATATTTGGCAAAGGACTTGACTTTAGAACATATAGAAATGCATAATTTAACAAGACAGACAACCCAGTAACAAATGGGCAAAAAATTTGAACAGACATCTCACAGAGTAAATAAACAAACACTCAATAAGCACATGTGAAGATACTCACACATGATCAATTATAAGGGAAATGCAAATTAGAGCTATGAGAAAATGTCACTACACACCCATTAGGTTGGCTAAAATTAAAAAGACAATATCAAGTGTTGAATTCTCATCCATGACTGGTGAGAATGTAAAATGGTACATACAGTAGAAACCTACTTGACATCTTCTCAAGAGGTTAAATACGCATTTATCAGCAGTTGCAATCCTAGGCATTCACCCAGGATAATTATAAAAGCAGGCTCACAAAAAAGACTCATGCATAAACGTTTATAGCAACTTTGTTCCTAAGTGCCCAAACTGGGAACAATTCAAGTAATTAACAAGTGAATGGAAAAACAAATTATGTTTGTATTTATGAAGAGTATTATGAAATACTACTCAACAATAAGAAGGAATAAATTACTGATACACGCAACACTGTAGATGAATTCCAATACATTACGCTGAGTGAAAGGAAGCATACATGCCCCGATACGATATGATCCCACGTGTGTGACATTCTGGAGCAGAGCATCTAAACGTGATCCACGGACAGAGTCCACGTCAGCAGTGGTGGGAAGAGCAAGGAGGGAGGGAGCTGACTGCAGAGGGGCAGGAGGGAGCTTCTGTGGTGGTGGAAACAGTCTCCAACTTGGCAAATGGTGGTAGGTGCATACATTTGTCAACACATGTTCAATTAATTACACACTTAAAATGAGTGTGTTTTATTGTACACAAGTTGTGCATCAATACAGCTGACTTAAAAATAGAGGCCCCGTTGGGTGTGTACTGACCAGGGCCACCACCGCACACGTTACCACATGGTCACCTGCCTTGAAGAAAGAGAAGTGTGTCTATAGAGAGAGAGCTCAGGGCTTAAGGGTTGTCTTGCTCAGAAAGCCAAGGTCTTACCTGGGCTAGGTAGCAACCGTTGGCAGAACGAAGCTGCAAAGCGAGGTTGTCATTGTCACTTTCGAACTGGAACAATGACATTGGAGTTAAGTGCTCAGAGGCAGCATACACCTCAACATCTGCAGAGGAAGGACATGTCACAATAAGTCTGAGTCTGGTCTCACGCTCGGTCTCAGCCCCTCCTCCATGCTTTATGGCTGGGGTTCCCTCTTCCTTTTCACCTTGACCTACATCACCTTCCGCTTCCCCATAGTAGCCTGGAGAAGACCCAGGCCACTTTCCTTTAAAGCCCGTACCCCTGCTTTGTTGTCCTTCTCCATGGCATAGAGGTGCTCTTGGGACCCCTAGACCTTCCTTATAATTAGGTTCAAACGTCCTCACTCATCCCAAACACATTTTCCTCTGCTCAGTAGCTGCCCCTCCTCCCTCCGTGGCTGCGCCGGACCCAGCACTTGCCGTAGACGACAGAGAGGAACTTCCGACTCCTTGACCTGAGGCTGACCCAGGTGGGGCAACGCTGTAGGATGAACCACTCCTCACCCCTATGGGGACTGGAGCCCAGGGCCAGGAGCAGGCGTGGGCCCTGTGCGTACAACATGCCCCCTTCTCCATCGCTCAGTGCCACGAGCCCCCCGGGCCGCACTTGCATGTGAAAAGCAGTCTGTGCGGACGGTTGGGAGACCAGCCGGTCTAAGTGGGACAAGAAGCAGTGTGTAGAGGTCTCCAGGTGGTAGCATCCATCTTGGAAATGCAGCAGGAATCCACATTCCCCCAGGCAGGGTACTGGAGCATCCACCCAGACACGACTCAGCGTGGGGTCGGCCCTGGCATAGCAGCGGTGGAGGGGGCTATAGAGGATCACGTGGACGTGCAGGGCTGGCCTGGGGGTCCACATGTGATAAGCTGAGAGGACCCGTGAGTTGCAGAACACGTCCTGGCCATCAGACTCCAGATAACGACCGCTGATTATGCACTGGAGGGTCCACTTGCCATTGCGGTGGAAACGGAGCAGGAAGCATCCATGGTGGCTGGTCCTTGGTCGGTCATAGCACAGGCTGCCATCTGCCTCACACAGGACGCAGAGGCCCTGTAAGCTCCTTAGTCGTACCACAGCCTGTGTGTCGTGCTCATTGCTGACCAGAATTTCCCAGGTCTGGAGGCATCGGGAGGGAGAGGAAGGAAGTCAGTCCTGCTCGGTGTCTGGACCAAGGAGTCCTAAAGCCCTCACCTCTGGCATCACCCCAGAAGCACCTTCACTGAGACCCACCAACTTTCCCTCAGCACAGGCCTCCCTTGTGCTTCTCCACTGTCTCATTCAACAGTTATCAAAAGATCCCTGGACACCTCATGCACTGGAGTCGTAGGGCTTCTCAGTATCCCAAGAGGAGTTGTCCATGCCCAGGTCCTCCAGCTAATGAAAGGTAAATCACCCTATCTTCCTTGACCATGTTCTTCAACACTTAAGTTTTAAAGAAATGTTTTGGTTTCAGTCTTACTTTTCTCTTCCTCACTGTTGCCCCTGGATAGCTCACTCAGCCAACATTTTCATTCCCCTGTCCACCTCTGCAACTGGGCAGGAGAAAAGTGAGACCTCTTAGAGGCAGGCTCGGGCTCAGGGATGAGGTTAGCACAGTTGAGATGCAATTGTTTGCTTTAGCTGTGATGAACTCTTGTTATAGGTGAGAGGACCTCGCTGGGGCCTCACCCTGTAGTACCGCCCCAGAGGGGCCCCCATCCTGCTCTCAAATGAGAACCCACTCTTAGGGCGGCTGGAGTACCCCATTTTCAAACTACAGCCAGAACAGAAAGGCAGGCTTTGCAGTGACTGCACTGGTTTAACTTTCGCATGCCCACAACTCAGCTTTCCAGCCTGGGCTGTCCACCTCTCCTCTTTGTGATGACACAACCACTCTGTGCTGGAATGGAGGGGAGGGGACAGCCAGAGCAAGACAAGGCAGCAAGGCCAGGGCTGAGGCTTCACCTCCTGATGAAGGTTTAGAGAGGGGGGAGATGGAGCCTGTGGTAGGAGGGTCTTGGCCTAGCCATGGCAGAGGCCAGGAAGGTGATAAGGTTGAGAGTGCACTCTCCCCACTTGACCCCTCCCCATCCCACAGGAGGGCTTAGTCACTGGGAAAACTGGCTCCTGTCCAGGTTTACTCTGATACCTGTCTCCGGCCCAAACCCTTTGCAGTAGCGGTGACCGTGTTCTTATACGGCTCGTAAGTGAGGTAGGATCCTGCCCAGCTGATGAGCCCAACCCTTAGGTTCTCCAGCTTGGGTCGCCTTTGCGTCCACTCCATCTCATCCATGGAGCTGGCACCACAGGTGATGACTTCGTCTGGCCCAGCCTTCCCCCCAGTGGTGAGGTTCCAAAGGCCATAGGGCCTGGAATCAGGCCCGAAGTACCCACCAGAAGACGTTCCCAGAGGGAACTTTCCAGGCACAGGCTGACTAGGGCCCAGCGCCTCTGTGACCCGGGAGCATTATGACTGTGACAGCTGCCTCCCATCCCACCATAGCAGGAAAAGGACACTGGCCCAGCATCAGAAGAGGTGGGTGCAGGCTGGCATTAGCTCTCCATCCCACCACTCCAGGAGGTGGGCTACGACTGAGAATCAGAAGTTCAGCTTGTGCCAGTGACCACCTGTGACTTTAGGCAAGTCCCTCCCCTTCTCTTTCTCTTTTTAATCGCAGAAGTCATCCTCTTTCCTCCCTGGAAGTGGGTTCTACCTGGCTCCCTTGGGGTTCAAGTGATTTGGGAGTTTGTAATATGAAAGAAAAATTGATGAACTTTTATGGCCCTTGGGAGGATGAGGCCAGGAGGATATCTGAGACATCCTCTGATGTCTCAGAAGGTACTTTTCAGGGAGTGGGAGGACACCCTAGATAGACAACCAGCAAGGATCAAATGACTCAGAGTGATTAGAAAGGCTGGCTCTGTGGCAGGGCGAAGAGCACGTCTTAAGAGGGGAGAGTCCCAAGTGCCATCCTGATCCCCAGTGGACTGTGGCTGCACAGCCAGCCAGTGCTGCCTCTGAGTACACCAGCCCCCCGAGTCTCTGTCCACCAGGAGCCTCTGGAACTCACTTCATACACAGCCCAGGGAGAAGACAAGCCTACAGCCTGGAGAGACTGACATGAAAGGAGAGAGAATGGCAAAAAGAAATAATGGTGGTGATAGTGGGTTTTGTTTAAGCTTTGTTGGGATGCAAAGGGAAGTGGGCAGAGTAAACCACGCATGGAGAATAGCCCACAACCCTGGTTCCTATTCCCCATGGGTGGGGTGGGGGTTGCCTTCCCAGGTGGAGAGTCTTGGTGGTGCACAGTGAGGAACTGTCATCTCCCAGTCCCTACCAACTTGGAGTTTTATGAAATAAGGCAAATATGCCACAGAATCAGCTGTGCGTCTTTAAAGGTACATTTTCTTGGCCCTCAGTCCAGTCCTGATGAATCACTTTTTCTCAAGTGTACCTCAAGACCCTTATTTTTAATGAATGTTCCCTCCTCCTCAAATTTTAATGTGCATGGTAGTCATTCAAAAGCACAGCTAGCCAGGAGATGGATAAGGTATGAGAGTTATATGACTTACAGAAGCATGAAGGTAGATCCTATCTGTTACCCTCAGCAAAGGCCCTTGGAGTTAGAGAAGTAGGATTTCCTCCACTGGAATCCCTAAAGTACTTCCAGTCTCAAGAATAAGGAGGGAGAAGTCAAGCTACATTAAGGCAGCAAAGTATGTGTGTGTGCTTGGGGAGGTGGGGGCTGGCCTTGCAGCCTTAGCTGCTAGGAACATCCTCCATACTGTCTCTTCGCATCCAATAACCCAGCCCCCACTTCTAGGCTACAGACACCATGTACAAACCACAGCAAATTTATTACTCAATATCCAGTGCCATTTCATAGCACCACCCGGAGCCCTCACCTTCCCTCCCCACCTGGCCCCAAGGGTATGCTCCAAATGGGAAAAAACAAAAGTAAACCCACGTCCCTGCTCCTCCTCTAAAAGAAGGAGCCTCAGCCCTGGAAGCCCCTTCCACAGGTCCCAACAGGCAGGAGAGTGGACCCCTCTGTGCCTGGAGAGCAAGGCTCCAGATTCCAACAACAGAGAGAACATGCAGGCAGGAGGGGCAGGAGCAGAGGCCTACGTCTGCGGGAGGTGGGGCAGGAGGGCAGGGCACTGCCTGAGGAGTCCGGGAGTCTGGTCATCCCGGGGATGCACGCGGGAGCTTCTGGGCAGCAGGGGCCGGCCCCTGGTTGGTTAGCGTTTCGACAGCTCGTGGGACAGCCAGTCCAGCCCATCGTATAGGCCTGTACCTTGGGTGGCACAGGTGGCCTGGACGTACCACTGTGGGGAGAAGGAAAGAAAGAGGTTAGCAGCAGGGAATAAACGGGGGATGTACTTACTTCCTGCCCAGTCTGTGGCTCCCTTGGGAGAGGCAGGGCCCTCACCGTGCGACTGCGCAAGTGCTGCAGGCCCAGCTTGTCGGTCAGCTCGCTCACGGGCATGGCGTTGGGCATGTCCTGCTTGTTGGCAAAGACCAGCAGCACCGCATCCCGCAGCTCATCCTCCTGCAGCTGAGAGAGGCCAAGGGGATGGAATCTGGGGTCCCATGGGGTCCCCAGGCTCCCTCTTACCTGTTGTGTAGGGGACCTCCCCTTTCTACCTTCTAGTATCAATGGGAAAAACATAATATTGTCTAGTCTACTGCTGAACACAGACGTAAGAGTTATAAGTCGGCTGGAGGCCATCTTGGCCGTAAGTCCAGAAAGAGCCTTTTTCTAATTTGAGTAATTGTCCCAGTCAAAATGACGAAATTTCCAAACGGAAAAACAAGAACATAAGATGATGTTTCTTTCCACCACATATTTCCCCCTCCCTACCCATTCTCAGACTCAGATGTAAGGACATGAAAATTCAAGTTCTTGTTATCTGACCCAAGGTCCAAACAGGGTGAGAGTCTCTCTGTGTTCACAAAGAGAGACACACATTCCAGGCCTGTGAAGCATTATCTGACCTTCACACCAGGAAGGAGATCTCTGTCTCCGACCCAAGGGACCAGTTCCCAGGGCCCTGGGTGCTCACCATCTTCTGGAGTTCATCAGCAGATTCCTGGACCCGCTCTCGGTCGTTACTGTCCACCACGAAGATGAGACCCTGGATCGGAGGGCAAAGGGAGGGAGGAGCAATCACTCCTGCCCAGGACATACCCTACTCTGGCTCCTCTTTGTGTCTAAACCCTTCTCATCTAGTAAACTTCCACTAAGGCTCTGCAGATGTCCTGGCACAAACTGGAGACACCCTGCAAAGGATACAGCTTCTGTCTTCAGGCAAGGAATCTAGTTAAAAGACAAGCCTGAGAACATGGCAAGACACGTGATGAAAGCTAAATCAGACAGCCTGGACTCTGGATCCAGAACCCTGCTTCTCAGAACACACCTAAGGTGGTGGAGTCTCAGAACACTAAGAAGGCCGGTTCTGAAGGAGGAGTAGAGGCTAGCTCACAAAAAGGGAGGTTGAAGGGGACACGGCTTTTTCCTAGCCTGGGGGGCCCAGCCTAGGCCAACATCTCAGTCTTCCTAACCCTAACACCACCTCCCCTGGAGTTGGGGAAACACCCCCGCCCCCACCTGAGTGTTCTGGAAGTAGTGCCTCCACAGAGGGCGAATCTTGTCCTGGCCTCCCACGTCCCAGACTGTGAAACAGATGTTCTTGTATTCCACTGTTTCCACATTGAAGCCTGCAGATAATTGGGAAAAATATGAGGAAAAAGTCCTGAAACAAAGGACCTCACTAAAATTACGTGGATTCAGCAGGGTCACAAAACCAGAAGGCAGTGATCAAAGCCCAAGGGAACAGAAGCCCAGAGGATGGGCAGTCCACAGACGGGGCGGGGCTAGGTCACATCCAGCCCTCCTCAGCCCTCCTGGACACCACCCAGAGCGTCCAGATACTGTGACCCACTTCTCAGGTAGCTGTATCTGGTGTCACCTCCCACTACTGGAAAGAGAATGGGGAGTACACCCGGAGGAGGTCAGCCGCCGCACTCCCGCTCCTCCCGATCTCGTCTCCAGACTCACCTATGGTGGGAATGGTGGTGACAATCTCCCCCAACTTCAGCTTGTATAGGATTGTGGTCTTGCCAGCTGCATCCAAGCCAACTGTAAAGGAGAGAGGCATAGAGATGGGAGTGAGGGAGCCCCCTAGAGACCAGGGAAGGGGAGAGCCTAGGACAGCTGACGGTGACGGGGGCGGAGAGCCCGAGCGCCTCCAGGTGCGCGCCGTTGTCTACCTTCCGGGCCTTGAGGGTAGTCTGGGTTGTGAGCGCCAACTCCAGACCCCAAAGCTGGAGGGGCGGGAGAGGGCTGAGGGGTGTCAGGTCACTGGAGGAGGGCCGTGCTCCTTTTAAAAGTCGTTTCCAAGGGCGGAATCCTCCCTTCCCACCAGCCGGACTAGGGCGGAGGGAGCGTCACCCCACCCAGGCCCGCAGCTCCGGGTCTCAGGCCCCAGGGGCGGCGCTGCAGACAGCGACCTTCCCGAGAGCTGTAGCCCTGGGGGTTAGGAGGTGGGTGACTCGGGGTTGGAGATCGGGTGAGCCAGGCTGGAGGGACGCAGGGGCGGGAGGGGTGTGCGGGGGCCGGCGCTCCCGTTCGGGCCGCGCGCACGATCTGCCTCACCCATGAGGATCCGCATCTGCTTCTTTCCGAAGATCCGCGAAAAGAGCGCGGACACAGTGAGGCCCATGGCGGGGGCCCGGGGGAGGGGGCACTGGCACGGACAAGGGGTGCAGGCTGGAACCGGCCGGCCGCGGGGGGATGGGGCTCGCCAGCGGGAGGAGGAGGTGCTGCCACCGCCTCCGCGCGTCCCGGCCCGCCCTACGTCACTGCAGACCCGCCCCCTTAGGGCCCCGCCCCAAGCTCCGCCTCCCCGGGCTCCGCGGCTTCGACTCCTCCAAAAACTGAAGCTGAGCGAGATGTTGCCTCTTGGCTGGCTCGCACGCCGGATTTTTAAAGAGGAAGGGATCAGGATCTCCCCCACGTTTCTAGAGCTCCTGTCTCGCCTGTGGCTGCTGAACCGGCAGTCCGAGCGGGGCCGAGGAAAGCTTTTCACGTTCCACAGAGGTCCCCGCCCGCATCTTCAGTGGTCGGCCGCAGGGCTTTTGTTTGAGGCGTTCAGCCTACTCTGGGCTCTGATTTAAACTCTAGGTAACTAGCAGCATCGACTGTGGGCACTACCCTCTCAGTGATGCAGAATCTCCATGCAGTTGTCTTTGTCCTCCCTTTTGCCCTCTCAGCTCCCAGTGAGGGGCTTTGTGCTTAGTAGGTGGTTCAGGGATAGTAGAATCTCAAGAGGAGTGCACGGGAGGTGGGAGAAGAAGATGCCCGAGTGCTAGCTGGCTTTCCTGATTCCCTAAAAGGCTTGCTTCATAGATCCCGAAACAGCGGAACCAGTGGAAGATTCCTGGCTCCGGGAAGCGCGGTCATAGACCCTACCGCATACTAACGCACTCGGCCTTGCCTCGATGAGCCTAGAAGCAAAATGCCTTTCCGTCTGGACCCAGGCAGCCTATCTGAAGCTCCTTCCTCACTTTTCCACGGATCTAAAAGCCTAGATTATGAACACCTATCCAGGGTGTTGTGAGGATCTTGCCTCCTTAGACCCAAGGAGCTTCACCAGTATAATTTCATCACTCAACAGAAGTAGAAAGAGGAGAAACTGGGTCAGTGTCGGACTTTTGCTTACCAGATGCTTGTGGGGTTGAATTGGACTGATAGGTTTGTCCACTGGAGCAAGGGCAGGTGGTTTGCTTATTCTGGATCCCAGTAACCTAAGAGCCCCTGTTTATGGACTAGATGTGGTGAGGTGAGCTGGGAATCAGAGAACCTTGTACACTTATTCAACAATTATTGAACCCCCATATGTGCCACTGTTCCACGTCCCAGTTCATATCTCAGTTCTGCCTTTTTGTGTGTGTGAGGGCTTATTTTCAACAATCCTCACAACCTATTATTTTTAACGACAGATGGAGACTAATATCTGACCTGTCTCATGAGGTTATGGTGAAGATTAAAGTGATGAGAGAGCATACCTGAATGTTTTGTGTAATGCAGCTGGGTGGTACTTGGGCCTCTAAGAAGCTTGGGCTGAACAGACCTCCAGAGCTTGCCCCACCCTGACCTGCAAGGCCTGTAAAGAGATCAGACTGTGGGCACTAGGTAGAAGGGCAAGACTTTACCCTTCAGTGATAGACTTGAATTCCTAACAAGGCTTTTACAAGGGCACAGAATACATTTAAAAGAGTTCCGGTAAAATAACACAACTAGTGGTGAACAAGACAGGTGAGTTCTACATCTTTAGCTCTTTTATTAACCTCTTCTTTTCATCCCTGTTGTCACTGCCCTATCTCACTACCATCCCCTCCCATGACTGAATTACCAGGAGCCACCTCACAGGTCCCTCACCCCTTGGTATCACCACCTAGTCATACAAGTCTTGATAATGACACTTTTGTGATTAAAATTTCATGTTTTTTATCATCCAGGACGAAATCTAAAGGCTTTAACTTGAGTCCCCCACCTACTATGCCAGCCCCATCTGTTGCCACCTCCTTCACACGTAGCCTAAACTGCTGCCTTGAGATGACTCAGTGCTTTCCAGGTAAGCCAGGGTCCTTAATGCCTTAGGAGTCCTTGCAATCTTTTCCCTCTGCCTGGAATGCTTGTTTCTCTCCTCTCTAGTTAGATGGGCAATCACTCCTCACCCTTCAAATCCCAAAGTTTTTTTTTCCTCAGAGCCTTCTCTGCCTCCCCTAGATAGGCCCCCCTCCTAACTTCCATTTCACTTTAAATATACTTATGTATACTGGTATGATGGCAGGACTTGCATTTGTATGCCCATTTCCTCACTGGATGTGAGCTTCTCGAGGACAGGACTTTGTCTTTTCACGGTGATCATCTCGCACAGCATTCGGTATGTTGAGAGTGGTATTGATCTGCATAGAGTTCCTAAAAATACGGAATGACCTTGGACAGGTTACTTAATCTCTCTGCACCTTGTTTCCATGCTCACTGAGCAGAATTACTGTAAAGACTACATAGTAAAACTCTTGTGAAGCTCCTGGAATATAGTTCACACTTGGAACAGATATATTGGCTATAGGGTGCCCTCTGCAAACATTTGCTGAATCAACTCAGCAGACTCAGAAAGGGTGCTAATAATTATACTATAATACGCCTACTAGGTGCCAAACACTGTCCTATAAAGGGGTGCCATTTTCGTGGTCTAAATGAGACTCTTAATTGTTGTTCTTTAGGGACAAAGGTGTTGATAATGGGCATGTGTCAATCTCGAATGTTTAATAAGGACTCAGTGCCACGTCACCTTGTCCCTTGCTGATCGGAGCCTGAGGGCAAGCTGAGGCAACACGAAACCATCACTCGTGTGTCCTCAACTTGTGCTTGCTCCGCTGTTCCGGAGAGTGGTCGACTTGCAGACGCGCTGGAACCTCAACAGGTGACCTCCTACTGGAGGGCTGAAGCAGTCAGGTCCACGCCGTGTCCACTGGGGGCGGAGCCTATGGCGTCGTGCTGCCGTCACTTCCAGCGGACCCGGAAGCGGTAGTTAGGAAGTCCTGGTGGGGCTGAGATTAGTTTAAACCCCGGGGGCCGTGGGCGCAGGGCCGGCCGGGGCTGCGGCAGCCCGGGCGAGCGGAGAACGTGGAGCGGCCTCCGGGACCGCGCAGGGCAGGCCCGGAAGTGCGCTCCTCCCGTGCCGGCGTCGCTCCGCCTCCGGGTAGGACCCGCCCCCTCTCCCAGTGCTTGGAACTCGGGGCGCTCCGCCGGGCTGCCCCGCAGTCCCACGTCCGTATCACACAGCTGGAGGGGCAGGTTTGCGGCCTCGGAGACGACGACGTCCGCCAGCGTCTGCGCGACGACCCTTTACCAGGCTACCCGAACCCTGACGTGGAACAAACAATTGTGAATCCTCATGGAGAAGTTTGGGATGAATTTCGGGGGCGGACCGAGCAAGAAGGATCTGCTGGAGACCATTGAGACCCAGAAGAAGCAGCTCAACCAGTACCAGGCACGTCTCAAGGATGTGGTCCGCGCCTATAAAAGCCTCCTGAAAGAGAAAGAGGCTCTAGAGGCCAGCATCAAGGTGCTGTCTGTATCCCACGAAGCAGATGTGGGCCTCGCAGGTGTCCAGCCTCCAGGCCTCACCTGTTCTGACACTCTGGATGACCGATACTCCACTCACAGCGAGGACAGCACTGGGACCGCCACCAGCTTGGATACCACAGCCAGTCTCACTAGCACCAAGAGTGAGATTGGGACAGAAGATGACCGACTGGCCCGTGGACCACCACCTCTCAAGTCCGAAGAGGCCAGTGGTTCGGAGAGTGGTGTTAGCAGTAGCAGTGGGGATGGACCATCTGCTGGTGGGGAGGTGGACAAAAGACTGCACCAGCTGAAGACCCAGTTGGCTACTTTGACTAGCTCTTTGGCCACAGTTACCCAGGAGAAGTCCCGCATGGAAGCTTCTTACCTGGCTGACAAGAAGAAGATGAAACAGGACTTGGAAGATGCCAGTAAAAAGGCAGAGGATGAGAGGGACCGTCTAGAGGGAGAATTGAAGGAGCTTCAGGAGCAGGTAGCAGAAACCAAAGCCAGACTTATCACTCAACAGCACGATCGGGCCCAAGAGCAGAGTGACCATGCCTTGATGCTACGTGAGCTCCAGAAACTGCTGCAGGAGGAGAGAACCCAGCGCCAAAACTTGGAGCTTCAGTTAGAAGAGACTCGAGAAGCCCTGGCGGGGCAGGCATATGCCGCTGGTCAGATGGAAGGATTTGAACTGCAGACTAAACAGCTGACCCAGGAGGTGGAGGAGCTCAAAGGTGAGCTGCAGACTCTTCGAGGTGAGAAGAATCAGCCAGACCCCCGGCTGCAGGAGCTTCAGGAAGAGGCTGCCTGCCTTAAGAGCCATTTCCAGGCTCAGTTGCAGCAGGAAATGAGAAAGGTAATTATCTTCATCTCCTTCAAATAATCATTTAGCCTGAAGTGGAAAATATTAAGGTGGTTTTTAAAAAAATCTCATTTGATGGTTAGATCTAAAGTGGCTGCTTTGTCAGTTTTTTTTTTTTAAATACTTACCTGAGGATATGTTTATTGATTTGGGTGAAGGCAGAGGGGAGAGAGAAAGAGGGAAATATCGATCAGGTGCCTCCCATACACACCTCTTCTGGGGATCTAACCCAAAACCTAAGTATGTGCCCTGACCTGGGCTCAAACCTGCAACCTTTTGGTGAACACTCCAGCCAACTGAGCCACCCAGCCAGGGCTGCCCCATCAGTTTTTGAGGCTTTTAAAAAAGTTTTATTTGTGAGTGCTGGGAATTCCTGTTCTGTGTGGTGTTGACAGTAGCCACAGACCGTGCTTCCAAAAGGATGGAAGTTTCTGAGTGCAGGCCAGGCTGGAGCCAGACAGCTCCGAGCCTCTGGGCATTGGCGTCTTGCCAGCTGTGCTCTGTGAAGCAGTACTGTAGCAGCTGTGCAGAGAGGTAGTGTGTTTGCTTGTGGGTATATGCCTATATGTAGAGGGCAATGGGAATTTTCTCCGAAGAAGCAACCTTTTGTAATTGCTTTCAGTCAAGATTTGCCTTTTCTATAAAGACATTTGTACAGTGCTTCTGTTCAATGTGGAGAGAGTTCCAATTAAATTCTGAACTTTCCAAGAATATTGGAAGAGGGAAAAAAATGTCATGTGATTTCTTAAAACGATTTGGGGAAGTACATGATAGACAAGGATAACATTTAATATGTGAGTTCAGTGTATGATAGGAGAAAGTGGAAGCACTAAAGCAGAATAAAAGCAGATATACAAATGTTCTTAATATTGATTGTCTAACTTGTGACTGGGAGTAGAACCCAAGTAGGATATAGGGACTTTTATTAGCTCCCAAATCAACAGAAAAATCCTCAGTTCCCATTTCTGCCAGGTCAATCCCCTCCTGTTGCTTCCCTCTCTTGCTTTTTCAAAGTTTCCCATAGGGCTTTGTGACTTTTCTGGGTGCATTTCTCACTGTCCCTTTGTTTCATAGACAGCCCTTATAGAGGATCAACTACGCCAGCAGTCTCAGCTGGAAGAGCAGAGGGTGGCAGCCCTGGAGAACCAAATTTCTGAGGTGTCGGAACTGCTGGGCACTTACGAGAAAGCCAAGCAGAAGGATCAGCTGGCCATCCAGAAGCTGAAGGAGCGCATTTTGCAGCTGGACCTGGAGAATAAGACGCTAGCTCTTGCAGTCTCCAGTCGGTCCCCTCTAGATAGCCACGCAGAAGAGTCCAATCTGGATGTCAATGTCCTAAAGGATAAGATGGAAAAGCTGAAGAGGCTACTGCAGGTGGCAGCCAGGAAAAGCCAGGTGACCTTGGATGTAGAGAAGCTCTGTGACCTGGAGATAATGCCCAGCTCCGAGGCTGCCGATGGGGAGAAGGCGACTGCACTTTACTACCAACAGGAGTTGAAACAGCTGAAGGAAGAGTTTGAGAGGTACAAGATGAGGGCCCAGGTTGTCCTTAAGAGCAAAAACACCAAAGACGGTAACCTGGCCAAGGAACTGGAGGAAGCCCAGGAACAGCTTGCAGAGCTGAAGGAAAAGTATATCTCCCTGCGGCTGTCCTGTGATGAGCTTGAGCGCCAGCACCAGCAAGAGGCTGAGGACTGGAAGCAGGAGCTGGCCCGGCTGCAGCATCACCACCGGCAGGAGCTGGAGCGGGGCCAGCTGGACTTCAGGGACCGCACTCTGAAACTGGAGGAGGAGTTGCACAAGCAGCGGGACCGTGCCCTGGCTGTGCTGGCTGAGAAGGACTTGGAGTTGGAGCAACTGCGGTCATTGGCCTTGTCTTCTATGCTGCCTGGACGCAGGAGCCCTGTCAGTGGTGGGGGTCCTGGGGACCCGGTTGACACAGCTTCTCCAGATAATCTGACCCAAGCACTTGAACTTGCTGCGGCCAATGAACCCACTTTCTTCCTGTATGCTGAGCAGTTGGCCCGCAAGGAGGTGGAGATCACATTGCTGAGGAAGCAGAAACACAGGCTGGAGGTGGAGGTGCATCAGCTGCAGGAGCGGCTGCTGGAGGAGGAAGAACGGCATCGAGAGGAGGTTGGAGTCCTGCAGAGCCACATTGAGAAGAACATCAGGGACCAGAGTAGGGAGGGAGCCAACCTGGAGTACCTTAAAAATATCATCTACCGCTTCCTGACCTTGCCTGACAGCCTGGGCCGCCAGCAGACACTCACAGCCATCCTGACTATCTTGCATTTCAGTCCAGAGGAGAAACAAGTAATAATGCAGCTCCCACCCGGTGGTAGCTGGTGGCTTTCTGGCAAGAGATGATGCTATTTTCACTAACTCCTGAAATATCTGTGCCTTTTATGAGCAAAGGGACAGGCTGTGGTTTCTACTGCCTCTTCTCTGACCTTATTATTTTTTCCTTATTTTCTTGAACTGGGAGGCATCTTCAAAGTGGGGTGGAATTTTCTGCCAAATCTCATTAATTCCACTTAATCTTTGTGCCCTAGAGATGCCGGCAGTGTTGGGATGACATTTTATGGTTAGGGCATGTGTGTGTGAGGAGGAATAGGGGGAGAGGTAAGGATTGAGAAGTGCAAACGTTGGGGAAGTGGTGAGACTATTTGGGAATAAGACTTTTTTGTTTTAATATTACGCTTCTGGTGGAGAACTAGGAGTGAGTGTGACTCCAAAGGGAGCTCAGTTAATTTCTAATCAGGCACAAGGACCAGCAGTTTTCTTCATTGTCGCAGTCTGAGTCTGGTCCACTGCTGCCCCAATTATCTGGGGACGTAAATCCAGGCTGGAGAGGGACGGGGAACTTTGCAATAGTGACAGATTGTCCACCAGTCCAAAGGGCCAAGGAATAGTGAGCTCATCCTAGAACTGGGAAGCTCAGTCTAGTTAGGGCTGGATACGACCTACTCAATCTGGACAAAACACACCACTTCTGACCAGTTTGATTTTAGGGATTTCCTGATGACCTGCTTTAAGCCTGGATAGGGTTATAATAGACCTTTCACACTTGTCCCTACCTTAACCGGCCCGCCTAAGGTTGGCCTGAGATTGTGAGTGAGTGACGGCTATCTGTTCTTTAGTGTTGAACTTCCATTAGGAAAAAAAAAATCCTAGCTTCTTACAGAGAGGGGTTCTATTGGCAAGCTCTGATCCCTCTGATCCTGCCTGGATGCAAGGAATTAGCTCAAGAGATTTATAGGGAAAAGGAGAAAGATTTGCCACAGCAGAAGATTCCAGGAGATTGCTGGGACCCTCACAGGAAAGTGGCAGAAGTTCAGGCCGAGCTCGGGTACTTGCTGCTGCAGGGATAGCATTCTGACTACATCCTCGCATCTCCACAGGCAAAGTGTTCATGGGTTACTGTCACCAGGGTGTGTTACCCACTCCTTAGGGAGGTAATGGAGTTTTGGTCCACAGTCCTCATCTGCCCACAGGTGTTACTACAAGTTTTCCTCCTCTGTGGGGTTTCTTACATTTGCTGTTGCATAAGTAGATTCATTCTGCCCTTAACGGAGGGATTCAGGAAGTTGGGTTCAGACAGTATCAGTTTCTCTGTTCCTTGCCCCCATCTGCTCTTGCTGGTTTGAGAAATCTTTGGTCCCCTAAAGACCAATGCTTTGCCACTCACTGGACTAGTCTGTATCTTTCTGTTATTTCATCATAGAGTGCTGTCTTGTGAGGGTTTAGGGTGCAGAAGACTCTGACTAAATGTTCTGATTGGGAAGCAGGGTGACCTGGGTTATCTACAAACAACAAATACAGTGCACAGACTTAATGGAACAGAAGTGACAATGTATTCAAATGTTAATAACATAAACCATGGATTTATTAAACCCGAACAACTTGACCTGTGTGCTTTCTTTTATTTTGTTTTTTAGATTTTACTTATTTTTAAAGAGAGAAGAATGAAGGGAGAAAGGGAAAGAAATATCAACTGGGGATCTGGCCTGCGACCCAGGCATGTGCTCTGATGGGGAATCGAACTGGCGACCCTTCGGTTCACGCACTGGCACTCAATCCACTGAGTCACACTAACCAGGGTGACCTATATGCTTTTTTAATGGTGCATATTTATTTGAACACAAATAGAGTGTGAATGTAAATGGTAAATCCATAAGCCTGAATCTAGGGATGAATACTTCAATGGTTTAACTGCCTCAATTACAACACTGTGTTTTCAGTCCGAATTCTGTGTATATGTGTTTGTGCGCAGGCAGCTACATTGGAAAAAGCTGTCTCATGTTTAGTGAGTGGGCTTGAAACTTCCATAGTTACCGCTGTAAACTTCTGAAGTAATCTCTCTCTCTCTCTTTTTTTTTAGTAGTAGAAGTAATCTCTTTAGGAATGCTGTCTTATACTTCAAATCAAGATTCATGATGTCCCAGAAAAGTTTCTCAGGATATCAAACTAAACTTAATCATAATTTAGTTTTCTTACCGATGCCCTTCAGTGTAGGATGAACCATTGTTATTTGGAGGTGGTTGTGAACAGAATAGAATGGTCGGTAATTACAGTTGCTTTTCTGGGACTAAGAGTTCCTGTGCTTTTGACTTTTGAAAAGATACTAAATGGCAATGAAGCAAGTCGCTTTCTGATTAATAATTTTAAGTATCCATGTACATAAGGCTGTGAAGGCCCCCAATTTAGATGAAAAGACTCGATTCCTTCCTACCCTTAAGGACATGCAAGTTCCTTGTCTCCCTGGCCCTCCCCTCCAAATAAGGTTTTCAGTTATTTTACTGGTTTGCCTGTGCTAGATACCCTTGGAAAAGGGAGAGAAAAGAATTGACATCAGACTCAGTCAGAGAAAAATAAAATTTCCTTGGGCTCTGGTCCTGGAATATCAGACAGTGCATGGTGTCAATGTGAGACTGAACCTTACTTGTTTAGCTATTATTGCATAAATCAGAGGAAAATCGAAGGGGAGAGGGGGAGAATGTGGCAGGAAGGCCAGTTGACAACTGTAAGGGCTTTCTGCTGCCCTGTCCCCACACTCCACCCCTCTGGTTGGGTACCTCTGATCTGGGGAATAAACGTCCATATGTTGTGCCCTTAATGCTGTAAATTCCCGTCTGTTACCCAGAACCCTGAGGCTCTTGTCCTTGTCTGAAGAAGCTGCTACTCCATGGTGCTTTGCTAACTCTCGTAGGACAGCAGTACCACGTTGGGCTGTAATATAGACACATTGTTATCGTTTACTCCTCACTGTGCCACTATCCTCTATTTCATAGACGAGGAAGCAGAGACAGAGAAGTTAAATGTGCCCAAGATCATGTAACTGATAAATGTCTGAACCAAGTCTGATTAACCCCAAAGCCTGCTTAATGTGGGTGTGCTCCCGTTGTCTCAGGACATGAGGGTCAGGGTCTGTCTCCATGGATGATTTCCGGGGATGGAGAGACTGATGTCTGGGTTTAACCAAGCTGGTTCAAGTGGAGAGTCAGTCTCTAGCTCCGGATTGCAGTGAAGCAACGCTGCTACACTATGGACTTAAACAGGCAACACTGATAAGAGCCCTCGAGCTGTTCTGTCCCCCAGGTTCTAGAGGACTGTTCATTTTAAAACTCCAATCATTTAACTAGAGGAGGGCTGGGCGACAGCTATTGCTACAGTGTGTTCCAACTGTAACCTATAGCAGCTTTGGGAGTTGGAAATAGGACACTAATGAGTGGGTTCCTTTGCTCAGTCTCCAACTGCCTTGACTCCCTTTTCACTCTCCTCCCCTGCTTCTCCCGAGCAGCCTGGTTATTGATGACTTTTGGAGTGAGAAACCAGACTCAGACATTCTGGGTGGAAATCTCAGTCCAGTCACCTGCCAGCTGTATGGCCTTGATAATTACATGATCTCTGAATTCAGTTTTTTTTTTGCAGTGGGAGAAAATACTATCAATCTCTAGGTTATATCCTCAGATTAAGGAAAAAGAACCAGCACAGTACCTGAAGCAAAATAGGTGGTGAACTGTGTTTCTTTTTTTCCAAGAATGTTAACTGGCAGAATTGGAAGTTAAATTGAGCTCTTCTGGGTTCAAGTCCTGTGTTTTTTAACCATAAATGTTGTAAACAAAAGGAAAAATAACAGTTTTTTGATCAAGTGCCTGCGATGCAACAGACGGCTTGCATTCCCTCCCCACCTTATTTTACTAATTCTTACAACAGGCTTGTGAAGCGTGTCTGCCTTGCAGATGAGGAAATGGGAGGCGTGGTGAAACGAACTGCCCAATGGCAGACTTACAATTCATTGGTTCGTCTGAAGGGTGGCCCGCACTCTTTCTGCTGTCTGTATTGTCCCCCAGCAGAGGGCAACGGGGAAACTGGAAATGTGTGGCTCTGAGATATTGAGGGTGCTGCCTTTCCCACCTGGCCTGGGGAAGGAAGGGTCCTTGTCCAGGCAGTCCTCTCTTCAGTGGCAACTTCCTGCCTTAGAGTTCCTTGAAGTCTCCTTTCCTAGCAACAGAGCTCTTTCCCTCTGAAAATTATGAAATGAACTCTGTTGCAGGTCAGTTTTATGGTAGTGACGGCCTGTTTTTCCTGGTACCCAGATCTGCTGTTTAACATACACATCAACTCTTCTGACAAGCCCACAGTCCAGGCAGGCCAGAAAGGCAAAGGACATTTGGAGGCCAATGACTCTTGTAAGGAGGCAAAGCCTGTGCCAAGCTTAATGTGAGCAACAAGACCATTTCCGGTTTAGTGTGGATTCATTCATCCCTATGAGCTACCCGTGAGGGACTAAATATTTTCTTTCATACCCGAAAGGATGAATCTGAAGACTGATACAACTTTGTGTGAATATGAGTTTTTAAATGTAGATGACACAAAAACTCTTCAGAAATATATTTTATTGGTTATGCTCTTACAGTTGTCCCAAGTTTTCCCCCTTTGCCCACCTCTGCACGATACCCCAATTCCCTCCAGCAATCTCCCACCTCAATTCATGTCTATGGGTCATGCATATAAGTTCTTTGGCTACTCCATTTCCTGTACTGTTCTTGACATACCCCTGTCTATTTTGTGCCTACCAATTTGTGCTTATTCCCTGAACCTTTTCCCCCATTCACCTCCTTCCCCCTCCCAGTAGACAACCCTACAAATGATCTTCATATCTATGATTCTGATCCTGTTTTGCTTGTTTGCTTGTTTTTTAGATTCAATTGTTGATAGTTGTGAATTTCTTGCCATTTTAATTGTTCATAGTTTTGATCTTCTTTTTCTTATATGATTCCCTTTAATATTTCATATAGTAGTGACTCAGTGACGATGAACTCCTTTAGATTTACCTTGTCTGGGAAGCACTTTACTTACCCTTCCATTCTCAATGATAACTTTGCTGAATAGAGTAATCTAAGTTGTAGGTCCTTGCCTCTCATCACTTGGAATACTTCTTGCCAGTCCCTTCTAGCCTGTGAAGTTTCTTTTCAGCTGACAGTCTTATAGGAACTCCTTCTTAGGCAACTCTCTGCTTTTTGTTTGCTGCTTTTAAGATTCTTTATTTTTAATCTCAGGCATTTTCATTATGATGTGTCTTGGTGTGGTCTTCTTTGAGTCCAAGTTGTTTGGGACTCTCTATGCCTCCTGGACTTGTATGTCTATTTCCTTCCAAATTAAGGACGCTTTTCTTTCATTATTTTTTCAAATAGATTTTCAATTTCTTGCTCTTCCTCTTCTCCTTCAGGCACTCCTGTGATTTAGATGTTGGTATGTTGGGAGATGTCTCAGAGGCTCCTTACCCTATCCTCATTTTTTTGAATACTTTTTTCCTCTTGCTGTTCCTGATTGGTTGTTTTTTTCTTCCTTATATTCTGAAATGTTGATTTGATACTTGGCTTCATCCCCTCCACTGTCAGTTCCTTGTAGATTTTTCTGTATTTCACTTAATGTAAACTTCATTTGTGCCTGGGTCTTTTTCATGTTATTGAAGTACCCAATGAATTCCTTAAGCATCCAGGCTGTTGAACTCTGTGTCTGATAGGTTGCTTACTCCATTTTGTTTAGTTAGTTCTTTTTCTGGAGTTTTGTTCTGTTCTTATATTTGGACCGTATTTCGTTGTCTTCTCAATTTGGCAGCCTCCCTATGTTTGTTTCTTTGTATTAGGTAGAGCTGTTTTGACTCCCTGTCTTGGTAGTGTGGTCTGTTGTAGAAAAGCACACTTGTAAGTTGTATGGGGTGGAGCCTTAGGTAATCACCAGAGTGGGGCAACTTGTGTCATGGTTCTGTGCTTCTGTGGCTCTGTGTGGGGGAGGGCTTGGAGGGGGGACAGTGCTGCTGCCTGGCCTCTGGAGTTTTGCCCAGGAGGCAGCTGTTTCCCAGCTCTCGCTCTGTTGCCAGTCACTTCAGTTTCTCCTCCTGTGCCACTGGTGCCCTTCCAGCTGTTGCCCAGAGGAGGTGTGTCAGTTTAAGTTCTAAGCCCACTGTGGGCCCTTCAAGAGGAGTCTGCTGAGAATCCTGCAGTTTCTTCCACCACCTGCACCCCCATTGGTTTTTACAGCCAGAAGTTATGGGGACTTATCTTCTTGGTGCTGAAACCCTGGGCTAGGTGGTTGGTTCTGGGGCTGGGATCTCTTGCTCCTGAGGTATCCCCCTTGATTTTTAGCCACCACACATGGGTGTGGGACCACCCTTCTGCAGCTCTGTGCCTCTCCATGTGTCTCCCATCTCCATTCCTCTTACCCATCCAGATGAATGTGGCTTTTTAAATCCTTGGTTGTTGGATTTCCATACAGCTTGATTTTCTGACAAATCTGGGTGATATGTATTTTGTAGTCTATTTGTAATTTTTGCTGTAGTTGTTCAAGAAGGTGAAGCGTGTTTACCTACTTCTCCATCTTGACCAGAAGTCCACATAAACTTTCTATAAACTGAGGCTTGCTGTCTACACAGTCAAAATGTTTTGAGGTTAGTTTATTTAGGGTAGGGCCTATTGCCATTCCCTTCAAGAGCTATCAGGTTGCTGAAAATGAAGCCTCAGTCTAGGGAATTTCACAGGCCCACGGGGGACACCTCACCCTGTGTACTCCACTGGGATAGCTGCCCAACTTGAAGCCTTAGCTGAGATGAGATGAGTCTGGAGACCAAGCATATTTGTGTTGGTTTTGAATGCCTACATCGTATCACCTGGTCAGTTTACACGTGCCAAACTTAGGATGCTTAGGTACACTGTTCCTTCTACCTTCAAAGTCCTGCCTCTGCCCCATCCCAGCCCTCTGCTACGTGATCCTGTCCTTTCAGACTCAGCTGAAATATCTCTTCCTCTATGCTGATTTGTCTCTGGTTCGCAGGCCCACGCTCAATCCACTGAGCTACACCATCCAGGGCTATGCTGATTTTTCTGATACCCACGTATACTCGGGTATTTCTTTCTCTCAGGTCCTTTAGTACTTTCTTCAAACTGACCTCAGGCACAGTGGTTTCTCGTATTTTCATTTTTTAAAGTTCTGTCTCCTTGACTACCTGATAAATCCCTCAAAGTTGTGCCTATGGCTCCATTCATCTTTGTGCTATCAGGACTTTTAATACCCCAGCACATAAGTAGCTGAATGAATGAACAAGAGACTGAAAATACCAATTTTGTACAATTCTATAATATAATCCACCATCTGCATTCCAACTTGTCAATCAACCCAGTATTCTTTATAGGATTTTTTTTTTACCCCCCCTAGTAAAAGGTCTTGTCTAGGATCACACATTGCATTTAGTTATCCTGTCTTTAGTCTCCTTTAATCTGAAAGAGTTTCGCACTTTTTCATTGTCTCTTATGGCAGTGGCATTTTTTAAAGATTTCATTTATTTTTAGAGAGAGGGGAAGGGAAAGAGAGAGAGGGAGAGAAAAAAACACTGATGTGCAAGAGAAACATCAATTGGTCACCTCTCCCATGCCCCCGAGGGAGGACCTGGCCTGCAACCCAGGTATGGGCCCTTATTGGGAACTGAACCAGTGACCCTTTGGTTTGCAAGGCGACACCCAACCCACTGAGCCACATCAGTCAGGACAACAGTGGCATTTTAAAGGAATAACACCCTGCCCCCCCTTTTTAAAAATAGAAAGTGCCTCATTTTTAGTTTGAGGTTTCTTCATGATTAAATTGGGGTTATACATTGCCTGCCAGAAGTGATGTGATCTCAGGACAGCATATCTGGAGTCATCATCTGCCCCACGTTGGTGATACTAATTTTGCTACTTGGACAAGGTGTCTGATTTCTTCATTGTACAGAGTAGGACAGGCCAGGGGGATGATTTCATGCCTGAGATTCTTAGTATCATTCAAATGATGAGCCTCTTGCCTTCAGGGTTCACGGGAGGATAGAGACTGGGTTGGAGGGGAGCGCTGGTGAGGAGTAACCACTGGAAGGAAGAAGCTTCAGGGTCTGAGGGGCCCTGGGCCCCTCGAGTGCTACAATGGCAGGTCTGTCTGTCCCCCAAACGTCAGGTCATCATCTACAAGCCCAGTGGTAAGCTTTCAATGAACTTAATGGCTTTGAACTCTTTCTGTAAGTGCTGCATAGGGTGGCAGAACACCTGCGAACAAACAGGAAACGTAGGACAGTGGGCTTTTTGTTTCTAGCATCCTGGGACCCAAGCTCTTTTAAAGAGTAACATGAAAAGGCTGAGGACAAGTCCTGAAAGAGAGAAAAGCAAGATGCCGATTCTGTCATTACCTGTGTCTGGGACCTTCTTTGTGACTCATCATTGATTTTACCTGTCAAAAAAGGAAGTGACGCACTTACAATTAGCTTCTCAAATTAGTAATTGTCATGATCATGTCAAACAATGTGTGAAAATTCTTGGCAAAGTGTAAAGTCTATAAAAAGTAGTTACTGTTGATGTCTGACATCATACATTGTAGCTCTCAGAGTACAGGACAATGATAAATCGTGTGTCGGTGGGCTGTCACCTAACCCTCCCCTGGCTCTCCCACCCCACTTCTTCCTAAGAAGTAGGTTCATACTTTCAAAAAGATGAAGTGCGGAAAGTGTGATTAGTGTATGTATTGATTTTCTATTGCTGCCATAACAAATTACTACAAACTCAGTGACTTTAAGACAACGTAAATTCATCTTATAGTTCTGAAGGTCAGAAGTCTGAAAGGTGGCTCACTGGGCTGACATCCAGGTCCCAGCAGGCCTGTGTCTCATTCTGAATCCTTGCCTTCTCCAGCTTCCAGAAGCTGCCTGCGCCTTTTCTCATGGCCCCCTTCCTCCATCTTCAAAGCCAGCAATGTCATATTTCTGTGTGCCTTTCTCCCGTAGTCACATCTTCTAACTCTCTCAGTCTCTCTTCCTCTCTTGAGGACCCTATGGTTACATTAGGCCCACCCAGATAATCCAGGACAGTCTCTCTGTTTTCAAGTCAGCTAATGGGCCACTGTAATTCCCATTGGTCACACTACCTAACAGGTTCTGGAGAGCAGGACACAAGCAACCGTAGGGGGTATAATTCTGCCCATCAAAGAATGTATTTTGTGAGAATTCTATCTGGAAGGAACTTTGGCACAGAAAATCAAAGTTCTTTCTCACTTCTTGGTAATAAAGGTTTATGGTACAACTGGATAATTCCTAGCAATATTCTTTTTCATGGGAAAGCAGCAACACCTAGTGTCTCTCCATATAAATTTCAACAGAAAACAAAATGTCCTGTAATTAAAAGGGTAGCGCTCAGTGACTGATGGTGTAGAAATGACGTTCTCACTACTCACAGAGGGAAAAGGGTGGTGATTCTCTGTATGTTCTTTAGACTTAGTGTGAGCCCCCACACCCACACATACATCCAGAAGTATTTCAAGTAATTCCATTTGGGGTGTGGCTCTGTGATAGATGCAGAGAGATAAGAACATGATCCCCACTCTCAAACTACTTCCAGTCTTATTGGGCAAATGAGAAACACCTTGTAACTGAAGCACATGTACACTTTTACAAAATACTAAAGACTTAATGGCCAAGTGTATCCATTATAATTATGCTTAGTTGTGCATATAACAAAACCCAAATGGCCCTGGCTGGTGTAGCTCAGTGGATTGAGCATGAGCCTGTGAAGCAAAAGGTTGCTGGTTTGATTCCCAGTCAGGGCACATGGCTGGGTTGCAGGCCAGGTCCACAGTAGGGGACTCATGAGAGGTAACCACACATCGATGTTTCTCTCTCTCTTTCTCCCTCATTTCCCTTCTCTCTGGAAATAAGTAAATAAAATCTTTGAACAAAATCAAACAAATACTGGTTGAAGCATCAGAGAAGTTTATTTCTTGCTCATGTGGAAGAATTGGTGCAGCCATAGTTCGGCTGGTCCTCAAAAAGTTCAGCATAGAGTTACCATATGACCCAGCAATTCTGCTCCTAGTTATATATATAAGGGAATTGAAAGATGACTTCATACAAAAACTTGTACACAAATGTTCATAATACCATGTTTCATAATAGCCAAATTGTGGGAACAATCTAAAAGTCCATCAACTGATAAATGGGTAAACAAAATTTGGTATAACTGTGCAGGGGAACATTATTCAACCATGAAAGTACTGATACAAACAACAAGTGTTGGAGAGGGTGTGGGGAAAAGGGGACCCGAGTTCACTGTTGGTGGGATTGCAGACTGGTACAACCACTATGGAAAACAGTGTGGAATTTTCTAAGAAAACTAAAAATGAATATGCCTTTTGACCCAGCCATTCCACTGCTAGGATTATATCCTAAGAACCCTGAAGCACCAATCCCAAAGAACCTATGCACCCTGATGTTCATAGCAGAACAATTTACAATAGCCAAGTGCTGGAAGCAACCTAGGTGCCCATCAGCAAATGAATGGATCCAAAAACTATGGTATATATACACAATGGAATTCTATGCAGCAGAAATAAAGAAGGAGCTCCTACCCTTTGCAATGGCATGGATGGAACTGGAAAGCACTATACTGAGTGGAATAAGCCAGGCAGTGAAAGACAAATACCATATGACCTCACCTTTAACAGGAACCTACACAACAAAACAAACAAGCAAGCAAACTACAACCAAAGACACTGAAATAGAGAACAGGCTGACAGGGACCAGAGGGGAGAGGGGAGGGAATTTCAGGGGAAAAGGGGAAGAAGGGTTTACAGGAACAAGTATAAAGGATACATGGACAAAAACTAAGGGGGGGGGGAAATGGGAGGAAGGTGGGGAGCACTGGAGGGGGGGTGAGCTGGGATGGGAGTAAAAGACAGAAAACTGTATTTGAACAACAATTAAATACATTTTTAAAAAGTACTGATACACGCTACAACACAGAAAAATCCAGAAAACACTGTGTTAAGTGTAAAAACCAAACTGAAAAGGCAACACACAGTGTGAGTCTGTTTACATGAAATGTTTAGAGCAGGCAAATCCACACAGACAGAAAGCAGATGAGTAGCGGCTGGGGGCTGGGGAGTGGGAAGCTACGAAGTGGAGTGACTGCTGATGAATACAGGGTTTATCTTGGGGATGATGACAATGTTCTGAAATCAGTGCTGATGGTTGAACAGCTTTGTGACTATACCACCCCCCCTAAAAACCATGGCCTTGTCCACGTTAAAAGGGTGAGTTATTTTGTATGTGAATAATGTCTCAATAAACTTACTAAAAAATACCATGAGGATCAAGGAAGCAAAAATGGGTGATGAATAATCAGAAGACACGAGGAAGAGATTAGAAAAGTACCTCCTATCAGTTTTTGACTCCCGCCCCTCCACCTCCCATCCCTGGCCCAGCCAGTTCCATCTCCAGGCCTCAGAGGATCACCCCTTTCTTTCCCAGGTATTAGTTCTCCTTCCTCTGCTCCTCCCCTACTTCAATCAGCAGCGTTTTCAGCATGTGTGGCTGGCGTGGCCCCAGATGAGGACTGAGATGGCGAGTATGACCCCTCTAGAGAAAAAATGGAGGATGTACTGATGGAAATAGAGAGTGGAATAGAATTCATGTCCCCTGACTCCTGAGGGTGTCCCAACCGGAGAGGCACCTCTAATTCTGGGAAACAAATATCCTTGGGAGTCCTGACCCTGATGGCACAGGGATGTGAGCCTGATACATCTCTCTGGCTTACCACTCAGTTTACCCATCTCTTGGAGGTTGAGGAATCTTGGGGTGCAATATTGGGAGGTACCTTCACCCCTATTCTCCTCTGGGAACTTGTATCCTGCTCCCGTGGGTAGCCTTGCTCTGGGTATTTATTCACTTCCCCTCCTGTTCCACTGATAACTAACTGCTCATTAACACGCATGCTGATGTCTCCTTCGCAGCCACGTGGGCTTGTTCTTGATCCGTCTCCTGCTCCTCTTCTAGTGCTGTGCAAACCAAGGTACCTTGTCTTCTTGCAGGACAAGATGCCACCCCTCACACCACTGTAAGAGTTATTTCACTTGTTCTGATAGAAGTTTATCGACAGCGCAGACTGAGTCAGGCTCCACGTTGTCCCCTGCGACCTTCCTCCACATGTCCGTGGTCTCCTCCACAGTATGAGGTTGAGCCTGAGAGGACAGAACTGTTGTACATGACAGTGTCCCAACTGTCACATTCAGAAGAAGTGGAAAGAGACATGCTGACAAAATGTAGTGTGGTACCCAGCATGGGATTCTGGAACAGAAAAAGGATGTTAGGTAAGAACTAAGAGAATATAAATAAAATATAGGTTTTGGTTAATAATAATGTGTCAATATCGGTTTGTTAATTGTGACAAACCTGGCATACTAACGTAAGATGCTCATCACAGGGAAAACTGGGTTTGGAGTGTACAGAAATCTGTTGTTTGGGGGATTTTTCTAGGAATCTAAAGTTATTTTAAATTTAAAACTTTGTTAAATCCACCCGGGCTGGTGTGGTTCAGTGGATTGAGTACTGACCTATGAACCAGGGGGTCACTGGTTTGATTCCCAGTCTGGGCACATGCCTGGGTTGAAGGTCGGGTTCCCCAGTTGGGGTGTGCCAGAGGCAACCAAACATTGGTGTTTCTCTTCCTCTCTTTCTCCCTCCCTTCCCCTCTGTCTAAAAACAAATAAATAATATATTTTTAAAAAACAAGCAAAAAACAAACAAAGAAAACAGCACCTTATTAAATCCCCCCAAATGCAGTATCCTCACCTCCACCAGAGCATTCAGTTGTGGCCTGGCTGGACCATTTAAAAGCAAAGTGTCATCTAATATGCCTCCTTTGCAGGGTAGTTATCGGATACCACCTGTATCCTCAGGGCAGCCTGGACGAGGGCCATGTACGTGTTTATAAAAGAGAGAGTTTTAAAGTCCTGAGTGAGTGGACAGGAAGATGAGGGCACTGGAGCACAAGTCCTCTCTGGCCCTAGGATGAGTGATGCTCTCAAGGACAATGAGTGACAATGAATGAGACTGTGTGACCCTGGGCCATGTCCAAAAGACTGTTAGGGAAGGATCAGTCCATGAAGGGGGCTAATTTCGCCTCTGGGTCAGAGCCAAGGGTCAGGATCTGAGAGTGTAGCCAGCCTTTGTGCCAAACTTGAGAGTCTAGTCTGAGAATGAGCAGGGGCGGAGAAGGTGTATACACCACGCAACTGGGTCAGTCAGGCCCTGGGTTCTTGGGCCTCTGACTGTGCACGATGGGCCCGGACACTTCTCACGATAGAGTGCTCAAGGGAGACAGACAGCCTGGCCAGATAAAGCACCTCTGGAACTACTGTTCTCAGGCCAGACTGACCCCTTCGAAGTGTCCTAAGTGGGTGGAAAAGTTGTCTTTTCCTGTCTTTACACTCCACCCTGCAGCTGGGGTCAGCCCTTCCTGTTGGTAATGACACCCTCCTGGCCCAGCTCTTGGTTTGCTGCAGCAGGCTGATGGGACTAAAACCTCCTGTCTGACCCACATCCCGAGTCGTGCACCTCGAGGCCCTTGCACTTCCATCCCCACCCCCTCCCTGGTCACATTAACTGCCTTGGGTCAGAGTCCAGGCCAGCAAACACTGCTGTGAAATCATAAGAAAGATCAAAGTCAACAATGGTCCAGGGGCCATTTTTAATTCTAACTTAGAATGTTTATGGATTCAGAAGAGGGCTGGGGATGAGAACCCACACAACAATATTGATTTTCAAACGTGGTATAAAGTTTTCTAGTTCCAGCGTCATATTGTCAACGATATTAAAGTCCTGGCACGAGAGGCTCAGGAATGCACTGAGGAAGATGCTTGAACAGGTAACACTGGCTTGCTTCTGTGATACGCTAATGCCCAGTGGTTTTTTAGACATCCAGCAGTGATGAGAAGTGTCCCCCTAGGCAGCTCTAGGCTCAATTCTGGCAGTAATGTCTTAATTGGGCGGTTTTGACTCATCATCATTTAGTTACCCATTTTTCCTTAACAGAGTGCTTTACTTGTTTTATGCAATTAGTAGGAAGAGGTTCGCAACAGTCATCATGTTACAGAGGAGAGATGACAGAAAATATCATTAACTCTATCTTACCGTACAAGTCCCAGCAGTAATTAAGCATTTACATCAACGGCACAGCCTGAATTATTTAGTCGACAACTCCTAATAACAGTACCAGTAGTGTGGTGCATTTTATTCTTCCTAAGAGTGAAAGTAATTAGTCTGCTGTATAAGCTAATCATCATAAAAATGTAATTGCCACAACAACATTTGTTATTATTGCCTTGCAAAAGGACAGATTAAAGACAGAATTTGGACACATCAACTTGTTCTGCAGCATAAAAGCCAAGATAAGCGTTTTCTCCACCAGGGGGCCGGGGCCCACGCCGCCCTTTCTCTGGCAGCAGGCAGTGTGGATGGAGGTGGGCAGACCTGATTTTCAGTGCGCTCTTATTTTTTTTATTACCTGAATGACTTCTGGGACTGCATGCTGCAGGAGCTAATTCTTTTGGGAGAGGAGTGCTCCTAGAAATATGATTGAGATTCACGTGAGAGTTTTTTGGGGGGGGGTTAAATTTTCCATTTTCTTTTCCTCTTTCCATTTAAAATCTCATAAAAAATGTGAATTCTTACCGAAAGAAAGCTGAATCCATGTGTGTTTTTACTATAGCAATGTCTAGACATTTTTTTACATAGCGATTTCTTCATTTGAGAGCTGAGCAATGGCAGGAATGATTTTACAGTTACGTATATGATGTGAAAGTCTGCTAATTGTCTCCCAATATTTATCCTCCTCTTCTCCCTTAGTAATACATTTCAGTGTTTAGGTGGGCAATACTGTGCTTCAAACGAAAAGACTTTTGCCAAGTTCCCTTGCAGCCATGCAAAATCATGTGACTGCTAGGCAGTAAGGTATTAAAAGGAAGTGGGTAGGATTTCCGCGAAGGCTCTTGCAAAAAATGGAGTACCCTATTCTTTCCTTTGTTCCATGGCTGCTACCTGGGATGTAGATGCAATGGCTGAAGCTCTAACAGCCCCCCTTGAACCACGAGGATGAGTGCCCCTTGCTCTAAGGGTGGTGGAGAGTGAGCAGGAAGGCACAGGTCCTTAGTCACTTAGTGAAGTGCCAGATAAATCATGGACTGTCTATTTCTGGATTTCTTCTAGATGAAAGAAAATAAATCTCTCATTTCTTTAAGCCACTGGCTTTTTACTTTTAATTGATTAATTTAGTTTATTTTAATTGTGGTAAAAAATAACGTGTATTTCCTATTTTGACCAGTTTCTTTTTAATCCTCACCCCGAGGACATGCTTTTGTTTTTAGAGAGAGGGGAAAAATATTGATGTAAGAGTGAAGCATCAATTAGTTGCCACTTGCACGCCCCAACTGGGGACCTGACTCACAGCCCAAGTATGTGCCCTGACTGGGAATTGAACTGGTGAACTCTTGGTTTGCAGGGTGGCACTCAATCCACTGAGCCACAGCATCCAGGGAAGGACACTGGCTGTATAAGTGTTTTAAGTGTATAGTTTAGTAGTGTTACCTATATTCACACAAACCATTGTTGTTTTGAGGTTTTTTGTTGATATGAATTCAAACCTAATCCCAACTAAAACACAGAAGCTCTTTTAACTGGCCTCTGATTAACTCACTTGTTAAATCAACAGCACTCTCCATTTCTTGGGTACTGCCCAACAGTACCCAAATGCCCAACATCATTTCTTGATGTTGCCCATCATATGAACTCTCTGGCTTCTAAATTATCATCTACGACAGTGGTTCTCAAACTAGAATCACTTGAAGATTTCTGGACTCCACTCCCAGAGTTTCTGATTCAGTAGGTCTGGAGTAGGGCTTGAGATGTGCGTTTCTAACCAGTTTCCAGGGGCTACTGGCCTGGGATGCTCACTTTGGGAAGCACTGATCTAAGTAGGGGCACCACAGTTTTCTGTTCCTACCAGTGAGCTGAATGCTTCCAGGAATCAAATGTGTTTGTCCTCAAACCTGTTTACATGTGTTATACTAGTGATTGGCTTTATAATTATGAGGATGTAAACTTGTTTATAAGTAATGTACTTGGGATTATGACTTAATTAAATGTTACATAAAGCTATGAAACAGTAGTTGAAAAAAGAAATGTTTCTATGAAATTAAGCTGAGTGCTTTGGGATGCCTTAATATAGGTACTCACTGGAACAATGTCACTAAGTTAGGTTTGGTGGGGCAACTGTTAAAGCTCAGAAAAAAATTTATAAAAACTTAGAGGAATCATGTACTTAAGTTGAGCTAAAGGATTTTGAAATTATTGTTTTAGTTCAAACAAATCATGTCTATGATATAAGTTGTAAATGATGTATTATGTCTGTGATTTAGTCAATAGGGACAAAATGGAATTCATTCAGTGAATCTAGTCTTTATAAAAACAAAAAACAAAAAACAAAAAACCTTTGGAAAATGGACAAATGAACACTTGCTTAACATTTTAAATGAAAGCTTAAATTCAAAATTAAAATAAAACATTTCAGTCAATATAAAATGTTTGACGTATGTTCTCTGCTTCCCTGCCTTTTTAGTTAACTGATGGTCTTATCCTGAGTTACCCTGTCTGTCAAAGTGGCTTACGTGCAATCCCTTTAATCAGAAATGCAATCCAAGGGGGTGAATGAAAGGGGAATGAGGCCGGGGGAGGAAGAGCTAATATGAAAATGCCCAGTGGAGCTGCCCGCACTTGGAATCCAGTGGAACTGATTTCTCGATCTTAGAGAACCATTTTTAGAGAGGCTACATAAATGACTGCTTTTCAGGACAGTATGTTTGGGGTAAGTAGGGAGAAGATTTTACATATTTTGCCGTGTAGAACACATACTTTTTTGCCCAAATCTTTTGAGGGAAAAATAAAGATGTGTGTTATTCATGGGTAGTGCCTGAAATGCCTGTATCTTTGTGTTTTGTAACTATTTGATACATAGATTTTCTTGTACCATAATATGTTCAAAAATAAATGCTAGGACTTCCAGCCAAGATGGAGGCATAGATAGACTCACTGTGCCTCCTCGCACAACCAAATTTAAGGACAAAAAAGATTTAGAAACAAAAGCACAACCAGGAAAGACAGAAAATTGAACTGCACGGAAGCCCGACAACAAACCATTCATTCAGACTGATAAGAGGGGCAGAGTCAGCGGCCTGCAGAGAGGAGTCATGGCAGGAAAAAGTGGTGGTTGGCAGATCTCGGGCACGGGGAGGAAACGACAGACCTGGTGAGGTGCGCGAGGCAGCTGGCTGACCGTGGACACACATTCGCGTGCAGATAAACCAGGTGAAAATGGGCAGTGAGACAGACCGTGGAACCCAGGGCCCCAGCGACGGGAAGCCTAAAAGCACTCATTGAAAATACTGGTGGGGGTTGAGCCGTGGGGAGAGACTCTAAGCCTCACAGGAGAGTTCGTTGGAGAGACCCACAGGGTCCTAGAATGTACATATGCCCACCAGGGAACTAGCACTAGAAGAGCCCAATTTTCTTGTGGGAAGCAGCAGAAAGGACTGATACTGGAGAGAGAGCGGAGCAAGCACCACTGTTCCCTCTCTGACCCCGCCCCCACATATGGCGTCACAACCCAGAGACTGAGTTGCCCTGCCCTGGTGAGCACCTAAGACTCTGCCCCTCACTATGTAACAGGCATGACCAGACAAAAAATTATGTCTCAAATGAAAGAACAAATCAAAGCCCCAGAGCCAATACTTTAAAGTGACCAAGAGATAGCTGACCTACCAGATGCACAGTTCAAAATATTGGTGATCAGGATGCTCACAGAACTGGTTGATTTTGGTCGCAAATTAGATAGGTCGGCTATTTAAAACAAAAGCAAACTAAGCAGACAGCTAGATCAGGAGTGGAGATCACATGGAGGGTTAAGAACAGGGGAGTGGGAGGAGGAGAGAAGGGAGAAGGTAGGGAGAATAAGTAGCATAGACGGTGGGGAGAAAACAGACAGGGGGAGGGTAAGAGTAGTGTGGGAAATGTAGAAGCTAAAGAACTTACAGCACATGGACATAAACTAAAGTGGGGAGGAATGTGGGGGGAGGGGGTGTGCAGGGTGGAGAGCAATGAAGGGGGGAGAAATGGGACAACTGTAATGGCACAATCAATCAAATATATTAAAAAAAACCCAACCAGTACTGACAGAAAATTGAACTGTGTGGAAGTCCGACAACCAAGGAGTTAAAGTAGACACATTCATTTAAACCTGCAGGAGGGGTGGAGTCAGGCAGCGGGGTGGAAAGAAGTTGGGGCAAAGTGGCAGTGGGCAGACCCAGTGAGGCAGCAAATTGTGGAGGGGTGTGGTGCACAAGGAGGCTGGTGGACCCAGTGGTCCCACAGTTGCATTCAGATAAACCAGGCAAAACTGGGGAGCAAGACAGACCACACAATGCAGGGTCTCAGCATGGGGAAATAAAGCCTCAACACACCAATTGAAAATACCTTTGAGGGGTTGAGGTGCTGGGAGAGACTCCCAGCCTCACAGGAGAGTTCACTGGAGAGAGCCACAGGGTCCTAGAATGTACACAAGCCCACCCACCTGGGAATCAGCACTAGAAGGGCCCAATTTGCTTGTGGGAAGTGGCAGAAGGGACTGAAAACCAGCAGAGAATGGAGCAAGCACCATTGTTCTCTCTCAGATCCCCCCCCCCACATACCACATCCAAACCCAGCGACTGAATTGCCCCTCCATGGTGAACGCCTAGGGCCCTGCCCCTCACTATGTAATAGGCTCACTGAGGGAAAAAAAGGCCCAAACAAAAGAACAGATGAAAGCTCCAGAAAAAATACAACTAAGTGACAAAGAGACAGCCAACCTATCAGATGCACAGTTCAAAATGCTGGTGATCAAGATGCTCACAGAACTGGTTGATTTTGGTCGCTAATTAGATGAAAAAATGAAGACTATGCAAAGTGAAATAAAGAAAAATGTACAGGGAACCAATAGTGATAGGAAAGGAAATGGGGAAGGAAACTGGGACTCAAATCAATGGAGTGGACCAGAAGGAAGAAAGGAACATCCAATCAGAAAAGAGTGAAGAAACAAGAATTCAAAAAAATGAGGAGAGGCTTAGGAACCTCCAAGACATCTTTAAACATTCCAATATCCGTGTTACATTCGAAGAGCGAGTAACCAAATGTCCAGGCACTTAGAGCATTTAGATGTTATTTATTGGCCAAACTTTTAACCTGCGCAGGGGCGAACTTCCCCAACTGTGACTGGAGTCACCGTAGCTCCTCAGAGCTACAATATGGAAGTCGCGCCTGGCTTACAGACTAAAGGGTATTTATAGAATACTGCGAGCAAGCAAGCAAGCAATATACAGAAGCAGATGGGGCTGTTAGCGATTGGTGCCATTGAACAATAGCCTCCTTACTCATTGGTGGGACCCCTTGTTGGAAGGCAGAATATATTTTTCTTTTTTTTTTTCCTCCTACTGGCCTTCCACATTCTCCTTATCTGGCTTCATGCCTGACTGGCCTTGTACACTCTCCTTATCTGGCTTCATGCCTGACTGGCCTTGTACACTGACTACATTCTGGGGTGGGGGCCTAACTATATCCTGTTGAAATTTCTACTTGCAGCTGGCTCTTACAATCCGAATTATAGGGGTACCAGAAAAAGAAGAGGAAAAGCAACAAGTGGAAAAGTTATTTGAACAAATAATAAAGAAGAACTTCCCAATCTGGCAAAGGAAATAGACTTCCAGGAAGTCCAGGGAGCTCAGAGAGTCCCAAAGAAGTTGGACTCAAGGAGGAACACAGCAAGGCACATCATAATTACATTACCCAAGATTCAAGATAAGAAGAGAATGTGAAAGGCAGCAAGAGAAAAAGGGACAGTTACCTACAAAGGAGTTCCCATCAGACTGTCAGCTGATTTCTCCAAAGAGACCTTGCAGGTAAGAAGGGTCTGGAAAGAACTATTCTAAGTCATGAAAGGCGAGGACCTACATCCAAGATCACTCTATCCAGTAAAGCTTTCATTTAGAATGGAAAGGCAGATAAAGAGCGTCTTAGAAAAGGTGAAGTTCAAGGAGTTCATAATCACCAAGCCCCTATTATATGAAATGTTAAAGGGACTTATCTAAGGAAAAGAAGATAAAAGACAGGTACAGTAAAATGACAGCAAACTCACAATTATTAACAAACACATCTAAAACAAAAGCAAACTAAGCAAACAGGAACAGAACCACAAAAATAGCAATCAAATTGATGCTTAACAATAGGGGAGTGGGAGGAGAGAGGGGGGAAAGGTACAGAGAATAAGTAGCAAAGATGGTAGGTAGAAAATAGACAGGGGGAGGGTAGGAATAGTATGGAAAATGTAGAAGCTAAAGAACTTACAAGTATGACACATGGACATGAGCTAAAGGAGGGGGAATGTGGGTGGGAGGGGGCATGCAGGGTAGAGGGGAATGAAGGGGGAAAATGGGACAACTGTAATAGCATAATCAATAAAATATATTTTAAAAAATAAATACTAAAATTTCTTTATAATAAAAAGTATCTAAACATAAATAAATAAAAACTTAAATTTAAAAATTAGAATGAAAGATTTCTTTCTTGAAAGTTTGGGCCAACAACAACATTATACATGTCAAAATATGGTACTTATTGTCTCTAGTTTCTCACTGGTTTAAGTTTACTTTCTACTGCTTCCCTTTGCCCCCGTGGGGACTTGGCCAAGGGGAGAACTGGATCAGGGACAAGTGCTGTGTGTGCTGGGGGATGGGGCCCTGGACGCTCAGGAGGGTCTGCACTCACCCAGTGAGTATCTCTGTGCCCTGGGAACATGCCATTAAATACCATGTTAAGATATACCATGAAGGTCAAGAAAAAGAGTGTGGTAGAAAGAATTAGAATAAGGGAAGATTTTTCTCCCTGCTTTTTGAACAAACAACCTCACATTTTCACTTGTACCGGGTCCTGCAAAATTATGCAGCTTGCCCCGACGGGCACTAAGTGGGTCTGTGTGGGTCATGTGTTGATGCCAGGAGGGGCACTCTGGGCAGAGAGTAGGTGCGGGTAGCATGGGCACAGGGCAGGTTCCACCAGGTTTTCTCTGCCTACGTCGGGTCAGTGGGCTACATGGAGGAGGTCGCCACAGTTGTAGCTACATTGGGCACAACTGGCCAAAGGCCCTGGGACGGGTGAGACCGAGAAGATCTGGACTGGAACGTGTGAAGTGCTGATAGTTCTCCCCTTGCATCTGTTGTCAGGTCTGCCTTCCCCCTTTGTCTGGCTCCCGTGCCGTAATTTGTGGCCTTCTTTATTCTCATGTGAAGATGTCTTTATGTCTTTCCTGAGAAAGGAGGTGCAGGTTCAATAACCCACATAGCCAGTCATAATATCTCATAAGATTTATGATAAGAGAATTAGCAAAATGGACTGTAGTCCTGGATACTACAACTGTTTCCTTGACTATAATAGATATTTATCATTTCTATCCTCCATCACTTATTCTAGATTTATCTCTCCCCCTTGGCCAACACTTGGCCTGTTCTGGGGTTCTTATGTGGTAGTGACCTACACCTTCATCCTTGAGGGATTTGAATCCTCAGTAGCTTTGATGTGGTCAGGTACTGGTTACTAAATTCTTTATCCATTGTTATCACTGGGCATGGAAGCACCAAGAGATAACCCAGTGAGCACCCTGGGCTTCAGACATACTCCTTCCTGACAGGATTGTGTAGCATCCATCCTGGCTTTTCATGGTATTTACAAATAAACTTGTGTATTTGCCTGTTGATCTGCTGGAATGAGCAGGTGAAAGTGACCAAGTAAGAGTAGAAACTACTAGGGTATTAGAACTCTTATTGTGTTCCTTGGTAGAAGTATCCTCAGCCAGGATCAGGACTCCTAACATAGCAGAGCCTAAGGCTGAGGGAATGGGAAGCACGAATTTTGCAAGCGAGTCACTGGGAGTGATGGTGAGAAGGGTTCCACTCACTGGTTCTTGGGCTTGGGTATTCTAGCAACTGGGGATGCAGAACCATGTACTTCCTATTGGTTCAATATCTATACCATATATTGGAATAAAGTATAATAATTCCAGCACCTTAAATGACTCTAAAAGGCCATTACAGTGTCTATTAGCCTGGATGTTTCAGGGTGATGAGGTACATAAGGGGTAGTAGAGCCTAGTCATGTGTCCATTGTCCCACTTCCTCTGCTGTAAAATGGGTCCCTTTGAGCAAGGCAATATTCGTGTAATATAATGTCAAAAGAATGGGCATTATAAACCTTAGGTGATGGCACTGTTGGAGGCCTTGTGTAGGGGAAGGGAAAACCTTGTCGAAAGCAGATGTCAAATCTGGGAAGAACAACTACTATTCCATTTAGGGTGGAAGGACATGTAAGTGTAATTCCTTGAGGAATAGTACCATGTTAATATCTCAGTGTCAGTCTCTGCTGTTGGCAGGTTGGGCATTCAGCAATGGTAGTAGCTACAGTAATCTCAGTAAGGGGTAATTTATGCCATTTAGCCCATTCATAGCATAGTAGCATAGATGGAGGCTATGGATATAGCATGAATCTATTGCAAAAGCACAGTGATGGCCAAGAAAATAAGGCTGGCTATGTCTATAAGACAAATCACCCTCTCTGTCTGGTAGGTGAGAGTATTAACTGGAGGGGCATTAACATGAGACACAAAGATGTAAACGCTAGTGTCTACTCCCACAGATCCATCCATATATCTCTTCCTCAGACCTCCTTATTCTCAATATTCTAATCTTTTTTAAAAGATTTTATTTATTTATCTTTAGAGGGGAAAGGAAGGAGAGAAGGAGAGAAATATCAATGTATGGTTGCTTCTCGTGAGTCCCCTACAGGGAACTGGCCCGCAACCCAGGCATGTGCCCTGACTGGGAATTGAAACGTGATCATCTGGTTCCCAGGCCTGTGCTCAATCCACTGAGCTACACCAGCCAGGGCCCAATATTCCAATCTTGTTCCTTTGATAACTTGACCAAAGAGTTAAACCATATTTTTGCCACTTCCCAGAAATCTACGTATCTGTACTTCAGACCACTCCATGTGGCATAGATGACCAAGTTTACTGTTCAGAGCTCTGCCTCCAGGGAGAATCTTTCTTCATCACTGTCCTGTATGCTTATTCCTGAGTAATATAGCTGTAGTCTTTCATTTTTAAATGTTGTTTTGTTTTGTTTTGTTTTTGCATCACTATATTGTTATGGACCCATCTATGAACCAGGTCTGAGTTCTTTCTTCCTGTTAGTTGGTGTTAAGGAATCTTCCATGAGGCTCTGGGAGTGAGATGAGGAAGAGGTATTAATGCAGTAGAGATAGGTGAATGGGAATCTGGAATACCTGGTATCCAGGTACCAGGATTCTGGTCTTGCTAAGGCCCAATCATGTATAAACTATTGTCGTCATATTGTGGACTGCTGCTCTTGTCTGAACTCATGAGTCAGTGAATCTGATCATATCCAATTTGATGGGCCATTCTCATAATCATTTGCATCATTAGTTGCTATCCCAAGGTCAGTTGATTTCAATGCATCTCAGTGGTAAACCAGGAGCTGTTTTTCAAATGGAAAAAAAAATCTTGGCCACAGATGGTGAAAAAAATCTTGGCCAACAGTAGATCCTATTACTACCATGCTCCATAACTCTAGTGATGTGTACTAATTCTCCTGTGGAGGCTTTTCAGACACTCCACACAGTGTTCTTATCCATCAGATACTTCAGATCTGCTGAGTGGTGGGGTGGCAAGGCAGCTGGCCCCTCTGCTTGGTCTTCTCTCTTCCAAATGCAATCCCAGGGAGAAGAGTGAGGGAAAGGGTGGAGTGGAGCGGGAGAACAGAGTGAAGAAATACGAGGATGCGACTGGACACCACTTGGATTTAAGAATGACTAATTCCTCAGTCTTGTGAGATCATTTTCTGACAGGTTTTGATTTTTTTTTCAGACCAGTCTATGTACAGATGGAAGGGAGAAGAATTTACCTGTCAGCATCCATTCGTTTCATTCAAAGACTCTGCCCACAGATGAGGGAGCTGAGCAGTTCTGCCTTAGTAGGGAGGTTCTCAGGAAAAATCTGGGGGACAGATGTGAGTGTTTGGAGTGTGGGCACAAAGGTAGGTGCTGCTGGACTGTGGCAGCTGGATTTAAAACAAGTGACCCAAAGCCCTAGATTCAATAGAGCCCAACAGGTCTAAAGGAGAACATAAGATGTATTTGATTTATGAAGCAAACTACAGGTCCCAGACAAATTGGATTGGAGGGCTTCTGCTCCATTTATCTCTGGGATGAAGTGCCTTAATCAGAATTATTAACTATGACTGTCATTTACCCTGTCCCAATGACTCACAAATCTCATCTACAGCCGTGACCTTTCCCTGACGCTCCAGACTCATGTGTCCAACTGCAACTTGATGTTGTCATGTGAACATTTAGTAGGGCTATTCAAACTTAACATTGCTGTAATAGAACACTTAATTCCCCCCACCCCACTAGACTTGCTTCTCCCCCAGCAAGTTGCTCAGTTCCAACATCTATTGATATGTTACATTTGCTCCTCTCTTTCTGTTAGTTTATTTATTTTTTAATATATTTTATTGATTATACCATTACAGTTGTTCTATTTCCCCCCTTCATTCCCCTCCACCCGCACACTCCCTCCCCCACCATTCTCCCCCCTTAGTTTATAACCACGTGTCTCAAGTTCTTTAGATTCTATATTTCCCCCACTATTCTCACCCTCCCTCCTATCTATTTTCTACCTACCATCTATGCTATTTTCTGTGCCTTCTCCCCCCTTCTCCCCCTCCCACCCCCCTGTTTCTAACCCTCCATGTGTTCTTCATTTCTATGGTTCCACTCCTGATCTAGCTGTCCTCTTGGTTTGCTTTTGTTTTAGGTGTGGTTGTTAATAACTGTGTGTTTGCTGTCCTTTCACTGTTCATATTTTTCATCTTCTTTTTCTTATATAAGTCCCTTTAGCATTTCATATAATAAGGGCTTGGTGATGATGAACTCCTTGAACTTGACCTTATCTGAGAAGCACTTTATCTGTCCTTCCATTCTAAATGAAAGTTTTGCTGGATAAAGCAATCTTGGCTGTAGGTCTTTGGATTTCATGACTTGGAATACTTCTTTCCAGCCCCTTCTTGCCTGTAAGGTCTCTTTTGAGAAATCCGCTGACAGTCTGATGGGTACTCCTTTGTAGGTGACTGTCCCCTTATCCCTTGCTGCTTCTAGGATTCTCTCCTTCATTTTGGTCTTGGCTAATGTAATTATGATGTGCCTTGGTGTGTTCCTTCTTGGGTCCAACTTCTTTGGGACTCTCTGAGCTTCCTGGATTTCCTGGAAGTCTATTTCCTTTGCCAGACTGGGGAAGTTCTCCTTTATTATTTGTTCAAATAAGTTTTCCACTCGTGGCTGTTTCTTTCCCCCTTCTGGTACCCCTATAATCCGGATGTTGGAACGTTTAAAGATGTCCTGGAGGTTCCTAAGCCTCTCCTCATTGTTTTGAATTCTCATTTCTTCATTCCTTTCTGGTGGGATGTTTTGTTCTTCCTTCTGGTCCATTCCAATGATCTGAGTCCCAGTTTCCTTTCCATCACTATTGGTTTCATGGACATCTCCCTTCATTTCAATTAGTTTAGCCTTCATATGTTCCTCTAATTTGTGACTATAATCCACCAGTTCTGTGAGCATCCTGAGAAATAGTGTCTTGAATTGTGCTTCTGAGAGGCTGGCAATCTGTTGGTCGCTTAGAGTTATTGGCTCTGGGACTTTGAGTTCTTCTTGTGCCATCTTTTGGGCTGTTCGTGCCTGTTCCATAGCAGGATCGGAGCCTAAAGTGTTCACTAGAGCAGGGCAACTAAGTTGCTGGGTTGTGACGTTGTATGTGGGGGCGGGGTCAAAGAGGGACAATGGCTTCCTGTCTGCAGCCTGCCGCCTCATCCCCCCCACCGGTGCCGCAGCCACCACTGTCACCAGGCCCACGCATTTCGTTCCACTGCACATGAGTGTGCCACCGCCGTCAGCCCTCCACCACTGGGTTCGCCCCCTGGGGCCTGTGTGGTCCGTCTCACTGTGCGTGAATGTGCGACCGAAGTCAGTCTGCCCCACACCCCGACTGGTTCCGGGTTGCCTGCGTGTCTAGGTCGGGGCGGGGGATCTGTCCTGCCCGACCCAGCTCCGCTGCTGGCTCCGCCTCTCTTACCGTCCCCGTTGAACAGTTCGTAGTTGTGGGACTTCCGTATAATTCCGTTTTCTGGTCTTTGGGTGTGTCCTAGTTCTCCAAACCTTTGTTGTATTCAAACTTGGTTGTGAGAGAAGGCACAGTGTTTCTTGGCGGAAGTCTCTCTTTCTGTTAGTTTAATATCCTCTCCTTGACTTGTCCTTATTTGCTCCAGTGACAAACCTTCTAAGACATATTGTGACTCTGCTCTCTTTTCTCCATCTTCACTACAATTCCCCAGTTGAAGTCACCTCTACCTTTGCTTGTACTATTGTGATAACCTCCTAGTAGGTCTCCCTTCTATACTCGCTCTACCTAGAATCCATTCTTCACACAGCAGGAGGAGTAATATTTTAAAAATGAGCAGCAGATCATATCACTACCATGCTTAAAAATCTCTGATATGAGACCTGACTGTTGGTTGGGCCCTCTTCTGGGAAGCAAAAGGTTGCCGGGTGGATTCTTGGTCAGGGCACATGCCTGGGTTGTGGGTTCCTGGTAGCAGCCTCTGGGAGAAACAGCCCATTCTGTTTCTCTCTCACATTGATGTTTCTTTTCTTCTCTTTTTCCCTCTGTTCGCCCTTCTCTCTTTCTAAATAAGTAAAATCTTTTAAAAAGAACTCTTGTTATGCTTCCTCCTACCACTTGCATAAAATCCAGTGGTGTACATGGACTGGCTACTGCTCATCCCTCTGACTTCATCTTACTCCACTCAGTTCCTCTATCACTGCTTTCTAGCCACACTAGCTTTCTTTCTGTCCCAAGAGTTGAGGACTTTGCCCCAGATGTTCCCTCTGCCCAGGGTGCCCTTCTCCCTGATCTGTAAGCGTGGCCAGTTCTCCACCCACTGTATTTTATTTTTGCTTGTTTATTATCTCTTCCTGGCCCCCACTAGAATGTGAGCTCTATCGGAAGAAAGCACTTGTCATTCTTTTTTCATTCTTGTATTTACTGCACCTAGAACAATGCTTGGCTCGAAGTAGGCACTCAGAACACATTTCGTGATTCAGGGCATGGAGACTGATACTTGTTATGGAAGCATTTATAACTAAAGCTGGCTTCCTCTTTGCACATACAGAATGCCTAAAAAGTATGTTTGTCAAATAATTTCTGAAATGGCATCCTGTTTTCCCATTAGACTGAAGAAAAAACATAGAAGCTGTGTCTAGAGGACTAACAATTTGAGGCCAATGCCAGATAGGTAAAGCAGGTTTTTCTATGGAGGATTCGGATTGGGATTCAATTGGATTCAATTGGTGCCCCTGACTGCCAGAAACTTCACGGCTGTTTTCAGATTGAGCGTGTTGAAGTTAATTCATGTGTGTAGTAGAGAGCTGACCAGAGCCTCTAGAAGGCTGAGAGAAAACCTTCCAAGCCCCATCCTGTGCCAGGGGATCTACTCTGCCACATAGGAGGTGCATAGTATAAGAAACTCATTTTGGAACTGTTACATGACTGCTGTCTGCATTCTTTGGAAAAACACTCTCATCACTTTTTGACGCTACTTCCAGCGTGGCCCTACAGATGAGAGAAGTAAGGTCTGGAGAGGGAAAGTGACTGGCCCACGGTCGTTCTGTGGGTTAGAGTCAGAGCCAGAACCAGGGTGCAGATCTCCTGACAGAGTGGAGGCTCTTACAATACACAATGGCACTACTTCCCTTGTTCCCCTGCCCCCCCCAACAAACAAACAAACGAACGTGAAAGGATTTGCCTTAGACCACGTCCTCAATGAGTCTTGGTGGGATCACCACCAAAGGTCTCTGAGTCCTGACAGTGGTGGTAACAATGAAGGAGCTAGCTCATCTTCCTCTCTTATTTTGCTTGCAGCATTTTTGACTCACCATTGAACAAATATTTACCATCAAAGGGAAATAATTGTCTTTTCATTTAGGGTGCCAGTGCAACCTACGTAACGTCACAGGAGACATTCCCATCTCAGTGAAGAGTCTACTGAAATTCCGTTAGAAATAAGTGACTGGATATGTTTTCTCGCAGT